>NC_090933.1:293585293-294226342 GCF_040938575.1 Ambystoma mexicanum | reverse complement strand
ACTAGAACATGTCTTTTTCTTGGTAATCTTTTTTACAGTCCAACTCTCTTCTGCTACCTTTTTTTCTGGTTTTTGATAAAATCTCAAGGCAGTTAGAAAATGAAAAGAAAACTCACTTATACTCCCCATGATGTTGTGCTTTGGGAGACAGTACTTTTGTCTCTGTGGACGTCTGTAAAGAGGACCGATCTGCATCATCCCTGTAATTTCACTGCAGTCGGTGTCAAATAGATGACGATATGTGGGCCAGTAAAATGCTCCTCTTTCCAGTTTCTCACATGGTTCCACACAAGGACGTGAACACCCTGAAAAAGGTTCTGCTTTCAGGAAATATCAATTAGCATCAACTTATTGTCCACATTGATTTGTAGGCCTTTATTGCAGTGAAATGTATTTACAGGATTTGATAAGTTCTTTGATGTACGAATCAAATTCGCCTCCCAGAACAGAAGAGGCAGAGTGAGCATCAGAGATAGTACGCAACAACAAAATTGGTGTATGCATTCTATGCACTGTAACAATCTCATGAGGAGTCAAATGATGATCTCCTCCAGGCTTGTTTTTAATGCAAATAAAGTAAGTGGCAAGCAGTTCACCCATGATATTTCAAGCATTTGCATAAGCTTAGCCAGTCACATTTTTAGCAATCCATTCATTTTTTCTACCAAACCGTTGGTTTGAGGATGTAAACCTTAGATAGTGTATGTCTTATCCCCAGGAGAGTGTTATATCCTTTATGAATTTGTTTGCAAAGTGCTGAACATTATCAGAGTAAATTTCATCTGGAATCCCCACCTCAGGTAAACCTTCCTCACCAGAAATGTGGCCACAGAACAGGCATAATTGTGGGCACGGGGACCTGCCTCAAGCCAACATGAAGCCAACATGAGAATGGACACACCACTACAAGCAGGTACTTGTAAGAAGTACACCTCTCTTACATATCAACGCAATCGATATGCAAGTCCCGGAAGGGGCCCTCCTGTTGCAGCAATGTTCCCTGTACAACTCTTAATGTGTGACCTGATAAAAACATCTGACACACCATACAATGACTTACATACTCAGAAACATATTCAAACAGATTTGCATAAACCAGTGTTCACTTATCCCTGCAGCCACATGCTCATTTCATTTGTGGGAAGGAAAGAGGAGTTGTTCCAATGCCAACTGTAACAATTTCCCTTGTATGACAACCTTTCCTGTGCTATCATGTCGCCAGACCAGATCAGTCGGAGACAGAGAGCATCATCTCGTCTTCCACAGTTTGTTTTCAGTATCTGATGCTTCTCCCTGCAACTCAATTATATGCAATATTGGGATTGCATTTAACATTTCTGGCAATGCATCTTTATCTTTGTTCACTTTCAGTACTCCTATTAGGGGTATTTGTTCTACCTCACCAGGGTACAGCACATGTGATCTCTCAGGCATATTTGCTGCTTCTTTTGCTGCTCTGTCTGCTGTTTAATGTCCTAGTGAGATTAAATATTGCCCTTGTGTATGGGCGTTGCACTTTATTGATGCTAATGTTACTGGAAGTGGAAACATTTACAATAGTTCTCTCAAAAATGCTGCATGTTGAACTGGAGTACCATCACTTCTTTTAAACCCTCTCCTTTCCCATCTTGCTAATCCTGAGTACACTGTAGAGGTGACATAAGCCAAGTTAGAGAAGATGTTCATTGCTTGGCCCTCAGACATGTTTAGTGCTTCAATTAGAGCCACTAATTCAGCTGTGTGTGCAGAGTAATGATTTGGCAATCGTGTCTGTGAGTACACTATTAACTCCTCCCCTTTTTGTACTCCCCTTCCATACCCTACTGCGCTCACCCTGAGTGCCTTTGGCCTGTGGTTCGATCAATGCTAGAACTCCCATCAATAAAAATCATATCCATCCTTTGATGACTTCTTCCTTAACTAGGGGGTTTCCTTCACTTCTGTCGATGCATGCTACAGTCATGCACATCATTTCCTTTTTCAACTTTTTCTGCAATGAACTCTAGTGGGTTTATTGTTCTTCATCTCACCACTTCTATTGCTAGGTTGTTTAGTATTACCTAATACCCTGAAGACCTCAGAGTTGTCAGTGTTGATTTTGTTTTCTCCCGTATTGTAAATAATGCATGTTCCATGTACAGAACTACTGGGCACCCCATGGTTATCATGGAAGCATTTTCAATAGCGAATGCAGCAGCAGCAAGTGCCTGCTCCGATCAGAAGTGTCCCTGCATAACTGCATCCAGTGACCCACTGTAATATGCAAGTGGACTGTGTCCATGTCCCTTTTTCTGTGTCATCTGAATGTAAGAACAGGTGACAGTTTTCCTTATAATTGGGAGTTGCTAACACTGGTGTATGTGCTAATTCCCTTTTTAGCTCATCAACATTCTTGCCCATTTTGACTGTCCATTTTATGTGTGTTTTGTTTTTCTTTGCTTCTTTTAGTGCTTGCAACAATGGCCTGGTGTATGTGGAGTAATCAATGACACATGCTCTGCAATAGTTGACCAAGCCGAAAAATTGCTGCATCTCTTTCACTGTTCTTGGTTGTGGAGTCTTGTGTATGGCCTCTACTCTTCTTGGTGTTATTTTTCTCCCATCTGCTGACACAATCTGACCCAAGTACACCACCTTGTTTTGACAGTACTTCAATTTCTCTGTGTCCACCTTATATCCTTTGCCTGCTGGCAATGTTAGTAGTGTTACTTAGTCCTTTCTACACTCTTCTACTGTTTTGCTGTACACTAAAAAGTCGTCAACATATTGTATCACTGTGCTTGCAATCTGTAAAATGCTCAAGTCCATTTGTATCACTCTGTTGAAGATGCTAGGACCTTTCCAGTACCCCAGAGACATTATAGTATGTTCAAACTGCATCCTATGATACTTAAATACAGGGAGATACCTGGAGTCTGCTGTAGTACAATGGAGAAAAAGGCAATCTTTAAGGCAACCACTGTGAAATAGTGTGCCTTCACAGGAACACTGCAAACAATTGTTGCAGGGTTTGGATACAAAACATAAATCCACTTGCTTGCCCCCATCATCAAAAAAAGGTAAACTGTAAACTAGATTATCCCTGATGATTATCTGCCACAATGCATAATGAACCTCGCCCCTTGCTTTCTGTAAAAGTGTCATTTGTGTGTGCGCTCTGCGTTTATTGCCACGTTGTGGTCTTTTTGCTCCCGCTATTCTGGTTCTCCTGCTGTGAAGCCTGTTTCCACAGCCACCCAGTGATTCTTTCCTTTCCTCCTCTTCTTTCTTTTCCCTTCTCCTGACCCGTCATCTATCCGTCAGAGGGTGGGTGTCTGTTTTGTCAACTACCTGATCGCTGCTAGCGCTGTCTTCCCAGTATGATATGGTGTACCCTTCGTCTGCCATGTCAGTTTCACTATGGTCTGAGTCCCATCCCCACTTGTCTATTTTAAACTTTATGCATCCTGGTGTCCATCCCTGATCGGTGGTTCCATTCTCTTGTTCCTTGTGGTTTTGCACTCTTTTTTATGTCATTTAAATATTTTCTCTTCCCTTTATTGTCCTTGTTGATAATGCTATTGCTGCACTCGTTGTTTTTTATGTGTTCCTTCCTTGTCTTGAGACGCTCATTTAGGATTTGTATAGACGGAGATCCTCCTCATCGGCACACCATCTCCATCCTTTTCAGTCACTCTCTGGCCGGCCTCCCTTGGCCCTCCTCCTACCCCTACCTGCGAGGCTAAGAACCTTGGTGTCATCTTTGACTCCACACTTTCCTTCTCGGCCCATATCTCTGATGTCTCTAAAAAGTCAAACTTCCAACTGCACCTCCTCAGAGGTATTCTTCCTTTCCTCTCCTTCCCCCAGAAGCTCATGGTATTCCAAGCTCTGGTTTTTCTAGCTTGGACTATTGTAATAGCCTCTTTCTAAATCTACCTGCCTCTACTCTCCGACCTCTACAACTTATCCAGAACAGGACTGCAAGACTTGTCCTTGGCCTCAAGCCCTGGGATCGTATCTCTCCAGCTTTGAAATCTCTCCATTGGCTCCCAGAGGATGCAAGGATTAAATTAAAAACCCTCTGCATTGTCCACAAGGCTTTTTGGGGCCTGGGTCCAAAATACCTTCAGCTATCCCTCCGCAAATACCTCCCCTCTCGAGCTCTTCGCTCCTCTACCTCAAACTCCCTCAGGGTCAGTCATTTTTCAAAGAAACGAGCTGGGGGTAGATCTCTGTCTTCGGCTGGGGCCTCCCTCTGGAACAGCCTCCCTGCCACTCTAAAACTTGAGGAGACCCATCTCCGGTTCCGGAAGCACCTCAAAGCCTTCCTCTTTGCTTCTGCCTTTGCTCCCCTTCTCCCCTGCTGATCTGCTCTCTTGGCACTGTGCACCTGGCCACCCTCTGTCCCCTGGGCTCCGGTACCTGCTCACCCTGCCATCTTCCTGCACTTCCTCCTGGCCACCCCTTGCACTGGGGACTGTATCTGTACCCATACAGCCCCACCCCATTTTTCTTCTTTTCTGCACTTATTCAGACGTACCCAGTCTGCTGCCTTAAACACAGCACTTGCCACTTGCTGGCTGCACTACCACAGTTTGCCTCAATGTTCTATTTATTTTGTCTGCGCTCCTTGGCTTCTGCACATTCCACTCTCCCCCTTCCATGCACTTTTTCCCTTTTCCCTTTCCCATGCACTTGCGCGTTCTCAATTTCACTGGGCCTAGTAAGATCGTTTTTATGTTGTGCTGCGTTCTCCCTTGTTCCCCTCCCTTGCCTAGTCGCGCTCTGAAACACTTGTGTACGAGCATGATACAAATAAAATATCATATCATATAATCCACAGCTGGTTTTAAAAACGGGTATATCATATAGGGTGGTGGTGGTGATGCACTTCCCTGCTTCTCCTCTTCGTTCCCATTTCCTGTTTCATTCTCTTTCTCTTCCTACAATTTCCGAAGCCCCAAAATGTCCTGTCTCTTTTAAGTTTTGCTCCTTTATATTTAGCTGCTAAATACAAGTACATACATTCTACAATAGGTTTATCAAACGTTCCCTCTCCATGCCATTCTTTATAACACTTGCCCACTGTGTAGTGCACGCACTTGTGGTATTGGGGCAACTTCCTACACATGTGGTGAAACAGGGCTTCCACCTAGTAGCCTCTGTCTTATTTCTTTCTTATTAAAATATTCTTCTCTCCTACTTTCTTCATTCCCTTTATAAATGAAAACCTTTAAAAATGTCACTCTTTCTTCAGACAATCACACTCACTCAACATTTAATCTTACCACTTTGCTCAATTGCCCTATTTCTATTCACTCAAGCCACACCTCACACTCAACAATTACACACAATGGCCTTCTCCACAGGTCCGCCTTGTTAGATCGTATTAGGATAGAAGTGGCCTTCTCCCCAGGCTCACTACCTTAACCATGAAGCCCTTTGTTAGTGCGTTAGAAAAAGTTGTTACTCTTTTCCTTGCTCAACTGTACCAGGAACTTGCACTACTCAGCTCTGCACTATTTGCATGTTAACTTGGCTCTGGCTCTTCCGTCCCTTCCAGAGCCACATAAAACGAACAATACGATCCCTTTTTGCAATACTGAAAAACAAACTGCTGCTGCTGACAAACACATGTGCTCATTAACCCAAATAAACTCTTCCCCAAGGAAAATAAAATGATGCAACTATACCAATTGCCTGCAATACACGCAACTTTTGTCTAACAAGGCCTAGCACTTACTATGCAGCCCTCTGTTCTAGCGCAGATGTGCCAGTGTCTGCCTGCTCCATATCGGTTTGGCAGACCTAATATCTAATACTAGAATGCCCAATTGCCCTCTTTGCCACTAACGAGGATGAGTCCCATACACCACAAAAGAGTCGCTCCCAGCCCCTTTAAAGTCTGCACTTTTGGTTGGAGTGAAGGCAGCGCAGGACCTGGCAGACTTTTGGGAAGTGGCATCCATGGAGCTCTCTTGGCTCGAGCTCTTTGTACTGGCCAACAAACGCTGTCCTGTGATCCTCCGGGATCACAGATGGACATCTTATGCCTCAGTCGAACAGCAAAGTTATCTCGCTGTGGCCTCCAAAGATGTGTCGGGGTTGCTTCGCAGAACTCACCAAAATATTACAAAAGTGGTCAAAAAGGAGTCTATGCCAGTGCAAGAAGTAATGCAATATTATTCAGGGCCCGAGACACAGCTGGGACAGCAAATTCAAACAGAATGCAGAACAGAACTACATGAAAAGGTGCTATCAAAATAACTCCCTCAAAATGAAAACTTGTATAGAAAGCGAAATAATTAGCATTTGCGATTGTGCACAAAGATAAAATCTCCCCACACAAAAATGATGATTGGACCTCACATTTTGGACCCACATAGCAGTACATCCATTGCGATTGATCATTAGGTCCATGAAACTTCCCATACTACCCTCAATGACAGAGTTGTTACATCATAATCCACCTTCAATTCCCACAACACAAAATTATGTGATTGAAATATTTGAGACGACCAGCAGAACTTTTAATATTCTGACCTGGTCGCCTCTTCCTGACTCTCATGGGAATGGCTACCCACCATGACACCATCAGAACCTTGAACCACGGACATACTACTGAATAATTGTTTCATATTGGGAACCCTGTAACCTTCTTCCCATGGAAAATGATCTGCAGGCGATTTGAAACTGCTGTGGTCCTTGCCAGCTTCACTAGAAAATCACATTTCATGAATGATTTTGAATTATAAAATGGTCATATATTCCTCTTTCACTGGCAGACCCTGTAAGCTCTAATCCATTGATCTAAAAAATAACAACCTCGGTGCACTTCTCTTAACACTTGGCATGGTATTACATGCTCTGTACTAATGAACCAGCTGCAGCAGCCTTTTATGCAAACAAAATGCTTGCACACGTTTTAATGCAGCTGTATGTTTTATGGTGCCTATTTACTGTGCTTCATTCTAACACTAAGTTTGAATACAGTTACCTGTGCCCCAGGATGTATGGATTAGTGTTTTATTAAGCTTTTAATTTCACACATATCAGAAAGAGCCCCTCTCCCCATTTATAGTGTTGCTCTCCCAGCTGATAAGTCTGTACCTGCATACCGAATTGAACTTGCATTTTTATTGCACTGTTAATGGCGTTGGTAACTTGTGTTTTCATCTAACTTCAATGTGCATGTAGTAGTGATGTTTATCCATGTACATATGTGTATGCTTTTGGATTGACACTGTGGCTTAATTTTGCCACTTGGCAATTTATAAATATGTAGGTTTTTAAAAACTGGATGTATGAACCAGTTGAAAATAATTGATGAAAAATGCAGCCTTTCTGCATGTGCACATTTTTAACCCTTTTTATCCTTGTGCAGGCGTCCTCCAATATATGTACCCCCATGCAGCCACATTATCCCCACCATCTGAACCTCCTTCCACTCACCTTATTTTTTTTGTCTGTATCCTCACCCACTTAACTTATTCTGATTGTCTTTACTGTCACACATCCATCTTATCTCCATGCACCCTGTTTGCACCAGTCTACCACTGCCTTTTGTATTTCCACATAACCTATTCACTGCCTCCATGTTCCCACCCACCCATTCTACATCCGTTTTTTCTTCCCTCCATCCATTTGCCTAACATTCACTGTTTTACCTGCATTCTCTAATTGTGCACCCGTGATACTTCCATCCTTTGTACTCCCATGCAGCCATCCTACCCCCATCCTTTTGATCTCCATCTAAACTACCCCATTATCTGTGGTCCCATGCACCCATCCCCTATACCTCTGCCATCACTCTGTCAATCTTGTCGATGCCCACACATCCTACCCCCACTGTATCTACTCCTACCCATCTACCTTACTGTCATTCTATTTCTACCTTCACTGTCCATTCTGTCACACTCTCTGTCACCCATCCACTGTTCCCCATCTTCTATATTTCCATTTACCCACTGTACCCCCACTGTCTTTATTTTCAACCACCCATCCTACGTGCAACCACTGTATTCTACACACTGTACTCTCCTATCCATCCTACCTCCTTTCTCTCTACCTCTATCTATCTACTCACCATATGCGTACTATGTGTATTTTGACACTCAAAAATGTATATGGTCTGTCAATTCTTTCTTGCAATTTGACATTCAACTCCCAAAGTATTAATGAAAAGTAGTCAAGGTCGTGCTCAATCCTTTCTTTCTAGAAGTACCTGGAAAGTCACATGTGTGCCTTTTGAGTCTATTGGTATTCCTCAATTAACCTCGCTTGAATAAAACATTTATCTTGAGTCTCTCACTAACCAGTTTTGTTCTATTACTAACAGAGCTAGCTTTCCAAACTCTGGCACCTGTAAGGATATTTGGCGTGTTACAGCACAGAGTACAGCACTACTGCACAGGTAGCAATTTATTTTTGATGCAGCACCATCACATGGGTGTGGTGCATTGCTATATGTGTTGCCAGAGTAACATGGACATATAAGTAAAGACAGGCTATTCAATCAAAAACGATTTTGACATATAAGATGCAAATCTATTCGTACAGTTAAAAGCACACATGTGCACATTCAAAATGCACACTATTTTTCACCTGAAATGCCTATGTTGCAAGAGGCACATTTGAAAATTAATAACTAACCTTATTAATAACTAACCTGACTAATAAAACTTCATTTAACATAACCCACTAATAAAAATGTGTCTCCACTGCAGAATTAGGCCTACTCTGAAAGTGAACTTTTAAACGCACATTTATTTTTTTTTCTCTGCTGCTCTGTCCACATAACTACAGGAAGCAAAGAGCTCGAAGGAACAGGAAATCAGTTTGTTACAATTGCCACTGTATAAGCGAGCCATTGTGTAGTGAGGGAGGAGATGACATGATTGATTCTGATTGGAGCAGCGTCATAGCAAGTATCATGCTAGAGGCTGTGATTAGAGTTTTGCTGGGGAAGCTTGAGGAGAGGGGGAGATCAATTGAGATCTTGCAGAGCTGGGAGAAGGACCTGTTTCCTGGCTGAGGCATTCCTGCTGCAAAAGCTGAGAGTTCCAGGCACTTACAATAACCCCGGTTTGAGAACGGCAGACGCTTGTTTTCACTGGGGTTAATCTTCAAGGGAGCCAAATTCAGAAAGAGAATAGCCGGAGAAAACTCATGCTGAACAGATAAGGTAATTACAGAAGCATGTGGGAGCTGTACGAAAGTGTGCGAAACTGTTCAGTCAGTGTATTCGAGGGAGTCCCAGTCACTTATCAGCATATTTAATGTTACCAATTGAATATATTCTCGCAGCTCTCTGTTCATTTTATCACAAATAATGTTGCACCATTTCATTTATTTCTGTAAAAAAAGTTAAACTGTGTTTAAAAAAATTTTCTATAATACAAAAATATCTGAAAACATATAGATAGTGTGTATTATTTCTCTCTTTCATTTTGCATGGGAAAAGGTTTAAACGTGGGTAGATTTTTAAACAGTGCAATTGTCATTTTAAAACAGATGTGTGCATGATTATATTCAGTATGGACAGTTGTGAGTGACTGTTTGTAGCATAGCCTGTTGGAGGTACATGAGCCAACGGGAAGAGAGACTCTCTGGACATAGTTCCCTACCGTATATAAGGTAGTGGAAATTACCACAAAAATACCACAATAGCCCATGGTGGCACACAACACTAACACTGAAAATGTGGTATCCCTAAAATGTAGGCCTGAGGTCTCTCTAGTGATCAAGAACAATCTAGATAAAAAACAAGGGATGTTGGATATTGGGGCCACAAATAAACCAACCACGCAAATTACCGCGCACATCATCTAAATAGGTCTGAATTCTGATATAATGCAATGTATTATTGTTATGTGTGACCCAATATGAATACAGAGAGTGATTATTGCTAAAGGTATTTTGGAGGTAAGAAAATACCGCAAAGCCCCAAATATCCACAAAATACCCAACACACCCCTACGCTTAAGGTTAAAAAAGGAAACAAACTTAAAGCAGTGGTTTTCTACTGAAGTCCTGGCCACCAGGAAGGTTAAGCGGATGGCTGAGTGGAGTTGGAGGAAACATCCATCCAACTACACTCTTGAGATGTATAAAGTGGCTGCTAGATGTTATAAGACAACTATCTTTAAGGCAAAGGAGATCAAACTTGATGAACGGATTAGGGGAACCAAGTCAAACACGAGAGGGATGTTCACGATTTATAATAGTTAAAGGGTACAATAAATGATTTGCATGTTGTCACTGATAACTTTTGGTGTCAAAAAGTGCATGAGGGATTTACACAGAAAAAAAAATCAGCACCGAACATACATTGCAGACTGCAATAATAACATATAAAAATCTGAAATTGTAACTACTGCTCGAAGGGTAGAACCAAATCCTGACAATTCTTCATTTACTTTCAAACAAGTCTCAGATAGTGAGGTCCTAGAGATAGTGCACTCAATGCAACCCACTTCATGCAAGGTGGATGCTCTTCCTGCTGAATTGTTTAAAGAGTTTCTACCATTGTTAGTTATACAATGGGCCTCATTACCACCCAGGTGTTAAGGGGTTAACGGTGCCGTAAAAGGTGTCGGCGCCGTTAAACCCTTAACGCCTGATTACGAGGTCCCTTTGCGGGTTGCACTTTAACGCCTGCTTTTAGCAAAGGGACCTAGGAGCTAATTACGGCACCGTAATTTACGGTGCCGTAATTAGCACCTTCCCCATTCCCATTGAGCCCTATGGGGCAAAAACGGGAATGGGGAAGGGCCATGGCAGCATGGGGAATTACCGCCCCGCCAATCTCGGAATGGGGTGGTAATTCCCCATTCCGCCATGGCGGAGTCGGTAAGTTACCGGAATGGACCATGGTGCTATTAGCACCATGGTCCAACGCCTGGGTCGTAATGAGGCCCAATGTAAAGGTGCATTTGTCGTGGTGCAATCATTTTCCAATATGTCCCAGAGTTTTAAAAACTAGGACAAACTTTGCCCTAGTGCTAATACCGTGCAACTTTGCACTTGCACCGGTGCAAAGTTTCTGTAATCTGGCCCCAGGATGGCTAGAAACTCACTTGCTCTAATTGACAAACAAACTGAATTTCTGATGTTAGGTACTGTTGCCAAATTGAACAAACATGATCCCTAATACAATGCTTTTATTATTGAAGGAAACACGATTCGAGCCTTGGAACATGTAAACACATTGGGGGTTTATTTTGACCCCCATTAACCTTCAAAAAGCATGCCTCATATTTCAGTTCTTCCTATGCTTACATGTCACATTCACTTTGGCAGATCCACCCGTAGAAAAAAAACAGAGCACTAATCGTGGCCGCAATGATAAACACAAAACTAGACTGCTGCAATAGTCTCTTGGGTGGAACATCCCAGGCCAACATTAAAAAGCTCCAATTGATTCAGAATGGGGCAGTTCATACAGTTTGTAGTATGGACAGGAGGGCACATAGCTCTGGGGCCCATCGGACGGAAGCTGCACTGGCTCCCCATTCAACAGAGAATACACTTCAAAGCATGTAGTGTGGTATACACATGTTTGGCTGGTAATGCCCCTTGTATCTCAGTTCACAAATTCAGAGAGCACCAATTAGGCACACTCTGATTTCAAATAAGGATGACCTTCTGATTCAGCCACGCTAACTTTTGAAGAGGTTCGAGGAATCAGCTTTGATTCCTGGGCTCCATCCATGTGGAACATCTTACCATTGTCAATCAGACTGGTTCCCTGAATTGTTCAGTTTAAGAAGGGTTTAAATACATATTTGTTTGACAAAGAAGATGAGTGAGAACTTTATGTATGGACGAATAGTTCTTTGTTTCCTCCTTGACTGTTTCCTGTTGTATGTTTAGTGAGTGCCCCAAGGCCTGCGGGCATGCTGGCGCAATATAAACAATCAATAGAATAGAATAAAAGTGTCTTGAATTACATGGTAATCCCCTGTTGTGTTTCCAAAATTGCACATGTTTGAAGTTATTGCATTTTAAACTCTTCATCCTTTCCAGGTTATTGTTAGGCTGCAAACAAAGATGCCAAAACTGCCTAGGAAATCATATGTGCAAGGTGTGAGAGGTAATGTTGTGTATTGGCCTCTCAATTGAAGCACAATGATCTGTATAAAGGCATTCTGATTGTACCAGATGTTGATACAAAAAGCACGAGCATTGAAGGTCATCTATCTGTTGCAAAAGGATATAGTTTGTATGAACATTACACTGGTCATCCTCTACACTCACGTGAAGTCATCAGTGACAGTTTTAAATTATACCAGATGAAAGCAACAAAAGGGAAACCAATCATTGTCTGGGGAAAAACCAGAGAAGCTTGTTGATTTACTGTGCTTTTTCCTTGTGGAAAGGGAGGCAGATTAGATGATTAGGAAGTTCCAATTTCTTCTTCAGAATATTGTTGCACACAAATGTATTATGAAGATTCCTGATTCCGCACGAACATTGCATACAATGTTCACTTACTGTATGAAAGTGAATTTTCAGCATTATGTTATGCTGTTGCTCATACACTTCAAACAGGAACTAGATATCCAAATGTTTTTGCATGTGAGATGCTGCAATAGGTATAAGAAAACAATGAGATTTCAGAAGGACATATTATTAGTATCCTTGCCACAATGAGAGGAACTAAGGAATACTGGTAAAGTAGAAACCCAGAGGTTAGATGCATGATAGGAAATCTGGGCCCTCAGACTTGGTTTCTGACTTTAGGTTGAGCTGAGTATGGTTGGCATGATCTTGCAGAGTTGATCTGTGAACAGAATCCTCAGTAAAAAGACATAGAACACATGACACTGGGAACATTGTGTTCCATGGAACCTGTAAGTGTATTGCGATTCTTCCATCACTGCTTTTCTAACCATGTTGCACTTTATATGGTATAAGGAAAAGGGCCCACTAGGTTATGTGGAACATTTCTTTTGGAGAAAAGAGCACCAGGTATGTGGTACTCTACATAAACATATGCTGTAGTTGATTAAAGATGCTCATCAGTTTGGTAAAGAAAGTGATTTCTGTGTGATGGAGTTTATCCAAAATTACGTTACTTGTTCCATCCCTGCTCAGCATGTTAATGCTGATTTCTGGAACAAGGTGGAAAGTTTTCAAAAGCACCCATGTGGAAAGTACAGTCAGAGGAAATATACAAGTAAAGACAAGTACTACACTGTACAGATTTGGCTTCCATAGACCTGTTACAGCAGTAAGCAAATAGTCTAATGTCATCTGTTCGATACCATGTTACTGGTAAGTCCCTGAGAGGGTTCGGAAATATCTGGTGGACAACGTTTTTCAACTTTATTAAATAACCTGTTTGAATAAACACCTCCCTATCCATACCCTGACAAGGATTCCCCTACCTAAAATAAACTAAAGTGAACACTATAAACAAGGGCTATCTAACACTCACACTTAAAAAACAATCAAAGCAAAAAGGAAATATATAGCAATTCAATCAATCAACATTATAGAGCATATGACCTGATTCACAATATGATCAATGCCTCTTGTCGTGGTCTGGAAGAACTTCCCTTCCCCAGATCCAAACAAGGGATTGCTCCACAAAATGAAAAACAAGGACATCTGATTTTACACAAAGTTCCAATACAGTTCTTAATTGCTTGTACTCGAATTCACAAAGTTCCGTTGCTTCAATAAAATACCTTAAAAAAGTAATACTCTCTCACTCCTCCTGGAATAAGAATGGTCTCGCATTTGAGGAAAAATCAAATAGTTTGGTCAGGGTGGTTTACCACAATTGTAACTGCAGAAAGAATTATAACTTTTGTTCAGCCAGCTTTCAAAATGTTACCCAAATGTCACAATTCAGCAAGTTGTTTTTTGTTAGTACCACTCTTCAGCACTTGCAACTTCTATGATCTGGGGTATTCTTTCACCAGGTTTCTCTTGGGTATACTCGCCTGCCCGTCTACTTCTTCAACACCAAGGAAAGTGCTTGAATGGTAACTTTGAATTTAGAATAACAACTTCACTAGTTTTCTTAGTATCAAAATGTTAGCAGCTTTCAGGGAATAGAACCTTCACATTTATCCATATTAAAATGTTTCTACAAAAGATTCTAATCCCCTCTGGAAAGCTTATTCCAGAAGGGCAGCATGTTTGCCACCTTTCTTTCCCTTCTGCACCAGTGGTTAAACTGTAGATAGAATACAGTATTTTCCTGTGAGTACCTTGGCTTTGGCCTCTGTCATTCACACACAAACAACACAGCTGACCTGGCACACGCAAGCGGCACCTGAGCGCTCCGGTACCAGTTGCAAGTGGGGAAATTACTGGCTAAGTTGCTCTCACTTGGTGCTCACTGGCCATTAACTTATGTGGCTCTCTTGGTCCTGGGGAACAGTCCTTGTTGTTCGCTCTTTGCGCCGCCACACCAACTTGGAACTTCCCAGGTTCCTACGGATCTCCTGTGCAACCCAGTCACTGGAGATCTCTCAGCGTCTTCCACCACACCGAATTTCAAAGTCACAACTTCTGCAAGGGGGACAAGGAGAGGCACTAACCCTCGCAGAACTCTCTGCAGTCCCAGTGACTTCTTGCTCTATTAATTAGGCCTCCACCTGCAGACACGGACCGCACAGTGCATACTGCTTCCTCTGCTTCTCTCGGTCTCTGGCTTCTCTGGCTTCTCTGCAGCCTGCACCTGAGGGGGCCATTTAAACGGCCCAGTCTCCCTCAGGTGTAGACAATATCCACTAATGAACTGGTCAGTGCTGTTTTGTTCCTCTGCAGCCCTCTTCCTTGTCCCAGAACTAAGGGAATTATGGAACTTGAAATCCCAAACCACAAAGTTAGGTTTTATAACTGTGTTCATACTACATGTTGATCTCACTTTTCAATAGCCTTAACTAAGGGAATATTATGCAAATCAGTCATGAAACTAGTTTGTAAGGAGAAAAATAGGTCTTTAGATGAAGTGTTGTTAACATTATTAAACCTCCTTCTCTTACACTTTCTTGAATTATGGACATTTTCAATTGTCTGAGTTCCCTGAATTTGAGAATGATGTCTCTCTGTTGTATTCATACAGGGTTTCTGACTAATTCCACCCACACTAAGATGGTTACTCTGTGCAAAACAAGGGTTATGGCGGCAACAAGCCATGATATATTGTGGGAATGTAAAAACGTCTCTTTTAAAAGAAGTCAAATACAGTGTCTAATCCCCTGGATTCTGCTCCCCTTCATGAGCCTGTTCTTCTCCAAGGTGATCCTCCCGAGGAGCACTGCCCCCAAGGTCAGGATCAGGAAACGTCTGCCTTTCCATGGCCACCTGGGTGGAGACTTTATGCAGGGATTTGGTGAGGGAACCACAGGATTCATCAGATCCCCCAGGAATAGGTACCATTTAAAAAGAGATAAAGAATGGCAATTCATTAATGATTGCAATCCTGTCATTGCTCAGCTCTGGAATGCATATACTGATCTACAGTGCATTGTAGATGATACAACAGCTGCTGCTTGTTATGTTACAGCATACAGATAGATCAGGAGCAACAGGTTTGTCTTGGAAGCAAGAACATGCATACCAACACATGTACAAATCCTGTGCTTGCACTTAGAAACTGGTCCCCGGAATTGAGAGCGTTATAAAAGAACAATAATAATTATAGTTATGCATGACAAAAACTGAACATCACGCCACCCTTTGGACCAATGGGAGTCCTGTCCGTGGAGTGAATAGGGAAATGAGTCCGCGGACCGGACATTTTTCACCAAATTTGCGGCAGGAGCGGCAGCTTGGTCCCAAAGGCATGCATTTGTAAATTTGGTGTAAATCCGACCAGCAGTTTTTTTTTAAACGGGGAAAAAGTAGGTAACAATAAATGGAAAAAGGCAATGCAGCAGACTTATCAGCGGACACAAATCTAAGAATCATTTAAGCTTTGTTCTCAAGATGCTCTCTCATAGAGACTGTGGAAGCTACGAAGCTGCAGATAGGCTATCTAGTTGACACCACTGATGCAAGAACTAGCTTCAAGAGTAGAGAAACAGCTTTGTTTGGAACGTTCAATTATTGAAGTATCTGTTGATGAAATACCACACAACACACATTCAGCAGTGTCAATCCAAGTATAATAGCTTTTGCAAATGGAAAAGAACATGTTTCTCAAAATACAAAGGAAGTTAATCAAGAATTTGTATTAACTATTATTCAAGTCCTAGTGCAAGAAACAGTTTAGATAGATGTGTAGGGATGTCTTATGCGTGGAAGCATGAGTGTACACAATGTTACAAAAAGCATGTGTGATGTTACAGAAAGATTTGTATGCCTTCCTGTTCCTGATCCGATATGTGTGATTTGTTTCTGATCGCATAACACAAGCATTTAATGATACTCTACACTCAACACTGCAAAATCTATTTTTTAATAAGTATTTTAGAATAAATGATTCAGCGATATAGTATAGATGGTAGTAAACTTACCACCCCATTTATGCATTTTGTAAATAGGTTTCTATTTGCAACAAAACATTTAAAGCACACAAAATTATTTTTCATAAGAGAACATCCATTCACTTTGGACATTTCACAACATGGGTGCTTACAGAAGTAGATTGGCTTGTCTGCAATGCCTCTATAATCACACACCAAGATAGATTGCCAAAAGATTTGAAGAATGATTACTTAAGGTTGCAAGAAATAACATTTCAGAATATGTTGTATATTCTTCAATATAACATCACTACAAAATAAATGTAAATATTAGATTGTCAAGACTATATAAATTACACAAATTACACAAAAATAGTATTCTGTAATCTTCAACTCCTGTTTTATTGTGTAAAACACTGTATAGTACCATATGTTCAAGTGTTCCCTATAAGTACTGGGTAATACAAATGTTTCCATGTACATTATTCTGAGTGCTAGGGAGTGTAAATGTTGATAACTGTTTACATCTGAAACAAGTAAACAGTAGGAGGTAGATTAACAACAAAGAAAAGTACAGATTTTTAAAGCAAAATTACATCTGACCACTAATTTGAATTTTATTTGAGGATTTAGGTATATTGGGCATCATTCCAGGCCGGCTGGTTGGTCAGGTAAAAAAGTGCTGGTATTCATTGATACCGGTACATTACCGGTCCAGCCAACTAGGGGTTTGCTGGTGGGGCACCTGAGTTACCTCCAGCTAAAAGCAGGAGTGCTGATGAGGAGGATCTCAGTCTTACACCTTATGTGTGTAGGTTGCCATAAAAGGACGCACACAAACTTGAAAATAAGTATTTTAATGACAATTTAGAGATAAATAAATTATTTGAAAATGAACTTCGGTATAACAGAAAAAAAGGGATCCCAGACTCCACACAAGCTCCTGTGCAAATAGAAATATTAAATGAAAATACAATTTTTTTTTTTTAAATACAAAGGTGAAGTGTAGATTCTGAAATGTCATTATTAACTTATTATGTGTGTAGGAAGCCAAAACAAGGGCACAGCCAGATTTTACAAGAAGTTTTGAAATTACATTTCTGAGACACTTAGGGTAGCTTGTAATAAGTACTCATGTATTTACATACCTCAAACCTTTTATTGTCTACCTATTATTTCAAATAATGGCACTACTAGATATTAAAAAGATTTCCACTCAAAATAATTGTACAATGTCGACATGTCTGTATTTCTTTTGTGTGAAACTGATGACGTAGTTAGGTTATATGTCTCGGTTTCCTGGATAAGGGTGCATAACTGCTCTGTACATTTGATATGTTTGAAAAAGAAGGACAGTTTGTACAAAAAATGAAACATATGTTTTGTGTATGTAGTTATTTATTTTATGATACTCTTATTGTGTGAAATGTATATAAGTAGCTTTGTAGGTGCACAGACATTTGAAATTGCTGCAGATCTATTTAGAATTTGCTGATGCAAAACCAGGTCTGTAGAATCCTGAATGCTTACTGTAGGTGCTGTACTTTATTAAGGAGATTCACACCCAGGGAAGAGTGCTCAGCCAATTAGGTGGCTGGAACAATGGCAAAGAAAGAGTGTAGAGGTTGTTCTTTCCCTCTCCTTTATGATCAATAATCACAACATTAATTGACTGTGTACTTGAAATGTGTTCAGTATTCATACAGGACTATTATGGAAAACAAACTTTTTTTTTTAAACCATTTTTATAAATTTTCCAGCATGTACACCATACAGAGTAGCAACAAATATGCATGCCAATTCTCTCGTACAGTTCCATGTTCTATATTCTTCCTCCTCTTCCCCCTTGTCCCCCCCCCCGAGCCTACCAAACATTCCAACATTCCTCATTCCATTGTGACAGCCGTTCCTCCTTCTCCCATTTCTGGAGGGCCACCTTCCTCCTGGCTTGTTTGGTCAGATCCAGACAGTGTCACTACTATTTGTTTCCAGACAATCAATGTGTCTGCTTCTTCCTCCCCACCTCTATTTGCTGCCTCTTCCCACACTGTGGTTTTGGCATTCGCCCATTTCTGAAGATCGTACCACCAAGCCTCTGCTCTCAATCTCCTACTTGCTTTCAAACTCATTGCTATTCTGCATTTAGCCAGTATACATGCTATGTCTTTGAGTTTACTCACATACTTAAGTTTTCTAGGCCTGGGCAACACCCCCAACATGCATGCCCACAGGGAGTTCACGTCTAAATTTATATCCTTTCTTGCCATAAAGCGGGCCACCTCCTCCACAAATGTCCTTATTTCGGGGCATGCCCAAAAATATGTGCCATTCCTGCATTTAACTCCCCACATTTTGGACATGTCTGTGTTCCAGCATTTTTAAATTTGGCTATCTTCTTGGAGGTCATGTATGTTCTATGGGTGACATATAGCTGCACCTGCTGCAACCTCACGTTCCTTGATACCTTCTTATGGTATCCCTGCATCCTGACCCATAACCCATCACCCATCGGTTCCCCCACTGCCTCCTCCCAGTCTAACCTCATCTGGGTTACTTCTTTCCCCACTTTAGAAATCAACCGCTCGTATATCCGGGAGACCTTATGGGACCCATCTGATATGTCATAAAATGTTGCATCGGACCATGTATCTTTTATCATCCTCACCAGCCTAGCATATGTGATGTATTGTCCTTGATGTAATCCAGTGTCTTCCACCAAGGCATCAAACTCTTTCACCTTCCCATCCCATCCTGCCACACATCCCCCATGGCCACTATGCCTGTTGGTTCCCTCTTTCCACTGATAGTCCTCCTCATTTGCTCATCCACTCCTTTCAGTGCCACCAGCGGTATCGGTAGGGAGCATGGGTACAAGTTCTCCATTAACTGGCAGACTCTTCACCACATCTTGCCCCCCAGGTCCAGTAATGTACTTCCTCTCTCCTGTTGCAATTTTGGCAATCACATCCATTTGTTCAAGAAATAAGGGGTGCATTCAGCCCTCAACAGTTTGGATTCCGGTGTGGGATCCTCTGATAGCCACCTTGCCACGTATTGGAGTTGGCTAGCCAGGTAGTATACACCAACATTGGGCAATCTGATGCCCCCTTGCTCATACAGGTTCTATAATTTCCGTAACACTATCCTGTTTCTGGAGTTATCTCATATAAACCCCTGCATATGCTCTGTACCTTAGTGAAGAATTGTTTGGGTATCATATATGGTATGTTCGCAAAGTAGTATAACAACCTGGGTAGTACTACCATCTTTAACAGTGCCACTCTACCCACCATTGTTAAGGGTAGCTTGGCACAAAATGTCATGCTGTTTTCAATTTTTGACACTGCTCTATCGGTATTCTGCATGTGTTAAAATTCAGTGTTATGGTATACATCTATTCTCAAATATCTGAACGTCTCTGTTTCCCTTCTTATCTGTAGTACCGGCAGCTTATGTTGTGGTATTTCTCTGTATCTACCCAGGGGGAATATGCTTGACTTCTTTGGGTTCACTGTTATGCCGGACAGCATTGCGTACCGTTCCATAACCTCCAAAATGTACTGTAGGTTCTCATCAGGGTACTTCAGGTACAGCAACATGTCATCAGCATACGTCGATATCAGATGTTGCCTGCCCTTAGTGCTGATACCTACTAGGATCCACATTCCGTGTCCGGTTTGTTGGGTTTAAGGAGCGGAATGATGATCGCTTCTCGTAGGGACACAGGCAATGTGCTTGTGTTAAACGCTTCATTCAACATTGCCAGCAGCGTGGGGAGTAATTCAACCCTATAAGCTTTATAAAACTCATTTAGGAGTCCATCTGCCCCTGGGGCCTTATTAGTAGACAGTAACCTGACCACATGTTCTAGCTCTTCCAAGGCTATTGGGGCCTCTAGGTTCTCACTCTCTGCCACCCCCAGCCTAGGAAGAGTAATCTCTGTTAATGCTCCTTGTATGTCTATTTCTTCGCCCTCGTCAATATCTGCATATAGTTTCTTATAGTATTCAAAAAGAAATTCATTCACTCCTTCCTGGGTATGCCGTGTCTGTCCATCTACCTCTTGCATTGCCCTATTTGCTTGTATGGGGGGTCTCACTTTTATATAACCATTCTAGTAACCGGCCTAGTTTGTCTACTTCCGTGTGTTGCCTCTCCACATGCTTTTTTATAATTTAAGTTACATAGCCTTTCCCAGTTGTTCCTGCATTCATGCTGTAATTGATATATGATCTCAGCCTCCTTGGGGGACCCTGTGAGCATTTGCATCATTGTTTCTGAATTCTTCTCTGCATTGTGCAAGTCCCGTATTATCTCTACTTGCAGCCCCTATGATTTTGATATCGCCTACCCCCTCACCACCACTTTAAATGCCTCCCACAGTGTCCCTGCCGATTCTACACTGCTGGTATTATGTTCAAAATACTCCTTTATCCCATTCCTAAGGTCTTCTCTAAATGCTGTGTATTTCAATGCCTCCTCCCTGAGTCTCCATTTCGGGATTCTCGCTCTGGGAGGTAGGTTCTGCCATGTTACTATCAGTGGTGCGTGGTCCGAGAGGACTATAGCCTTATATTCTGTCCGTGTCACTTCTTGTGTTAACTCCTGCCCGATAAATATATAATCTAATCTAGTATACAGATTTTGTGGGGCAGAATAATGTGACTATTCCTTGAATGTAGTTGAAGTCCCCTCCTCATATGACTGCCCTGTCCATATATGAGCTTATCTTAGTCTATACATTCCTAAAACAGTCTGTAGTGTCTTGGTTAGGGGCATAAACGTTGATGATGCTCACCTCTCTATTTTCCACCATCCCTTTGATTAACACCATTCTACCATCTTTATCTATAGTAGACTGCAGTAGCTTAAATGGGACGTGTGGTGCTACCCATGTTATGACTCCTCTGGCATACGCCGAGTATGTTGCCCCCAGGGTTGTCCCTTTCCATATTTTTTGTTTCTACCCCCTGCTCTCCTTGGTCAGATGAGTTTCCTGGAGCAGTGCAATGTCTATTTTCTGTCTCCCCAGGTACATCATGACCTTGTTCAATTTAATGTAGCTATTTAACCCCCTCACATTCCAGGTCACTAGCTTCAGTTCTCCTATCCTATCCATTCCCTACCCCTCCGTTCTCCGCTCCCAGCCTCCTCCTCTTACTTTGTGGCTTATGTTTGTAGGCTCACTCCCTTTTAACTCCCCAAACTCCCACCCCTTCCCCCCTTTAAACACCCCAACTTTCCCTCCACCCACCACCCAAACCACCCCAACTGTAGCCCAGCTCCATTCCTGGATCTCAGGCTTCCCCGCATCTAGTCCCTTTCTCGGCCACCACCGGTACTTGGAACTCAGCAGGGGGATACCACTCTACTAGTATCCCGACTAAACTAACTACTGGGGGTGAGAATGCATTCCCTCTATGTCTCCCGCACTGGTGCCACAGTTTACTACACACTCGTACATCTTAAGCCCTTCTGTGCACATCTCCCTTAAACTACCCAGATTACATTTTATATTCTAGTTCAGAGGTCTGTATCATAGGCATATTTAGATAACACCACCCCTGCTTAGTGCAAAACCCATCTCAGAGAAAACCCGGTTCACTTATCCGGCCTGCTCTCCTTCAGTCCACTTGTGCATATCGTACCCTGTTCACAGCATAGCTATATAATATTCCAATTATGTCATATGGTTACGAGTCTTAAACTCTGGCGTTACCCAGCAATGTTCGCTCCTCGTGTAACCTCTCCCACTAATCTCGTTGTATGCTGTGTTATATTCTAGTCCCAAAGTCAAAGGGGGTCATTACGAGTTGGGCGGTAAGGGTTAATGGTCACCCATAATTATGCGGGTGCCGATAAACCCTTACCGCCCTATTCCGAGGTCACTTAGTGGGTCCCAGCAGGAACAGCTGGTCTGACCAGCCGTTCTCTGTGGGTCCCGTTAAGGGACCTTGAAGCTAATAACGGGCCCGCAATTTGCGGGCCCGTTATTAGCGCCTTCTCCATTCCCATTTGAGCCCCCTTGCCAAACTGAATGGGGACTTACCGAGTCTGCATAGGTCGGAATTTCCCGGTAAGTCCCCATGCAGCCAGACCGGACCCGGGTTTGGAGACAGCCATGGTGCCAATAGCACCATGGCTACCTCCAAACTCGTAATGACCCCCAATATCTTGCTATGCTCGTTACCTCATAAATAGTCACATATCCCTTTGTTTCTCTGCCTGGTCATCTTCTTCAGCTGGACAGCTCATCAAAGACCTCGTCCGGGGTCTCAAAGAAAAACAGCTTGTCTTTGTGCAGGATCTTCAGCTTTGCCGGATACAGTAACATGTATTTGTAGCCAGCATCACGTAACCTCCTTTTCACCAACACATAGCTCAGCCGCTGTTTCTGCACTAGGAAAGTATAATCTTGATATGCCGTGGTGGTCACTGATGTCCTGTTTATCGTGCCACCCTTGCGGAAGTGTTCCAAGATCTTTTCTCTCTCTTTGTAGTTCAGTATTTTGGCAATGATGGGCCGGGGAGGGGCTCCTGGTGGTGTTTTCATGGTAGGGGCCCTGTGCGCTCTCTCCACTGGAACCATTGCGTGAGTTTTCTCACACCAGTTTCTTGCAGCAACATGTTTTCAATGTAGTTTGTCGGCTCCGGGCTCTCCTCTCCTTCCAGTAACCCGATAATCCGTACATTGTTTATGCGCGCCCTTCATTCTGCCTCATCTGTCCTGCACTCCAGGTTACGCACCTGTTGTTGCAATACGGAGACGTCTCTGGTGTTGGCGGCACAGCTGCTCATGTTTAATTTCACCTCCTTTTCCAGCCCTCCTGTGTGCTCGGCAAGCGCCCGTACGTCTTGCCTTAGTAGCTTGATGTCTACACTTACGGCGTCAATTTTACACTCCAGTGAAGTTTCCAGTTCTGCTATGGCAGTATCTATTTTAGATTCCCACAATGCCTTCAATTCCACAATGGCATCCAGCATCGGGTGATCGTCTCATGGCAGGGCTGCCTCACCTTGCATGCTCTGTCGTGCGGTTTTGGGGGACTCCTCTGTTTGTGTAGGTTTGGTGAAAATGTCAATTTACGGTTGCTTCCCCTTTAGTTTATTTAGTTTCGACACCATGGTTCCCTCCGTGGGTCAATGGGGAAAATCTCTACTTCCGCTCTCCTCATTTCCTGTCTTTTGCCAGCCCACAGCTGTGGAGGTACCTCTTTATAAACTTACATAGAGGACCATGTGTCCTTCCTACAGTGTCCACTCTCCCACTCAGGCCTCCAGTCATGCTGGGGGGCAGCACTTTAACCACGGTTAGTTAGTACTGCTGGTGCACCCCCTCTCATACCACCAGTGTGCATGAGATCTAGGTTTATTGTGGGCCCCCCTGCAGCAGTGTCGGTGCTCAAGTGTACTCCGACAGTCCAGCGCCCAAATAACAAGCACAGCTCCCAGCCGCAGTGTTTCCGTCACGTTGTAATTCAGGTTGCGGGATCATGAGTAAGGCCGGCTTTTATTCATTATGGGGAGCTCCCCTGATTCACTACACAGGTCTGTGCAATGTCTGCCACTTCACCGTGCTCTTCAGGTCAATCTGGATGCATTCCATGGTCTGGTGGTCAGATGCCTTCACACGTGCTGGCTCCTGGTCTTCTTGTGGCCCTAAAGCAGTGTTTCCGTATGTCCTTTCATTCTCTTCCAATCATGGCACTGACAGTCCTCTTGCTTGGGCTCTCGCATCAAGTGTCTGCGGGCAAACTATCCCTCTGCTGCACAATAGGGACCAACTTCCACCCTCTTGGTATTTGTGCCACTCTAATTGTGCCCACGATGCCGTGTCTGTCTGAATCTATTGTTGGCTTATGCAGACACCTGATCGCAAGATATTTTGTGCCCTTGTTGGTTTGCCTGGGGAATTGTGTTTCAGCCGTTCCGGTTAAAATAATGTGTTTTTATGAGATTGCACTCTGCGGCTGCCTGCCCCCCTCCAGTCTGTCTCACTGACATTCCTCATTAGCCACGCTGCTCAGCCCCTGCAGTCATTCGGTCAGCACCCTGATTCCTCGCCTTCCTTTATTGTCCGTAGCCGCCCCAGGCCCGACTTGCATAATGCTCCGTACCCTCTGCGGGCGTTTATGTGCCTCTGCCTATGAGTATTCGCATGCAATGGGAGTTCGGCCAGCTTTTACTCCCTTTTATGCGGATGTGTCATTTCCTTGTTGCAACAATGTTTCCCTGTCATCATCTGTCAAAAGGTTAATCGGACAACCTTAGTTTTCTTATCCCGGTGTTTTTTAATGATCCTCTGCATTTCTCATTGTTCCACTGCATCTCTTAGTATCTCGATATGCTGGTTGACCACCGGCTGTGCTTTTACACTGTCAGCCCTCTTCTTTTTGAAACAGTGCCCCTGGAACAGGAATAGACTGCCACAGTGTCTGTTCTTTGTTATGGGTACATCTCTCAGTGCCGTTCACGATCCTTGTGTGCACTTTCTGATTACAGTGTGGTTCGTCAGCTCATCCACTTCTTCCACCGGGAGTTTGTCATTATCACGCATCCAAGCTCTTTTGTCCATGTCGGTCTGCTCCCAACGCATCTACCCGCAGAAGTCTGGTCATGTATGCTTATCTGCGTGCACCATCTCTTTGTTCAAAGTAGATCGCCATTTTGGATCCTTCACTTATGAGCTGCGGCAATCTTCTCTGGACTCAGTGTTCAGGAGCGATGGTGCCAATCAGCTCAGGATTGCTCTCCAGCTATGCTGTGCAGTTTCACAAACCTGCACACTTAATTTTGCAGACCATAGACAGCTTTATTTACAGCTCCTGCCCGGATCATTGCAGGATCAGCAAGAACTCCACAGAGAACACGTCTTCTTACATGGCCCTGTAGCCACGCCCCATGTAAAACAAACTTCAGTCATTTTCTTTGTATTTCTATTATGAAATGTATTTCATTGGGGGTCATTACGAGGTTGGAGGTAAGTAACTGTCCTTACCGGCTTGTACCAAATACCGTGTCCGTGTACTCAAGAGGCCACTAATAGAGGGCTATTACGACTTTGCGGGCACAAGCTTTGCGCCATGCCGGTAATGGCATTACCGCAATGCCATAAAAGGCTCGAAAAAGGCCCTTAGGAGCATCATGTGAAGCACAGATTGCACTACCGACACGAAGCAATGCGGCATTAGCAGTCACCGCTATTAGCGGTGACCGCTAATAAGGGTCACCGTAAATAAGCGGAACCAGAAGTAGCTTCATCGCACAGGAACGGGAAGGAGCATGGCAGCCATCTTTAAAAACACAATCCATTGCTATCCTCAGCAGCCAGGACCTGTATGAGACAGCTGTTGGTGAAATCACATCCTCTATCATACCACAATGCCTAAGGCTCTGAATGAAGATGAGCTGACCATGTTAGCTGAGACCCTGCAAGAACATGCAGACGTCGTGTTTGCCCAGAGCATGAAGAGGGAGGCCATCATACGCAAGAAGGAGAGCTGGGCAGTTGTGGCGCAGAAAGTAAGCGCAGTCGGTAACACCCCCCACACTATCAATGACTGCAGGAAACGGTGGGACGACTTGCGACTGCGAGTTCACAACATACTCTCTGCCAACAGGATCCAGGCAATGTCAACCAGCGGTAGAGCAAGCTCCCCCATCAAGATGTCCCGGTGGGAGGACATATGTGCTAGCCTGATAGGCATGGAGTCAATCGAAGGTGTTGGAGACATGGAGTGTGGTGCCACTTCATCGGCAGACGGAGGTGTGTGTCCTAAGAAAGCACTGTAATGCAGAGTCTGATGATAGTCCAACAATATGTCTGTCTAAAGAGGCAAGCCATGGCCCAATATATACACATTTCCAGCAAAGTAGTGGTATGAAGCACAGACACCTGCAGATGCTTGCAGCAAGGCAATGCCATACGGTACACTAACCACACTAAGATGTCAATGGCATGAGTCACACTGCATGCAGGCCCCAATAAATATGCATGTCACATATCATACGTCTGCCCCAACATGAGTGAATACTGATGGGTGCCTGCATTAGCCACCCATGTAGCAAGCAACATGATTGTCCAAACTCAACTGCCCATTACCCTCTAATGTGTAGATGAGCAGCTATACAAATGTGTGCATGATGCTTCTCAAACCATCACTCATGCCATCCCTCTCTTCATCCCCACAGGCTCAGACCATGACAGCGAGGCGCAGGACTCACTCCCACCACCAACCACACCCTGGAAGAGGGCCCGGGATGAGGTCAATATGCCTTCCACCTCAAAGGGCCAACCCAGGCCCACCATGCACCACCACAGAAAACTCCTACAGATGCCACAGCACTGGTACCACCAAGGGCAGTCGAGACGGAAGCAGCAACCCCTATCCCACTGCCACAGGACACTGCTGATGCTCCACACTCAGCAGAATCCAGCACAGTCAGGGAGGTGGCAGCCACAGCACCCCTGGCTCAGAAGGAGTCACAGGATGAGGTGTGAGTGCTTGTGGAGGACGAATCCTCAGAACAGCCCTGCACACCAAGTCCAGCACCATCCCCCCATATCACATCTTTGGAGTCTGAGCACACCACCACCCCGGAGCAGTCTGGGGGGTGTATTACCAAGGGACCATGAGTCCCATAGTGGAGCCCATCAAAGTCCAACATGAGACCCAAGCTCCCTCCACCTCCACAGGTGTGCCAGTGGGGCCGCAGTGTCATGAGGCGCTGACTGCTCTTGTGCGTCAGTTTGTGAAAGACAATGCCCAGGCAAGGCAGGAGTGGAGGGAAAACAAGATTATTGCTGATTCCACTGCATCCCTGGGTAAGATCGTTGCAGACAATACTAGCCGACAGTGTGAGGAGGTATCTGCCATGCGGCAGGTGCTCAGCCGCATTGCTGATGCTATGGAGGCAGAACATCAGGCACCCCAGATGGAGCAGGCGGCCACACCATCGTCCTCAAGCTCAACCCAGACCAGTCCTTTCTGTAGGTCGTTGCGCACCCTGCGCCAGCCGGACATTCCACCACCAGGTCCAGGGAGTGCAAAAAAGTAGACTGGCCAGCATGATGAAGGCATTAGACACTTATTGGGTCATGTGTGGGGGAGTTGTGGGGGAGGGGGAGGGGTGTGAGGGTGTGTGGGGGAGGTGTGGGGGAGGGGGAAGGTGGTGAGGGTGTGTGGGGGAGTTGTGGGGTAAGGAGGAGGGTGTGTGGGGGAGTTGTGGAGGGAGGGGGAGGGGGTAAGGGTGTGTGGGGGAGTTGTGGGGGGAGTGGAAGGGGGGTAAGGGTGGTGGAGGGTTTGTGCACTTTCGTTTTCATTGTATTTTTCAATACACCCGTTTTGTTAAAAGCAAAACTTGAGTGGACATCATTGCGAACGTGTCATTTGTTCATATACAGTGCATAGTGTACATGTACCCCCACACCCAGTGCCCTCTGTCCAACTATCATGTCACCCTCTGCAGCCATGTGTGTCAGAAGTAATGTGCAATCACTGACTGACACACATTACATCTCTCCTGAGCATCGGCACCACGATGATGTGCAGCCACTTCTTCATCCCCTTCTTCATCACCAGGTGGTTGCAGCTCAATGTCAGGGGCGGGGGATGTTGCGTCGGATACACATGTTGTGCAGCATGACACATACCATGATGATCTTGGCCAACTTCTCATGCGTGTAGAGGAGTGCCCCACCCGATGGGCTAAGGCAACAAAACCATGCCTTCAACAGGCCAAAGGTCTGCTCAATGACCACACGTGTACGGGGTGGGATCGATAGTAGTCCTCCTCGTGCCTGTTCTGTGGGTTATCGGACATGGGTGAGGAGCCACGGCATCAAGGGATAGCCACTGTCACCTGCACGGGAGGCAAAAAAAGGTATATGTCAGTCGATTGATGATGGATAGCTGTACTAGTCACACATGCCGGCCGATAATCGTTGGTTACATGCATATGTCCCTGGTTGTATGCACGCCATTTTAGGCTCTCAATGTGTTCTATGCCATGGAATAATTGTGTGGGTTGCATCTTCAAGATTATACACGGTGTGCTCTGCCGTCTTGTGGCTCATGCATTGTGTACGCATACAGCTGTGTCTGTGTCAATTTAGGGATGTGTTGTGTTCAATAGGATTCTCTGATTGGGAGCGTTGGCAGTAGGCTCTGCAATATTAGGCATTCAGCGCTGATTTTTCACATGATGACACTTAGCATTCCTGTGTTTGTGGCGGCCCTCTGACAGACAGTGGAATCCCTTGGTGGTTCAGTCCAATGCTCTCCCATGGATGCTTGTCCTGTGTGATGATTCGCAGGAGACAGCAATATAGTGCATATACCCTGCATGTTGCTGGGTGGTGTTACGGAGGGTGAGGTCCGCTGATGAGTGGTGCCGTGTTGTGGGATGTGGGGTGGTTTACTGTTAGTCATGTTGTGATAGGCGTTGACCTTACTTCATTCCTATGGGATTTTGGTGTCATGTTTTGTTTGGGATGCTTTGGGGAACAGTGTTTAACGATGTGCACATCGTGCTGTCACATCAACATAGACACCATGGTGGTGTGTGCATCTCTCCCCCCATTTCACTGCCATGTGCCTGTCATGCAATTTACCAAGCAGCCAGGCGCGTTGTACAGAATGTCGCTCCGAGAAGCGTGGTAGTGTGGAGTTGCGCAGGACCATAGAGTTATGAGTTGATCCGGGATAACAGGCACAACAATGTGTGATGATCTTGCTGGCGTCGCTTGCCATCTGCACTTGGATGGAGTGGTAATGCTTGCGGTTGCGGTACACCGCCTCCATGCATGCGGGTCCACCAAGTCCACGTGGGTGCAGTCGAGGGCACCTACATAATTTGGCATACCTGTCACTAGCCATGGCCTTGGCTGCACCCACTGTATATAACATAATAATAGGGCCGTCGCCATGTCCTTTAGCCATGGCGAGGGACCACAGCCTTCGGCCCTGCCCACTGTATATTGTACAGCATTAGCCGGCCACTAGGTATAGCCTTCCTCATGGCCAAGTCCATTGGTCTAAATTGTTATTAAGATAATCAAAGGTTTTATGAGCTAACTCATAAATGATGTTATGTCTGATGCTATTACTGATGTAATCTGTCATACATGATTTAATAAGTGTTGTCAGCAGTGATGGCATCAGTAATGAGATTCGTGATGTAATGAGTGATGTCTTTGATTATGCAATTAATGATGTTACCAGTGATGTAATGAGTGATGTCATCTGTGGTGTCATAATTGTGGTCAAAGGCTGTGAAACAGGGGGCTCAAAGTTACGGTTGCTTTAGCTGAATTTCAGGGGGTTTGTTTGCGAAGGCATCATGAGAGACACAGACAACAGATTCAATGTTTTAAATAACATTATTGTATTTACTTAAATGTCAGAATGGTGTAAGGCCTAGCTTGCCCCATGCTAAGGTGGGATTTCCCTACCTAAAGAAACAAAAGATAGTCTGATTTAGTAAGTTCAATTTAAAGTATTTTTGTGTCCAAAACCTGTACTTGCCCTCGCAACTAAAGCTAAGCAATGTGTCGGATGTCAACAACAAAATAAATAGTGTTTCAAATAAAGTTTTGAGCTTCTTCCAGCTCTTGGCTTACTTTTTAGCTCCCCTTCCCCAAGTTCAAAACAGTTCAAAAAGGTTGTGAGGTTCCTTTCTCCAATACGCCACCACACAGTACACAGTATGCAAGCTCTTCCAGCTTGTAAACTTACAATCAGTTCAAGTGTCTTAGTTTTCAAAACCAGTTCCGGGTCAACTTTATAATCCTTCAGGCTCTTCAATAGTCCATACAGATTGCTCTCTTTCTCATTCACTTTAGCAATCCTATTCCAAAGTGTAGACTCTTTACCTTTACATTCCTTGGCTTTATGGTTCACCCAATACAGGTCACCCAACCGATAACCCTTTGGTCTAGTCACAGTTGTCGGAACACATGGTCCACCCATCACAGGCCGCACATCCGATAACCTTTGGCAATCTGTTAGCTTTCTGCAGCCTTTAGGTTTTCTTGTGAACACAAGTCTATCTCTCTCACTGCACCTGTGTTTTGGTTTACATTCACCTTTGGTTCTCCTTGACAGTCTCTTGGCTTTGCCATAATGTATTCTTCTACACAACTCACTCTGTAGTGCTCACTCTCTTCCACCTTCTTGCTTTCACAGTATTTGTGAGTGCTCATCACTTGCTTTTCACTTTAATCATAAGATTTCATCATTTGCTTTTAATTATGTAGCACATGCTTTTTCACGTGATTCAAATGCTTCAAAAACATTTTCTCCATAAATATTTATCACTTAGGTTTCACACTTGTTTTCACTTCACTTGTAAGCTCATCAAAACTTTCCTTTAATTTGTTATTCAATAATACTTCCTTTATTATTGTTATTTATTTCATGTATTGTTTTGCATTTGTATAGCGCGTCAAAGCCCTCAGGCATCAGAGCGCTGTGGGTAATTGGTTACATGAGGCCACTTAGGCCCAGAAAGTGGTCACAGGTTACTTTGATGCATTGGTTACATTGTTGCATTTAGTCAAATAAAGCATGAACAGTGCGTACATATTGTTGCAAGGGTCCGGAAATGGTGGGAGGCCAAAGACATTTTAGTTAATTGACTGAGGCCTTTACGGAAATCCCAGTATGAGCCTTCTGATCTGAGATTGACTTGGAGGAAGTTCCTTTGCTTGGCTGCAATGACAGGGAAGCTTGAGCCACCTGCTTTGGCACGTTTGAAGGCGGGTTGCACTAGCCTTTGTGCATAGGGTGTTCTGAAGGGCCTGGTTGATTGCGGTTTGGAAAGTCTTTGAGACAGGTATAGTGGCGCTGACTTGGAGGTGCATCTATGGGTAATGATAAGGGTATTGAAGAGAATTCTTTCCCGGATGGGGAGCCAGTGTACCTTCCTGCGGGCAGCTGATATGTGTTCGGTTTCGGTTTTGAGGAGGTTGGGGACAGCTCTTAGGGCATTATTTTGTATGACTTGCAATTATTTTAGATTTTAGACAATATTCCAATCTAGCGCATTATTGAGTTTTGTGGTGTTGACTTTTCTGGTGATTGTAAGAGATGCATCTAAATAGACTCCCAGGATTTTTACTGAGGGTTAGGCTGGGATATGTAGGCCATTGATAATGAAAGTCGAGTATTCATTGTTCAATTTGTTCAGAGCTGTTGGGTGTCCTATGATAAAGAGTTCTTTTTTATCATCGTTCAAGCAGAGGCCGTGGGAGGCCATCCATGCTTGAATGATGGTGAAGGTTGAGTTTTGTGTGGCAGCATCTTCTGAGTAAGTGCCTGTGAGGGGGAGGAGAATTTGGGTATCGTCTGCATAATTTGTATATGCAATGTCAATGGAGTCAAGGAGTTCGAAGAGGGGCTTCGTGAATATGTTATGTGTGGGGGACACAGGTGATCCTTTGGGGATTCTGCAGTTGAATGCTTCACATTCAAGTTCATTTAATTTATATATGCAACTTGCTCAAAATCCACAACCGCTTACTGTTGGACCACACTTTCTTCTAGTCTCTGGACATCCCTGACCATCACAATAGTCTTCAAGTCTCTTCCTCATCCAAGTACCAGAGTGGTGTAAATGAATGTTAGTATGTACAACTCCTAGTCGCCTCTACCTTGTCCCAGTACTAAAGTGGTGTGACTGAGTGTAAGTAAGAAGAACTTACTGGCAATAACCTATGAAGGTAAGGGAAGGGTAGTGTTTAGTCTTGCAAGGAAAAGGAGGATACCATTTCTCACCCAAAGACATCCTCTGCCCAAGCCCCACGGTACCTCCATCCAGGTGATCCTCCCTAGCGTCTCCACCACCAGGGTCACAATCCAAGAGTGATGCCCCTTCCTTGGCCACCTAAGAAAAGGATCCAAAGGAGTGATGTGAGGGTGCCCTCAGGTTCCTTACATGTTGTGTTAACTTCTCACCTTAACATCCCTACAACTAAAGTTTTTTCCATGAATACATATGTATATATTTACAGGGTCTGCGGTAGGACCCTGTAGCGAAACTTTGCAAACAAAAATATAGAGCCAAATCTGAATTATTGTGCAAAGTTTTGTGCAGTTTCGTCAAAGAGAGGAAACGTTATAGGAGGGGTCTCAAAACGTGGGAAATCTGAATATACATGAAAGGCAAAGACTTTTGCTCACGGCCAGAGCACAAACAGCTGGACGGATATGCACCAAACTTGTGCAACGAGCCGCAGGCTGGCCTTAAAAGTGTGCTTTTGAAAATTTGGTGTAAATCCATTCAGCCAATTTTTTTAAAAATGCTCAAATTGTAGAGCCCTTAGAAAACAGTGATATCTACATCCGTGGATGCCTTTGGACCAAACAGGGTTTCGCCTTCAAGGAAGCGTTTGCACATTTTTGAAAAGGACAACATGTTGGATTCACGAACTGCGCACGTAGTCCGCGGACATTGCACTATAGAAAAACTCAGAAAAATACATTTGTGCATATTTTGAGGATGTGAAAGTGTCTGGGGAGGAAGAGGGAAAGAAGAAAAGGAAAAATGTATTCATTATTGTGTCTAAAAATGGATATGGGGTTGTCACAATGTTAGTGTTGCTTTTTACTCTCCGTGGGCAAGCAAAAGGTGTTTGCAGACATCCATTGAGAATGAAGGTATTAGGTTATATGCTAAAGCAATGCCTAATTTGGCTTTAATAATTATGTTATGGAACTAGTAAGTGTGACTAATAGGTATGTAGTTTGAATAATGTGAACCCTGGGTAGAGACACAATATGAATCTTGGAGTGTGGCGTAGTGATACTATTAGTCACAATACATATTGTTGTAGTCTTAGCTAGTGGCCTGATTGTTCGGCCATGCACCAATCAGGCCACTAACAATTGTCAAATATTTTTTGATTGCCCTCCTGCATGTAATTTCCAACTTGTAGGAATTAATTGAGTGTATCATTTATTAAGGTATCCACAAATCTACAGCACCCCTCCCAACTGATACTCCTCTCCTCCACACTACTTCTGCCCTCCTTCACCCTACTATTAATCCTCCCACCAACTACTCAACTCAATTCCTTTCACCAGTACCATTCAATAAAAATTAATCCTTACACTAACCTCTCTGATTCTTGTAAGCCAATACATCACCTGCTCCATGAATATCCTCCACAAGGTGCTGCTCCTTCCTTCTTCCTGCTTGTCTGCTGGTCATCCTTCCCTTCCACATCTGACCTCACATGAAAAATGCACACCCTGAGAAATTAGACAAGGCTGGAGACAAACATGCTGGCAGAGGAAACAGGAATTTGGACTCTCTCTGCTGCCACTGTCCACCTCAGGTGTTTATCTGACTCTTGATTGCTGCGTGGCATGCCTCCCATGCCAGGCTGAGAGAAGAACCTGTACCCTCTTGTCAAGGCAAGCTCACTGTCTTTGTCACAAAGAAGGATTCACTTGTTTTCTTATATATTTTGGCTGTATGCTGAGTTGTTCATTGTACTATTGAATTTGCACCGATTTGTTTTTGTTTTTTTGTATTGGACTATTTATAATGTGAACTTTGATAGTACTTATTTGTCAGGTGCCATTAAACTAGATGTTAACTGGTAATTGTCTGTGCTCAGTAAATATTGGACAGGACATCCTCAAATTCCAATTTTTCATATTTCTGTCACTGAGTATTGTGCATATCATGTGGAACATTAGTAAGGGATGGGTATAACAAATTGAACACAGTCTTTTTCAGCCATGTAAAGTGAAGGATGCAAACACTGAGAGGTACTGTATCCTCAATCAAATAAAATATACATACAATTATCACTGGCATTTAGGGGAACCCCACCTCCTACCTCCATTGGGATGAAAGGGAGCTATAGTATGGCAAGTTAGAGTGGTGAGTGGAGGTAGAATGTTTGTGGTTGAGTGGGGTGAGATTATGAAGGCGAGTGGGTTGAGATATGGTTGTGTTAGTTGGGTTAGGTTCAGTGGGTGAATGGGGTAGAGTGGGTGGAACTGGAGAAGCGTGGGGTAGGGTGGGTTTGTAGGATGAGGTGCAGTAGGTTAGCAGGAAATGGTAATGTGGTTTGAGGTAGAATAAATAAGTAGAGTGAGGTAGGCGGATTGGGTAAGGTAGGTGTGTAGGGTGAGCTAGAGTGGATGAACAGTGTGAGGTAGAGTGGATACAAATTGTAATTATTAGGAAGAAATTCAATTTTTCTGGGTGTGTTTCCCATATTGGTTGTGCCCAAAATGTTATGCAGTCCCCCTGTTTGTTTTAGGATATCTGACCTCTTGTATACTGACTCCCACTGCATCCCTTACATAGTATATAAACATATGGTATCCCATATGGCTCTTAGGATACTTGTAAGCCTTGTAATCTTTCCAGATGGTGATACTATAGCCCTATTTTGGTTTGAGGAAGAAGGCTGATTGCAGCTGTAGCTTTGATTTAGTTTCACCAGGAATGCAAGTCGATTTACTGAATTAGTAGCCCAATATACCTAATTGGTAGCCATTGCAGTAATCATGTATTTTCTAATGTCCTATTCTTTGCCATTGTGCAATGGTACACAATAGGCTCAAGTTATAGCCAGCCCTTTACCCTTCATTATGTCTTGGACTGATTTAAACCACTGCATAGTCCTGGACAGACCATTACACTTCCCGTGCAAGTAGGCCTGAAACTGTAGCAGTTCTGGGGCTAATCTGTTTAGCTGGTTGCAAAAAAAATCGTTTGTTGATCTAATGTGTTATTCGAGAGCTGGTTTAAACTGGGCGATGAGTGTATAGGTTTAGCTAGTGGAGGCCCTGATCCTGCACACAGTACTGCAATTTATTAGAAGGCTGCATGTTCAGTTACCTGGTGGAACATTCTGTCATTGTAAATGTGTCACGATTTTGAGACCAACTTCGGCTATTCTGGCTAGACTTATGTCTCCGTAATTTAACCATGTTTTAGAACTTTGTCGGCTGGACATCTTTGCTGTGCTGTCGCTTCTTCTTGTCCTCTTCATTGGCTGGTGTGGGATTTCCATGCTATTTCTGCCTCTCAGCCATTTTATCTCCATCATCTCATTTTATCCTTCTGTTTCCCACCTTGGTATAGTAAGCTTCCATCACTCTCAAGATGATTAGGACCCTAATCCTGCATCGACCTCTTTGCTTGGACTGTCCTGCATTTACTTCAAAACAGTCTTCTTTGTGGGATAATGTTCAGCCAGCTGCCCTCCTTTGCTCTCAAATTGACATAATTTGCTTGTTCAGGATCCTCTGTTTTCTAGGGATCATTTAGGCAAAGAATTTCACTGACTGGTGTGTCCCACTCTTTATGGCCATGTGTCTCATCATTGGTCTGGGTTTCAAGTCCCTAGGTGATTTGAGCCTGTAAACCACACCTGGAAAAGAAGAACTGTGCTCCATGTGTTGTTTTGGCTTCCCTGGACTATTATTTTGTTAATCATGACTGTGAGTGCTTACCTCTGGGCCCTGGGTTCATGGGTTGTTCACGATGTACCCTCAGAGGTCCCCTTGGTCCATGGTCAAAAGACTATGCAGGTCCTCTTATACCTAATTTAGTCATGTGTTTGAATTGGCCTGAATAGCTTGGCTGCTTCTCTTCCTGGGGCTGCCCCATTTCTGACATGGCTGTGGAGCTCTTCAAGGGGGTATTATCTGAAGCCATCTGGAATCGATTGTTGTCTTCTTCATAACTGTGGGGTAGAATTGGTACATAACTTCTTTTTCCCCATAACTCTGGTTGCGCCTAATGCTGTTGACTGTTTGATCTTTTTTGGGAACTTTTAAACTTACCTGTAACTCCCACAACGTGCCTTTAAAAGTAGTTATCTGCCTTTGAAATGCTTTTTCTGTGTATCCCTTGGGGCACTGGTGTTCTATACCAAAGACTGAAATTGTAGCGTGTACCCCTGACTGTATGTCTGTTTTTGTAATTCTTGTAGACGTACCTGGTTGCAATGTATAATGCAAGGTGACACAGTATCTATTTTCCAAGAAGTATAATGTGTTGGTGATATGAGTCTAAATATGTAAGAGTGTTTGGTTGTGCTCTGGCTTAGTGTTCTTTAGTGTTCCAACCTTCTTACTCATCTAGGACCTACATTTACTGTATTTTGCACATTTGTATTATTTCTAATACACTGGCGTAGAGGTTTAGGATTACTAAGACTGTAATTAGTGGTTTCGAAATGGGGCTATGAATATGACTTTATGAATTTATTATTCTACTATGACTTCTCTTATCTATACGCTTTATGCATATCACCAGATAATGGACTTTCATGTTGGTGTTAGATGTGCCTTACTTGTGAACTGATATTACAGTTTTTAATCATGCACTTTGCTGTTACCATGTGATACATTTAACCTATAGTACTTAGTTTTACATAATAGAAATTCTATGTGTATGTTGAAACTAAAGCGGGTATGTTTCAGTATACTAGTGTGATTGTTTCATTTGCTTATCTGTATGGAGTAACTATATTACCCTACCTTGGGAGGATATCTCAGGGGCAGTGCGCTTGCTTAGGAACCAAAATGATGCAGAACAACTAAGGTTTGATCCCCAGGTCCGTGCTTAGAAACATATGGGTATTAAGCATGTTAAAAATAACCAATTATAATTATAATTACCATCTCTTAGCCCAGATAGAGATAATCCTGAATTTTCAGCCACAATTAACCTATGTAGAGATGTTTGGTTTACATTTTAGGTTGGACCACTATCTCAATGTTCGATTAGATGGTAACACAGCCCTCATGAGAGGGATGTGCAAGAACTTCCTTACCATTGAGGTATGGTGAGTAAGGTAAGTATGACTGGGGTGAGTAAGGGTTGGTGATTAGGGTGAGGTAGAGTGGGTCAGTGAGGTGAAGTATAGTGGGTCTGGGGGTTGAAATTGGGTAGGGAAGACATATGGTGGCAAGGGATGGTTGGAATGGGTGGACTGGCATGGGCTGAGGTAGGGGTGGTGAGTAGGTTAAGGTAAGTTGAGTATTGTTATGATTAATAATTTTATTATTTAGGTTTTTATTGGGCATGGAAATAGCTTTAGGAAGCAACAGAGTGCTTTACATGTCATAGAGTTAAGCATGCAAGATGGTTGGCAGATTGCAAAGGATCAGTATGAAGGAACGGGGAGCTTGCGATGGGACAATGGAATAACAGGCTGTTTTTCAGCAAGTGATCTACAAGCAACCAGAAAAGGAGGGCAGATTTTCCAGTCTTAGGTTAGGTGTCGAGTAGTGGTGGCGTGGATCAATGTGTATGGTGCTGTGTGGGGTGAGGTAGAATAGTTGTGTGAGGTGTTGTAGGTTGGATGAGTAGGTTAAGTATGGTACTTAAATGGCATGTGCCAGGGTGTGTGATTAGCATGAGATAGTGTGGGTGAGTGGGGTGATTAAGGGTGGGAGAATTTGGGTAAGACAGATTGGGTGAATCAGGTTAGAGAGACTGGTTGAGTGGTGTGAAGGAGGGAGGGTAAATGGGCAGATCTAGGGTGGGAGTTGAGGGTGGATTGGGTGGGTAAGATTTGTTTGATGTTGGGTGGGCATGTGGGGTAAGCTAGAGCGAGTTAGCAGGATAAGGTAGGATATTTGAGTGGTACAAGGTAAGGTGGTCAAGTGGGGTGAGCTAGAGTAGTAGTTGCCGAGTCGGGTTTGAAAGGGTGGGCAAGTAAACCAAGGTAAGTGAGGTGGGTAAGTGGAGTGAGAGAGAGTACATTAATGGGGTGTGATAGGATGGACAAGTAGACTGAGGTAAGGTGTCTGAGTGGGTTATAGTAGGCTGGGTGAATATGGTGTGGTCGAGCGGGCAAGTAGAAAGTACTGAAGTGGTGCATAGTTAAGTGGGTGAGTGGAGTGATATAGGCTGGATGAGTGGGTAGAGTTAGGGTAGGTGAGTAGAGTGAGGTAATGTAGTTGAGGGAAATTATTTATTTTTTATTTTATTTATTTATTTGCATTTATAAAGCGCACAAAACTGCCCTGGGGCATCGTGGCGCTGTTACAGCAGACTTAGTCTTGAACACAAACATAGGAATATGTTTACAGATGTAAACCGAGTTACAGAGTACGTTTCACATTAGTAATAAACATTGAGCTTAGGGGTTATGCTATGCTGTGGTTACAATGCAAGCATGAATGTGCATGTGGAGGACTTTAGCGGAATAAGAGGGTTTTGAGGTTTTTACGGAAGGTGTGGTATGATTTTTCGTTCCTTAGTGAGGTAGGTAAGGAGTTCCAGTTTTTAGGTGCGAGGTGTTGGAAGCTGGTTCCTCCCGCCCTGGATCTTTGAAACGTAGGGACATCAATCATGTTGGTGCGGTGAGCTCTGGTGGGTCTGATGGAGGCTTTCGGTGTGATTCTTTCTGCGAGATAGGGTGGGGCATCCAGGGAGAGGCATCTATGTGTGATGGTCATGGCTTTGAAAAGTATGCGTTCCTTCACGGGTAGCCAGTGAGCATCTTTCCTTGCTTGCGAGATGTGTTCTCTTTTTGGAATGGACAGCGCTGCCCGGAGCGCGTTGTTTTGCGTGATTTGGAGTTTTTTTAGGTTGTGGGCGGAGGTGCCTAGGAACAGGGCATTACAGTAATCTAGTTTTGTACCTATAGTGGCTCTGGCGATGGACAGGCAATTTTTAGTGGAGAGAAAAGGCTTGACAGCATTTATCACCTTGGTGGTGAGTGCTGAGGAAGAGGCTATGGCGTTGACCTGGCGAGACATAGATAGTGAGGCATCTAGGTGAACACCTAAGGTTTTAACAGTCTTGGAGACTGTGATGGTGGAGTTGTCGATATTGAAGGATTTGTATTGGGGGGGAGTTTGTTGAGAATTTCATTGGTCCCTACTATGAGGATTTCGGTTTTGTCCCCGTTTAAGCAGAGGCCGTTGGCCGCCATCCAAGTTTGGATGGCTGTGTAGATTTTGGTTAATGCTGTCGCATCTTCTTCGTAGGTCCCAGTTAGCGGGAGTAGTACCTGCGTATCGTCTGCGTAGTTGGTGTACGCTATGTTACGACAGTCGAGGTCATTGAAGAGAGGAAGGGTGAATATATTGTAGAGAGTGGGGGCGGTGCAGGAGCCTTGGGGGACGCCGCAGTGGATGGTAGTAGGGGTTGCCGAGGCAGTGTCTGAGAAGACTTTCATGAGTCTGCCATTTAGGAATGAGGCCACCCATGCAATGGCTTCCGGGGAGAAGTGTGCTTCATTTTTTAGGTGCATGCCTAGGATATCGTGGTTGACAAGGTCAAAGGCGGCAGATAGATCCAGTAGGAGAAGGAGTGCCGGTTTGCCTTTATCCATAGTGTCTGCAAGTTGTATTTTCAGATCAAGTAGGGCTGACTCTGTTCCGTGACCTGGTCGGAAGCCTGACTGTCTTTTACCTAGGATATGGTTGGTTTCGAGATAATCCTGGATTTGAGTGTAGGCAATTTTATCCAGAATCTTGAGCAGGAAAGGCACAGTGGTGATGGGCCTGTAGTTGGTAGCTACTTCTGGGTCGAGGGTGGTTTTTTTTAGAAGCGGGCGCACCCAGGCTTCTTTTAGACTGTCAGGGACAGTATTGGTATTGAAAGAGGCATTAATGAATGATTTAAGGAAGGGGGCGAGTGTTTCAGTGCAGTCTTTGATCAGACTGGCGGGGCAGGGATCTCCTTTACAATTGGATGGTTTGATCTTGTTCATTACCTCAATAACTTCATGTTCTGTGACTTCCCTGAATTTGAACGGGGTGGTGGGGGCTTTGGTGGATGGGGTCCCCGAGCTAGGGGTGGGCATGTGGCTCGTGGTGGTGGGAGATTTGAGGTGCAGTGATAGGTTTTTGTGGTGCTCCTTAATTTTTGTTTGTAGGAGTTCAATTTTATTTAACAGGGCAGATTGTATGGAGTTGCACCAGATTTGGTCTTTAACAATGTCTAGTGATTTGGTGGCCGGTGTGGTGAGTTCGTTGAAGATGGCGAAGAGTTCTTTAGATTCGGAGCTTGCATTAGCAATTCTTTCATTATAAGAGACTGATTTAGCTGTGATTATGGCTTTTTTGTATTGGGCAGTTATTTTTTTGTAGGAGGATAGGGTGGCTGGGGAAGGCGATTTCTGCCAGGAATTTAGTGCTTTTCTTTTCTGTGAGCGGAGTTCTTTGAGTTCAGTGGAGAACCAGGTATTTGAGTGTTTGATAGTTTTGGCTTTTTTGGTCTGCAGGGGGGCAATGGCGTCAATGGCGGTGCTTATGGTGCTCTTGTAGATATCTGCTAATTCTGATGGGTCAGATAACTTGAGGTCTGTGGAGAGGATGTGAAGGTGGGGTGTAATTTTGTCTTTCGTGAGATTTTTTACACATCTTGCCAGTGCTGGGGGGATAGGGTTAGGTTTGTTTGTGTTAGATACAGCGGGAATGAAGAAGTGAATGAGGTGGTGATCTGACCAAGGCGTCGGGGTGATGGAGCTAATGTCGATGTGACAGTTATGGTCGGCTATCCAGTCCAGGATAGCTGACTAGGTTGAGGTGGAGTGGGCGGTGGCAAGATGTAAGATGAGTGAGCAGGGTGAGGTAGATTGCATGAGTAGGGTGAGGTAGAGTAGGTAAGTGGCTGAGTGAGATATCGGGGAAGAGGAGAGTGAGGAATGATGTGTGAGTGCCTTGAGGAAGAGTGGGTGAATGGTGTGAGATATAGTGGAAGAGTACAATGAAAATAAATGGGTGAGTCGGTGAGGTAGGCTAGAAGAATGTGATAAGCCGGGGCAGGTGAGTGGGGTTACAAAGGACGGGTGAGGCATAGTGCTATGTAACACATTTCTAAATAAGGTTTGGTTATAATGAATGAAACAAACACTGTCTTGTTCATCAAATATACGGTACAGTAAATGACTTTCTACTAATAGACTTGTCATTTCCCACTGCCACAAAGCGGGTGGTCCTCCACTTTACCGGCCCATTACAACTTCCTCAACATAGAGCTTTGTCCGATTCTGTTGGAGCTGTCTCACTTATCAAGCATCAAATAGCATCCTGGAGCATGGAAACACTGTGGACTTCTGAGATGCTGCTGCCTTCATCCTGAGGTTCCTTTCTGTGCGTTGTGCCTCTGTCTACTGTCTGCCATGCTACTTTCCTTGTCTTTCTTTCCTGCCATTGTATTGTCCTGTCAATTGCCTACTGCTCCACTTTAGCACCCGCCCCGGCTTTCCTGCCTTCTTCAGTCTCCTGATTTTTCACTCCTTTTATCTACTAAAGCTGCCATTTCTGGCAAAAGTGTTTGTATGTAATCAGTTGTCCATTCATCTGGACTTTTCATCTCCATCTTTTGGTGTCCCGGAATTTTTCCCCTGGAACTTACTGTCCCTCTGGTCACCTCAGTCACTGTACCTCCTCAGTATCCACGGTGGCTTCAGGGACAGAACACTCTAACTATATGCAATAAGGTAATTAGTCATACTGAGGTTGCTTCTAAAAGCCCAGAACTCATCAAATATGGAAGATGACAGCTATTCTTACCTTGATCGCATGATATGGCAACAAGATTGCTTTTAAATATCAAACTGTCCCCTTGTCATCTTGTTGTAGCAGCTCATATATAATCTTGCACAGAGGGATAAAGTGAAGGACAGTAAAAGGGACTGTTAGTGTACAGGCTGATAGCCTAAGCTTACCACATGTTCCATAGTCCAATCTGCAACACCCTGGATCTATGTGTGTTAGCAATGTGGATAGAATGCTACAAGGTTTACCTACAACTTCCTTCACACATATTTGACTAACTTTACCATTCCACCCTCCCAATAAGCCTTCCACACACTTCCATCCACCTCAATGGAATCACCTTCCACGAATCCATATCTCCCAATAAATTGTTCACTCCATTGAATTCAACTTGGGGTTTCTAGATTACCTCCCTGTACAAGCCTAGTTTACTTATTGTGTGAAAAAGCTGTACTGTATAATACTAGTTGGACAATCCCCAAGTTATATTACCAGTGTCTGTGTATTTTCAATGTTTTCAAAATCCCATCTGCTGGCAGTGTCAGGAAGGCTCTTGGTTCCAAAGATACATTTGAAAGCAGGATGTATGTTTCAAGGTTTTTATTGGATTAACAATAAAATAATTCCCTTAGAGTCATGCTAATTAACATACCTGAAAATGTTTCACAGAGAATCTGGTAGGGAACATTGGGCTCTGGGTGTGATTCTATAACAGTCCGTCCCCACTATATATTATTAAGTGCATGCTTTCTAGGGAATTCTCCTTTCAGTCCATTCCCTAAACATGTTTATAGACAATCTGGAAACTAACTGGTTCAGAGTGGGTCTTGTGATGAATGGTAAGGTCTTTTCCATTTGGGCGAGGGACTGAATCCACACCTTCAGTTGCTGTGTTGGGCATTAGTTTCAAATCTTTAGGAACAAGATTATTGTACAGCACAGTATATTGGGTAACTTTTCAGGCCCAACATTGGGCCCATTCTCAAGCTCACAAAAACATTACCGACTAAGTTGACCCAGCCCTTCTTGTTGCCATACCAAATGCCTGTACCTTCTCTCACCATGGGCTTCTTCCCTTTAAATTGAAGACTCACCCCTAATCCAGACGCTCCTCTTCCAGGATCTTCCTTTTAACTTCTCTATGGCTTCTCTCCTTCCCAAAGTCTCCTGATTATCTCTTCAGCATCTTAGGACTTTGAATCATTTGATGTCCTTCTACGATATTCTCCTTTTCAACCCCTCTTTCCTCCTTCTGGTCTTCCCTATTCAACTTTCTGGACTTTCTCTCTGCCAGTTCCTCCCTGCCTCCTCACTACATTTGACTTCAAATTCTTCCTCAACTCAAAATTCATCTTTGTGATGCCTCCAAATCTTCTCTTCAATCTCAGGTTATTTTCCTCTTTCTGTCTTCTGCTGATTTCCAACTTCATCCTTGTCTGCGCCAACCTCCTCTCAAAAGTCTCCCACCTCCTCCTTAATTCCACCTTCCTCCTCCAATACTTCTCCGAACCCCTCTTCAATTCTTGTTTCATCCTCCTGATCTTTACCAAACTAGTCACACCTCCTGCTGGGTTCTGTCTTCCTCCTCCAATTCTTTAAGAACCTCTTCAAACAATTTTGCTGCCTTCTCTTATATTCCCTCTTTCCTCCTCCAATGCTTTTACTCTAACCTCTTTTCTTCCCTCCCTCCCAACCTTACAATTTCTCTAAAACACTATGATCATCATGACTACACCTTATGCAATAAATACATTTCTCCTTCAACAGTTCTCTACAACTGCAATGTTTTCCTCATCTTCAGCAACCCACAAAATGTCTCATGCTGTTGGTCATTTTGTATGTTCCCAGCCACTACTCTCGAGCAGAGGGTCTGCACCTGAAACATGTGGCAAGTGCTACTTTGGGATTGGTTGAGTCTACTGCCTCCAGGTAACTCCTCTGTGGGTGGTTCTGGTGAGACATAGGCTGAAAGTGTGGGTATGCAATTTTGGATTTTACTTGGCTACCTGTCCTAGATTTTTCAGACTGCAATATTCTTCCTGTCTCTACTGAACAGATATGCAATGTCAGGAAACTGTACTTCTCAGTGTTTTTTTTTCTGGCAGGGTGTTCGCTCTTCCTGAGTGTTTGTTGTTTGTCAATCAGTCCATTCCAAAGGAGCTATTTTTTTGAATTTCAGAAATTGCACCTGAGTGGTGACATCAATCACTGTTGCAGGTTGAACACAATTTGTATTTATGTATGTATTCACAATTACAGGGAAAAAGCATTTTTGGCACATAAATGTTTATAGAAAGTTTTAACATTGATTTACACTTCAGAGGAGCAGTGTCCTTAACAATGGGTGATAGGATGATGACCAACAACACTGAACACCCAGACATCGAGACTGGGATCTCTTCTATGCACCTAAAGGGCTTCACACCCCATCTGGCCACCTGCTCCAAGTACTTTGGGTTTGACATTAGCAAACACCTCTCCTTCAAACAGCACATATCAAGGATAACACAAATGGCTTGGTGCCAACTTTCTCTCCTGCAGAAACACAAGCCATTCATCCCAGAAAACAACTTCAGATCTGCTGTCCAAGCCTTGGTCCTCTCTTACCTGGATGGTTGCAATTCCCCTTTTGAAGGCCTAACGGTAACTACCGTGGCTGCCATGAGATGTGTCTTGCATGCTGCAGCAGAACTCATCAAAGGACTCTGCAAATTCAACATCACCCTTACCCTCATCAAACTATACTGGCTCCCGTTGGAAGCCTCTATCATCTTCAAATCCTGCTGCGGCACCTACACGCCTGTCAACCTGAAGTCGCTAAGCTATCTCACAGAGATACTCAACATCTCCAGAGGCCGATGATCCACCAAAAGCTCCCTCACTAAGAAACTCAGTATCTCCAGGGGCCTACAATCCATCAGAAGGAATGACAAGGGCAGTCTTGAAATCCGCTAGTGCAGGAAAAAAAGAAAAACAGAAGACTGGCCTTCTCTGACAATGCCCGACACTCTGGAACCCCCTTCCCATCAACAACTGACTTTCACCTTTGCTTCTAGTTCAAGGTGGAGCTGAAGAACCTTCCCTTCACAGGAATGGCTCCTCCCTAACAACAAAGTCCACAAAGTGTCCACTCCCCACCATACCTGAGACTGGTTGATCTGATCCCCACTGCTTTCCCCCTGATTACTTTCAGATCCATTGCTGACCATTGCCTTGCCTCCCCTGGTTTCTCTGCTCCCTATCCTTTTTCTTCCATTATGATTGTAAAGCACTTGTTGCTTCCAGAAACTAGGTCCACTCTTAAAAAATACGCTAATAATAATAAAGTGGATATAATACCAAATGATGCAGCGGAACAATAAAACATTTTGAAACAATGTTTTACTACTATTGGTGCGGTTATTAATAGGTTATCAACTAACACCCAACAAAATTGTATCAATGTATGTTACATTTGGAAAATGTGGGTGCACAACACCACGCTTGCATCGGGAAAGCCCGAAATCACTTCACTTTACAAGTGAATTCCTTAACCTATTCGCAGAACACACAGACAATAAGAAAACATTTAAGAGTATTTTAAATATATTTAAAATTGTATGTTTTGAAAAATAAATGTTACACTAATTTAAAAGATACCATTGTTATCATATTATGAATTCTGATACACCTTCAATAACCCTAAAACATCACAAAAAATACATAATGTCCAGGTTCCATCTTCAGAATTGAATAGTACATTTGTGTTAGATGTCCTGCAGTAATTAGTGAGTATCAATAGCACTAAACGCATTTTGGGTTTGCTCAAACCCTTCTTCAGGATTTACAAACTCTAACTTCTTTGGGAAATTCTATGAAAAATCAAGTAAAAAACTGAAATAGAGAAAGTTCAATATAAAAAAATATATTGAAGCTAATGCATAGTAACTGACCTTCTGAGTAATTGACATTACACGTAAATTCTGTTTTCTGATTGTACTGGAGTGCACCATGTCAATTAGCAGTTAAGTTGCAAAAGGTCCCATCCAGGCATATTAGGTAATTTCCAAATGGAGTCGAAATGTTTTGGAAAAGTGTAAATGCCTCCTATAATTAATGCATTCAAAGGGTTTTACATTGGATCCTTATGAAATCTGCCTGCCTTTAACAGGTGGTAAAACCAGGCAGATTGCGTAGCTATTCTTTTTTTTTTTTTCCACCAGCATGAAAAAACATGCTGGTCAGGGGTGAAGTCCTAAAAATTAAAGTAGGATGCTCCTCAACAAATGCAATAGGATGCGATGTCACCAGAAATTAGCATATCAAGGTGAAATATCCACATTTCATTAAATTGGCTTTGCATAACTAGCCAAATTGCACAGGACAAATGGCATTTGCCTTTCATAAAATCAACACACACACACAACCAAGGCAGGATATTTTCTTCTAATAGTGTTTTTGAAAACATTAAAATGCGTGCATGTTTTAAACTCCAAGAGCCAATACAAATGTTTTCCCTGGGACTTGCAGTATCGAAATGGGATAATTCACCTTTAGTGTGTTATTTTTCATCAGGTAATATAGTGCAGTGGTGGAGTGTCTGGCCTACATATCTGCTGACTGCGGTGTGATACTCATGATCACCTTTAATTCATAAATTCACAGAAGACATCCAACGTTTCCCTTTTAGCTGGGGGGAGGGGCGGTGAGCCCCCCTCAGAATAAGGTGGGTGGACTCCGTCCTCCACGTGTACCCTCAACTTAAGCCCTGTGGCGGAAAATCATGTGCTATTAGAAGGTGGAGTGGCAACGTCCAGCGCAAAAGTGTATCACATTTGCCTTTCTGTTTCACCGTACTTTTACATCTAGGGCATTCCAAGAGATCGCATCCACAGAGACTGCAGCCTTCAAAATTCATTGCTTCTGTTCTTTAATGGTCAGAGTATACACAGATCGCGTGACCATAAACATTATCTGCAGCTTACTTGGGTTTCTTTCTTAAAGGGACCTCATCTGTTTATTATGTGGAGAGAGGATTGCTCTGTTCGTTGTTGCTTTCCCTCAGTCCTGTTCAAGAGGGGTTTTGTTATGAAACACTTGTGTATAGGCGCGTTACAAATGCCATATCATATCATATTATATCATGAGTGTTATTTCCTGTTCAGTCACAGATTTAACAGTCTATCCAGGTAACAAATGGATTATGGGATAGGAATGTACCCTCTGTCTGTGAGCGGCTAAGCTTGGGGAACCTGTTGTCCCACAGTAAATATTCTGTATACCTCCCATGGGGCTGCCTTCCTTAGCATACCAGTCAAGCAGCCATCAAGGCCTCCACTGTGCACACCCCTAAAGCCAATCAGGGATTCATCAAAGCAGGTACATGGGAAAATATACATAAACTAAAAAAAAAGAAATATATGTACAATATTCCCAGTTGGTCACTGTCATCAAGTTGAGAAAACTAAATCTGTACAACACTTACACATCCCGATGCTTACTTATACTCCTCTCAGTGTGGCCTTTCTCACTGTTGTTGTTATACATGACAGAGGGCATGAGGTAAACCCTTAGAGTGGCAAGCCATTGCTATCTGCCTGTGGCGCAATACCCAGCATCTCCCTCAGCTTGGTGCTCATCTTTTGTCTGTTGAGTTTAGGCATGGTGGGGACAGCATGTGCAGTAGCTCACTAGTTCAAATGGACATGACATAACTGTGAGGTCGTATTCAGAATGGGACCCTTTCAAAGGTATACAATGTTAGGAGGAGCTGAAGGCACATACACATCTGCAGTTTAATGGTATAATTGAGTACCATTTCAGTAAAGCCGTCAAGCATTCCTGTCTTAATCATGACCTATTGAAACTGTTCTGACTGGGCATTCAGAAATTGCCCATGTGACACAGTTAACGCATTGCAAGTGGAAAATGGCAGCACCATGCAATCTGCAGGTGGTTAACATCCCTATAGCATAGGTGGGGGACCTCGCTCCATTGCAAACCAAACCCAAAATTGAAATGGGGGGAGTTACAAATATGAAATAAAAGTACATTGGGAGTCAAAACATGAATGCAATTAAAAAAATGAATCCATAACTTTATCAAAGCCTTTAAAGTGTCTGCAAGAATAAAGGGAGGAAAATAAGCATTGAACGCGACATAGCTTCAAACTGTGTACACTTTACTTAGCCCCCCAGTGCATTGCCTATGTCCCTATTTTAATATTAGTAAGTGCCTCAGAATAAAGCAGCCTACTAATTTTAATTCAACATCTATGGAGGAATGTCACATGGGATACGTAATCAACAGATAAATACATTAGTCAACAGATAAATAATAAATCACAATAATTCACTCAATTGGACCATAACACATATAACTACGAAATGTGGACAGCAACATTTATGTAATCCAAGATTCAATGATTCAGCAATACATGTGCTTCAATAAAAACTGGATTTTCACATATTTACAGCACGATTCATCCAACAATACAAAACAAATTATACAATATTAGTGTCATGATTCAACGTGGTCATCCATTTCTTTCAGCCTGGAGGATTTGTCGCCGCTTGGCGGCATCCATTTTTACTTTCAACATGGCCGCCATTCAAAAGGACAATTGCACTCTAGTCCTTGGCCCTGTTGACAGCATCATCACTTAAGCGCCGTTTGGACATGTGTCATTGTGTCTCAGCACTTGGTTATGGTCAGCCGTGCTCAGCGCTTACTCTTCTGTTATCCTTCCTTGCTCTCTCCTAGTAGTATCGCCCCTGGGTTGCGCTGCCAAATCTATCTGTGATACCCGGCTAGTGGCATGAACGTTGCCGCTATCATTACTGCACTTATTTCCTGTTGCTACCTCGCTCCTGTGCTGTGGTTTGTGGGTTCTGTCTTGAACCGCTGGGACTAATTCTTCTCTACTGTCAATCTGGTGGTGGAGGATCGCATCCTGTCTCTTCAGACTACTCGCACTATGTTCCTTCATGGATTCCATCCTTACGATCCCTCTTGGACCTTCTTATCTGGAATTGGTTAATGCGTGAATTTTCTGGTAAGAACTTCGGTCACCCTTGTTTGGGCAATAGCCACAGTGCTAGCCTAGTTGGTCTCGAGCCTGACAATTAGTCTCTTCACAATTAAAACAGACAAAATAAATCACTGTGTGTGCAAAACATGAAAGACTATGTAGAGCACATTACAAAAAGAACATATGCCTAAACGGGCAAAGGTCGCTCTAACATGGGTCAACTAGCTGAGGTAGCCTGTTTTAGGATCTGGATACCAAATGATTGACATGGAGACCTTGATTATTGCTAGTTTTGACAAGGTGAAACTGAATATATTTGTTCATCTGTTTTCCTCAGGACCATAGCATAGCAAATTCAATTTATAACCGAGCGTCATTCAACTGTTTGTCAAGTTTTCTTTCCACAAACTGAGTTTGTATGTCAGGTCCATTGTTGCCTGAAGCCATGGGCGCAAGGGGGTGGAGGGGACGAAGCATCCTATATTCAGATTTCTCTAATTTCTTCATGTGAACCAGTGAGGCCGTGGATGTTTCCGCTGTCGTGGTGGTAACCTAAATCCGGGTTTCTGAGTGTCAGTCAATAGCTGGTGTAACTCTGTAGGCCTGAATGGCGCCTAACATTACGACTGAGGCATGGAATGCATCCTCACACTAATTTTAATTCTGCAGTCCTCTAAGCATTTAGCAACAAAAAAAAAGATACATGCAGTTACAATATATTATGCTAAGTGGCAACCACATTGCACACTGTTAAAGTATTAGAAAGTGCAAAACAAATTTTAATGAAAAAGTGGGCTAACTGTATGTATGTTGTTCTGTAATAAATAGAATTAAATACGTATAAGGGTAAATCAAGTACTTGTCTAGATAATTGGTCTCACATTGGGCCACAAGTGGTGTTGCGAGTTGACAAATATTACAAATGGAGTTGGCAGTTACTGTATAGGAGCTTTAGCCTAGTTTGATAGTGTAATCTCTTGACTTATTTGTAATATTGAAACAAGATAACAATTATATTGGTATTTTGTAGTTTGAAGACTATTCAACAGACCACAGGTCAAATGTTGTTCATAGATGTATTTTCCAATTGATTTGATTGCTTGCTTTGTTTCCTAAAATACAGGGAATACATGTATGTTTCATAGACTTGATGAACCAAGTCAATAGGGAATACTGGGATTTAAACATGTATGACTTAATGTTTGAAAAACATTGATTATTAGGCAAGGACAATTATGAACAACCCATGATTCAAATGCTATATGTGGTCTGCCATGGCCCTATTCTCGTTGACATCTTTATTGAGCCCCATGGAGATCTCATCAGGAATATGTATGTCTATCACCATGATTCAATAGGGAAATTCCCTTTGAATACAACCTCATTTTCACTTTTAAACATGTGATTGCCTACCTTTCAGAAACACTTAGGGAATTTCAAATCTTGTTGACCCAAAACCAAATGAGTGTATGCCATCATAAAAACAAATCCCTTTTTATTTCTTTAGTCACTCTGCTATATTTTTCCAAAGCTGTATGTAGGCATCAATACTATTGGCCCATTCTTTGGTATGCTGGACCACAAACGTCCCCTCGTCCGACAGGTCAAAATAATTCTCGGGAGGGATAGCTTAGGGGTAACGTGCTCACCTTGGAACCAAGAGGACATGGAGCAACACTGGTTTGACCGCACGTCCACGCTTCGAAACCGCTGGGTATTAAGCGTGTTATAAATAACTTATCATATCATTTTAAAGATCACTTACTCAGAGACAACACAAATGCTTTTCCATGAACTGAAAAAACGCTCAGCTGCATGTATATTTTCTGGACTGTACTAAGGAAATGACCTTTTGATGATACTCTTAAAAACCAAATTCACTTGACTTTAAAGAACTCAACACGCTCGTACTGGACTGATTTCTAGGACCTACAAATATGATCATGTGACCCAGTCCCAATTATGCTATGCTTGCCTCTTTAGGAAGTCTGTTGGTATGCTCAAGATGGTCTATGCAGTCTGTAAAACCATCCAGCTAAGCTCTAAAGTACAAGTGGAAGGCAACCTTACAATTTCCTAGGATTCCTAGCACCTCTGTAAAAAGAGGAATTCAGGTTGTAAGATCCAAATAACGAGATCTTAAAAACTCTTAAATGTTTTTTTTAGGTTTTGATACACGAACGCAGAACTGTCTGGCTTTAGCAATGTAGCACTCCCCTCATTTAGTACTCTTCTGCATGGAACGTAAAAATGACCTTTTCCAAGTGCACCATATTTACAAATACTAACACTGCGTGCACACGCCTCCTCTCCAGCTGCATATTCAACTCAGGAATCATGTATACCAATTCCTACTCCATGTCCCCCTATTGTCCTGTGTTGAACTTAAGTTGGGACATTTGTCCGCATGCCCAGTTTTTATAGGGCAATTCCACACTGATTTGCACCCCATCCTGAATTCTACCTTCCGGATCACTTCTTGATAAATGTAACTAAATGGTGTGAAATCTTGTGGCTTGTGTTCTGTGGTCGCCACATATCACATCACACATTCATGTCTTTAAATATTCCCTTTAAATCCATACCAAGGGCCTTAATTCGGTATTTTGTAAATGTTTCAATTGTTGCTTGAGTCTTGTAATATGTACTTTTATATCAATTCTTTTAGGAATTTAGGGGTTTCAATGAATACTTGTATAGCAAGATTAATTGATCCATGTGTCCCAGAGTCGCATTACAATCTGGTGGGATTTTAACTAAAACATCATCATGTGGTAAATACTTTAAACATACATAGTTTGAAGAACCTCAATCTAATTTCGAGTTTATCAACGTGATGCTCGTATCATTAAGCCAGCATGCAGAAAATCATAAACCTCTGGCTGTGGTAAGTAGGAAGATCTGTCCTAGTAGGTTTTCTCCCCTCCCTTTAGTCTCACTATTTGTTTGTACTATTAATTCAATGAATTATCTTTGCTGTAATTCATTGTCTACCTCCCCTGTTCCCACCATGTTGCCCCATGGGCGCTTTGACAAGGTTTTGCTAATTGTATAAGCACCTAATAAATGACCAATGAATATATAAATGACATGTAGAGTTTCTTTAAAAAAAACATTTTCACATTATATATTAAAGCTATTAGAACACACAATTCCCGTTGTTCAGTTTACTGGGTAAGTTTTAAACATGGGCACACATAGTGTAGATAATGAGGGTCATTACAAGTAACAAGTTAGCCAGTCAAGACCTATGCATTTTTGGCACATAAATGTTTACAAAACGTTTTAACATAGATTTACAGATTGGACGACCAGTGGCCTTAACAGTGGGTGATAGGATGCTGAGCAACAACGTTACGAGCACTGTGTCCAGACCGGTTCACTCCATTTTTGCCAGCAAGGGCTGTGAACAACCGGCAGGCCTGATCTATCAGCAGTTCAGGCCCCTACAGGCAGATAATTCACTGACGCATCGACACCGTTAACAACATCTTTATCGCATCTAATGGTAGCAAGGAGCAAGGCGCTAGATACTTTGTTAGCCATAAATTCCCCTGGATGGACCAAGAGTTACGATGGCAATAGTATAAGAGGAGAGAGTACCACACAAGCAGAAAGAGGCCACCAGACTATGTGACCACTAGATACTGATAGAAGGAACTGGGCTGACAATTCCAACAAAGAAAACATAAAAATACCTAGCAGTACCGGCTATAAGAGTACTTGGTATACCTCATAGGCATCCCAAAGCTTTACAAAGAAACTAGAGAAAGCTGAGTAACATATTGGTCAATAAAACAAGCCCCTGAATTCGAACTAGGAGAGGAGACTGTTCATTTATCCGGGAAGACATCATAACTAGTTTGTATTTCCCTGCGCCAGATAATAACCTGAATGATTACATCCTCATTGAGTTGATAGAGGAATGTTTAGTCAAAGACTTAATGTTAATACACAATAGATCGCACCCACTGGAAGGCATGGATATTGTCATCAGACCACAAACTCCAAACCCTTGTATGATTGGAGCAAGTGGTTTCAGTAACAGAGAAGGGGTACAGGAGAGCATAGATACCATTATTGACAAAGCAAACTCCCCACAATTCCACCAGAGAGGATTGGCCTGTGTCATGACAAATCCCAGTCCAAGAGATGCAGTAGTTGCTGGTCACATGGCAGAAGCTTTTCAGCGTCCACATTTCGAGTGCAGGTATGATCGAGTTATATCCACAAGGGATGCAATTCCCTCCAGTCTTGAGGTTCAGATATTATCTTGGAAGATAGCCGGCTTTTCTAAAATTCTTCAAGATGAATGCTGGATTAGATTTATAAAATCCTATCAAATATTATGTTTCTAGGAAACATGGGCGATGTCTACAATGAATTTACAGGGGTACGCCATGCATACATTCTCGGCTCTTAAAAGACAAGTAGGTCAGCCCATTTAGAGTGTCTTAGTTAGTGTCGACTCATGTCTTAATTTTACAACTAAATTAATCGATAATGAGAATAGGGATGGACAGGAGTTGCAGGTCAAGTTTAACAGTGGACCGGAACTACTATTAATAAACCTCTATAATAGACAACAGCCTGGGAATGGGATACATAATTTTAATCTTATAACCTCATGTTGAGACATGGAAGAAAAAAAAATCCCAAAGACTAAAATGTAATCATTGCAGGTGAATACAATTTACAATTTGAGCCCTTAGAAACAAAGACAGGGATGTTCACCGATGAAGATGGAGTATAGGATATACCTGATTTAATGGGTGCTCATCCCAAGAGGCAGAATAAGAATGCACTTGAAGTAGCCACCTTATTTGCCTCACTTAATCTTAAAGTCTGAAATGGTAGGGTAACTGGAGATCAACGTGCTAAGTTTACATTTGTTAATGATGCTCGTTCAAGTCCCATACACTATATTTGAATTAGTCTAGAGATGTGTGAATTTACTAGCAAATGTGAAGCAATACAAAGATTTTAGATTGACCACTGTCCCCTTATGTTAATAATATGCAAAGGTGTGAACTGGCATGACCCAACGAGGGATCATGAGGAGCATGTACCAATCTTCATAGCAGGCCAAGGCAACAAACGGTAGAATTGGAAATTGTCAATAAATAATTAGTCCTGCACAATGTGTATTAAGAACTACTTCCATTCCTGGAAGAAGCACATGGAAATAAAGACTCATCAAATGAGGCTATTATTCATTCATACATTGGCATGGTAAATAGAATGTGGTCCCTATTCATGAAACATTGTAAAATTATTAAGAGAAGGGCACTTAAAAAGATACCATGGTTTCATCATCACTGTAGAGAAGCAAAGCAACAGCAGATACATTGTGCTAAAAATGTAGCCACTCTAGGTAACATAGCTCTGTGTAAAGCGAGGTATAATTAAGCTATAAGCCGAGAGCTGGGCTGGCATTACTGCTTCAGGTAATGCACCGGGGCCCACAGGCCATGGGGCATTACCAGAAGCAATAATGCCCCCAGCGAGGGGCTCATTGCTATTAGTACCCGGCCCATTAATTCGGGGTGCTACTAATTTGGTCGGCGAAAAGAAAAAAAAGGACAAAGACCCCTGCCATAAATTGGGTGCCTTTCCATGGCAGCATGTCGCATATCGGGAGCGGATGTGCTGGGAATTCTACTGTTCCTGATGCAGAAACAGGAAGGAGATGGTAAGTAGGTGGGAGGTGAAGGCAGTGCAATGTGTTGCTAAGGAGTGGAGGATGCATGGGGGGCACTTACCTCATTCCCCAGCAGGGTAGATGGAGTCCTCCAGCCCTGAGGGGGCTCAGAGCCATGGGATTACGTACGGTAATGACACACACTCCAAGCATCCCCATTGGCAGGGATATCAAGCCATATATATATCTATGCAACTATACACCAATGGTGGACACTCAGGTGCTACATACTACAGTGACGTACAACTAAGATAACCAGGTACACGAGTCAGACATGGTTATTCAGTCAAACCCACAGTTACTCTGTTCCATGAGGTCTCTCCCGCCCCCAGTATTGAAAGTTGGGGCAGCAAGACGTGTCCTGGATCTTTAACCACATCTGTAGATCCAAAACCAGCATTTTTTGCCTGATCCTACACGCATCACCATACACGATTGGTTGCCATAGCAACCACACATAAACATTGGGTTCTAAATTACCCATTTGTAACCCCTTAGCTATGGGGTACATTGTAAATACTTTCGTTTTTGTTTTGTGCCGCGATTGAGCAGATATTGTCGCTCGTTTCGCAACTGGCGGTTTATTATCCCCATCTAAGATGGCCACCGTATAAATGGCCACGGAGACCTAGCAACAGCATTACTAACACTTCAGCCAGGCCTCTGTGAACCATTCAATGACTCAGCGTTCTGAGGCCACTCGCATGCTCTAGCGGCAGACGCGTGCAAGCTCTGCTGACAGACAGGTAATTCTGCACATCGCGCTCCCGGCACACGTACAGAATTGTGAGTTTTGTCATGCTAGTATTAGTAATCGGATGCCCTCGCTCCCTCTAGGTTTTTCCTGCGGGGCCATTTGAGACAACAAAGCACCAAGGCTGACATTAGAGTGATTTTTCACCTTTGTTTGAGAGGTAAGATTCCTTTCATGTAAATAGTGCCCGATTTGGTCAGGCTTCATTGGACCACTTTTAAGGTGATACTAACATTAATTAGAAACCCCGTTTTATCTGTTGTTTTGAAAACAGGATCATATAGAGACCAGCCCGTGTGGCTAGTGTATCTCCCAACAACAGAACCTGTGGAATTAATATACGCATAGGTAAGCTGTGTGTGTTTTTGATACTACACAGTGCATGATTCATTCCTTTCTTTAAATAATTGGTGCTTGAATACTCCCCTGACAACAGTCTCCCTTTCCCCTGCAGCACAGACATCATACAGTACAGACCCCCATCCTGATGAAGGCCGTATACCAGATGTGGCACATCAAGCCCACCTAGAAACGGCTGAAACACCGTGGTGTAGAAGCATTACCCCCAACTGCAGTATATTCACGCTGCCTAACACAGAGGAAACTATTTGTGTCCTTGAAATTTATATGTGATGTTACAAATGTCGAATTGTTTATGTGTTTGCTAGTTTTATGTGAACTTCATGGCAAACGACACCTGAGGTTGAGTTTGTCTTACACACACAAAGTGGTTGTTGTGCCGAGAAACTTTTGGTTTCATGTGTTGTAAATAGTTTCTGTACTTCCGGCCAAATACCGTTTTTGATGTTATCTCTTGAGTGTCTATTGTATGTTGAACTGCACAACCCTAGATAAAGAACAAGATTGATTTGACACAGAGTATGAATAAGTAATTCTTTCTTTATGCAGAGGTTGGAAAAAAATCAGGAGTATTCTGTGAGCACTTTTTTTCTTGGACCTATTCAATTGTAACTTTTGTTTTCCTAGTAACTCTCCTGGGTAGAATAGGCTCCCAACCAGGAGCCCTAATTTTTTGGGAAATATTGCAGAAGTGAAATGGTTTGAGTACTTTAAAGATCTGTACTTTAGTCAAGCTCACTTAGTGACCATATAGATATTTCCCAGCATATGATCCCTTCACCTTATACCCTTCGTATTAACAGTTAAAGAGATTAATGTAGATATCAATGTTGTGAAAAATAATAATGCTCCCTGTCCTCATAAGAGCCCTATGGATCTGATCAATTTGGAACCGTACACTTGTGGTCCATATTTAACTCCGCTGCTTAATGCAATCCTGGCCATTAATTCTGCTCCAAAGGAAAGGAGGCTGGGAAGATCCTTTCCACTACGGCCCAATTTCTTTATTAAACACTGATGGCAACATCTCTGCCAGGGCAATTTGAACCCACTTAGAAAATTGGACAACGGAGACAGGACTCTTTAACCACCTCCAGGCTGGCTTCCAGGTAGTAATAAGCATCATTGATCAATACGTGTGATTACAATACGTCTGAAGAAATAAGTGGTAATTAAAAACATGTATCTATATACCAGGCATGTAGATTTGCAGACAGCCTTTTACTGCATTCCACATTTAATACTCTAGAGTACTCTTAAAATCCTGGGTATTTCTACACCTTTACTCTTTGCATTGCAGCTCTTGGACACTGACAATGAAGCTGCAGTGAGGTGGAACCTAAATGGAGTGGTCTATTTAAGAGAGAAAAGGGAGTGTTGCAAGACTGCATGCTCATGGCAAAGCATTTCTGCATTTTTATCAACAGTGTAATTGATTTGAACTTGTCCACCCCTACCGACGCGCCATCTATGGGAGGAGAGAAGTATCTCAGTTTAATATTTGGGGATGATGATATTCTTATTTCTCTACACCTGTAAGCTTGGCGACCCAGTTTAACTTATTTGATGTGTTCTGTATAAATAATAGTTTTACAATCAATGGTCCCAAAGCAACAAAAATTAATGTAAACAGGAAGAGACAATCCAAACATTCTTTAACACTGCAAGGTGTAAAAAATGAGCAAGTAAAGTGTTATGCTTATTTCAGAACGAGGGTCTCTGAAAAATGTACCTGGAAAAGTGAGTTCAAAAAAGCAGGAGCTGTGCTTGCCAGATATATTGGGGCTATTGCCATATTCACTCAAATATACGGGAATGGTGCAGTGAGGATTTCAACGGAGGCCTATAGGCTACTAGCCATTAAGTGGTACTCTACAGAGCAGAGATGTGGGGTTGCATGAATTGCAAAATTATGTCCACTGTAGAAAAACGTTTGAGGTAGAATGTTTTAAGCATGCCCAGCAGTTCCCCAAATATTCCCCTTTCTATATAAGTCGAGATACAGAGCATTGACTGTTTAGTTAAATTCAAAGCATGGGGTATTGCGTCAGAGTCTGGACTGCACATGCTCTTGTCAACTACAGAGATTCAATAAAAGATTTATTGATGCACTAAGATGGATCTTCAACAACGTGGTGCACCTATATTAAAGATTCCTTAAGTATGATCAATATGCACACCTGAAATTATGAAAAATTTGACCAAAAATAAAACATAAAACGAAACTATGACATTACAGGTGATGAAATGTTGTTGTCTAGAATCAATAACTCTATGATTCTCAGTATTTATTGGGAAAGGAAAAATGTACTATGCTACGAATGGTATTTAGACCAATTGAAACCAAATATTTTGCAAGCTCTATACATTAGGTTTAGAATTTGAATTCTATCACTCACATAACAGATAAACAAATGGAACAATAAGAACTCTGACAAATGTTGCTTTTGTAAATCACAGGTGGAAAGTGTTGTTCATTTTCTACTAACCATTACTCTCATGTAAACAAACGCCTACTTGTAACCACTTGTAGCCACTGACATCATCCTACGTGGCAAATTGGAAAATGTAAACTGGATTTTGGTTGTATGATGGGAAACATCTACATATACTTTCTCTGGGATGTGGGGTTGTGATTGGACCTCTATTGTCAGGTGGGCAACTAACCCCTCCTCTGGTGAGAGTCATCTTAATCGTCATAAATTAGAAAATGATGTATTGGTTCACAAAGTATAGGGCTCTTTGATAAGTGGCCCTCTATAATTGGTTGGCACACTTGTACCCTTCCTGAATATACCACTTGCTAGCAGCACACAAGCTGATACCCCAGGTGTGGGTGGTTAGGGCTTGACCATCCCTCCCCACCCAATTAACCCAACATCTATCATCACTCTTACTTTCTGTCATCCAATTAGCCTTTGAACATGGCCTTGCAAGCTGCACAACTCCTGGGAAGAAAAGGGAGTATAAGCATGTTCGCATCTTCTCGTCTCAGCGTTGTCTTCCAAAGTCTATTTTCAACTATGTCACATGACTGAAGACCACGTTTCGAGCTTCTCCGCTGTATTGAATGGTTTTAAAATGAATGAAACTTGGCATTCATTGTCCTTTCCTGTACCTTGGAAGGGCCCGGCCCGCCTCTTGCATTCCTTGTTTCTTTTGAAGCTAGACAACCAGTTTTCAGCTGCACTGGTCTTTGACACTGGACCAGACAAGCCCTCTTGGATTCTTTTTTTGCTCATCAGCTACTTTTATTAACTGTGCCACCATTTCAGCTTCTATGTTCATGGAGTCCCAGTTTGCTAAAACAAGATGTGGAACATCCAGATTTCCTATGCATATTTATTTATTTTATGTATTATTACATTTGTATTACGCACCCCACCCTCAGGCATCTGGGTGCATAAGCTTACAAAAGTGGTTACATGTATTACAGGCATAAGAACATGGTTACATGAAATGGTTGCATATATATACCTCGGCGCGTCTCTGCAATCTATTTACTACATATAGCCATCCATTATGATAACTTAGTTCTACTTCCGTTACAGCGTCTGTACAAATATAAAATGGTTTGCATTTTCTTCTGTGCTCTTCACAAGGGTAATCTTCATTTTGCTCGTAAAAGGTAATTCGATCTTTTAGTTCGTCACAGGTTTCTATATGTTCTCTTTACTTTCTCTTCTGTCATCTCTTCTCAGTGTGTCACTTTATGTCATGTGACATAACCAGTCTACTCATTCATTCATCTTCTCTCGTTCTTCAGGGATCTTTCCCAAGAGATTGTCAGCTCTTCATGGATACATAAAGAAAGGTTTTCTTAATGGATACTTTGCTTCAAAGGCTGCTCATATTATTAGCATTATTACAGGTTCCTTGCTTGTCACTATTTCCAGTTCCCAACATATAGGTAGCTTAGGGGTCGGAACTTCCAAAAGAGGCTTTTAGCTCCTCCTCTACATTAGCCTTTCTTCCCCTCATCAAATCAAATGGTACAACACCCGTCATAGCATGTGCCGCATGCCTGAACGCTTTGACTTTCTACCACATTTCCTCCTTCCAACTCATCCCACTTCCTTCCACCACTCGTACTCCTTCCGTTAGACATATATTCACCCTTTCCACCACACCATTTGTTTGCGGATGATATAGGGCAGTTCTTTTGTGATTAATACCATGCATCTTCAAGAATCTCTTCATCTCTTCCCCAATGAATTAGAGCCCATCATTGGTTAAAATACTACATGGGATCCCCTCCCATCAAATATCTCGCTAAGAAACATCTCCACCATCCCCATAGTGGTCTCTCTTACTACTTTCACTGCCATGTACCACAAAAACAAATACACTCTTTCCTCTACCAAACAGGTGAATGCCATGGCTTCTGCCACCGCTTAATCTTGTAAGCTTATCAGAACCGGCAAACCCTTTCTCTCCGACTATAGCTGCATTGTCCTGGCTAGAGCCCTCATTCCCTTGAGGTTAGATTATTGTAACGCCCTGTACATTGGTTCCAATAAATCGATTATCCGGAGAATCCAAACTCTCCAAAATAATGCCCTTAGAGCGGCCCTCGGAGTGGCGAGAAAAACCATCTGAGATTAGGCGTCAAAATAACTGGCTCTCGACCCACAATGAAATCTAGCTCAAAACTGCTTCACTGACCTGTAAAGCCTTAAATAACACCGCTCCAAGCTATCTCACTGAGAGATTCCACAGAAGAACTTCTATTAGACCATCAAGACTAGCCAATACGAATTGCCTCACCATTCCTAGATTTAAGCTATCGAAGGTTGGAGGCAGTAGTTTCCCTGTCAAAGTAGGCCAGCTATGGAACGCCATGCCACCTTCACTTAGAGAAGATAAATCATACCTTAACTTTAGATCTAACTACATTAACTGGCTCAAGTCAACCACCTCGTGCCACACTGTCCACCTTATGCCATCCTCTGCTTCCAAATAGCATGCCTGCTCCATGCTCTCCCTTGGACAAATACCTTAAGCCTGTCCTCCACACTTATTGAACCTAGGCCAACAGTAATCCAACTTTAACACTTTTTTGTTTTTTGTTAATCCAATATGTCCCTCGTGGGCTATATCAATCAGGCTGTCCCTCAGCCTATTTGGAGTCACAACATGTCCTTAATGATACAGTACACAGTACTCCAAAGTAAGCTTCTCTCTCACCTCCTAACATATGTATTGTTTTTCACACAAACTGGCATTCCTGGGCCAATTTTTCTCTCACATACTCCTTCACCTCCCTAAAAACACACAGCATTCTTAGATGCAGCTTCCCACTCTTCATGGAATCCCATTGTGTGTGGCATAAATTTGCACATTCCACTTCACCTCTCCTCAGCACACATTCTTGACAAGTGATCAGCAAACACTATCTCTACCTTGAAGTCATGACATTGCATGCACGTTACCAAACCCGCAAGTCTTCTGTCCTCGTTTCAAACACCATTTTAAGCCTTTTGTGATCCATTCTTATTGTGAAATTCTGTCCCCACACAAAACCTCACTATCTCTCTACTCCCAAGATACACCTCCAGGCCTCCTTCTATATATCAGAATACCTGTGTTCAGTTCCCTTCAAAACTGTTCATGCATGTGCAAAGACTATTTCTTCTACATCTCTCCTCATCTGGGACAAAACCACCCCTATGCCAGTTTCACTTGCATCTGTAGTGATAATGGTCTTATCTCTGGTGCAGAATTGGCATAACTGTTTAGCTTGATTAATCTCAGCCTTTATGGATTTAAACTCCTCCTCACACTGGTCATCACACTGAAATTCAAATATCCTTGTCAACATTACTTTCATCTCTTACACTTTATTTAAGACATTCTTAATACATATCTGCTAGAATTCAACCCGCCTGATTAATTACCTAAGTTCATTTTTAGATTATGGTACTTTCTCTTCCTTTATAATGCTTACCAACTCTTCCTTTGGTTCAACTCCTGCTTTAGATAGTGCATGCCCAATGTACTGGACCTCCTCAAATCTGAAGACACATGTTTCTTTTTTTACTGTGAGTCCTCTCTCACTTAATATATCCAATACCTTTTCCAAAACCTCATCATGCCATAATTTGTTACATCTTTAATGAAGACCAATATATCGTCCTGAAAACAGAATGCATTCTCAACCTCTCTGAACAATTTGTACATTACTGTGTGGAAACCAGATACCAATCCACATGGCATGAGTTTAAACTGGGATGCAATTCAACCTGATGATATGTCAATGCTAAATCGATCTCAATGTGTTAGTCTCTGTCCCCAATCAGGCTTAGTAACTCGCTCATGTTTGGCAAAGGATGTCACTCCACTACTGCACAGTTATTTAACTTACTCAAATATACACACAACCTCACATCACCATTTGCTTTCTTAGCCACAACCAAAGTAAACAACCAGTTTGCTGGTCCTACATGTTGTATTAACTCATTATTGCATTACTCCCTTAGCTCCTTCCTCACTACATCACTCAATGCTCAAGGTAAAGGTCAAAATTTCACCACTACTGGTATTGCTTTTTCCTTCAAAATGATCGTGTGCACCATTCGCTTCAATTTCTGTACTTTGTTATAGAGTACCTCTGGATATCGCAATACCTTTTGGGTCACTTTACAGATCTCTGTATGCGCTAACACTTGTTTACATGTATTTGGATTTTAAGATGCACTGCTCCTTTCAGCTTAACAGCACAGCTCCCTTTTGTGTTGCATAATTCCTCCCTATCACTTCCCTCCCCTTGAATCCTTACTTGGCCATGAAATACCCAGGGATTGATATTTTCACCATATTGTACCCACCTGGACCAATATCTGGAGATATCATCTTATCCTCTTTCCTTCTCAACTAGGGACACCTTTTCCCCCAAGTCTGCCATCATTTGTATATGTATCCCGTTAACATGCACTTCTGCAATGGCGATTATGTCTTCACTACCACACTCCTCACTAACAACACTTATGAGAGATATTTCAGCTCCCACAAAAACATCACTGTTCACTCAATAATCCTCTGTTTGTGCTCCTTTGTTTACTACATTATTGCTTTTCTTACACTGCCTGAGGTTTTTGCAGTTATTAGCAAAGTGTCCCCATCTGTTACACTTCTTGCCCATTACTTTCCTGCCTGGACAGTTTGGCGCTCTAGCAAGGCGCACTTTGCTGCCACATCTGTAACATCTAATGTAATGTTCCTTCCCCTCCCTTCTAACTACTCTCCTTGTAATATTCTTTTGATCTTTTCATATTTTTATTTTGTGTGCATGCATGTTTCATTTTTCATCACGTCATTCAAAGGCTCTTCCTCAGGAACTCTTTCTTTCGCTAACTTCGCTAGACAGTTTAAGAGTGTTCCACACTCTTTGCTACTGCAATCGTTTCTTCTAGAGTGGGGTCATCCTTGACCCACAATTCCTCTCGTATCTTGTTTTGATTACACATCTCCATAAATTGACTTCTTATGTGCTCGTCAAATGTGCTTCCGAATTTGCATGATCCTGCAATTTCCCTGATAGCTGTTACATAGTCTTCAATGCTTTGCCCCATCAATCGCTCCCACATGGCATAGTTATGTCATTCCAATATGGTGCTAAATTTTGGGTTGAAATATTTGTCAAGTTTCCCTAATGCATATTCCAACTCACTTGCTCCTTCGCTCACTCCTCCACCATCATCCAACTCAGGTAAGGAATCATATAGCCTATGATCTTTTATGCATCACACAGTGCATGGGAGGGGACACTTTCCTTCCCATCCCTACATTCCCATCACAGGTTGCTCTCAAAAAAACTGTTTTCCACATTCCCCATTTTTTCCGGGGTGCCTGGTGTAAGGGTGCCTCAGAAGGCAAATGTTCAAGAGGTGTCATGGTGGTTGACAAATACATGTATTGAATTCAAAAACCTGGCTGTCCCTAACACTAAGATGGGTTTCCCTGCTTCAAGGTCTGTCAGAATGTCCGTAACTAAAAAAGTGCCATCCTGAGATAAAACCATACCTCTATCCCTTACAATATAACCAAAAAGTCTTAATGAAGAGTAGAGTTTTCTCGCCAGGAGATTGACTCCTGTCTTATGGTGTATTAAAATGATGTCTCTACAGGACTCTAATCAATTCCAGGGGGAATGACTACCTTCCCCTGGTCTTGATTTATGCACAGTTTCAGATGTCGCCAGGGGGAATGACTCCTTTACCCTGCCTTCTCTGGTAATCTTTAAGCTGTATCGAGGGTGAATGACTCCCTTTCTCCGGATAACAGTTTCACCAAAATTCCAATTGTGTCAAGGGGGAATGACTCACTCCCCCTGAATGTGTAGTTTCAACAAAGTTACAGTTAAGATCAGGGGGAATGGCTCCCTTCTCCTGTCTTCTTAGGTAACTTTTGCAACCGTTCCAGGCTCTCCTTAGCCTGTCAGTGGTGTGTTCTTTACCACTGTTTAGATGGTTCTTCCCTCCGATATTTCCATTGTATTTATTTAGGTCCCCGATCCTCATTGCTCCGCCTTTCTTGCCAGGCCCATTTGTCTTACTCTCCTGGAATGAGGATATTTTACATGCTGATATTGGTTATTTTGGTTTGGGTACCGGACCGTGGCTTCTATTCTTCTTTCATCAGGACTTCTTGCTTCACTTGCATCAATATAGGCATCACCTCTGTTAGGGTTCCAGACCCCTAGTTCTCTTCCCTTCTCACTAGGCTCACTTGGTTGACTCTCTTCCCAAGTATTGCCACATGGAAGATGCTTCTAATCATTATAGATGTCACCTTGGTTCGGGTCCCAGGCTCTTTGTTCTCTTCCCTTCTCACTAGACCCACTTGGCTGAGTTTTCTTCCCAAGTGCTACCATGAGGAAATTGCTGCATATTTTTAACCCCATGTGGTTTGTCCCTCTCCTGGACCTCCAAGTTTCTACTGGACCCCACGACATGCCTGTCTCCTTTCTTGTCTCCAGGACAGTTCTTCCTGGGTGCTTGCATCATCTCGCGGGGCTGACCAAGTTTCTCTGGCTCCTGATGCCCTTGCTCCGTGTACCTTCTTCTGGGTCTCTTCCCCGATGGTGTGGGCATTATTACAGTACTGCTCTGTCCACCTCTCAGAGGTCGTGCCACCATTTTCTAGGCTCTATTCTTGACTTTGACCTGCTCCACAACAATGGGCGAAAGACTTCGGTCATCGGCCTCTTGCCTTTGGGAGTGGACTGCTCTCAGCTTTCCACCACATCCTCTGCATCTCCTTCATACTTTCCGGGCTGGACTGTCATTCATGCTGGTCTTCAGCTCTCTTTCTTGAAATCCTTTTTCAGTTTGTATGTATTTCAGAGGATGACTTCCCCCTGGAAGTCTATATTGTTCCTGTATCTTCTCCTATCCATTCTCCATGGCTCCTGGTTGCCACCTCAGCTTGAAATAACAAAAAAATATTGAGGTTTAGTACAGATTCAAAACAAACAGATAGCTATCTGGATCCCAGCACCTCGCAGTGTGTACCAGCAGACACAGTGAGGGGTGAGAGTGCTGGACATCTTAACACAGACACTTTTATATAATTTTACAAAAATTGTCCAGCCCCTCTCCGAACTAATAAGTTACATGCTATGGCTCGTGCCCAGTTCACATGTCAAATATTACAATATTTTGAAACGGATTAAACAAGTTTGCATGTCCATGAAGTTACAATGATGCGGTTGGTTCTCTGATCCACAGTAAGCCTTGTTTCAAGAATCGCTACAATGCAGTTCAGCAAAAGCATACAAATTGAGTTTGTTCTACATTGTCTCATTGTTTATATGAGGATGAGGCTTGTGAGCGCAGAAAACACTTGGATTGCAGTTCATTCTAGTCACAAGGTTTCTTTGCATAGAACAAACAGTCTGCTCTCGGTCAGCCTAAACATTAACAAAACTCAAAGGTAGTTCGGCTCGGCTGCAAGTTGAAAACACAGTCCACCATTTTAGAACACAAAGCAGGAGTCAAAATCAAAATGGCGGATTATTATAAAATGGCGGCGAAGTTGATCGAAAATCAAAACATTTCATATATGGTTTTTCGTGCAACACTAATGGGCACGAATGGGCTTAGGCCAATATTCATAACAAGGCGGTATTATATGAATAAAGTTTAACAAGCTCAGTACTGGCCTTGCTGGTAATTTTCATGCTTGGGTGATATTTTTTGTGCCAGTACTGGAGTTAGTCATGCAATCTGTATTGTCAGCAATCTTCTTCGTCTCAGTAGAAATAACTGGTATAGTGTTACAATAACAAAAATAATTGCTATCAAGGCCTGTTGTGCTGGAGAAGGTTCAGTTCAGGTGGTTGTCCTTATCACCAGGAGGGGAGTCCCTCCCCATAAGGTCCACCCGCATTAAATGACCACTGGGGGAATATTGGGTAGCGGCCTCATCTTCCTAGTCTCGTGAGAAGGGGCTCTGCCTTTTGGAGAAGTGATGACACCTAGTGAATCGTCCCACTGGGTTTGCCATAACACTGTAGGGCCTGGCACATTTTACATAATGAGATTGTTGTATTGCACCCCATGTTCCTTTTATCGGTTTTCCTTTTCTCTAAATTGCACTTTCAATTATGGTTGTTTGATCCCACTGCCAGTTTCACCTCCTCCCACTCCTTTCGGCTAGGTTTTTATTGTTGTTACTGTGGTAACCCCTAAGATGTCCTTATATTGCAAAGTCCTCTCCTCATCAGTATTCGTCAATAGACACATAGACGCAGCAATACTTGTGTTGCTGTTACCTTGATAGCCACTAGCCTGTCCTCACATTGTAAGGTGCTTTCCTCAATAGTATGCTGAGAGACATGTGGACGCAGATATACTGCCCGTTTTCACGCTTGGTGAAAGACAGATGCTAGCGATTGCTGGCTTCCAGTCTCCCACCACGCAAGACACCTGACACAGGGCACAAGCTCTAGCCCCTCGTGCGGATGGGCACATCTTTCTGTATGCCTCTCTTACCTTTTGTGTGCATCCTCTTCACAGTGCTCCATACAGCTCTGACACAGCTTTCCTATATGTTCCGTGCTGCAGTTCCAGGCAGGTGCACCTCAGCCGGTCCAGGCTGCCCAGGGAGAAGCGTGGCTGGCAGCCGGGTCTGATCTTGTTGTCAGTATGTTAAGAAAGATACCGCCAGTCAGGTAAGGTTTGTGTTACATCCTTTGTTAAGTAACATACAAAAGCCCCTGCTCCAGACTATCAACCGCTCTTCTTCACCTTCAACTACTCATCTGGAACTCTCCTTGTAGGTTCTCTATAAACATTCTATGTAACCATGAGCAGGTACACTAATATGACAACAGAACAACACGAGATACAACACAGGCCAAGAAGGTACCCTGTCTACTCGATGGCCTCATGAAAAATACCAGCATAAAGAAGATTGCTTGCCTATGATAAGCCATCAGTGCCCAGGCTGCGGTTGTCTACCCCCTCCCCAGCACTGAAAAGTGTCCAAAAGCACAATGAAACAACCTCAAGTGCAGGCTGCAGAATCTTATTGCAGAACAAGTCAAGTGGATCACCACCACAGAATCAGGTACTGTTCCACCACTTGTCCTCAGAACATGGGAAGAGAGGGACACCTCCGTCATTGACAAAGACAAGATCAATGATGTTGGAAGAGCAGAGGTCAGAGCACAACCGTCCATAGTTTGCAGTGAGCACCTAAAATGTCCTTATGCCCATCGTGTACCTGTACCAAGAACAACACCCAGAACCACATTGTTTGCAGGTGGTGAAATAGGGTATGTAAATACAGGTGTGAGGGTGTAGACAAGGGGTAAAGATGGGGTATCACATACATCGCAGTATGAGAATCATGTGTTTCTGGAAATCGTGTGTAAACGGTGGCACATGTACATAAAATGTACTATGCAATTCCCATTTCAATGAAAGGAGGAGCAGATGCCCTGCTCCCAAAAGCAAAATGTATCTGTCCTTGTGTAAATGCATGGAGGGCCTATCTGAAGCCAACACATGCATGTCAGCAGTTCTCTTAATACAATTCCCTTCGTCGTCTGTACGAAGCCAGATCAATGCATGGAAATGCCAGCAAAGACCTGGGATTGGAGAGCTAAATCCTGCTTCAAAACAGGCGGACACCATTAACACATGCATTTCATCCCAAATTTGACCACTCCCAGCACTATGAAAATGAAGCATTTGGTAGAAATCCAAGCATCTCCACCCACTCCACCACAGAAATGTGATGGAACCTTGTTCCAAATCTAAGTTGGGCATGTAATGATATGCTATGAAGTCAAATGGAGTATGCATGTGATCCCCCCTCCCCCCAACGAGTCCATGTAAACACAAGCTGCCATTTAGAGAAATGGGAGGTGGCATGTCCCATCCCTTTTGACCATGATAAGGAGCCCCAGTTCCACGCAGATTTCCAATTTGAATGTCCACCTAAGGGGAATGTGTTGTAAGCAAATGTGACTTTTTTTTAATGACAATTGATAACCCCATTTTATGAATTTTAATCTATATAATTGTGACACAGAGGTATGGTAAAATAGCAATGCATTTTATTAGCTCTTACTCTTTAATATTTTAGGCCAGATTTGCTTTTAGATTGTACAATGCACTCCAAAATGTGTCTTAGCTATTGTGAGCAAGAGAGGTAGAGAGGTAGATATGAGAAAAAGAAAAGCAAACACCATTTTATCTCCATGCACATCTACAAAAAAGAAAAAAATCTGTTAAAACCGGGTAAGGTGGCCGAAGTTAAATGACTCACATGATGAATTTGAACTTCCCGGCACCAAAACCTGGAAGGGTGGGGCGGGGGGGGGGAATCTTACAGCATCCCTCTGTCCATTCATTCAAATAATGATAAGGTTGGCAAGAATAAGAATGCTGTGAAAACTAGTACATAGGTTACTAGCACAGAACTGAGAGAAGTATCAATGGCAATCATCAGTCCATTAATTCCAACACACAACAGATGCACCCCACTTGATACTCCAATAAAAACATCTAATGAACAACTATTGCCCGAGATCAAGTAAACACTTCTTCTGGTACTTCCCTGGAGCAAGCAAATCCTTGTAATACAATAAGGCCCAGTGCCCCATCTCCAAAGACCTCTAATGGTGTAACATACATTCGGCCTGAAGTGCCCATTTTAGACCCATCAGTGGCCTTTACTGCCATTAATGGAGCTGTGTTGCAGCCTGGAGAAATCATAGAAGGGATGACTACTACCATGATTTATACACAGCAAGAGGGAGCGAGAATGTTAAATTGATGTGGGTGTTTGGAATTAAAAAAGCACATTGATGTGCTAAAATTGATGCTCCAGATCTTGGGAACCCAAAAAGAATCAATAACAGCTGCACTTCCTGTGCCCATTATGATTGATACGGGGCGAGAGATTGCCGTACCCAGCAATGCCCTCACAAATGCAAAGAATACCGGACCTAACATATGTCTGGGACTGTGATTAATAGTTGATTTTCTCCTCTCCTTTATCAAAACAGATTTACCAAAACCCCTGCAGGAGAACAACCTGGAAGGTATAGATAAAAGGAGTGTGATACTGCCAAATATTCAGAACTTAGTAGAAGTGCAGATTTCAAAATTCGAATGGTCTTGTATTTGAAGAAGCGGGCATCAGAGAGGCTCAGATCTGCAAGGCCTCCAGTAGTGCTGTGTATGTTTCTGCATACAACCTAACGAGTCCTAATACAAGTGTAGGCTCTTTGCATAACACAGTTTTGCCTGTGGTTAGTGAGAATGTGGAAATCAGACTTCTTCCTAAATTGCTAAATACTCAAGGTATTGCAATTTTGAATTCATGTACATATATTCAGCACTGCATAGAATACCTCTGTCACTCAATCGTACAAAGGACAACAGAACAAAGGGAGAATGTTTTCACCAATTATCTTGCATGCATAAGGGGAGACATTACACGGAACTGTAAATATTTTTAGCTAATAAAAATAAAGGTTTTCAGCATAAAGGGCAGAGTGACCTCGTAGAACTGAATTTCAATTAGGCCATATGTAATGCCCTTTTGGAAGGGAATTCTAAACTCCTTTATGCAGTCTTTTGAAAAAAAAAGGCGTTCTGTTGTAGGCAGGTGATTAGCAGTTTCCCAATGCCATTAATCCTCAAAAACATTTCTAAGTATTAAATACACAAATAAGAAAATACAAAGTGCAGAGTATGGTATTAATCCCATATCAATTCTTATCAACCTTACATTTCCAAATATTCCATAAAGTCAAGGAGGCATTCTAAGTGCATACTATTCACTTAAACTGTGAATTGTATTCCCTTCCGGGTATCCAATTCAACCTATGGTGCTTCCAACGTCCTTCATTACACCGTCACAACCACCTGGTGCATTGGTATTGTCCTGCAAGATGCCACACAGGGTTTGGACAGGGTCTTGTCTTTTAGAGATAGCCTGTCCAAATTTACTCATGGAGTGGGGAGAATCCAGCGCCAGGGACTTACCTGTACTGCAGCACTCTCATTCCCCACAGTCATTTCACAGGGACTAGGGTACAGTGATTAGAGGATCTTCCGCATTCTGCCCTGTGCTGAGCATTACTGGCTTGAGGGTACAGTGATTAGAGGATCTTCCGCATTCTGCCCTGTGCTGACCATTACTGGCTTGAGGTAGTATTGTATCCCCCGAGTCACTCTCTTGGGGTCCCTAGAATGAGGCCAAGGATTTCCTCACAAATCCCTCATCCTCCTTCCTGCTGGTAACTTCTATTTAGATGAATAGGGAAAGGATGACATTGGAAGTAACTTAAGGGCCTGCTGCAGTGAGATGTACATAAAGAATGTGTGTTCTTAGATAGTGCTTCATGCTGGATTCCTCCTGCTTCCACGTGTTGGATTAACAGTGTTATTAATACTCAGTTTAATTGTACTCAATTTATTTGGCACTTCAGGATTCGAAATTCCACAGTGTGGACTGGCCCCTTTCCTAAAACAAGCACTTTACTCATTATGTATCCAGTTGGATTTCTCTATGGATTCATAATCCACTTTATATGGATGTTGGAGTATGGCCACTTTGTGAGCGAATAATGTCCTTTGATACCTATTCTGCTGAATGTAAAGTTAAAACATACTTGAAGCTAAGCATAGCTTCATGTTCCAATTGGATACAAATACATGTATACATTCTTCTTGAAATCCTCCACTTTGAAACCATTAGATCAACAGATTAATACAATCCCATAAAACCAGGTCGGGCTGAATTGGATAGTAATTGATAAACATTTAGATTCAAAGACAGGATGCAAGAGAAAGGGGACAGGCATTTTTCTCTAGAAGAAGTGAATGCAAGAACACAATTGTTGTTCAGCTGTCAGCTGGACGAGCCCATATTTGTCACTTCGGACATTTATTCACCGAAATTCCATTTCAAAAACAGCTTCGACCAGCACAAGTACAACAAAAACAACACCTCAATATTGTGCTACTCGAGTGAAAATGGTGCTTTGTATTTTTCGCTTTCTCTCCAGCCAAAACAAAGTTGTAAAAAAAAGCGTGTGGCAAAGTTCACGTCCATTCTTTCTGTTCATCTATCCAGCAAATAATATATAAAACCACCGTCTCCGACCTTTCTTCACAAAGAATCAATAACTCTGTGGACACTCTTTGAACCTTTGGCTCTATCCCTTAAAAAAGAAAGCCGAAGAAGCACAGAAGATATAGTTTTCTTCACAGGAGTCAGAGTTTGACATTTAGTACAAAGTGGGAGTTTGGCCTTTTGTAATCATTGGATAGCGTGTGATAGCACTTTCTGGAATCTCAATGCATTTAAAAGATATGAGACCTTTCTGTGGATGCAACACAGACCGATTGAACGCGACCTTTCCATTATGAATGTCACTTGTGAAAATTGGTTTAGTCATGGCCAGTGGTTGCAATAGATTTTTCTCCTCTAAGCTTTTGTTATTTTAACTTTCTGAGTATTAGAGCTCCACCGTCTCAGTGGGTGCAAATAGCAAATATAATGCACAAGCGCATATGGTGGCTATTGAAAAACAAACCGCTCAGTGTTTTGCCACATAATAATCGAAATGTTACAACATTCAAGCCAACATCTGATAGTCAAGCACAGAAGCATTATCACATTAAAACAGAGTAATTGCACATCCAGCAACATTCAGCCTCATGGTTTGGGAATAGTCTATATATTATGCACAACCCATACAGGCACAGTATCAAACAGAATTAAAAAAACACATGAGAATAAAAGGGATTGTGGCAATCCCAAAATGCACACATTTCTTGACAAAATGACGCACACACAATTAATCAGTACTAGGCACACATACATAAAAATGCACAGACACAACAAACTCACATTTACCTGCAACAAAATAACACTCACTATTTCTCTCCCAAACATACACACACACACACTACAGACACAGACACACAGACACACACATAAACACGTATATACCCTTCGCGCACATGCACATTAGGACAAACACATCACAGGATATTACACACTCGAATAGAGACACACACACCTTTACACACCTTAACACACCTGAAAAAGTATGTGGACCCATAGAACCGGTGAAAAAGTATGATTATCTAGGTCTGAGGGTCACAATGAACTGTAAGTGGGGCTCTAGTGTGATTCTCTGACACGCACGGGAGAGGAGCGGTCTGTAGCTCGCTTGAGGCCTATAGGGCACAGGTCAGACAGGCTGCAACATTTGGTGCTGAGTTGTGGGGACACAAAAAAAGTCCGAAATTGTCAACCATTGGAAATAAATATCAACAAAATATCTTGGGTTTACCTTTGCGTTCCCCCAATCTCCCGGTGTTTCTGGAGACTGGTATGACATTAGTGGAGTCATATTGTAGGGTAAGGTCACTCTATCACTGGGTGAGGATATGTTCCTCACTGTATTTAGCCAATTATAGACAGGTATTAAGGGATATAATGCAATCCCCTGTCTTGCCCATATCAAATCCCGGGAGGATAGCTCAGCAGCAACGTGTTCGCCATGGAAGCAAGACGACACAAAGCAAGCCAGGTTCGATCCCCGTGTCCGTGCTTAGAAACCTCTGGGCATTTAAGCGCGTTATAAATATGCAACTAAAAAACAAACAATTCATTTAACAGCGCCACGATGCCTGCGGGCTGTGTAAGCGCTTTAAAAATGCAAATAAATAAAAATGTATATAAATAAATAAATGCAAATTAGTTGTTCTGGGGCTCAGTGAGTTGTACGTTATCATATACAGTGTCACAAATGAGGCGCAGTTGTGCAGCAGAGGATTCCAGGGTGCCCTCATCCATAAGGTTCTTTAACTGGGGAGAGACGGCCGATTTAAAGGCTGCATGTGAAACCACAAACATTATTTGCTGTATGAAATGTCTGTGTGGGAAATATTATGTGGGCAGCCACAAGAAAAACAAAGACACATAGGAATGAACATTGGTCAAATATACGCAGCAGGAACATTAAATCGCCAGTAGTATGAATCTTTTTAAAACTGGGCCACCAGATGTCACAGATGAAGTTTCAGATTTTGGAGGTGATCGAGAAAGGGCCACATGGAACAGACATTGCTAAACGTTTGAACCAGAGGGAATACTTCTGGATAGTGCTATGAATCAGCAATGATTCCCCCAGAAAACCTGCTCTGAGACTGTTCACTTGTGGCCAGGGAAAGACAAACGCTTCCTGATCCTGACCTTGGGGGTGGTGCTTTGCAGGAGGATCCCCTGGGAGGAGAAAAGGCTGAGGAGAACGAGGGGACTCCATGGGAAGAATTGCTGTATTTGTCTTGTTCAATGGAGGATGGATATGCAATGCCAAAATATGTAATGGCTTGTAATAACCAACTTTTTTTCACACGATACACATATAAAAATGTGTGAAAACAATCACAAACTCCTAGGTCTTCGGAAAAATAAAAACCCTTCCAAAATCCTGGAGACAGGTAAAGCTAAAATCCTGCCTAATACCCAAAGGCACAGTGAAAGATGTAAATATTAATAGCTTAAAATAACTGTCATCCTCTTTTCAATCAAGACTTGTGACTCATTTTGATGATGACCCCTAAAGTATGTTATAGTGAACAAACTTGGGTTTAAAAGTAAAAATCAAACTCAAAACCCTAACTTTGTCATAAGGGACTTCAAGTCCTATAGGGACAGATATCCTTTGTTACAGTGTTTCCTTTAGTTAATTTTAGGCAGGAAAATCCTCATCAGCGTAGGGATAGTGAGGCATTTATCCAAACTTTTAATATGATAAAATGGCATTTGTTGAGAAACCTTCACACCGTTCTCCACCTCACATGTCTGACCCCTCACAATAGAGATTTTAAATTACATCATTCCAGGAGGAATGAACGTAAGAGAGCAATTGGAGCTGTTTTTTTAGTTGAAAATATATGTTGAGGCTATGTAATTTTGAAATTGAGTTGGAATTTGTAGGGTTATATGTTGAACAGGTATGTATTAATAGTATTTGGAAATAGAGTTGGAATCAGCATGGTTTGATAGCAAACTCAATTATTTTCAAATTGTCAGATACATGCTACACATTGAGAGGAATATACATACAGTGCAGTTTCATCTAAGGTAATCAATACTAAAGATACAGCTTTGAATTCAATATGGTGGGATAACCTGTAAAAAGATACAACAAAATTGCCTCTAGATCGTAAGGTACTATGTAGTAATGTTTATCTATAAGACTTCTGCGCATGGCGCATAAGAGCATGGTGACATCATTACACCGATGAGATACGCTGGTATTTCGCTGTGCGCGATTTAAGATAAAAAATGAATGCTACATTTCAGAAAAAGGATTACTCTGCATTCACACCGAGAACAGTTGTTGGCCCAGGATTGTAAATAAGCACTTTTGCAGAGGAACTGAACCAATTAATATTAATTTTCTATTGGGTTCAAAAGTGCTGTCAATTATGCACATACTCATGAGGGTTTTTTTTTTTTTTTTTTATTTATTGTTTTGTTTTACTGCTGATACCATTGACTAGTAGGGGAAAGATAGGACCACGCTATATCATTACGTCCAACATTAACGGAAGTGAAGGTATGTAACAATTTCTTGGATGAACATATGAGAGGCAGCACATCAATCTAACACAAAAAAAGGGTTGACACAGTAGCAGAGAAGGAATATAAACATTGTACTTTTGTCTTCTTAGGACAGTATAGCATTACTCAATGATGTGGTAGATAAAGTATCATGATGTATCAGCACATTGGGTTTCATTACAAGTTTGCCAGTGTGGAAATAAGGGTGCCGGTAAACTCACCGGCTCCCTTGTTTCCGGTCTGACAAGCTACGGGTTAGCCTGCCATAGCCACTGTGCCCAACAGGTCTGACCCTGCCAGGCACAGCGGTCATGGCAGGCAAAGCCATCAGGGATAGCCCCGGCACTGTTAACAACTGTGCCGGTGCTTCCGTGTTGCCACTCCCATAGGGTCCTATGGGACTCGATGAGAATGGGGAGTAACAAAATTAAAGGCGTCTTACTTCCCAACCGCCTGACTTGGAACAACCCATCCTATGGGACTCTATGGCAATGGGGATTAACCTATAGGACAGAATAACCCATCCTATGGGACTCTATGGGAATGGGGATTAATAAAATGACCAGCGCTTGACTTCCCGGTCAGTACTTTTTTACGGGTCTGGCATTAGCACTGTCAGGGTTACCGCTGGACAGGTAATGAGGCCCATTACATGTTAATTTTATCCTTGATTATTTCAGATCCTTGAAGAAGGACTCATATCCGAAATGCATCAGATCTACTTTGAATAAAAGCCTGCTTTCTTATATTTTGGATATAATTGTTGGTTTTTGGAATTGGATATCAAGTGACCTTTATCAAGGATGAGGCATGGTGTACGGAGATTCAATCTGCATTATCGAATAAACTTGATAAAATTAGAGAGGGGATTGAGTTGAAGAAACTCGATGTACCGATTTAGGATCTAGAAAATACTCCCCTGCCCCCCACTGAAAAATTGGAGGATCAAACAAAATTTAGCTTTCAGCATATCTCAGAGCAAGAATTGACTAAGGTAATATCCAATTTAAAAAGTACGAGCTGTAAAGGCGATCCTTGCTCTTCTCTGATTATTAAAGAGTGTTCTCCTGTTCTCATTCCAGCCTTGACCAAGTTTGTTAATGCTTCTCTTTTAGCTAATGAAGTTCCCGGCAATATAAAAAAGGCATGGATTACTCCATTGTTAAAAAAACCTAATCTCTGTCCTCTCACTGCTTCTAATCATAGGCCTATCACTAACACTCCTTTTCTGTTGAAAATCTTGGACAGAGTTGCCTATAATCAGATTGCCATCTTTTTGTAGCAAAACCAGATTTATCATAAATATCAATCAGGATTTCGTCTGAATTATGGTACAGAGACGGCCTTGTTGGCCCTTAAATCTCATCTCCTGCAGAGGATGGATGGTGGTCACATCTCACTCCTCATGATTTTAGATCTCTCGGCTGCCTTTGACCTGGTGGAACATACCATACTGTCCACCAGGCTAAAGACGAATGCCAATTTCTCTGACAAAGCTACAAATTGGGTCATCTCCTTTCTAAAGAACAGACAAAACAGAGTGGCCAGTGACATCACCAAAGCAAAACCGACAGTACTTACGTAAGGGGTCCCTCAAGTAGCCTGCCTGTCGCTGTGCTTCTATAATATATTTATGATCCCCTTCTTTCAGATGTTGGAGAAAGAGGGGATCATATTTGCAAATTATGCGGATGACACCCAATGTGTCATCCTCATATCCGGATTCCATGAGGAAGATGAACAAAGAATTAATGAGATCTATAAAAAAAATCAAAATTGAATGGTGATAAATGGCTTAGCCATTAATAGCGCCAAAACAGAGCTTTTACTTATCGGTTCAGAGTTCAAATTAGAGAAGTTAGGACCTAGCTATAAGTCATTTCTCATAGATGGCTGCCATATTGAGGTCATGAGCAAGGTAAAAACCCTCAGCATTTATCTCGACAAAAATCTGAATATGAGTGCCCAAGTGAATAGTCTCGTTTCATCTGCCTCATATTTTCTCAAGTTATTTCGCTGCCTTAGACCTTTTATCTCAGAATCAAACTCTGAAACCCTGGCAAGAGCCATAATTGGATCTAAGATCGACTATTGTTGTAGTCTTCTTGTGGGGTTGCCGTTATCGGACGTTCATAGGTTACAGGTCATACAGAATGGTGCAGTTAGGGTAGTGAAAGGTCTGTCTAGAAGAGACCACGTGTCTGAAGCTCGGCGTAGTTTACACTGGTTACCTGTGCAGGCCAGGATTGTGTTCAGGCTTCTCCTCATCACACATAAATGCATACATGGAGTCATGCAACTCTATCTGAAAGAATTAGTCATGGTAAAAAACAACATTAGATCCCTTCGATCGGATGATTCCAACACCTTGGCTTTGCCACGTATGAAAACAAAAAAATCCAGGGACTCAGCATTCTCCTCGGCAGCCCCCCTTAAGTGGAATTCGCTAGCAGCCATATTGAGGACCACTTCTTCAACGGAAATATTTAAAAAGGGGCTGAAAACCGCTCTTTTTGTATAAATCACTTTTGACTCTTGCCTGATCCTGTGCGTGTTTGATTCATGCTCTGGAGTCTATTTTAGACTCAGGTCCGCCTTTTCTGTTTTAGTTCTGTTTGTTTGTTTTATGTTTCACAGCGGCCTTAAGCCTTAGGATACCTGGTTGCGCTAAATAAATGTTAAACATAAACACATAAACAAGAGTACATTGCACAAATAAAATAAAAATTAAAGGAGGAATTAAATCAGGTTATAACATGGCAGAGCCATTTGAAGTTCTCCTGGTCTTTGATAAGGAGCTAGGTAGAATTGTTTTCAACTGTTCTGCAACACACACACACACCATACACACATAGTTACATTTGCATTTACTTATTTGGTTAGCAGCTTGATAAACAATGTTGTCCAGAGGAAAGATTATAGAATATAATGAGCAGGTGCATTTCATGGTAATGGCCCAAACCTCTTGAATTCAATCAGCAATCAATCCTTATCTGGACGTTAGCATTAAGCAGTCAAGGAGATGTTGGATCAAAGATGAAGGAAGTATTGCTTTGGGATATCATTTCAATAGGTGAGTTCACTAAGGTCTATGGGGTTGGCATTCCATCTTCATTATGGCAGACAGAAAATAACCTAAAAGGGGGGTGGGGGGTCTGGTAGAATTTCATGTGTGATCAAATGAGGTAATGATGCTGTATTCAGAGAGTGTGAGTGCCAGAGTGGAAGAGGAGAGTTTAGGAATAAATTAAAATACAAGCATGAGGATTTTTTGAATTGGGCGTTGATACCCTGTGGTACAGTATTGTAAATAGGGCAAAAACACCCAAAGTGACCTCCCTCAATGGGGAGAGTTACCTTTTCTCTACTGTTTGGGCACACTAGTAGTATATGTATAAAGAAAAGAAAAGGACATACAGTCATATGGACTCACAATAAAGGTAACTCAAACTTTCTCAAACTATTAAAACTTGACAACACAAATCCAGTTAATGAGGTTGACTTTGTAACCACATAAATTGGAACCTTATACAAGTGTTTGGGTGTCCAAATGTGGATGGATTGAACTTGTATATGTTTTTGATGAACTGTACCATGTATGTGGTGTTTCTAGTGAGTTTTATGTAGTTTTATAACGTTTTCCAAATGTGTTTTGTAATACATTGCTATTCCTCATCTGTGATTGTACTACGGGATGTATGTTGTCAAGTTTTAGTAGTTTGAGAAAGTGTGAGTCACCTTTATTGTGAGTCCCTGTTATTGTGTGTCCTGTTCTTTCCTTATACATATACACAGTGGTACAAACAACTTGGCATCAGTACAGAGATACACGCAGAATTGTAAATGCTTAAAGGGAACACAAAGTACAATTAAATACTTTTTTGATTTGGAATGAATCCCTCTGGGCACAGTATTTAGAACATAGGGAGGACCCTCACCATAAGGTGGACCCTCACCAAACAAATCACGCTTTGGTAATCCTTGAATTTCCATTGCAAATCTGGGGTCGTTGTGGCCAAGCTCATGGGAGGCTATGTCAGGAATCAGAAGCTCAATACAAGATTTTTTTTTATTTTTTTTATTGTACCATTTATTTTATACAAAGTTTTATTACACAATTACAGAAGAAGAACTTCCTCAATCATGTACTTCAGCCATCACGCTATACAAATGAAATTCATCGCTTTGTGTCCTCCGGGAGAATTTTGTCCAAGAAATCGATCACAGCACAGGTTCGATGCACATTGTGGTTTGATAGCATCATGAACCACCACTGTTCACTATTGTTATTCACGGGGGCATAGTTTCCGAGAATTAACGATCTCTCGTTTATCAGGTCTGCACATTCAGTTATCAAATGTTTCAACGATTCTTCAGCAGATAAACAAAATCTACAGATGTTATTAGATGCATTGATGTTTTTTTATCCATAGTACATCTTTTGTTTGATATGCGTTCAACTGTAGTCTCAAGAACTTATTGCGGTGATATCTTGATGGTAATCGCTTAAGATATTTCGGTAGAAGAGCAAGACCGTTTGCTACTGAACCCAAATATAGAGCGGTCTTCAGCTCCACTCGCTTTTCGTAGTTAAATATCCAAAACCATTGACGCAATTTTATTTTGGCTATTTGAGGAACCAACATCACTGTCTCCCATTTTAGATCTGCATTCTCGGCAATGGCTTTAAGCCTATTCATCCAATTATTCAGCAGATTTCCTTCCGGCTGTTGTAATGTCGGCATGAAGATTCGGTAGGCAGGTGCAGGGTCTTTCAGATGAATTTTCCTTAACATGTTAATAGATCTCCATAATACTGTGACATATAGGGATACAACAATTTAAAAAATTGAATATACTAATGTTTAGGCTGTGTTAGGAAAATTGAATACTTCGCACAATATACGTATGTCATCCATGTCTAAAAAGATAGGTTATTCACTTTGAATAGTGAAAAGAAATGTGAAGGATCAACCGTTAGATCAGCACAGGTTAAAATGTGTTCAAGCGAAAAGCTGGAAAAGCATTGGAACCCACATTTTTACATTTCAGGCATCACATCAATTTCAGAGACTTTTCAGTTGAAAGCTAAACTTGCAATAGCTTTGTTGTGCTCTGATAGTGCCTGTAGTGTTGTAACATTCACAAAGATGCAACAATTCTTTAATGAGATGCAATGCTTCCTACTCCTATAAATCGCATAACTGGGGGTTCCTTTTTATGGGCAAAGCTTGCTGTACCAAATGAAGAAGATGCATTGTCAGTTCCTCATTCATAGTGTTTTCATACTACAGTTCTGCTTCTGGGCTTATTCAGTAAACACTCTAATGTTAGTCATTTGAATACATGGTTTAGGCTCTCTCATGATTTCGGACTCTGCCTTTGAATAGAGTTCACAGTGTAGCACTGCAGTGTTCCAATGAATGTTGAGTGTCACAATTCTATAGATGAGTCTGTTCTTCAGCATTTATTCTTCTTGTTATACCAGTAGAAAGATGTGTGGCTAAGTATTTGAAGTGATCTCTAGCACATGACACCACTGGTGCTGTGGTTCCAAGTACCTCGGGTTGCAATTTGAATCAGAAGCAGATCCCATGGATGGTTCTTGGATGCAAAATCTGCATCCTATGGGGCACAGAACATATTGTCAGTCCCTTCCAAAAATCTTGCCTGAGCCACAGATTGCAGTCTCTGGTTGCATTCTTTGCTCTCAGAGTTTAAATGTTCATATATTCTTGGGTAAGTGTCGAGACAGAGCCTAATACACCTTAATCCGGAGATCTGCCTTTGGCTCGTCCATCCTGTCAAGTAAAAAGAGTGCCATGCCATCATATCTCAGGTCACAACCGACACACACACACACACACATGCACGCACGCACGCACGCACGCACACACACACACACACACTCTCTCTCTCTTTCTCTCTCTCTCTCTCTCTCTCTCTCTCCTCAAAAACTTGTTGTTCTTAGAGGTAGTAACCGGGAAGATAGCCCCGCCAGATCTATTTCTTCTGAATCTGGGGAAGGATAGCTGGTGGGAGTAAGCAGACCGGATGGGTCTGGTGGATTGTGATTTGACACATTTTTGAGAGAGGTACTTAGGCACAGTGCTAGAGAGATATTTATGCATGATGGCTTAAGATTTTAAAATGATGCATTCCGGGATGGGGAGCCAATGGGCACCTCTTCTTACTGCAGAAAGATGCTCATGCTTTGGGATAATGAGTGCCACTCTAAGTGCAGTATTCTGAATAAATGGTAGTTTTTTGATATTGTGTGAAGAGGTTCCTGTGAATAGCGCATTGCAGTAGCCAGTCTTGAGCCTAAGAGGCTCTGGCAATGGTTACACAGCTTTCCGAGGTCACGAGGGTCTGCAGGCATTCATTAATTTGGAGTTGTGAGCTGCAGAATACGCAATTGCATTGACCTTTCTGGAGAGTGAGAGTGTAGCGTCCAGATAGGCACCCAAGGTTTTGATGCTGCTAGAAACCAGAATGGGGATGCCCTCAATATTGAAGGATTTATAGTCTAGACTGATTTTGTTAAGAGTGGATTGTACTGAACAGCAGGATATATATCTTTTCATCATTAAGATAGAGGTGGTGAGATGCCATCCGAGCCTGGATGGTGTAGTAGATAGTGCAGAGAGTGTGAGAGTCAGTGGCAAAGTTTTCTGCGAGGAGAAGCAAGATCTGCATGTCATCAGCATAGTTTGTGTTGATGATTGGTCATCAAGCAGATCAAAAAGTGGTTACAACTGTTGGGTATGTAACTTTGTAACTCTGCACCACTGCGGTCCAAAGTGATTGTGGTGTGCTGCTTGCTGCTACTGGCGGGTGTCCTTAAGGCATACCCATACTTTAAATTCGAGGTATTGTAGTCAATTTTTTAAAAAGCATCTTAGACATAGCGCAATGCATTCTGCTTATTCCAGATGATGGGTGGTCAATTGAATCTGAGTCAATGAATACGAAATTATTGATTAATAAGTGCGATTGGTTGCCCTTTTTTATAGACAGGTGTTTCGGCCTCACTGGGTTTTTTTTCAAACAGGGCTGTACAGATCAAAATTATGCAGTAAAAATGATATAAAATAATATCAAGATGCCAAAAGCAAAACAAAGTTTTAATGAGGCCACAATTTGTCAAAGCAATCAAAATACACACAACAGTGAGTCCCCTCACGAATACATGTATATTCAAATATTTCAGCAAGAGCTAAGACATAGATAAGGAAGGGAGGGAGGGGGAAGGAAATGGAAACAGACAGGTGACTATCGACTTAAGCCTAATGACATTTCTGGTAGAGCCAGAGAAAAGTGAGGGAGAGGGGTGCAGAAAGGGAGGAACAAAATAAGTGACTATTGTACTAGGCCTGATGACATTTCAGATAGTGCTGGGGGAATAAACAAATAAGGGGAAGGGGCGGAGACAGACATGGTTGCTATCATACCAGGTCCAGGGACAATACTGATAGAGTAAGTGCATAGAAGAAAGTAATGGGGGGAGGGGAGGAGATAGGAAAAGGGAGACAAGGAGAGGAGGAGAGAACAGAGAGTAAGTAGTCAAAAAGAGTGGAGAAGCAAGAAGGGAGAGCGAAAACAATTGCAGAAGTCAGTAATAACACATAGGGGGTCTTTGTGAGTTTGGAGGCAGTCATGGCACTTTTAGCACCATGGCTGCCTCGAAACTCGTTTCCGGGTCCGGGTTCGCAGAATGGGAAACTTACCGGGTCATTCCACCCTTGGAGGACCCTGTAAATCCCCATTCTGAAAACCATTCCCCATTCCCATTCAAGCCCCCATGGGGCTCAATGGGAATGGGGAAGGAGCTAATAACGGGCCCGCAAATAGTGGGCCCGTTATTAGCTCCCTGGTACCTTAGTGGCTCCTGCTAAGGGCAGCTGGTAAAACCAGCCGGCCTTATTGGGACCCGCTAAGGGACCTCATAATGCTGTGGTTAACCCCCTACCGCTGTACTCCTAATGACCCGCAAAATGTTGCAAGCCTGGATATAAGATCAAGATGGGAACAGCATGATTCAGGGCCACCATGAGAAAGGGAGACGCACCGTGAACCAACGAAGTCCATAAAAGTAAAATCCTGCATTGGCCACAAGACGGTGATTTTGGAACCATAATGTATCAGGACAGATTCCTGCAGAAATAGGCTGGGGGGGGTGAGCAGGGTAGAAGAATCAAGCAAAACAGTCAACACCTGTGTGCGAGAAGGTGGGCACAAGGGAACATCACGGTGGGACCAGTGGTGGGGATGGCCTGTGAGGACAGAGGGAGTAAACACATGTTGGTGCATGCTTACCTGCTATCTGAGCAGGTGTTCGGCCCTGAATCCTCTTGGTCCAAACAGAAACGGACCCTTTCTTTGTCTGCCTTTCGCTTCCGATGCCCGGGTAAGAGATTCCCTTGATCGAAGAGTTAAAAGCAGGAAGTAAGAGGCAAGGCTAAGAAGGTAGGTGGGTGGTGCTTAGGCCTAGTGACCTAGATCCACTTCCACCTGCTCCCCATCTGCAAAGGAAATAAGGCTGGAGGGCTCCTTAGGTAGGGAAATAGAGCAGCAACCAGGAAGGCACCAGGTGGCTGGGGCTTGCTATGTGGGGAAAAAGAGCAGCAACCAGGAAAGCACCGGGTGCTCTTACATCTCCATACAATTCAGAATGGTGTAGCAAAAATAGATCCAAGGAGTTTAGTGGTGAGTGATTCTGTTTCACAATTCTGTGCAGATTCGGTTGGCTACCAATCAAGGCTAGAATTACATGTAAGCTAGCAACATTCGTTTTTAAATGCCTACACAACATTGCCCATCTTAATTGACATCCCCAATTGATTTCTATTAGACTTGCCTAAAATTATACGCCTATTCTTTAACACACGTCCCCCATAAATGCAATCTTAAATATGCAGGGGGTAATCCTATTGCAGTTTAGGGTGTTAATATCTGAAATTCACTGCCAGATGCTTGTGTAGGTGTTTTACCAAATTGTCCACACTTTAAAATGCATCTTAAGACTTATATTTCAAACCTACTGCTTTACTCAAGTTTAACGTGGTGTTGCTTATTGTTTCTGTATAACTCCAGGGCTTTCATGCCTCTGGGTTTAAGCACTTTGTAAGCACCAATTAACATAACATTACATAGCATAGCAGAACATGCCATAATAGTGAGATGTGTAATCTAATTCTTAGTCATATCTACTGGGTCTACAACCTTTGTGTGGTCAGTCATGCATAATGAAAATGAGCTAACTCAACATCTGATGGTTTTCAAGATATGATTAAGATGCACGAACTCACAAATCCTGCAAGATGATACAAATTATAGCAGCCACACGTGTGAGGGTCCCCCTGTTGAGAAAAAGGACTCTCATATTTTTTTTGCAAATATTTACATTCTTTGGTTTTTCACTGTAGTATCTAATTTACAGAAGTGTGTTATAATGGTGCAATCCCATTGGAAAACACGTTGTGAATCAGGCCTTAAGTGAGGTAATCAAAATGTGGACTCCTTGCTCTCTGCACTTACAGGGATGCACCACCTAAACAGCATCCCAATGCTAACTCCCAACAAAGCAGACGTATATGTCTGAAGTTACTCTTGCCACTCTTATTAAGAGAGGAATTACTTGAAATTTCCGTGTTGGTCAGTCGATGATGAGGCAAGTCTGTAATGCAAATGGATAGTTTTCCGTTGGTAAGACGCGGAGAAGTAACACTATTGCAGATCTTGCTGTCTGGAAACCAAAGCATGCCCACGGAAGAAGTTATTTGACCACCATTCTCAGCAGAGGGGCTATCATATTGTTGGAAAATGTTGGCCAAGCTATGGGCCAGATTAAAGAACGTTTGCACCGATGCAAGTGCAAAGTTTGCACGGTAATAGCACTAGGGCAAAGTTTGCCCTGGTGGATTCAATATGCCAAACTGCACTTGTCGAGGTGCAATGGTTAATTGGGCCGAGTTTCTTTAAAACATAGGGCAAACTTTGCCCTAGTGCTGATACCGTGCCAACTGTGCACTTGCACCAGTGCACATTTTCGGTAATCTAGCCCTATATCTCCACAGAAAAACAATAAAGACACAAGAATTGATACAATGCTTTTGATAGGGCTACCACCTTAATTATAGAACCATGTATTTTTTCATGATAGGGGCAATGATATCATGTTAAATGAAATCAGACTAGCATATGAAGACTGGCACTGTATTTGCAACGTCACAAAAGTGGTATAATTTCAAAATATTGCAAATGGAAATGTTGTCTATGTTGTGCACTGTACCTCAAGAAAATCATGGATTTTAGTAATTAACCTTTTTTCTAAAATGTCATTATGAACTTCAATGCTTGCCAATTAAACAAGTAAAAGGTCAATCGATTGTGAAGACAAATGCACGTTGGATGTCTCTCAGTGCAAGGATAGCTGTCATTTTCTCATTAGTTTATCCTCGTTATGCACTGGTTAGAAGGATTTGTCACTTTCCTTTGTTCAGGAATTATAACATAAGGATGATACAAGACTCTAGGTAACTTCTGCATTCAATCACACGAAGCTGCATCTCTGGGGTATCTTAAGATTCCAACTAAAAGCATGAAGAATAAGGATTAACAAAATATAACTTCCTGCTGACTGAATAGTAAATGTTTTGTTCTCCATGATTTTGAGAGTAAACGTAGATATCTACATACTTGAGCCTGATAATATTGTTATGTTTATCTGTTTTGACGATGATTTGAAGTATTTAATAAAATTAATTATATGTATATACATGTTCAGTGAAAATACCTTGTTAATGGGACGTTATGGTTACAAGTAAAACTGAAAAAGCCTGATATTCGCCAGTTATGGTAAGTTAAGCAACCAAAACTCACGCCACCACCGTGCACTGCTAAGACTAACACCCAGGACATAAAAGATAACATCTCAAATGTCATTGATGCCATCACTAATGATATCACATGTCTGGAAACCTCTTTTTCCTTTACTGACATATCTAGGTCACACGGTTTTCTTCAGTAACAGCCAGGAACTAAACATTCAAAAGGTACTGTATTTGTAGACTTATCCTTCAAATATGTTCTTACAGTAATTCCCTTAGGGTCCAGTCACATCATATGAAAATTATAGATAGGAGAAGGCACAGGCTTGAAAGACAGCAATCATTTCTGTGCATGAAGGTAATTAGTAGGGTTATCAGCACTTTCTGATAGTTCTGCATTTTTTTTATTGCTGTACTTTCCTTGTATATGCTCACATTTGTATACATTGTACTCACACTACTTTCCCTAGGGTCCCGTCACATCATGTGATACATATACATAGGGGACGTAGCAGCTTTGAAACAGAGCAATAATTTCTGTGCATGAAGATAATCAGTTAAGTTTTTTCAGGTAGTACTGCTGCTTTTTTGCTTACTTCACTTTCGATGTATATGCTCATATTTGTATGTGTTGTTGTCTCTTTGTGTTTTGTCTGTAATAATGCAATTATGTAGTAAGTGGGTTTTATTAGCTACTTATTACATGTTTCATAGTACGCAAAACTCTAATAAGAAAGTATTTATCATATAATTATTCAGCCTGGCAAGATTATGAATTTTGCACCTACATCATGTATGCTGCACACAATGCCTATGTTTCTACATTAGCAGCTTAGTATACTGAAAATAACTTCATACTAGAATGTTATTTATATCAATGCATTGCTTCATGCACTATGTAGCTCATGATATGTATTCCAATGATCCTTCACTTTTTTGTCAACATCATAATAAGAATCCCTTGTACAGATTTTTCATGAAAAGTAAATGCCCATGTGATGTCATCAGTGATCTCATCAATGACATTTGTGATGTCATCTTTGTTGTCCTGGGTGTTAGTCTTAGCAAGTGCACAGTGGTGGCGTGAGTTATGGTTGCTTAGCTTACCATAACTGGTGAAGTTTTTTCATTGAATTTCATAGGTTTTTATTAGTGCAACTTAACCATAACGTCCCTTTAACAAAGGTTTTTCATTGAATTTCATAGGTTTTTATTAGTGCAACTAAACCATAACGCTCCCTTAACAAAACATTTTTGGTGAATTTCATGGGATTTTACCAGTGTGTGCTATTTACCTACAACTTACTAATATCATACTTACCCAATATAGCAATATTTTTTTTGTCCATTTTACATTCACCTTAAAACGTTTCCATTTCCCACCTTCTAGAATCATTTTTAACACTGCTATACACTTTTTCCAACAATTTCAACTAGTTTTGCATCCGTAGACGTCTACGAACATCTCATTTCATTGCAAAACTTCTGGACAGTGCCACATGACCATATACTGGCACGGTGCATGATGACGTGTCCGAGAAACCGTTTGCACTTCAGGATAAAATCTGTACTTCGCGGACAGTTCAGAACTGCATTTGCTACTTATCTAGGAACTTTCAACTTCAAAATGTCCCTTGCACAGATCCAACACCTATTCCTACTCTTCCATTAACAATCTGGTACACGATACATACTTTTAGCAAAACTGCTATTTATCTTAAAATGGAATCAGCTAATGCCATCCCTCCTCCCCAAAGAGACACCACCACTGCTGTAATCAAGGAGTATAGAAATAACACATGCACAAACATTTTCCCCTGTCCACCTGCCCCTCCATATTAGTGTTTGGTGCCTCTTCCCTCATTTCCCTGCCCACGTTTCGTTCTAACCTCTCATGCCAAAAAAAAAATATATATATATACAAAAACAATAAAAGAAATGTTCCTTTAGGACCCACCTTTCACAGTTAAAAAATAGAGCTAAAAAAAAGGTTTAGACTTCATCTACTTTATATTTCTCAGGAAAGTGCATAGACACAATAAGATTTTCCAAAATTTCCATTTGTATTTTGTGTTATGCTATTGGAAATATTATGGCGTTCATCCCCCGTTTCAGGGACTAGAACGGTGGATAGCGGCCTGGCAGCCCAAGTTATCAGCCCAAGTGAAGCAAGGGTGGATAACGAAGTCTCCGGACCATTATCCCCCCATTCCAGCCCCTCAATGGGGGATGAAGGCCATTAGCATCCTATGTTCCCAAAGCGGGAACCCGGATGGTTAAAAAAACATTTTCTTCCTACACTCCTGTAGGAAGGAAAATCCTTTGCCAAGATGGCCACCATGGAAAGAGAAGGCAAGGTTCCGTACAGGACCCCTCTTCGCTTTCCATGGCAGCCTGCAGAAGGCGAAAAGAGAACCCTATGACCATATTACCACAAGCACATTTTTCTTTCCTTTCAAACCTATCCCAATTTCGAATAACTTTACCACAAAGTCAGTCCCTGGTGGACATGGCCAGTTTAACCCCATGTGTTGTCCCCCGTGGTCATGGCCAGTAAACAGATTGTCCAGATCATGACCTTATTCCATGACCCGGCCATAGGCTACACCTCAGTCACCAAAGGTATATCACTATTTTTTGTTCCTTCATTATACTTGTCAAAAAATAAAACACGGGCACGTTTGCAAAACCATGCTTTCAGGTCCTTGCCAATTTACCTTACACAATTTTCCTGGAAATCCACCCACCTTTAATTTTTTCAAAAGTGTCAAATGTATGCACTTACAATAGTCATATAACCTAGCCCCCACTTCACAAAATTCATTCTGGGGCTGACTCATGGAATTATTTGCGCCGAAAAACAGGGATTTGTGCGCCATTCTGCCGCAAATCCCCATTTGTTAAACATGGATTTGTGGGCAGAATGGCGCACAAATCCCTGTTTTTCGGCGCAAATAATTCCATGAATCAGCCCCTCCGACTTTACAAAAACATTTATATCTAGATCTATAATCTTTTTACAAACCTTTGTGTAGATTACTCAAATGGCACCACATTTATAAGCCTTTACAATATTTTGGAACCCCCTCTCTAATTTTGTCCCATCTTGACAAAATCCCACTAAACTTTACAAAAACATTTATATGTAGATCTATTATCTACATATAAATGTTTATACTATCTGGTGAGGTTTGGTCCCCTTGGACCAAACCTAACCAAACTTTGCAAAGTTTGGTGAGGTTTGGTCCAGGGGGGCAAAGTTATAGGGGGGTCCCAAAATTTATTTTTTTCCCATAGACTGAATGGGGAAAAATCACGCCTGCAGCCCAAACCACTGGACGGATCTTCACCAAATTTGCGGCAGGAGCAGCGGCTTGGTCCCGAAAGTGTGCTTTTGTAAATTTGGTGAAAATTCATTCAGTAGTTTTTAAAAAAATGAACAAAAAGTAGGTCACAAAGAATCAGTGATATCTTTGTCCGCCCCGCGGACACACTACCCTGTTCTCCGTGGACAGCATCCCAATTGGCTAATCGGCTCACGTCATGTCCGCGGACATGCGACATGTTCGTTGAATGGTTGAACCCCTGTATGGTTTGTCTTGTCTGCGGATAGCCGTAATTAGCAAAATCGAGGTGTCCTAAGGACACTATTCCTGTCCGTAGTGTCTGCAGGCAAGATGAAACTGTTCTAAGAACAGGCGCGGTGTCCGGAATGTCCACAATTATCCAAAATGGAGGTGTTCTAAGGATACTATTCCTGTCTGTAGTGTCTGCAGGTAGGTTGAAACTGCTCTAAGAACAGGCGCGGTGTCCGGAATGTCCGCAATTATCCAAAATGGAGGTGTCCTAAGGACACTGTTCCTGTCCGTAGTGTCCGCTTTCAAGTTGAAACTGTTCTAAGAACATGCGCAGTGACTTGGATGTCCGTAAGCAATCAAAATGGAGGTGTCGTAAGGACAGTATATCTGTCCGTGCTGTAGTCATGCAAAATAAAACTGTTCTTAGAACACGTTAGGTGTCCGCGGACATAAAAAAATGCCCATAGTGCATAGTTAAAATGTTTAATTTTATATCTATGGGTGTGATATGCTGCGGTGGTTATTGCCAGGGCCTAGAGTCTTGGGTGCATGGCGAAGGCCATGCTGCGGTGGTTGTAGCCAGGGCCTAGAGTCTTGGGTGCTAAAGGCCATGCACCCAAGACCGAAGTTATAAGCACCAGAGTTATAAGCCACCATGGGTGTGATATGCTGTGGTGGTTGTGGCCAGGGCCTAGAGTGTTGGGTACATGGCCAAAGGCCATGCACCCAAGACTGAAGTTATATGTAGCGAAGTTATAAGCCACCCTGGGTTCTCACCAAACTTTGCAAAAAGTGTGATATGGGTGGGCCCATATAGACAGTTAAAATGTTTGCCCTGGCCACAACCAACGCAGCATTACCCATAGATCACATCCATAGAATTGAATATCTATCAAATATTTGCAAATCTACAGTTTACATACTGTTTGATTTGTATAGTTTGTATGTGAAGTTTTGGCTACATCATGTCAAAAAGATTGTAGAGTTTGGTAACAAGCACTGCAGTATAACATATCCATGGAAGTAAACATTATGCATTGTGGTGTACGATTACATGTTTGCTTAAATGGTTGTGTTATGGAGGAGTATTTATGAGTTGTACTTATTATAATATACTTACTGTTTTGTTTGGTACTGGAGCACATATATTCTTTGTCAATTTCTGTGATAAAAGAAAAGATCATGTTAGTGTTGGTAGTTTATAAGCACTTATTACATTGCAAAATAGACATTTCAGCTTTTTTTCGACCCTCCTATTTAGTAGTTTACAATTTGCTCAGTATCTGTGTTTGTTGTTAAATAATTGGGTCTGTGGGGAAACAAAATCCATGTTGGATTAAAAAAAAAACTACAGTACATTTATTTTTGTATTTTCAGTGTTTACTTGTTTCTGGCTAATGTTGGCTTGTTGCAGATTATTAGATACTTGTTGAATTGTAAATGATTATACTTTTTATTGATATTCTTGTTAATCTAGCTGTTTGGTTGTTGCTAAATCTTGGGGCAGTTAGATACCTGTTGGCATATTCTGACTGTTTGTTTCTTCTTATATTTAAGTGGTATTGATTTATCTGTTTGATTGTTGCAGAATCTTGGGTCGTTAGATACCTGTTGGCATATGCTAACGTTTATTTCTTCTTGTAATTAAATGGTATTGATTTATCTGTTTGGTTGTTGCAGAATCTTCGGTAGTTAGATACCTGTTGGCGTATTCTAACTGTTTATTTCTTCTTATAATTAAGTTGTATTGATTTATCTGTTTGATTGTTGCAGAATCTTGGGGTAGTTAGATACCTGTTGGCATATTCTAACTGTTTATAGTTTTTTAATTGAAGTTTTATTAATGTATATGCACAGATTAGTTATTAAATTTTGGTTTTAAGAATATTAAATAAGCGTTTATAGGATTTGCTGGTAATCTTTGCTTTAAAGTAATGGTGCTATCATTAAATTCGAACCATCTACAATTCTTTTTTATATATGCAGTGTAGTGACCTGCATTGGTTGTGGTTCCTGCATGGTAGATTATACCTATGGTTGTGAAGGTTTTCTTACCAAGTGATACTTGACCATGTATGAATCCAGTCAGCTCGCAGTTGTTTTTAGTACAAGTACAGTATTAGTATTTCGTATTTACTATGGCCCTCATTACGACCCAGGCGTTGGACCATGGTGCTAATAGCACCATGGTCCATGCCGGTAACTTACCGACTCCACCATGGCGGAATGGGGAATTACCGCCCCATTCCGAGGTTGGCGGGGCGGTAATTCCCCATGCCACCATGGCCCTTCCCCATTCCCATTTTTGCCCCATAGGGCTCAATGGGACTGGGGAAGGCGCTAATTACAGCACCGTAAATTACGGTGCCGTAATTAGCTTCTAGGTCCCTTTGCGGGTTGGTTTTTTAACGCCTGCTAATAGCAGGCGTTAAAGTGCCACCTGCAAAGGGACCTCGTAATCAGGCGATAAGGGTTTAACGGCGCCGCCACCTTTTACGGCGCCGTTAACCCCTTAACGCCTGGGTTGTAATGAGGGCCTATGTGTTTGCATTAGTAAGGTGGAACCATTATCTGAATTGCAGGTAGTACATAATATGCCATGGTTTGCATTTTGTACAAATTGCTGAATTGCATATTGTTGCACAGAGCGCATGTATGTTTCCACATGTATGAAATCTGGAAGATTTAATTTATAGGTATATGTTTTTGTTTTCCAGTACTTGTAGCAAGTACATTATACATTCTTGTGGATCTTCTTGTGAGTTTATAGTGAATTTCACCATTCCTGCACAGTAGTCCAATTCTTGTCTTATTCCATGAACACTGTATGTGTTCTCAGGATTGTTTGTTGTGTTTCTATGAAGGACTAACATTTGTAAACACAATTGGTCTGTACTTTGTGAGTTAATGTTGTCAACAATTGGTGGCAATTGAAATAGAATATTGATTGCTACATTTCCATAGCAACTTACAGCAGTTATATTTGAAAATTTGAATGGACCAGATAGTTCTGTGTCCAAGTCATTTTTTCAGAGTGTGTGTTGCGTCTTTGAAGAATTACCTGAGATACTTTGAGTAATAGGTTCTTCTTTGGTTGTGGTAATTGATGAAATATTAGCTTCTTTTACTCTCTTTGGAGGATTTGCAGTGAGATCCTGTTGCATTTCTGTTTGAATTAGTTTTCTTTTACAACGTTTTCCTTTTTGTGGAACAGGATATGTTTTTAGAGGGGGTGTATAGTGAATGTAGTCTATTGTATTCTAAAATGCAAGGAATATCAGAGTTTACTCTACTTCCATCAAAGTTGATTAGAAATAGACCGTTTAGTGTGCGTAAGCGTGATAGTGCTATGTAGCTCATGCCTTCTTTAAAGACTGTGTTTCCAATATCTATCAATGCTTTGTTTAGGGTAAAATCTTGTGATTTGTGAATGGTGACTGCGTATACTAGAGTTAGAGAAAATTGTTTTCTGCGTACATACATGTCTTTGAAGAGAAGGAATCGAGCTTTTGAGCACCCTATCCTTTTTACTCCTGAAAGTTTGTCAAAAAGAATATTGACAAACTGAATGTTGTTGTCACGTGGATATGCCAGTGCTCCATTAACTAGTCCTTGCTCCACGTCAAGGTTACGTTTAAGCATTACTCTACATTTTAAAGATAATTTTAATATTTTCTCCAAACCAGCTGTGTTGGAAATAGAATTTTCTAAGGCATCTAGGTGTGGCTTGTTGACACATGGGAAGTGTCATACCATGTACGTCCAGTTTGTCTGTGGAGGAAATTTCAATTATTGGTTGCATTTCTTTTTTCAACATTGTTTCATTGAATTTGGAACAGCTTGCAAGAGTTGGCATCAAGGTCATACAATGGACATTTTTGTGTACTAATTGTTCCATGACATCAGTAGCACATGAGTTATGGCCATAAAGTGCATGGATGGGTTGGGTTTTTAATATTGCCTGTGCTTCTTGAGATAGTACACCAACTCTAATACTTTTTCAAAATGTTGGCGTAGGGGAGGTCTGCAGACTGGCACATGTTTTCTGTTAATTCTCAGTATTGTAAATGTTGCCAAAGGTTGACATTTCCTAATTTCCTATGCTGCCAACAGTTTATAGTGACATTTTCGAATGTCAAATTTTCGAATGCCTTTTTCTCGAATGAAAAATGCAGAAAAAAATGTCAATTTTTTTTCTTTAATGGAGGGGTCGCCCTAACCCACTGTTTTTTTATTGATGTTTTTTTTTACTAACTAAACCATAAAAATATATATAAAATAAAAAAATAATATTCAGATTTTTTTTCGACCTTTCTTTTTTCAACATAAAGGCATTCGAAAATGTGCATTTTAAATTTTAACTGGATACCGCTGCCAATAGTTTTACAGCAGAGTTTGTGTCCTAAGGTTTTAAAAATAGGTTCACCTTTCACTGGTGTCAATTGAAGAAGATCTCCAAAAACAATAATTTCTTTTCCTCCAAAGCGTTCTTTGTAGTTTGTTTTGAGTACTTCTTGTAATCTGAGGTGAATCAAAGCCAACATTAGGTTGGAGACCATGCTCACTTCATCTATTAGTAGCATTTTCATTTGTTTTAACACTCTGCGTAGTTCTATTGCAGCTTCTGTAGACATTTTGTAATATTCTAATTTGTTATGGTGTTCTACTGGAAGTAGTAGTAATCGGTGCAAAGTGACACCGCCTATGTTGTAGGCAGCTAAACCTGTAGGGGCAGTTACAACAGCTGACAGTTTGTTGTTTGTCAATTGTTAAAGGAACTTGCTGATGATTTTGATTAAGAATATTTTGCCTGAACCAGCTTCACCACTGACGTATAGTAGTATAGGGTTGTAATTTTGGCAGGTACATTCTTTATTTTCATGTTGTACACCGTGTGCAATCCCTTTTGTTACTTCTTGAAACATGCTACGCTGCTCATTGTTCAGTTTTGATTGTAGTACAGTTAAGTCTTCTGTATCTTCATAGTGACACATGGGGTGTTCTACTTCTGTCATAGCTAATTCTGCCTCATTTGCTATTAGTGGATGCCCCAGTGGTTCTTGGCTTCCTGTTACAGAAGGTTGAATACTGTCGGGAGTGTCCTTATCTAGTTGGACCTGGAGTTCTTCTTCGTGTTGCTTTTCATTGTGTAACATTGTTTTGTATTGCGTAAAGTTCCCATCGGTGATAGTGCTTTCATTTGCTTTGAAAGCTTCTTCATAGCAGTCATAGTTATCTAGTATCTCTTCTTCTTTTCTCCATGGTTTAAAGAGTTGTAGCAGGGACATGCAATATGGTTCTTTATGTTGAGGAGTTTTTAATGACAATTTGATATGATTAATTAAACTTGATTTGGTAAGTTTTACTAAGCTGCCTTCACAATTTGTCACTCTGTATCTACCTTTTTTTCATTGGGTTTTATATTATTTTTGTATGTGAAGTTTTGGGATATGTGTTATAGACACATGGTTTCCAAAGTGGTACTTCTGTTTCAGTAGGATGTGTCTAGTAAATTGTTTTTCAAAATGCCTTGCCTGTTGGGATCATTTTTGGCTATTCTTTCTATGTCGTCGTGTGATTTGAGAACTCTTTTTCTAGATTTATCAGGAACAAGACTTAGCCATACTATATCTTCAGATTTTCCATACAAAGCAGTACCGGTTAAATGATCTTCAGCTTCGTAGGTGCCACATTCTCTATGAGAGAGTATTTTTATTCCTAAACTGTACAATTTCTGAGATACTGTTTTGTCTGATGATAGGTCATTCCAGAGGTCTTGAAGCTCTGTTTTTTTTCTGCTTTGGTTAAGTAGGCTGTAACATATCGTGCAACTGCAGTGGAATTGTCTGCAATGTACTGCACATCTATGTTTGCATTCCATAATAGGGCAATTATTGCATTGTAATCATTGATATATTTTGCTTCTTCTGTTCTTTTATGTAATATGTGTTTTTAGGTGATTTACCTTTAACACTATGGGCCTCATTCGACCCTGGCAGAAGACCATGGTACATTACAAGGTTGGCGGGGCGGTAATTCCCCCTTCCTCCATGGCCCTTCCCCATTCCCATTTTTGCCCCATAGGGCTCAATGGGAATGGGGAAGGCGCTAAGTACGGTGCAGCAAATTGCGGCACCCTAATTAGCACCAAGGTACCTTTGCGGGTCCCTACTTTAACGGCTGGTCTACACCAGTCGTTAAGGTCGGGTCCCGCAAAGGGACCTCGTAATTAGGCGCTAATAGGTTAACGGCGCTGTTAACCCATTAGCGCCTGGGTCGTAATGAGGCCATATGTCTAACTGAAGAAACAAAGTTGTTCACTTCACGTGTTTCTGTAACCGGTCTAGGTAAACCAAAGCGGTATTGGTGTAGTATTTCCCTTTATTTTTGTATTTGCAACAACAATATTCGCCATATTTGTCTCTTTGAAATTGTACAATTTGTGCATGAAGATCACTATCTGTTGCTTCTGATGGAATTACACAAGTGACATATTTTTCGATAAACTGTAAAACAGTGGCATCACTGTCTTGACCAAATTTAGGAGCATCTTTAATCCATAGCATGTGGATATGTGGTGTTCCTCTGGCTTGGTATTCTTTTTTCCAGAAGAAGTGTTGCACTACTCCGAGGGGAGGAACAGTTTTATTACAAATAAAGTGTAGCATAGCAATGAAGCGATGATGGAAATATCTTGAAACATTAACAGGATCTAGAGAGCAAAGTTCTCCAGGTGTTAGTATATCTATGTATGTTTTGTTTTTGTTTGATATGCGTAGGAAATCATGTAAATCTTCCCATGCATATTCTGCACAACTTAAGGTAACAAACCAAGTGGGTCGGCCTAGGTTTCTTATCACACAATGTACATCTCTGTGACGTCGGAACCAGTACTCTTTAGTACCACGCATGTTTGCTAACAGATTTGTAATGCTTGATTGTAAAACCTCATCTTTTTCTTGCACTTTTTGTAGTAATTGCGTAGCTGACATATTTTGAAAGTGGGTTCCTGATTTTAATGTGTGTGCAACTCCATAACATAGAGTTGCTAGTTCACTTGGAACTGCATTTAGTCTGCTGCCACCCGCCCACTTTTGACAATACTAGCCATTTAGCAACTGCATCCAGACCACTGTAATCTGCCTGCCTACTGCCTCTTAAATGTTTATGCTGCACACAGATACCTTGGCTGCTCAAAATTGACTCTAGAACACCCATTGTTTGCGCATACAGCATTTGACCTCACCCCTGACTCCACATGCCACGGCTCTCCTATTACTGAGTCTCACACTGCGCATTGTACCTCTCACTGCCACTAGTGTCGCAGGCCCTCCTCTATCTGTCAGCCACTAGTGTCTTAGGTCTCTATGCTAAGTCGAATCTAGATGTCAGTTTGGTAGCCTCATTGCATCTCCACAACTTAAATACACCAAAATGTACTTCCCAGTAACTAGTGTTTTAGGTCTTTTGTGCTAAAGTTGAATTTAGATGCCAGTTTGCTTGAATAGCCCTATTTGCTAAATGTCAACTTGCTTGAATAGCTTTATTGCTAGATGTCAACTTGCTTGAATAGCCTTATTGCATCCCCACAACGTAAATGCACTATAATGTACTAACTACTGCTGCCCAGTCACTAGTGTTTTAGGTCTCTGTGCTAAGTCAAAGCTAGTTGTCAGTTTGCTTGAATATCCTCACTGATTCTCCACAATGCAAAGGTACTAAATGTTAGCTCATGGCACCACCCAGACATTAACGATTTAGGCACTTCACTGAAGTATCTACTCAATATCCAGATGCTAGCTTACAGCATGCTTCTGGCATAGTCAAGAAAATGTCCCCCATTTGCCTCTCAAACGTCACTGTGGTCCCATTACTATTCACTGTTATATCCAGCATAATGGCTCTCACTCTCCAAACTAGCCCGCCAATGATAGAAGCCTGAGACTCAGGTCCAGACTACCTAGTATCTACAAGCCGGTAGGAAACCACCAGAATAATGCCCACAGACGTACTATTACCCAACCAAAAAACCTATCACCTAAACAATCCAATCATATCGGTGATCAAACTCCAACTACAACCTGCACAACTCTGGACTCCCTATCACCTAAAACCTGTCAAACTAACAAACCAAATAGCTCTCTAACACTACTAGGATCTCTCATCAACGCGAGATCAGTGGTGGCCCATGCCACAGAAATTGCGGACATCCCAAATAATGACAATTTGGACCTATTTGCCATAACTGAGACCTGGCTTCACGAGGCTGCAGGACCAACACTGATGCTAGCAGTGCCCAATAAATACAAATTCTCAGAGCCGACAGGCCTAATGCCAGAGGCGGCGGATTAGCCATCATCTGCAAATCTACCTATCCCATCAGACTTGCCACATCAGTCTCTTACTCATCCTGTGAAGTACTCACACCTCAAATGCCCCTCTCTAACAACCGCACGCTCTCAATCAACTTAATATATAGACCCCCCGGGCATCTAGGGACCTTTGAAGATGATCTAACCAGCCTTATAGCCAAGAATACCAAAGACCACTCCCAAACCCTACTACTGGGAGACTTTAACCTCAGCTTTAATGAAAGTGACAATAAACATGCAGAGTCAGTTGCAGCCCTGCTTAAGGACTACGGCCTTGATCAAAAAATCCTCTCCCCCACCCACATCAAAGAAAGGACCCTCGATTGGGTATCAGAAATGAACTGCAACATCAGCATCACCGATATTGTTCCAAAACATGGACAGATCATTATCTAATAACCTTCTCCGCCACTTTGGATCTCCTTAGCTCTAAAATGAACAACATGGTTCCCCCCTACTGACCAGAAGTAAGAAGGACATGACTGCGGAAAACATTATCCCTCTCCTCCTTCCAGCCATATCTGGATTGGAAAGTAACAACCGGGACACCCTCGTAAATACTTTCAATGATGCTATGACCAAAGCATTAGACGCAGTTGCTCCAGGCGAACTACGTAAAGCTAAACAGGAAGCCCATCTAAACGCCTGGTTTACGCCCCACCTCAAATCGCTAAGACTACCAAAAAGAAAACTCCAATCCATTTGGCGCCACTCTCCCACTGAATAGAACAAAAATAACCTTACCGAATTTGCCAAATCCTACCAAATTATCAAAACCAAGAAAAACAACTTTAATCACAGGATCGCAAAAGCCAACTCCAATACTAAAGAGCTCTTCACTATCCTCCGTGAGCTGGAATCCCCTATTCAACCAATAGACAATGCCCCAAAAAACAAACCTTAGTGCACAAACATACAAAACACCCTTGCTAACAAAATCTCCCTGCTTCAATGTATAATTGCTAAAAAAAAAGGCCACACTGCCACCGCTGGACCAACACACGCCCCAACCCCAGGGGAATAAGACCACTGCTCCATTTAGCTTCAAATCTATCTCCATAATTGACACAGAAAAAATGATACTCTCCCTCAAACCCTCAAACTGTAAGGGCGATTCCTGCCCAGCACAATTAATAAAGGACACAGCTAGGTGTCTAGCTCCCTTCATTTCCAAGCTCATAAACTCTTCCTTTAAATCAACTCGGTCCCTACCAACCTCAAAGAATCATGTGTACTCCCATTATTGAAAAAACAAACTCTGGACCCTACCATCCCCACCAACTACAGACCAATCACCACAGTGCCCTTTCTACTAAAAATCCTAGACAGAGCTGCCTACATACAAATCCAGGATTACCTGGAGGCCAACCACCTGCTTGGCTCTTGGCAATCTGGCTTCCGCCCAGTCCATGGCACGGAAACAGCTCTGCTAGACCTCAAGACACAAATTGAGGAATTTAAGGATAACGGGAAAACAGCCTTGCTTCTCCTACTGGACTTGTCGGCTGCGTTTGACTTGGTGGACCATGCAGTCTTATGCAACCACCTCGAATCTGCCTCCAACTTCACCGGAGATGCTATAGCCTGGGTCCAATCCTTCTTAGCAAATCGCACTATGCAAGTCTTCTCCACCACCAACTCAGCTGACCCTATCAAAATAACCTGTGGTATCCCACAAGGATCCTGTGTCTCCCCCACCATGTACAATATCTTCACCAAGCCTTTGTTTGGCAAGTTGGACAGATTGGGTGTCATCTACACAACCTGCGCAGATGACACCCAGATCCTCATACCCCTTTCGGGTGACTACGTGACAGACTCAGCCTTGGTGAACAAGATATACACTCTCATTCAGGCATGGATGGCCACACATGGCCTCTGCCTGAATGATGGTAAAACAGAACTAATAATCCTAGGCTCTGAAGCCAACATCCAAAAACGATGCCCAAACTACACATCCTTCTGCAATGAAAACAACCGTATCAAGGTGATGCCTGTGGTTAAAACCCTGGGAATCAACCAGGACTCCTCCTTTACTCTCAAGAAGCAGGTCAACTCCCTCGCCTCCTCCACTACCTACACCTGAAACTCATCCGCGCAGCTAGACCTTACCTCTCCATTACCAGCTGCATTACATTAGCTAACGCCCTTATCATGTCCAGGCTAGATTACTGTAATGCCCTGTATTCTGGAACCAATAAATATATCACTGATAAACTTCAAAGACCACAGAACAATGCCCTAAGAGAAGCACTAAATATCCCTTACAGAGAACACATCAATAACTTCAGGAAAGAGGTTAACTGGTTAAAAATAACGGATAGAATCCTACTTTAAACAGCTTCCCTCACATCTAAGTGTCTAAACAACCCAGCCCCCCGTATCTTATGGAAAAGATAAACAGGAAAATCCCTACACGACCCACAAGATCTGCTAACACCTCCAAACTAGGATTCCAAGGTTTAAACGCTCCACCGCGGGAGGAACTAGCTTTCCTGTCAAAGCTGCTCAATGCTGGAACAAACTACCACTTGACCTCGGAACGGCACAACCATACCCGAAATTTAGGCATAAGATAATCAATTGGCTGCGCGCCAATGACACATAACCTACACCCAGGCTCTGACCCAATCACGACCTACCCTTTGACCGGACACCCCAAGACATGCCCTGCTCGAGGCTTATGTCTGCACATATTCCTGTATATATTTGCTTTTTGCCGTTGTGTTTCATATGTATATGCTTGTATATAGTCTCACATATATTTGCTTTTCTTGTCGCTGTGTTGTATATATGCATGCCAAATACTGTAACAAGCTTAAGTCTTCATGTAAACTGTTGCGCCCGGCTACCCATGGGTTTGGTGCGCTTCAACAAATAAATAAACAAACAAACATAAACAAACTTTCAAAAGAGTAGGTGGAATATGTATTCCACAGTTTGGGCTTCATCACAAGTTGGACGGTAACAGCCCTACCGCCGAACGCCCCGGCGCTAATAGCGCCGGATCATGGGTTCGGCAGAATGGGTATTGCCCATTCCCCATTGAGCCCACTCAGGAATTCCCCATTCCCCATTATTTCGCGCTCATACCGCCGGCGGATTTCCCGCCGGTGGAAGAGCGTGAAATTTTGGTGGATTTCCCCCCAGCTCAGAGTTGGAGAAATCCGCCAAGGCCATGATCTGGCAGACCCTTAAATGCGGCGGAAAATAGCGCTACCGCCGCATTTAAGGGTTAACGCCAGACTCGTGATGAGGCCCTTTGTCTAAATCTGGGATCTTTAGAATACATTCGTAATGAGTGGTATTCTGATGCTGTTATCTGAATAGGTCTATCATCGTACCTTCCTCTTTTGCCAGTAGGAAAGAGTAGAGTAAAAGCAGGTGCTTCTAAACTTTTTTCCCATATGCTGATTGGTGATCCTTTGGTTTGTCACATTTGGTATGTTTCTAGTGCATCATCTATGGTTTCATTAGAGTGTAATGGATGAATTGTATAATGGTCTAAAATATTGGATACTGTAGCAGGATCTAGAAGTTCAAATTGACCATTTTCTGGTGACTCTTGATTTATTTCAGTTGTTTCCCTTAAGTTTCCTTCAATATTTATTTCTTTGTAGTATTCATTATTGTCTTTTAGATATTGCAGCGCTTGTCTAACTTTATGTAAGTCTACGAGTTGTTGCCAAATTTTGTTGTCTTTTGTAGGTAAACCATTTACTAAGACAATTCAAGATTGCTTTATTGGATGTTGCAATCCCAGAGTGTGCACATTTTCTTTTAGATCTAATAGTAAATAAACTACTTTGCCACAAATGCCTTTCACCAATTCAGAGGGAGGTAATTTTGCTGTTTTTGGTTGAAGGCGTATTATTGCTTGAAATGGGTGCATTGTTTGAATTATGATGCTCTCATATAAATTGAGTTGTTGCAGGGGTTTTGGTAGTGGCATAGCACGTGGAGGAGTTTGATGTCAAGTTTTGTAGTGCATTAACTGCAAAGTATTAAGGGGTCAGTTATTTCGTATTTGTTTTCTGCTATAAGGTAGAGAGCTAATTCAAACCATTTGGAATCTTCACTGCTTTCTATTTTTTATGTTACATCTATAGTTTTTGCGTTACTTTTATAAAAAGTTCTGCGGCAACACACACACACATGGTTTGGTACTTCAGCGGATGTACTTTTAAATTTTAGTATTTCTTTTTTGTATGTGTGTAGTAGAAGTTTGACATCTGTACAATTGTTGCTAGTCTGTTGTACAGCTACTCTATTTTGTAAGTGGCTTTCACTTCCAAAATATTTTTTCTGGATATGCTCTATTTCTTCCAGTAGGTCTTTGTCTGTACTGTGTAGAAGATTGTTATTTAAATTGGCTAGTGCTAAAGCAGGACTTTTAGCATAGTACAGTTTATAGACTAGATTTCTTGTAGTTGAATGATGTGTTGATATCATTTTGATATGATGGAAGGTGCTTTTGCATATAGGTCCTGAAATGCAGCCAATGAATGTCCTTGTAGTCCTGTTTATTTGCACACTGGACAGGTATCCATATTATTTTAAAGCAGTTTCATTTTAATTTTGTCGTTGCCTTTCACATATTGATTGAGGAACTGGCGTAAAGATTTTTTTGCCAATGTTACACATTGACGTGCATGGCCATTTTTATACTGGACGTTCTGGTTCAGTCGATTGGAGAGTTGATACTGAGTTTTTTGGGGATATTTTTGTAAGCAATATTTCTGGTTGCATTAGGGTATTATTAGGTTTTTCATAACCTTGTTCACTGCTATGTATGGCAATTGTGTTTGTTTGATTTTGTTTGAATGCTTCTTCATTAAAATATGGGTCTGTGCTTGTGGTGTGACTCCATTCACCTCCACAGATATTTAAGAAGTTATTTTTGTTGACATTCCGTTTATTGAGAAGTCTTTTTTGTAATTTAGTCGTTAGTTTTGTTAGTGGTTTCATTCTGTTTAACACTAAAATAAATAACTTTCTTTTGAGAAGGATTGCACTGTCTATCAAAGGTTTTAAGATTAATTTTCTATGGCAGGTTTTAAGGGTTGTGCATGATTTGTCTCCTGTTTTTAAAAGATTCTGAAGGACTCTGTGGCAGTACATTTTTGCTCAAATACTTTTTTTGGTGTGGTTACTTGTCACTTTATCAAGATTTATAGTAACAGTTTTAGCACTAGTGGTAGCTGCATTCTTCATTTTCTGTTTTCTTTTACATTTTGATAGAGGAGGCAAAGCTTCTGTACTGGAATATTGTATTATTTTGCTGAATTACTTTATTAGCTGTTTTGTTTGAACTTTCTGTACAAACTCTGCTAGAGATGGATGCTTATTTTGGACACTTTTATTTTCATTTGCTCTATTTCTGCGTTGCTTTCTACGTACTTGAATTCTGGTAGGCATTCTGTGGGGTCTGTTGAAACAAAAAAAGAAGGTATGGGTTGGACTGTTGTGCAATATATGTGTGCTGTATGCATGAGTGTCTGAGTATGATGGTAAGGATGTATGTGGTGGTGTGTAATTGTGCATTGGGCAGCTACAATTAGTTGGGAAGGCTATTCTTCTGTTTGTATGTTACTATAATGCGGTTCAAATGACAGTAGAAAGTGAGCTAGTGGTGAGAAGCACTAATAGTAAATCTAATGGTATAAAATTAAAACAGTTCTTTGTTTTGTAATACTAACATTCTAGTGGCTGAGTTATGTTATTTGTGTTCCGAAAAATAGGTATTTGTGTGTCATTCTGCCTGCTAATCCCTGTTTAATAAATGGTGATTTGTGGGCAGAATGGTGCACAAATCTTCGTTTTTTGGTGCACAAATTACAAGAATCAACCGCACAACAAAACAGTAAGTATAGCAATTAAACTGAAGGGGAGAAGGAAAGTCGTGCAGTAGAACTGAGAGGGAGGGGTGGGGAAGAGGAGGAGGAGGGGAAACAGATGGGGTGAAGGGTGAGAATGGTGGGGAGGGGAGGGAGATGATCAAGGAGATAAGGCAAGGGGGGAGGGGCCAGGAAGGCGGAGGGGTTTCATGGCGGGGAATGGAGAAGGAGAGATTTGAGGGAAGTGTGGAATGAGGCAAAGGTAGATATAGAGCGGAGTGAGACAGGTAAGGGGTTCCAGGGCAGGTGGGCTAGGAGATGGAAGGAACGGAAACGGGATGTGACACAAGGGGAAGGAGGAACAATGAGAAGGAAGTGGTCAGCAGAGTGAAGGGAGTGGGAGGGAGTGTAGAAAGAGAGGAGAGAGGAGAGATAAGGGAGAGCAAGACCGTGGAGAGATTTAAAGACTAGGCAGAGGAATTAAAGTCGTATTGTACTTACTCTTTTTTTGTAGAATGACAGGTTTCTTTGGAGTTGTTGTTTGTAGTTCCGATGCTGCTGTTTTCCAGGAGAGTGGTCTTCACTGCAATTGTACAAGAAAGAAGTTAGTAATTTTGTGTGTTTATAGCACTGATGTTAATTGAGGATTTGATTTTTATGTTTTTGTTGTAGTATTCTTGTTTGATATCTGAACATAGTGTATGCATGCAGTTTCATTTGACTATGTGCAGAATTTATATTTTATTTACAATATTTTAGTTCAACATGCTTTGAAATGAGTAGAATATTAACTGTATGAAACTCACATCGTTTTTTAAAGCTGTGTTATAGGATGTTAGGAGAAAGAAGAAATAATTATATATTTATTTTGCAATTTTTATAAGGTAAATGGCAGAAACTGTATAGAAAAGCATGGAATGTATGCATTTGTGAAGGTGTGGGTAATAAAGCACTAAAATCTGATTTACAGGTAGTGGTGTAATTGCAGCAGGGAGATTTTCAATGTTAGTGTCTATGTGTGTGAGTGTATGAAGATGCATGACCTTTTACTGGCTATGTGCAATTTTATAATGCACTACTAAGTGTTTTTCCACAATTATATTGTTATTTCTCCCATCTTCTAACATTACAATTTTTTAGATAGGTGTTTGTGTAAAAAAAAAAATAGATAGCAGACAGGTTTGGAAGTGACAGTTGGTTATAGCAGATGGGAAACATGATAATAAGTTCATTTTAAAGGTTATACAGGTTAAGTGGCAGTTACTCTGTTTATATGCATTTATAAGAGTTCTACATGTACTGTGCAGAACATATGCATACCTGTAGTTTGTATTCATGTATTAGCATATGCCACACTTAGATGGAATTCTCAAGCTTAGTCTGCGCCAAATCTAGACAGAAATGTGATTGTAAGCATATACCACACTTAGATGGAATTTCAGGAATGGGATTGTTAGCATATGCCACACTTAGATGGAATTCTCAAGCTTAGTCTGTGCCAAATCTAGACAGAAATGTGATTGTTAGCATATACCACACTTAGATGAAATTTCCAGAAATGTGATTGTTAGCATATGCCACACTTAGATGGAATTCTCAAGCTTAGCCCGCGTCACATCTAGCAGAAATATGATTGCTAGCATATGCCACACTTATATGGAATTTCAGAAAAGTGATTGTTAGCATATCCCACACTTAGATGGAATTTCTCAAGTCTAGTCTGCGCCAAATCTAGACAGAAATGCGATTGTTAGCATGTGCCACACTTACATGGAATTCTCAAGCTTAGCCCGCGTCGCATCCAGATAGAAATAGGATGGCTAGCACATGCCACAGTTAGATGAAATTTCTCAAGTTTAGTCTGCTCCGAATCTAAACAGAAATCTGGTTGTTGGCGAGTGCAACACCTGGATGGAATCTCAGAAATGTGATTGTTAGCATATGTGATTCTTAGCATGCACCACACTTAGAATTATGAACCTAGCTTGCGCGGCATCTAGAGAAAAATGTGACTGTTAGCATGTACCGGACCTAGATGGAATCCCACAATTGCAAGGACAGCAATGCCAACTAACCAACCAACTAACAATTCCATCCCTCTGCATACACCTCTCAAACTATAACCAAACACAACCACAAGCCTTAAACGCAGCAATCCGCACAAACTTCACAACAATGCAACAACAAAACAAACCACACATAGACTTGCACAACAGCACACGACGACTACGGACCATAAAACACCCCAAGCCCAGCCGACTGACCCACTGGGCTGAGGCTGCCAACAGCAGATCACTGCTCTCTTGCACTTTTCCAGCTTATTCCCACTAACCCATCCCCTCTCCTCCCCTTTTTCAGAGCAGCCAGAGCGCCAGGGGACCATTCCGGTGGTGATAGTGCGCGGTACAAATGTCCTTTAACATTAACATTAACATTCATGCATGTGGATATGCATGCAGCTGCAAGTAGAAATCTTGGAGACTTGTAGAGTAGTTTTTGTAGTAGGTGCTTTCCAATGATATGTGACTTGTACTCAGAGTGATCAACAGTACATTTGAAGTGCTGAACTCTGATGATAGAGTTAGATGTAGAGGTCTTGGATGTGATTGGCGGATGGTTGTGTGACTGGTTAGCTGTATCCAATGAGGGAATAGCACAGAGAGTGAATGGAAATGGAAGAAGGGCTGTTCAAGTTACGATATGTCCACGGACATGGCGGTAGTCTGTGGACACTGCGTATTACATACAGGGATTTTGGGGTGGAGAGGCTTGCGAATGAGAATGAGTAGAGGAAGGGATTGGTCAGTAAAGTTTACTGGGTGTGTAGTGTAAGGAGCGAGTTTGTCAGAAAGTATTTTTCCTGAGAGAAGAACAGTTAGCTATGGCTGTGTGTTTCAGAAAACGGATTATATGGATTTTGGGAGACTCATGGATACATTGGTTGGAGGTGATATGGTATGATGTGATAGTTTATTTATAAGACGCTTAATACCCAGAGGTTTCTAAGTGCAGACCGGGGGATTGAACCTGTGTTGCTCTGTGTCGTCTTGTTTCCAAGGCAAACACGTTGCAGCTGAGCTATCCTCCCGAGACGGGATGGCATGCAGAACGCTGTGGAGTAGCTGCAGATCTTGGATTCCCTCATGTGGAAGTTCACTGGCATGGAGTGCATGGAATGAAGTGGTTGGACTTGGTAACTCTCTGTGCTAGTTTGGAGACAGAGCTTCATCCAGACATAATTATAATTCATTGTGGAGGGAACAGTTCAGGACTTGTGTCAGGCATTTCTTTGCAATTTGCGATGAAAGAAGGACTTGGGAAGGTCATGGACATGTTTCCAAATTCCCAAGTAATTTTTTCTCGTATTGCGCAGAGACAAATGTGGCTGTGTTCTTCTTCATTTGGTTCACAAATGGAGAAAGCGAGGCGGAATGTTAATAAGGCTGTTTGTGCATTTCAAAGAGATGTTGGCATGTCCTCTTTCCACAATGAAAATATTATGTTTCGTAGCACATACATTTTTCGCAGAGATGGAGTTCATCTTACTTATGCTGGTAATCGGATTTTTCTGAGAAATGTACAAAATGCATTGCAACCTTTTGTGGAATTACAGCCATCCATTTTGCAGTAGGTTTTGACTAAAAAGTTTTTCAAACACAAAAAAACACCACCAAAAGGCTCTTTGTAGAGCTACCACTTCCTCCGCAGAAAAGTGCAATGGTTTTGATAAGGCAGCACCCCAAAATGTTAGATGTACGCGGACTGTCCGCGAACTTCCAAAAAATGCACAGGGTCCTGCACCATTTATTTGTCACTTCTATTTTTAGACTGTGAAAGGCGGCTCTGAAAAGAGCCTTTTTTTAAGATGTTTGTTGTTTTATATATTGTTTTGTTTTTTACACACGACACACTTGGAGAGGAGGGGAAAGGGGGGTAAGGGGTGCACACCAACCACGGGGATAAGAAATTGCAGGTGGAGAGAGGAAGATGTAGGGTGGGCCTTACTTAGGAAGTGGGCAGGTGTTCTCATGCTCCTTGACTGCAGTCTCGAAAGCACTTCGAAGTCTCTCCCTCCTGCAGAGTACTGCATTGCAGTACATACACAAAACTGTGAACCTCGAAAGGTAAGGGTCATCAGCATCATGGATGGCATGTGAGGCAGCTGGAGGGATACGCTGCCCCACAGGAGTGTCTCTTGTGGTGACAGGAGCAGAAACGGAGGATGTGGTAGAGGAATTCAACCTAATACGTTCATCACAAGGTACAACCTTGCGAACGGCCCCACCGTGGAACGACCTTAGGTGTCGCTTCATAGATGTCGTACCACAGCTGTACGAACCAGGACTCCCACGACTCAGCACCATTTTGCACTGTTTGCAGGTGACCTTGTTCTCACGTGCTTTTGGTACGTCACCTTGAATGGTAAATAACCAACACACCCAAGACTCACAGCGAGTGCTGGTAGTAGGGACCTTCTTGATCCTTGTCATCCTCTTCATCCTCCTCCTCCTCTACATTGTCACGCCTGTTCCCCTCTTCAGGCCCTTGGGGAGGTGGTGGTGGTGGAGGGGGTGGAGGTGGAGCTGAGACAGATGTAGCACCAGCTGGAGCAGCAAGCATTGATGCAATCAGGTCTGATGGAAAGCAGCAAGAGCAGCGAAATCTGGATGATCACCAGCAAAGAAGACAATGCTGTGTCAGATAGCACAATGAGGATGAGCTCTGGGGTGTCACCTTTTATAAGGGTGCGGGTGCGTGCTCCGCGGACAGCTGTGCAGTCCGCGGACAGATCTAACATCCAAAAAAGCCTTAAAAGTCCCAAAAAGTATGTAGAAAGTCAGAATCATTGTCTGGAACATGTGCAATGGTACATTTTTACTATAAAATACTGTGGATTGCCTGAAAAAGTACTTTTAAAATGTTCAGGGACCCAGACAGTGTCCGCAATCAGGACATACGCACAGCATGGGTGCGGTCACATGATGGCGTCACGAACACGTCCGTGAAGGGAACGGGTGTCCGCAGGACACCAAATGTACAGGAACGGCTGTGTGCATGCGCGTGGGTGTTCTACGGACAGTGTTCGGGTACTGAAACTAATTAAACATGCGACACATGTGAGACGGACAGTTACGGACAGGCGCGATGTTCATGGGACTTATGGGTGTGGTGCGCATGTGCGAAGATGTTCTACAGGTAGTACGGACAGGCATAGTGTCCTTGGAACCCCCCCATTTTGGTTAATTACGGACAACCCGGACACCACGCATGTGGACATTACGGACAGGCATGGTGTCTTTTGGACACATCCATTTTGGTTAATTGCGGACATTCAGGACAATGAGTGTGTTCTGAGAACAGTTCCATCTTGCTTCCAGACAGTATGGACGGGTATAGTGTCCTTAGGACACCAACATTTTGGTTAATTGCAGACAACCCGGACAACGTGCATGTTCTTAGAACAGTTTCAACCTGCCTGCGGACATTACGGACAGGCATAGTATCCTTAGGACACCCCCATTTTGGTCAATTACGGACATTCCAGTCACATTCACTGTCCGCAGACATCTTAATTGCATTTTTTTTTAAAAGAAGACACAAAGGAATGAATTAAAACACATTTAATATTTGTTTTTATTATATACAGATATAAAATGTATGTACAAGAGGGGGAAGCAGAAACTGACACAAACACAGGGGAATTGAGGGTTTGGAGAGGATGGATGGGAGGAGATGAAGGGATGGAAGTCTCATTGTAACGTTTTTCTTGGTGGGGAAGGTTTGGGGATAGTTGACTGGGACATGGAGAGGGGGAACAGGTACATGTGGTGCAATGATATTATTTTTTTCTGTTATGTGGTCCTCCACAAAATGTTTCAAAAGATTGACATTTTCCATTAGCATGTCAATTTTTTCTTCCTTGCGCTGCAGAGTATGTTCTGATGTGTCTTTAGATGTATTGTTCTCAATGTCTGTATGGTCTGTTAAAAAAAATACAAAATCTTAAGTACTCATAAAGTTATGATTATTAATTTGGTTATATAGAGAAGTGTCTCCCATTAGTATCACTATCTTCAGTCATTTCCTGAAATGGAAAATGTTCCTCAAGCCATTCCAAAGTACTGGCCATTTCTGTGTAAAAAAAAAATATATATATATATTACTTTTAGGGTACCCAATACAGAAAGTTTATAAATATATAAGAAAATGAAGTTTACGTACTAGCTTCTGGTAAATTGTGTGTAGGTCTGCTGTTGCTACTAGCTGTGCAGATTCTGTGAGGTAATTATGTTGGATGCATATCTTTTTTGTTGTGGTATATTCCATTTTAGTACATATGAGTTTTTGTGTAGTGTTGATGTTTACCTCACAGAAACTGCACAGCAGAAAGCAACAGCAGACCTACACAACAGTAACAACAAAACTTTCCAGAGAAGAGTAAGTAAACTTCATTTTTCTTATATATTTCTAAACTTTCTGTATTAGGTACACTAAAAGTAATATTTTTTTTTTTAGACAGAAATGTCGTGTACTTTGGAATAGCTTGAAGAAAATGTCCCACCTGATGAAATGAGTGAAGACAGTGGGCCTCATTACAACTCAGGCGTTAAGGGTTAATGCCACCGTTAACCCTTAACGCCTGATTCTGATTTTAACGCCTGCTTTTAGCAGGCATTAAAATCCATGGCGCTAACCTGCCATGGTGCTAATTACGCCGCCGTAATTTACGGCGGCGTAATTAGCGCCTTCCCCACTCCCATTATGCCCTATGGGGCAAAAATGGGAATGGGGAAGGGAAAATGGGAAATGGGGATTTACCGCCCCACTCACCTTGGAATGGGGCGGTAAATCCACCATCCACCATGGTGTAAACAGAGTTTACACCATGCTGGTAACGTTGGTGCACTTAGCACCAAGGTTGTAATGAGGCCCAGTGATACTAATGGTAGATACTTCTCTATCTAAGCCAATTAATAACCATTAATTTATGTGTACTTAACACATTTTTGTAACAGACCATACAAGCATTGAAATTAATATACCAAATGAGACATTAGAAAATGCTCTGCAGCGAATGGTACAAAAAAGGTAATTCATGGAATAAATGTGCGCCGAAATTTGTAGCGCAAACGTGAAAAAGCCGGCGCACGCGTGCTAATCGCGTATGTGCGATTCATGGAAGGCCCTGCGCGTGTTATCCCGGGATGTGCACCAAATCCGCGCATGGCGCACACAGGCTACACGTCACTGCAGCATCCTGAACGTTGTGCATGACGCGCAGAGCGAAAGCGCTCAACGTTAGCACACACACCAAAAAGGGGGCAGAACATGGGGTGGAACACGTAGAATGGGGAACAACGTGTGAAAATAAGGCCATAACTGGGGAAGTACTGCTGTGAAATACACGGAATGCCCACACGCACACGAACTACACGTATTCATGGAATCGAATAGGGGAAACATGCGCACGCCAAAAGACAAACACAAGCCTAAACACGTCCACCACCCAATGGCAGGCGGAAGCGTCCACGTGCAGTATAAAAGGGCGCACAAACAACAAAGCACGTATATACAGCTACGATTAATGTCCCATTCCGTGGCCCATTAGGAGAAATGACATGTCACGCAATGCTCAGGCATCCCAAAAAAGCAAGAAAAAGAGATACGCGACCGCTGTACCCCACGTACGTGTGAAAAAATACACGCAGTACGCTGTGGGAGCCAGGAACACAAAAATGCGTATGTGAACAACACACAGGCTAGTATGCCCGAAAAAAAGGGGTACGCGACTAACATGCACACCCGCAGTAGGAAAAATAGCGTGTGCGACTCACCGTCTGCCTTGCGTGTAGAAGAAGAATGCGTAACCAACACCCACGACAAAAGAAGAAGTACGCACTGTAGCCGCTGTGAAGTAATCACGTGTGAACCCCAAAGTCAGGGAAACAGACGCACCGCTTTCCACGAAAAGCACGTACAGAGCGATGGAAACCCAGGTGGGACCTTCAACCCATGCCGAGGGAAATGCCTGTGTGCACGTTACATCACCTATGCACTTACGCGCTAAGGTCCTTTCCTCAGAATTCACGCAAACATGCTGTTTTTTATGTGCCAAATCACTCCGTATCCAGCTGGCCACGCGACTACTCACGGAAGACCACCCTCCTGCCCAGAAGGCCAAATTATGCACCCCAGAGCCCCGAGCAGCCTCCCATGAGCCATCTGCTGCTGCCTGCTGCCACCGTGCTCTGCCATTTGGTGCCTGCACATCTGCCATCTGCAGGAGCCCAGTTATTGTGACCACCCCTGCTGGAACAGAAGATTCACAACTGGTGTTCCATCACTCCACAATCCAGCCACAGGACCCAGTTGCCCACCCACACCTACCTCGGGGGTTGCCATGTTTGACACAACACCTTCTGGCACCAGTGGCAACCCCCCAGCAGAGGGCTACCAGCTTCAGTGAAAAGGAAGTTGGTATACTGGTGGAGCAAGTTCTGGGGCATTATCATGCCCTCTTCACACCATCACGTGCTGACAAGGAAGGACGGAAGAGGATCTGGAAGGACATAGTGGGTGCCATCAACAGTGGGGCGCCGGGTCCAGTTTACCAGCCAGCAGATGAGGGTCCTGGAGCGCATTTGCCCAGTGCTTCATCACCAAATCCTCAGGATGCAGGCCTGTTTGGAGTCGAGCGGTAAGTGGCCATGCATTCACGTTTAAAAAAGGGCATGTTGCAGTGTGCTGATAGTTAGCTACTTGGCTGCATGTGTGACATGGGTCATGTTTGGATGTGTGTGTGCAGGGACATGATGGTGCTACATGTGAGTCCAGTCAGGCGTGCCCCACATGGATGGTGCATGTGTTACAATGCATCATGCGGAGCAGCATGCAGAACGCACACATGTATGCATGCCTGTTTCTGTACTTTGACATGTTTGGGGTGTGAGAGATGAGTGCTGCTGTCATGAACATGCATGATGTACATGTCCATGTGTCTGAGTAGTGTGTGCGCCATGGATAAATGACACATGTCCGTGACGATGTGTTGACTCACTGATACAGCCTAGTCATCCACTGTGTCACGGGGTATACCGGGCCAGATGCATGAACCTCCGGTGATGTGTGCGCATGTGACCAGCATGTCCCATGATTCATGTGAGTATCAGCCCACCATTGGATGAATCTACGGTGCATTGGACATGGATGCCAATATATTTTGCTTGTGCCATGCCTGTTCCTGCATGTGTGTTGCCTGTACTGACCCATGTGTTGTGGAGGGACATGAAGGAAGTGACGTTTGACACTGCCACTCATGTGCTATTGCTTTGTGTCTATGGGACTATAGTTCAGTACCCGGACGCTTGTGTTCAATGTCTCCCTTTACACAGCGGCGAGTGAAGAAGAGGGCGGAGACGGTTCTGTGGTGGAAAGTGGCAGGGAAGCCTCCACCGGCCGGCAATGCAAGGCCAAGTCACCCTCCCAGGAAATTCCATCATCCGGGAGCAAGGGGAAAGTGCCGCGTCTACCACTACAGCTGCAGCGGAAGGGGCAGATGAGCCCCCACAGTGGCTTGCAACGGTGGAAGACGGTGCAGAGCCATCCTGGTTGCTGGTTTGTATAGAGGAGGAGGCGGCCACTACAGAGCTGCACATGGGGCCTGGCGGGGGTGGTACCACTGGTGAAAGTGGTGCAGTCTAGGGGCAGGAGGCAGCACAGGTCACCACGGAGATGCCTGAGCATGGCTCTGTCCCTGACACTGTGACTGCATCACCATGCAACAGCGGGGATGCCCTGTCCCAGGCCCATCTGCAGGTAGGGGGGAGGTCCACATCATCTGGCACTCCTCTACCTGCAGACGTGGGGACCCATGACCGGATTGAGTCCATCCTGATTGGTGTCGTGTTGCGCACACGTGACATTCGTGATGATGTGCATGTCATCACAAAGAGCTGTGTGCCAACGTGGCCCAGTTGGGAGTGACCATGGTCAGGCGTTTCCTCCATGTGTCGGCCAGTCTTGCGGCCCTCTCCTCCTCTGTGCACACTATACGCCAGTCATTCTCAGTGCTGTCTTCTGTCCCAGATGCCACCAGGGCCCCCTGTGGATGTGCCCCAACTAACGCAGCCAGCCTGGTGGAGATCCCATCCCTGCCACAGTCGGGAGTCGGAGGTCCAGCAGGGGTGGCCACCCCACCAACTGGACCCCAGCAGTTGGAGGATGTGCCAGCATCATCGGGCAGGGCACGTGCACGACGGCGCCGGTGGATTCCATCAGCCCGGAGGCTGTCATGGTGGCAGAGGCAGTTGCGTCGGAGGCAGCAGCAGGCTCAGCATGGGAGACATCATGGCTCGGGGCCATCAACACCCCGGGGGCAGGCATCAGTCGAGGGGCAGGAGGACCCCGCACTGGGAGTGTCTTCCGTGTGGCAGCAGTTGGGCTGGCAAACAGATGCGGAGAGGCGGCGGGCGGAAAGGGCACGGCTCACTATGGTCAGGGCGGAGAACTCCATACGCAGGGCATTGAGGCAGGCTGAGTGCCTTGAGGCAACTCTCAGGGAGTTGGAGGAGGCCATGGATGCATCCCTGCGAGATCTCAAGCCCAGGGAAGAGGCCCGCCTCTGGAACATCGACATGGAGTTCGATGATGCCCTGCCCCGGAGCATCAACAAGTGAGCCGTTGGACTTGCCCACCACCTTTGTAAATAGTTCTTTAGGGTTAGGTTTCCGTTGTTATTTCTTATTATTTGGAGTTAATGGACTTTGCTCCACCTTATGTATATCGTTTTTTATTCATAGGACTTTTTTGTAGGTTTCCTTTTGTTTTGGGATCATGGACACTTTGGACTTGGATTGTATATATATATTAAAGACTTGTACATAACATTTCCCATGGATTAATGGTTTTCATTTTTTTTTGCTCAATCAAATCATATTGACATTGGCAATGGACCACCTTTCTGTTTTCATGCCGGGGATTTTAGTTCATCATTGGATTTTTCATTTTTTTTGGTAATAGCTTTAATTATTTGTTAATTTGCAAGTTTGATTTTCTTTATGTTATTTCATTATGTTTTTAATAAAAAATGTTCTAACTTCATGATTGGTGTTGTTCACTATCATTGGTTTCATGCATGTCTCAATGAACATTGCCTCTGTCATGTTTTACCACTGTGTGGCTCTGTTATGCATTTATGCATGGGCATGGTGGTTCTTTTAAGACTGTCATGGCATGGGTAATTTGGGAGTGGGTGCAGTGAATGGTTGCATGCTTGTACTGGGGGCCAAGCGGGATTTGGGTTGGCATTAGGGCCATGGGTCTGTTTTGTTAGGACATGTTGTTTGGTGGGCCATGAGTCGCGGCCTGCTGGCAGGTGCCTGTCAATGGGGGTGGGGGTGCAGAGACATGAGTCGGGGCCTGCTGGCAGGTGCCCGTCAATGGGCTGGGAGGGGGTGGGGGGACATGAGTCGGGGCCTGCTGGCAGGTGCCCATCAATGGGGTGAGGGGGTGGGGGACATGAGTCGGGGCCTGCAGGCAGGTGCCCGACAAGGGGCGGACATGAGTCGGTGCTCCTGAGTGCAGGGTGCCATGTGAAATACCTGTGGGGCATGGTATGGGGTGATGGGCTGTCTGTGAGTCATGGTATGGGGTGATGGCTGCCTGTGGGGCATGATATGGGGTGATGGGCTGCATGCGGGCATGGTTTGGGGTGACGGGCTGCCTGAAGGGCATGGGGAGGGGGGGCACACCCAGGTGGGCACACACTGCCAAATCGCACATAGAAGTCCACACGCACCCCTCGGAATATGCTCACACCGCTCGTGCTAGCGAAAACGTGTGAAAAAGCCCACGCACACCCACGGAACACACGTACCCCACTCGCGCTAGTGAAAGCGCATGTAAAAGTCCACGCGCACCCCCGGAATACACGCAGGCAGCCCATCCACTCTCTCCATGGCCTGCAGGCTGCCCATCCACCCTGGTGGATGGTTTCTGGAAAACAAACATCCTATAACACCGGTTCTATATATACTTCCTAAAATACATAAAAGACTCTTAAAACCCCCAGGACGACCAATAATAGCTGCAACAGCGAGCCTTCTGGAACCATTGGCACATTATTTAGACAGGGTTTTACCACCCTTAATACAGAATACGTACACATATCTAAGAGATACAATAGCCTTTTTAAAAAAACTCCAAGATGTCCAATTTGTAGAGGGACGCGACATATTGTTTACAATGGATGTGACGTCACTGTATACAAATATAGCCCATGAATCTGTACTTGAGGCAGTAGAGTGGCTACTACTGAACTCAGAGAACTGCCAAGGTGACCGAGTATTTGTATTGACCCTGCTGAAGTTGGTCCTAATGAACAACTTTTTCAAGTTTGGCGAAAGATACTTCTTGCAGATTTCAGGAACGAGCATGGGAGCAGCAATGGCCCCCTGCTACACTAACATATATATGTATTTCCTGGAACATGAACATGTGATCTCTTCACCAAGATGGTCGAGACATTTGACCTTGTACACTCGCTATATTGGTGACATTTTTGGGAGTGGGCCAGAAGATGAATAACGAGACTTCTTCGATATGATGAACCATATGCACCCGAGGATTCAATTTACCACTCTCACAAGCAGGTATAATATCCATTTTTTGGCTGTTGAGGTCTAAGTGAAAGAACAGAATTGGAAACCTGTATCTTCACAAAAGCCACAGACAGGAATAGTTTGCTCCTTGCCATGAGTTTCCATCCACAGAGAACATTGGACAGCGTCACTCTCAGCCAATTTTTACGGTATAGGCGAAATATTTCAGAACCCTCCGAGTATACACGACAATCTGTAATGTTGGAGAAGAAATTCTGAGAACGGGGCTATGATCGTACCTTGATTGAGGGTGTGAGATATGGAGTTAGTAAAGTTCAAAGGGACACCCTACTTACACCTAAAGCCCAGAAGACCAGCGACACACTTGTTTATGTCACAACACGCTCTATCCAAAGTAGAAGAATTAAGAAGATAATACAGAAACACTGGACCATTTTACAAATGGACCCAAAGCTGCAACAGCTCTTTCCTCAGACACCCACATTTGCTTATAAGAACAATAAGGCACTGCGCGATAGCATCATTAAAGCAGAACTACAAATCCTGAGAACAGATACTAGTACTTTCAAGGGCATGACCCCCTGTCTAAATTGCGAGCACTGTGCAAATGTAATTAAGAGCAATAGTATTAGACATCCCCATTCGGCTAAAGCGATTTGGCTTAAACATTCATGCACATGTGATGCAGCGAATGTTATCTATAGCCTGAAATGTCCTTGCAGCCTTTACTATGTGGGTATGACCACTAGGAAGGCCAAGAAACGCTGGATGGAGCACAAATCAAATATCCGTACTAACAGCCAGAAATCAGTTGCGGCACACTTTTCAGAAACCCGACATACAGTGGCACAACTCAAATGTGTCATACTTGAACAAGTAAAATTGGGCTCGAGGAGTGGTGATATTGTGAGGAAGCTTCAACAAAGAGAAATTCTGTGGATTGAACTATTGGACTGTCTCAGTCCAAGGGGTATGAACTTTGAGTTTGATTTGATGTGTTTCTTTTAACAAATCCTTGTGTTTAAGTTCAAGATGCAGTATGTGAAAAGAATCTTGATTGAGCTGAATACGTTTCTGCGAATGAATAGACTGTAAGCGGCATTGGCAACGGTTATGTCATTTGTTGAGGAAAACGACAAGGTGTTTACAACCTTTAGAATGTGAATGCCTGGGATTCCGTTGTGGGTGTTCCAAGTGCGGCAGAACAAAGAGTCAGACATCCGTCTCTTCATGTCTATGATCTACATTGTCGTATCGTTACTAGATGTATGCCTCTGGTAATTACAAGATGAAGTAAGACTGCATATGATCTACATTGTCATATTGTTACTAGATTCTTGCCTCCAGTAATTACAAGATGAATGGAGACTGCATAGTGGGGCACTTTGTCAGTTTGAAAAAAATGGCTCCCGTACTGTTATTATGCCATTTTAAAAGGCAACACTAATACACTGAGATTTTTGTAGTGTGATATAAGCATTGTTGCTTATATGGTGACTCGGTGGCCATGCGGCCCCAGCAGACTCTAATCTGCACCCCCACATGCCCACCACCGTTAATCCTTTATTGTAAGCGTGGTGGACCCTTGGTTTCAACTTTAGATGTCCACTGTGCATTTGCGGCTAGTGCTTTTGTGCTCCCCCTACATGCACGCAACATTGGCAGTTTGACATTACATGGGATATGAATAGTGCCTTAATGATCTCACTACATGTGCCGCTCATGGATCATACGCTTGTTTTACTGGTTCTCCACATTGCCCACACGACGATGGTGGCCATTGGCACTCACACGCATGCGTGAAGTTACCATGGCAACCAACATAAACATGGGCAAGGCAGCCCTGCGCTTCTGCATCGGACGGCTGGTTCCTTTTCTACACTGCAAAGTAAGTGCTCACCTTTATATTTCCTCCCCCCTCCTCCACCGTGCAGGAGATCCCTGAGTTGAGTTCTCATAGTGTATCAATGATTGAAAGTGTGGTCGTTAGGTCTAGACGCGTCGGTGTCTTTGCCGTGAATATGGCCGTATGCCTGTGTGTGAAGTACAGTAACTCCTTTTAAAGGTGGTCAAGCATCACAGATTTTTACACTTCAGTGACCGTGGTTCCGATGTGTATGGATGCCGGAGTAGAAAGCTTGTTAATTCCTAGTAAAAAACTTGTACTAGTCACGCTATTTATATCTGACATGCCCCCTCCAGGTTGCTAAGTGATAGACAATAAGCAATCTTTAATGGACGTCGGATATGACGTTCTCCATGCCTGATATTGTGTTGACATCGTAATGCACAGAAGCATGACCTTTGTTCATTTCACATCGGCTTCATGCAACCAAAACCGTCTGCCGGTTTACTTTCCTTGAAAAAGATGTTGGTGCCATCCAAGTACACTCTGTCCCTAGGAGTGTCCTTATGTTATTCTACATGTATGAGAAGCCGTGGACTGTAATGGTGTCTTACACGTTTGTTTGATTGGTTTAGAGTCCATAGGGGCCAGATTTTAAATAATAACTAGGCCATTTTCCAAATTTAGACCTTAAACCCGTTCCTTTCCTCCCTATGGGGCAACTGGTATCCTGCTGTTTGACTTAAATCTGTAGCCGGACTCAGTGATTGACTGCAGTACCAGCGAGCTTGACCTGACTACTTGATAACTATTGTCGATGAACCAAAAGGTTGGTGGTCTTTTCCATGTTTGAGTGACTTAGCCGTATTTATATCTCGAACCCCTAGTGATTGAATCTTTTGTTATTCCTTAGGAATCTGAATTGTGGTAAACCCTAACGAAGTGGAACTAATATCAACCATAGCCCTGAAGATGGATTCTGTAGTAATCCGAAACGCGTTGGCAACTGAATAGATCCAATGGTGCTGTTTGGGACTGTTTAAATGGAGTTGGATGATCCATCAGAAATGTTCTAGTGTGAATGTTGTAAACACTAGCCATTGAATATTGTTATGAAGATGTTCTTTTTTCCTTTTGAAAACTCGCACTGAGAGATTCTTATTTTGAGCAATTTTGAAAATGGTGTACAGAGATTCCTGTGATAAATTTAAAAAGTCATCTTGACTCATTGTGTTATATTTCATGTTATACGGTTCTGTATTAAAAATAGTACTGTTACACATGGGTGCTCCTCTTTGAAGGTGTACACAGCTAAATCACTGGCCAGGTGCCAGTGTATCCTTAGTATTACTAAAACATACCTACTCTCCTTTTGAGAGCAATGCTTGTTGAGTATTTGTTAAATGTTTGCATTAAGAAATAATTAGGGTACAGTCTATACTCCCTTGTGTATCCCACTATTGGGATTTCCGGGGAAATAGGCATCTAAGCATAACCTGGGATATTTTCCCACTTAGAGTGCATATGGGGTCATCGTGCGGCAACGCACAGTTTCGTTTTTCTAGCCCATCCTCCCTCCCCATGGCCCGCAGGCAGCCCTTCACCCCTGGGCATGGCCCACAGGCAGCCCATCACCCCAGTCCATGGCCCGCAGGCAGGCCACACAAGGTGGACTTTTTCCACACATTTTACCTTACACAGCAGGTTTGTGTGTTCCGAGGGTGCGCGTGGACTTTTACGTGCATTTTTGCTGTTGCGAGCGGGGTACATGTGTTCCGGGTGGGCGTGCGTGGACTTTTACATGCATTTTCACCAGCGCGGGTGGGGTACACATATTCCGAGGGGTGCGCATGGACTTTTACATGCGTTTTTGCTAGCGCAAGCGGGGTGCGCAAATTACGGGGGGTGTGTGTGGACCTTTACGTGCGTTTTCGCTAGTGTGAGCGGGGTACGCGTATTCTGAGGGGTGCGCGTGGACTTTTACATGCGTTTTTGCTAGCGCGAGCAAGGTATGTGTATTCCGGGGGTGCGCATGGACTTTTACACACGTTTTCGCTAGCACGAGCGGGTTACCCGTATTCCAAGGGGTGCGCAGGGAGTTTTCCACACGTTTTCGTGGTTGGGGGTCTTTATGCTGGTTCACAGGCCTTTGCGCCATGTAGGGGATTTGTGCGATGTGTTTGGCGCATGAGGCATGGTTGGGGGCGTAACTGGTGCTGCTGCAGGGTCACTGCACCACTCTGCGCCACAGCTGGTTATGGATGTTAGCATCCATGAATTTGCTGTGAGCTAAAATCGGTTTTGGCGCACGCAGCTGGCACAGACTCTTGCATGTGCACTCGGTGCGCCAGAAGTGTACGCCACTTGTGTGCTAAATTCTATGAATTACCCCCTACATATCACTGCCCCATATGTACCTGTTCCCCCTCACCATGTCCCAGTCAACTATCCCCAAACCCTCACCACCAAGAAAAATGTTATGATGAGACTTCCATTCCTTCATCCCCTCCCATCCATCATCTCCAAACCCCTAATTCCCCAGTATATGTGTCAGTTTCTGCTTCCCCCTCTCTTTCATAAATTGTATATTTGTATATAAAAATAACATATGATGTGTGTTGTTACTTTTTTCCTCTGTGTCTTATTTTTAAGAGGCAGTTAAGGTGTGTCCGGAATGTCCGCAATTAACCAAAATGGAGGTGTATTAAGAACACTATACCTATCCGTACTGTCCGCAATCAAAATGGAACTGTTCTTAGAACACACTTGATGTCCGGGATGTCCACAATTAACCAAAATGGAGGTGTCCTAAGAACACTATACCTGACCGTACTGTTGGCAATCAAAATGGAACTGTTCTTAGAATACACTCGACGTCCAAGATGTCTGTACTTAACCAAAATGGAGGTGTCCTAAGAACACTAGACCTGTCCGTACTGTCCGCAATCAAGATGAAACTGTTCTTAGAACACACTCAATGTCCGTACTGTCCCCAAATGGGAGTGTCCACACTGTCCGTAGAACATTTATGCACATGCAAACCACACCCATAGGTCCTACGAACATTGCGGCTGTCTGTATATGTCTGTCACACCTGTGTCACACTTTAAATTAGTTTGGGGACTAAAACACTGTTCGTAGAACACCGGCACGCATGCGCACAAATGAACATGCACATTTGGTGTCCTACGGACAGCCTTCCCATTCAGGAACATGTCCTTGATGTCATCATGTGACCACACCCACGCTGAGCGTGTGTCCTTATTTGCGGACACTGTCCGGTCCCTGAACATTTTAAAAGTACTTTTTTGGACAATCTGAGGTATTTTACAGTAAAGGTTCACCATTGCACATGTCCCAGACAATGTCCCTGGCAATCTACATACTTTTTGGAACTTTTTGAGCCTTTTTTTGGTGTTCTATCTGTCCTCGGACAGCACGGCTGTCTATGAAGCGCGTACCAGCACCCATATAAAAGGCCACATCCTAGAATTGCTCCTCATTGTACTTCTGGCTACCTGACAGAGCATTGCTTCTGACTTGCATTCACTGCATTGCTGCTGACTTTTGCCTGCTGTCCTCCAGATGGTGACCATGGCTGCTTCAGCTTCATCACCACCCCTACCCCCTCCACCACCACCACCTCCCCAAGGGCCTGCAGAGGGGAACAGGCGTGAGGATGCAGAGGAGACAGATGAAGAGGATGAAGAGGATGATGTACTGGAAGTCCCTACTACCAGCACTCGCTGTGAGTCTTGGGTGTGCTGTTATTTATCACTCTTGATGGAGCACCAAAAGCTTGTGCGAATAAGATCATCTGAAATCAGTGCCACATGGTACTGAGTCGTGGAAGGCCTGGTTTGCATAGCTTTGGTACGACATCAATGAAGCGACACCTAAGGTCATTCCACAGTGGGGATATTTGCAAGGTTGTACCTTGTGATAAATGTAGTAGGTTGAGTTCCTCTACAGCATCCTCCATTTCCGCTCCTGTCACCACAAGAGACACTCCAGTTTGACAGCGCATCCCTCCAGCTGCCTCACAGGCCATTCATGATGCTGTTGACCCTTAAATTTCGAGGGTCACAATATTGTGTATGTACTGCGACGAAGTACTCTGCAGGGGGGAGAACCTTCGGAGTGCTTTCGAGACTGCAGTCAGGAAGCATGAGAAGGTCTGCTACCTACCTAAATAAGGCCCAATGCATTTTGTATATTTTGCAGAAAAATCTGATTGCCAGCATAAGTAAGATGTACTCCATCTCTACGAAAAATGTATGTGCTACGAAACATAATATTTTCATTGTGAAAAGAGGACATGTTTTCTTAAAAAGGCACAAACAGCCTTATTGACATTGCGCCTTGCTTTCTCCATTTGTGGACCAAATGAAGTAGAACGCAGGCACATTTGTCTCTACACAATACGGGAAAAAATTACTTGGGAATTTGGAAACATGTCCATGACCTTCCCAAGTCCTTCTTTCATTGCAAATTGCAAATAAATTCCAGACACATGTCCTAAACTGTTCCCTCCACAATGAATAATAATTATGTCTGGATGACGTTGTGTCACCAAAGTAGCACAGACAGGTACCAAATCCAGCCACTTCATTCCACGCACTCCATGCCAGTGCAATTCCACATGAGGGAATCTAAGATGTGTAGCCACTCCACAGCATTCTACATGCACCTCCAACCAATTTATCCATGAATCTCCCAAAATCCAGATAATCTGTTTTCTGAAACACACAGCCATAGCTAAATGTTCTTCTCTCAGGAAAAAGACTTTCTGACAAACTCTCTCCTTACACAACACACCCAGTAAACCTTATTGACCAATTCCTTGCTATGCTCATTGTCATTTGCATGCCTCTCAACCCCAAAATCCCTGTATGTAATACGTGGTGTCTGCGGACAAATCGAAAATCGGAGCATGATGAATGTAAATTTAAATAGTGTGCCCCATTTCCCCTTTGAGGTTGGCTCTGAAAAGAGGCGTTTTTGGGGTTTTTTAGCAGATGCTTGAGAGACAGCTTTTATTTTGTATTTTTTTTTCTTATTTTACTCCTAAAATCTTCACATAAGCTTCTCCAAAGCAACCCTTATGTTCCAAAACAGCATGGCATTTCCCATAGAAGATAAAGAAATGCCATCTTTTTTAAAATAAACAGCATTACCAGAATCAAAGTTCTCATTATTCCAAAAGAACATACCAGCTGTAAGCATGGATGCAATTACACACCTAGCAATGTTTTGCTGAGGACAAGAAACAGAACTATTGTCCCATATTGCCCTAGGTACTAAAATAACTTTGGCATTTGGAAGGACTTTCATTACTGCTTGAACCAAGTGTTCCAAATCTGTCAACAAAGTGGGGGCACTGACATAGCCCAAATGCAAAGCACCACAGTGAAAAACTACCACATGGGGACTGTTCATCCTGCCCATATCTTCACAAACTTGTACAATTCCCTGCACATTTAAATCAGACACAGTGCTCTACACCGCCTCCACTCCTTTAGCATCAAAATTGTTTGCCACATTCCTGTATTTAGCATACTGCTCCAAACCATGCACAAACGTATCTCCAACCACCAACACCCTGACATTCGCCACCTCTGCCATCTTCACTACACACAGCCTCTTTTAACACAAATCCACAACCTTAACACGTGACTGGCTAATCCCTACAGTCCCCTTTCCATGCTGGATTTGCTGAAAAACTCCTGATGTGACACGCCGTGTCCGCGGACAGCCACGGTGTCTGCGGAAAGTGTAACTCTTAGGCAGCCCTTCTACCCTTTCCACTTCACTCTCTGTACCATTTCCTCATTGGATACAGCTAAGCAGTCACACAATCATCCACCAATCACATCCAAGAACTCTACATCCAACTCCATCATCATTGTTCAGCACTTCATATGTACTGCTGATCACTCTGAGTATGAGTCTCATGTCGTTGGAAAGCACCTACTATAAAACACTACTGTACAAGTCTCCAAGATTTCTACGTGCAGCTTCATGCATATCCACATATATGAATACAAACTACAGGTATGCATAATTTCTGCACAGTACATGTGCAGCTCTTGTATAAATGCATATAAACAGGGTAACTAACACTTAACCTGTATAACCTACAACATAAACTTACTATCATTTTTCCCATCTGCTATTATCAACTGACACTTGCAAACCTGTCTACTCTCCAAATTTATTTTATACACAAACAGCTATCTAAAAAAGTGTAACTTCCTATTAAAAGATAGGAGAAATAACACTATGATTGTAGAAAAACACTTTCTAGTGTATTTTTAAGTTACACGCAGCCAGGATAAGTTCATGCATCTTTATACACTCACACAGATAGACACTATCATTAGAAAAGCTCCCAGCTGAAACAACACCACTGCCTCAACATCACATCTTTCTGCTTTATTACCCACACCTTCACAAATGCATACATTCCATGCTTTTCTATACAGTTTCTGCAATTTACCCTATAAAAATAGCAAAACAAGCATATGATTATTTCTTCTATCTCCTAACATCCAATAACACAGCCTTAAGAAGCCAAGTGAGTTTCATACTCTTAGTATTATACTCATTTGTAAAGCAAGTTCAACTAACAGATTCTTAGTAAAATATACAGGCTGCACATAGGTAAAGGAAACTGCATGTAGACACTTTGTTCAGTTATCAACAAACACTACTACAACAAAAACATACAAATCAATGTCTAAATTAACAACAGTGCTATAAAAACACAAAATTACTAACTTCTTTCTTTTACAATTGCTGTGAAGACCACTCTCCTGAAAAGCAGCAGCATCTGAAGTACGAACAACTCAGAAGAAACCTACTCTTTCCATACAAAAAAGACTGTACAATACTACCATAATGTTCTAACTGTTACTCAAACACACTGTGGGGCTGATTCATGGAATTTGTGTGCCATTCTGCCCACAAATCCCCATTTGTTAAACAGGGATTTGCGGGCAGAATGGCGCACAAATCCACGTTTCTCAGTGCACAAATTCCATGAATCAGCCCCTAGAATGTTACTATTGTAGAACAAAGAACTGTTGTAATTCTATACCCTATACCATTAGATTTAGTATTAGTGCTTCCCCGCACCACTAGCTTACTTTGTATTGTCATCTGAACCCCCGCATAGTACTCAGACACTCATGCGCACAGCACACATACATTGCACAGCAGCCCAACCCATACCTTCTTTTTTTTTCAACACACCCCAAAGAATGCCTAACAAAAAGCAACTCTGTAGAAAGCAACGGAGAAGTAGAGCAAATCAAAATAAAAGTGTCCAAAATAAGCATCCATCTCTAGCAGAATTGTACAAAAAGTTCAAACAAAACAGTCTATAAAGTCATTAAGTGAAACAAAACAAGCTTTCAGTACAGAAACGTTGCCTCCTCTTTCAAAATGTAAAACAAAACAAAAAGTGATTAACTGCGAATATTGATCCCTCACCTGAGACAACAGACGGATTTACATTGGATAGCGTTGGACAATTTTCACCTCCGTCCGTATACTGTAGGCGAATGGATATGGGTGCCTGGACCAAAACTGCGGAACAGTATCAGAAATCACCCGATAATCGGGACCATTTGGTCTATTCTGAAACCGAACAAGAACATGAAAGGGATTACAACCTGGCCTTCTCCCCTGGGCCACCTGTGGGTCCCGGGAATATGCGATGACATACCAGAACCACTAAGCTACCAGTCCTGGTACGAAGCAGGCCTAGAGCGGGCAGGACAATTGTGGAGAAATAAGACCTTCATAACCATACAAGAACTCGAGGAGGCACTCAATATAGGCCCTCTATCTGTTTTCCAATACTTAAAACTGAAAGGAGTAATGTCTCGAGGAAAGTGGAAAGAACAGCTTCAGAGAGACCTTACACCCTTTGAAAACATTTTGGACACCTGGAAGGGCTCTAAAGGTCTGATAAGTGCCATGTATAACGCCATGATAACAACCAACATAGCCCCCTCGACCAAGCTGAGGATCAGGTGGGAAACAGACTTACGAAGACCCCTACATGACGAGTTGTGGCTACGCATGTGCAGGCAGACAGCTAAAGCATCGATATCATGCCAATATAAACTTCACGCGCTCAAGCTCCTTCACAGATGGCAGTACGACCCGCTCAGACTTGCTAAAATGTACCAAGGGGTCAACCCACAATGCTGGAGGGGCTGTGGCCAAGAAGCAAACTACTGGCACATGTGGTGGGGCTGTAACAAGGTGCAGACATATTGGGATGAAGTCCTCAGTTGGATAAAAGAGCTAGATGATGAAGACAGAGGAAAAGATCCCATACTGGTCCTCTTTGGATTAATTGAGGATGACGATAAGATCTTAAACGCCCCTAGGATGACTCTGGGTTTGTTGATGGCTGCAAGAGCTTGCCTCACAATGGCATGGAAAAGACCATCCCTCCCCAACAAGACGGAATGGGTGAATGTCGCACGAAACATCTTCAGAATGGAGAGTTTGACCGCCGCCCTACACGGACATAGTACATTGGTGGAAACGGAATGGGCTGCCTTCCGTGCACAATATAATATTTGAAAATTGGTGTGTGTGAGGCCTTACTATGATCTCGCTGATTGATCTGATGCCTGTATGAATAACATGCTGTACTCATTTCCCTTGGACACTCGTGCCTATTGCTGACATCTGAACTCTGTAAAGAACTTTAATAAGTAACAGGAGAAATGTCCATACTTGTACTTGAAATGCAAATGAAAGGGAGTGGTGATTGATGTCAGGGATGTCTTTCTTTTGTTGTTGCTAGCGTATCAAATGTCACACGTTTATATGGCTACTTGCGTATTAAGAATATATGTTCCCTTTCCACGCAAATGTTTGCATTGAAGAAATGTCACTGTTGTATCTGTAAAACCAATAAAATTGAAATTTCAAAAAAAAAAAAAAATTCAGCTACCACTACTGCTAACACTGCTCCTATAAATCTTGATGTAGTGTCAAGTAACCATGCCAAAAAAGTATTTTACAAAAAAAATTGTGCCACAGAGTCCTTCAGAATCTTATAAAAACAGGAAGAGAAATCATGCACAACCCTTAAAACCTACCGTAGAAAATTAATCTTAGAAGACCTTATAGACAGTGCAATCCTTCTCAAAGGGAAGTTATTTATTTCAGTTTTAAACAGAATAAAACCACTAACAAAACTAACTACTTAACTACAAAAAAGACTTCTCAATAAACGGAATGTCAACAAAAATAACTTCTTAAATATTTGTGGAGGTGAATGGAGTCACACCACGAGCACAGAACCATATTTTAAAGAAGAAGCAAACAAACAAAAACAATTGCCATACATAGCAGTGGAACAGGGTATGAAAAACATAACAATACCATAATGGATCAAGAAATGCTGCTTACAAAAATATCCCTAGAAAACTCAGTATCACCTCTCCATTTGACTGAACCAAAACATCCAGTGTACAAATGGCCGTGCACGTCAATGTGTACTATTTCCAAAACATCTTTCAAATTTTTATGCCAGTTCCTCAAACAGTATGTGAAAGGCAAAGACAAATTCAAAATGAAACTACTACAAAATATGGATACCTGTCCAGTGCGCAAATACACAGGACTACAAGGACATTCCTTAGCCTGCATTTCAAGACCTATTTGCAAAAGCACCTTCCATAATGTCAAAATTATATCAATACATCATTCAACTATAAGAAATCTGGTCCATAAACTGTGCTATGCTAAAAGTCCCGCTTTAGCACTAGCCAATTTAAATAACAATCTTCTACATGGTACAGCCAAACAACTACTCGAAGAAATAGAGCATATCCAGAGAAAATATTTTGGAAGTGAAAGCCACTTAAAAAATGCAATATCTTTACAACAGACTAGCAACAATTGTGCAGATGGCACCTTCTACTACACACATACACAAAAGAAAAACTAAAATTTAAAAGTACATCAGCTGAATTACCAAACCATGTTTGTGTGTGTTGCTGCAGAACTTTTTTTTATAAAAGTAGAACAAAAACTGTAGAAATAACATACAAAATAGAAGACAATGAAGATTCCAAATGGTTTGAATTAGCTGTCTACCTTATAGCAGAAAAAATACATGAAATAACTGACCCCTTAATACTTTGTAGTTACTGCACTGCAAAACTTGACAACAACCAAACTCCTTCAGATGCTATCACAAATAACTTGGAATTATTTCCACTACCAAAACCCCTTCAACAACTCAATTTATATGAGACCATCATAATTCAAACAGTGCACACATTTCAAGCTATAATACTCCTTCAACCAAAAAGAGCAAAATTACCTCCCTCTGAATTAGTGAAAGGCATTTGTGGCAACGTAGTTTATTTACCATTAGCTCTGAAAGAAAATGTACACACTCTGGGAGTGCAACGTCCAATAGATCAATTTGTAATTGTCTTAGTAAATGGTGTACCTACAAAGGACAAAAAAATTGGCAACAACTTGTGAACTTACATAAAGTTAGACAAGCTTTGCAATATCTAAAAGACAATAATGAATATTACAAAGAAATTAATATTGAAGAAAACCTGAGCGAAACCACTGTAATAATTCAAGAGTCACCAGAAACTGGCCAATTTCAATTTCTAGATCCTACTACAGTATCCAATATTTTAGACCATTATACAATTCATCCATTGCACTCTAAGGACACCATAGATGATGCACTGACACTTACCAAATGTGACATAGCAAAGGATCGCCAATCAGCATATGGGAAAAAAGTATAGAAGCATGTGCCTTTACTCTACTCTCTCCTACTGGGAAAGGAGGAAGGTACGATGATAGACCCACTCAGATAACAGCATCAGAATACCACTCTTTACTAATGTATTCTGAAGTACTCAGATATAGCCAAAATGTGGAATACATATTCCACCTACCCTTTTAAAGTGAACTAGTACGTTGTATGATGAGAAACATTGGCCCACCCACTTGGTTTGTTACAATAAGTTGTGCAGAATATACATGGGAAGATTTACATGATTTCCTATGCATATCAAACAAAAACAAAACAAACCTAGATATACTAACACCTGGAGAACTCTGCTCTCTAGATCCTGTTAATCTTTCAAGATATTTCCATCATCGCTTCATTGCTATGCTACACTTTATTTGTAATAAAACTGTTCCTCCCCTTGGAGAAGTGCAACACTTCTTTTGGAGAAAAGAATACCAAGCCAGAGGAGCACCACATATGCACATACTTTAATGGATTAAAGATGCTCCTAAATTTGGTGAAGACAGTGATTCCACTGTTTTACAGTTTATCGAAAAATATGTCACTTGTGAAATTACTTCACAAACAACAAATATTGAACTTGATGCACAAATTTTACAATTTCAAAGACACAAATGTGGGAAATATTGTTGCAAATATAAAAACAAAGGAAATACTACACCAAATGCTGCTTTGGTTTCCTTACACCAGTTACAACAACAGGTCAAGTAAGCAACTTCATGTCTTCAGTTAGACATAGTGTCAAATGTAAATCACCTAAGAAAACATATTACATAAAAAGAACAGAAGAAGCAAAATATATCAATGATTGCAATGCAATCATTGCCCTCTTATGGAATGCAAACATAGATGTGCAGTACATTGCAGACAATTCCATTGCAGTTACACAATATGTTGCAGCCTACTTAACCAAAGCAGAAAAAGCAGAGCTTTAAGACCTCTCGGATGACCTATAATCTAACAAAACACTGTCACAGAAATTGTACATCTTATGCATAAAAATGCTCTCTCATAGAGAAGTCTTGGTCCTGCTAAATCTAGACAAAGAGTTCTCAAATCATATGAGGACATAGAAACAATAGCCACAAATTATCCGAACAGCCAAGACATTTTGAAAAACAATTTACTAGACACATACTAACCAAACAGGAGTACTACTTTGGAAATCATGTTTCTATAGCACATAGCCCAAAACTTCACATACAAAAATAATATAAAACCAGATGAAAACAAAGGTAGATACAGAGTGACAAATTGTGAAGGCATCTTAGTGAAACTTACCAAACAAAGCTTAATTAATCATATCAAATTGTCATTAAAAACTCCTCAACATAAAGAACTACATTACATGTCCGTGGTACAACTTTTTAAACCATGGAGAAAAGAGGTAGAGTTACTAGATATCTATGACTCCTATGAAGACGTTTTCAAAGCAAATGCAAGTACTATAACAGATGTAAACTTTACACAGTACAAAACAATATTCCACAATGAACAGCAACATAAAGAAGAACTCCAGGCCCATCTAGATGAGGACACTCCCGACAGTAGTCAACCTTCTGTAACAGGAAGCCAAGAACCACTGGGACAGCCACTAATAGCAAATGAGGCAGAAATAGCTATGACAGAAGTAGAAAACACCATGTGTCACTATGAACAAGATACAGAAGACTTCACTGTACTGAAACCAAAACTGAACAATGAGCAGCATAGCATTTTCCAAGAAGTAACAAACAAATTGAACATGGTGTATAACATGAAAATAAAAACTGTAACTGCCAAAACTACAAACCTATACTGCTATAAATCAGTGGTCAAGCTGGTTCAGGAAAAACATTCTTAATCAAAATCATCAGCAAGTTCCTTCAACAATTGAAAAACAACAAATTGTCAGTTGTTGTAACTGCCCCCACAGGTTTAGCTGCCTACAACATAGGCGGTGTCACTTTACACTGATTACTACTCCTTCCAGTAGAACACCAAAACAAATTAGATTATTACAAACTTTCTACAGAAGCTGCAATGGAACTACGCAGCGTTTTGAAACAAATGAAAATACTACTAATAGATGAAGTGAGCATGGTCTCCAACCTAATACTGGCTTTGATTCACCTCAGATTACAAGAGGTACTCAAAACAGACTACAAAGAGCTCTTTGGAGGAGAACAAATTATTGTTTTCAGAGATCTTCTTCAATTAACACCAATTTACTCTGCTGTAAAACTGCTGGCAGAATAGGAAATGTCAACCTTTGGCAACATTTCCAATACAGAGAATTAACAGAAAACATGTGCCAGTCTGCAGATGTCACATATGCCAACATTTTAAAAAGTATTAGAGTTGGTGCACTATCTCAAGAAGCACAATCAATATTAAAAACCCGGCACATCCATGCACTCTATGGCCATAACTCATGTGCTACTGATGTCATGGACAAATTAGCACACAAAAATGTCAATTGTATGTCCTTGATGCCAACTCTTGCAAGCTGTTCAAAATTCAATGAAACAATGTTAAAAAAAATAAATGCAACGAATAATTGAAATTTGCTCCACAGACAAACTGGACGTACATTGTATGACACTACCCATGTGTCAACAACCCACAACAAGACTAAATACCTTAGAAAACTCCATTTCCAAAACAGCTGGTTTGGAAGAAATATTAAAATTATCTTTAAACTGTAGGGTAATGCTTAAACGTAACCTTGATGTGGAGCAAGGACTAGTTAATGGAGCACTTGGTACAGTTGTTGGCTTTCAAACATATTCACGTGACAACAACATTTTGTCTGATTCCTTCTTTTCAAAGACATGTATGTACGCAGAGAACAATTTTCTCTAACTCTAGCATACGCAATCACCATTCACAAATCACAAGGTCTTACCCTAGATAAAGCATTGATAGATATTGAGAACACAGTGTTTAAAGAAGGTATGAGTTATGAAGCACTATCACGGTTATGTACACTTGACAGACTATTTCTAATCAACTTTGATGCAAGTAAAGTAAATGCTGATATTCCTTGCATTCTAGAATACAATAGACTATGTTCACTGTACACCCCCATCTAAAGACCTATCCTGTTCCACAAAAAGCAAAATGTTGTAAAAGAAAACTACTTCAAAGAGAAACGATACAGGATCTAACTGCAATTCCTCCAAATAAAGTAAAAGAGGCTAACGCTTCATCAATGACAACAACCAAAGACGAATCTGCTGCTCATAGTAACTCAACTACTTCTTCAAAAAAGCCACACACATTCCTAACATATAACCTGGCCACAGGCCTATCAGGTCCATTCAAATTTTCATATATAACTGGTGTAAATTGCTATGCAAATGTAGCAATAAATATATTATTCCAATTGCCACCAATTATTGACAACATTTATTTACACAATACAGACCAATTGTGTTTGCAAATGTTAGTCCTTCATAGAAATGCAACCAACAATCCTGACAACAACTACAGTGTTCACGGAATAAGACAAGAATTAGACTACTGTGCTGGAATGGTCAAATTCAATGTAAAATCACAAGAAGATCCACAAGAATTTCTAATGTACTTACTACAAGTACTGGAAAACAAAAACATACCTATGAATGAAATCTTTCAGATTTCATACATGTGGAAACATACATACACTCTCTGCAACCATGTGGCACGGGAAAAAATCCCTAATGAACGCTCTGTGTATATATCCATACCTAACTGTGAATCCATTCCATTTTAGCAACTTGTACAAAATGCAAACCATGGCAGATTATGTACTACCTGCAATTCAGATAATCGCTCCACCTTACGAATACAGGCACATAGTAAATACGTAATAGTAATGCTTTTACGTTACAATGCAGATGGTACCAAAAACAACTGCAAGCTGACTGGATTCACACATGGTCAAGTATCACTTGGTAAGAAAACCTTCACAACAATAGGTATAATCTACCACACAGGAGCCACAACCAATGCAGGTCACTACACTGCATATATAACAAAAAGAATTGTGGATGGTTCTAATGTAATGATAGTACCATTACTCTAAAGCAGAGATTACCAGCAAATCATATAAACGCTTATTTAATATTCTTAAAACCAAAATGTAATAACTAATCTGTGCATAAACATTAACAAAACTTCAATTAGAAAACTATAAACAGTTAGAATATGCCAACAGGTATGTAACTGCCCCAAGATTCTGCAACAACCAATCAGATAAATCAATACCACTAAAATATAACAAGAAATAAACAGAATACGCCAACAGGTATCTAAGTGCCCCAAAAATCTGCAACAACCCAAAAGATAGATGAATAACTTGAAAGTATAAATAAAATACTATATGCAACACGCCAACAGATAGAAGATTAGCATACAATTATAAGTAAACAATTAGACTATACCAACAAGTATCAAACTGCCACAACAATCTGCAACAGCCCAACAGATAAAAGATTAGCCAGAAACAACAAATAAGCACTGAAAACAAAAAAGTAATATATTGTACCATATCAAAAAAGTTTTTTTTTTAATCCAGCATGGTTTATTTTTCCCACAGACCCAATGATTTAATAAACAAACACAGAAACTGAGCAAATTGCACAGTACACTGGTTTGAAATATAGTACTTCTAAAGAATTAAATATGAGGGTCGAAATAATGCAGAACTGTATATTATGCAATGCAATAACTCATTATGAACTACCTACACTAACATATGATCTTTTCTTTTATCATAGAAATTGAAAAATAAATATCTGCTCAAGTTACCCAAGTCATGAAAAAAATATATGCTGCATGACACGACCATTCAAGCACACATCTAACCATACACTACAATCCAAAATGTTTACTTCCATGGATATGTTATACTGCAGTGCTTGTTCCCAAACTCTACAATCTTAATTGCATGACTTAGCCAAATTTCACATACAAACTCTACAAATCAAACAGTACACAAACTTTTGATTTGTGGATATATGATGGATATATGGATGTTTGATTCTATGGGTGTGTTATGCTGTGGTGGTTGGCCTAGGCCCACACCCATAGAATCAAACATTTTAACTATAGTATATGGGCTACTTATACAGGATATTAATTACAATCAATGCTCTACTAACAACCCAAAACCAATATCATACTAAAGTAAAATAGCCAGTAGTGCATTTTTTATATCCACGGACAGACGTGAAGACTGCGGACATGACAAACACATCAGGAGCACCTGCCACCTAAACAAATACAGCATTTGACCCATCTCTTACTCCCCCACCCTCCCCAAGCCCTCTTACACACCAACACACTCCCAAAATAGTATTTTCCCCCCACTCGACGCCAATCTGTCCGCGGATATCCGCAGATGCAAGATGGCGGGCGCATCAAAACAATAAGGGAATCCTGGAACAACGCATTTTGCGCTTCTCTGAATGCTTGGTCACATAAGGCTGCAATGTTAACAAAAAGGCAGGCATAGTCCTACCACTGTTTCAACCACCTACAAAATGTGATACCATGTATAGGGATGGAAATAAACTGGTCAAGGAGGAATAAGGCAAGATACGGCTCAAAGATAAGAGCAACGTAATGAACCCAAAGTCAGAAAAACAACATGACCAGAGGAAATGTTGCTAAAAATACCATAAAAATGTGGCAGAAAAGTCTGTCAATTATGGCCAGCCATGGCTTATCACAATAAAAAATAGATAGCAATGTTGTTAAACAAAAGGCCCTGCGAAAAGAAGAGGAGCCACAATATAGTGCATAGACAGCACTATAATACATGTAATACAAGCAAAAAAAAAGGTGTTACATTCCCAAAAACAAAGCACAATTAGCTAAAATACAAAAGAATATGCATAATACATGGAAATAAAGAGCATTAAATGTCCATGAGAATAAAGTGCTAATGCAGACGCAAACGCATGGACATAAAGTGCAAGTGCGTTGATACAATCACAGGGAAAGTACAAATACAGCCATTGATGATAATAAAGTGCAAATGCATTTGTAATCACAAGTCCCCCAATTAATAAGGTATAGAAGAAGGGGAAGCATACAGTACTATTAGACGTAAGGTGCTAAAACAGATATATCAATAGAACAATTCTGTAAATGTAGCCACATAAGCGTAAAGTGCAAATGCAAATATAAGAGTCCCATCTGTACTCTGTAACCTAGCACATATGTTGTAACCAAGTAACCGCATGTCCTAATGTACACATGACTACGTACACTTTCATGTAAACAGCGCCTCAATGCCTTGGGGCTGTAGTGCGCTTTACAAATGTAAAAAATAAATAAAAAATAAATAAAATTGTAGCAGCAACACAAATACATGCACAACAGTAATGCATAATAAAGTGCATTAATGTACAATGATCTCCCAATCTGTATTTCAAAAGCCTAGGGAATAAAGTGCAAGTGCAAGTATAGCTAGTCAGTCGTATCCCAGAAAACATTTATAATGATATAACGAGGATCCTAGCAGTGTCTGATGCCCAAAAAAAAACAACAAAGCAGACACGAGTGGTAAAAGGGGCCAAAATGTTAGAATACTGAAACAAAAGTGAAACAGTTAACAGTGTTCCCCAAATATGAAGGAATAGGAACATAGCCATAAAACCAACAGATGGGATCTATTGTCAAAGACAAGAAAAAAGTTAAAAGGCAATACCAGACCAGGAAGTGCCACTTTAAGCCACATAGGAAATGATTTTTATAGCTAAGATATAGGAGGGACAGTAATGCGAGAGGAGAAAGCCAAATTAAATACACAAAAATGTATGTAATTCCTCATCAACATTATGGCCATTTGCATATTTTGTATCGAAGTTCAAAATTAACCTTGTTTCCAGTTGTCTAAGTCTAAGGGTTCGATCACCTCCTCTTTGGTGAATGGGGACATGAGCCACAGCAAAAAATGTAAGCAAATGGAAATCATTGTTATGTTCTTGTTTAAAATGTTTGGCCATTGGGTACATGGGGTCAGAATTTTTAATGGCTCTAAGGTGCTGCAAAATTCTGAGTTTTAATTTGCATGTGGTACTGCCAACGTACCACGTCAAGAAAGGGCATGAGAGGACATACACAACAAATGTGGTCTCGCAATTGATAGAATGTCTGATCTCAAATTTGATGCCTGTGATCAGATGCAAAAATGATTTCCATACATTGCATGGGGGCAGGTCTTGCATTTAGAGCACTTGGTAAAGCCAGTAGGTGAACCCGATAGCCAGGTGGTCATAAGGGAACTCTTTTCTACGGGAGGTAGATAACTAGACACCAGCTTGTCCCTTAGTGAAGGTGGTTGCATGTAAATTAGTACAGGAAGCTAAGGAAGGGCAGACCACAGATCTTTATCGAGCGTAAGAATACTCCAGTGCCTCAAAATAATTTTCCTGACATCATGTGAGGCATTGTCAAAAGTAACAATCAATCGAGGATCGTCAAGGTCAATATTATTCTTTCTCCTCATCCCATGTCAGAGTGTTTCCCTTGAAAGCGCACATGCTTTTAGAAAGGCCACTTTGATAGTTCTTTTATGGTAGCCTTGTTGCAAGAAATCAGCAGCAGCTGCAGTACAGCATCATTCATACTCTGCAACATCAGTGCAATTGCGGCGGAAGCGGATAAACTCGCGGACGGGATGCGTTTCTTGCAGGAAGTTGGATCGCAACTAGTGGCGTGCAAGGTTAGACGTGTATTAGATGGTTTTTTGTAGAATGACTTATGCACACCCAGTGTCGAGCTTTACAACAACATCCAAATATACTATTTCAGTAGAGTTATGACATTCAGTAAATCACAGATTCACATTATTGGTATTGATGCTTTGAACAAAAGATAGCCAATCAATTTCAGTGCCCTTCCAAATTATAAAAACATCGTCAATATACCGCAACCAGGAAATAATCTGCATGGGAAAACTCCACAAAAGTAAGTCAGATAGAAATGTTGCCTCCCACCACCCCATGGTCGAGTTGGCATAAGCCGGAGCGAAGGGCCCAAGGCAGTACCCCTGATTTGATAGAAAGAGCCTTCAAATAAAACAACACATTATTGGTCAAACAGAACAATAACATGTCTAAAATCATAGTGCTGTGTCCCAAGAAGTTAAGAGAATGTGTGTCCAAAATAGAATTTACAAGCTGCCAACCAAATTGTGTGGTCAATAGAAGTATATAAGGATACCACATCGACTGTAGCCCAAATTAATCCTTCCTCCCAAGGTATATCGGGGACATGTCTGAGGAAATCCCTGTTATCCTGCAGGTAAGAAGGTAAAACTGACACCAGTGGGAACAGAGATTCATCGATGAATTGTACCAGATGTTCAAGTAAGGATACACACAAGGTCACTACAGGCCTACCAGGGGGATGAGTAAGATACTTATGAGTCTTCAGTAGAAAATATATAGTTGGAATGATGTGGCTAGAAGGAACAAGGAACTTGGCCAGTTCATCCACAATCTGACCTTCTTCGGCCCACATGGTGCAAAGAGAGGTAAGTTCACATAATATTTGGCCAAACAGGTTTTTAGTCAGTTTAGTGTAACAACAGCGGTCACGAAGTTGATGATTAGCTTCAGCAACATAGCTCACCCTATCTTAAATTACAATGTTGGAGCCTTTATCAGCTAGTTTGATGGCAATACTAGTTACATTTTGTAATTCACCTAACACTGAGTGTATTCTGTTTAAAATCAAAAGATTTCCTGCGCAGTTTACGTAAGTTATTCACACAGAAGACATGGAATGCTTCAACACAACCCCCCACTGCAAACTGGGGATTCAATCTAGATTTATTTTTAAGTTTGGTACGGATGTCCCAATTGGTAAACATCAAAGTCACAGGGATCAAAGGCAGAAGGATGTAAGGATTCATCAGCGAGGAAAGCCAGGTCAAATAATGTTGGAATATCAGAGATACAGAGGTCGGTATGGCCAGAACATGGTATTCAAGGCCTAGCCGCTGGTGGATTAATGGAAAATCATTTTTTTAGTCTGATCTTACGTAGGAATTTATCAAAATCCAAATGTGACTGGACATAATCAAAGGTCATGGTAGGTCAAACATTAAGGCCCAGTGAGAGTAGTGAAGCTTGTGGCACCGTAAGCACATGAGAAGACATATTCATAATTTGATGCATCTTCATAGCTTCTGTGGTTAGTGTTTTGCTCTAGAGCGCATTGATCTGCTCTGTAGATGTGCATTGGAGCCGCTTCCCACAACGGCTTTGGGTTTTTGTCCCTTCTGTGATTTCTGGCCGCTTCCTATTCCTCTGCTGTGACCTCTGCCACTCTTTTGATTCTTGCTGTCCTGGCACAAAAGTCTAATTTTGTCTAAATAATTGAGTTTTACTGAAGGCTTTTCCATTTCTGAAATGAAAGCATGAAGAAATAACATCCACATCACCCACTTGAGTAGATAATTGTTGTGCTACAGGAGTTTTTCGAAGACAGTCAAACTGTCTTGCAAAAGTAAAGATGCACCCTGACTCATAGTCTACTTTGGCTCTAATGAATTACCTGTGCTTGGCTGTTTAATTTCTTCCTCGTACGTTAGTTAACCTTCTTCGATTTCGGTCTGTAATTTCTTGCCCTCCTCTGTGCTTAGGACATTGGTTAGTTCAGATTCAATCCACTCCAGCTGTTGGTACGCAGTGGCATGATCTAATTTAGCATATTTAACAATAATCTTCAGGAATTGTGCAGAACAATCCTTGCCCGCCCAGCCCTATTATTCCAACATGCGTGTAATCCTGATCCTCGAACAATGGTGTTGTCATAATACATAAGCCGCGAGGCACACAACCAACATCAATATAGTTCTGAAGTGAGTGCTCTTCCCACCATTTAGAAATCTCCCTCTTACAAAGCTTTTCCATTTCTCGAGGCAAAGTTAATTCAATGCTGGTATTAACAGCATTTTTTTTGGCTCCAACACTTGTTGGAGCCGGAGGCACATCCTGTTGTTCGTTGAACAAATCCCTGGCCTGGAGTAGTCGGGCTGCCACCCAGGTGTCCTGCATGTCTGCGCGCACTTATGTCAAATAAAATACTCCACACTCTCCTTCTCTCCTCATATATCTGACGTCTCTAAGAAGTCACACTACCAACTGCACCTCCTCAGAGGTATTCTTCCCTTTCTCTCCTTCCCCCAGAAGCTCACTGTCTCCCGAGCTCTGGTTCTCTCAAAGCTGGACTACTGTAACAGCCTCTATCTTAATCTGCCTGCATCCACTCTACGCCCTCTGCAACTCATCCAGAACAGGACTGCGAGACTTGTCCTTGGCCTCAAGCCCAGGGACCGTATCTCTCCAGGACTGAAATCTCTACACTGACTCCCAGTGGCTGCGAGGATTAAGTTCAAAACCCTCTGCATTGTCCACAAGGCCTGCTGGGGCCTGGGGCCTGAATACCTTCAACTCTCTCTTCCTAAATATCTTCCTTCCCGAGCCCTTCGCTCATCCGTCTCCAACTCCCTCAGGGTCAGCCGCTTCTCGAAGCAACGAGCTGGGGGTAGATCACTCTCTGCGGCAGGGGCCTCCCTCTGGAACAGCCTTCCTGCCTCCCTGAAACTTGAGGAGAACCATCTCTGGTTCCGGAAGCACCTCAAAACCTTCCTCTTTGCTTCTGCTTTCTCGCTCCCTCTCCCCTGCTAAATTCTTCACTAAACTGCACTGAATCTGCAACTGGGCCACTCTCACCGACCTCGGTACTGGGCCCAGCCACTCTCCACTTGCACTGCCTCCCTGGCAACCCCTGCACTGCAGCACTGTCTCTGTATCCCTACAGCCCCCCCTCCCAGCACTTGTCTGCACTTACCTTGCACTAGCCACCAGCTGGTCCTATTTTATTTATTTTATACTACTTACCTTGTACTGCACTTCCCCCCTCCCCTTCTCCTTGCACTTTTCCCTTCCCTTTAGCCCTGCACTTGCGCAATCTAAATGACACCTGGCCTAGTAGGATCGTTGTCTGTCTTCCCCTTGTTCCCCCCTCCCTGCCTCGTCGCGCCTTAAAGCACTTGTGTATAGGCGCGTTACAAATGACATATCATATCATATCATATATATCTGTTAGAGGGAGCTGGGAGTGACCTAAAAAAAGTATGGCAATCCAAAGTCTAAAAACACAGACCGGCGTTCAGAGAGAAGGGAGAAGCCGGTGTGGAGAGAGTGTACAGCACAATACCAACAAGTGGATCTTAGAGAGAAAAATGAAACAAAGCATACACCCACCTGATAGTCATGATCCCTGCGTCCTCTGGCACCCGTCACAAAGGCTAACAAAGGAAGGCAGCCAGCTCCAATTTCTGAGGGATGCCACACTCCAATTCACAGAAAGTCTTCCACCAGCGGCCGCACTACAGTTCACAAAAATAACCATGAAAGGTGGCGCGTCTCACTCAAACCAAACAGAGTATTCCCAGTGCTGGTTTCAAACATGGAACACTCCATGTGAAAAATATCCAAACAAACAGAGGAAAGAGACCACACTCTTAATAAGGCATATAGCAACTCCCATGCTCCCAAAATTAGAGTTATGAAAATGTGTGTCTAGAAATAGAAAACATTTATTTTCAAAAAAATGACATGACATGACAGCAAACATAAGGCAGACAGAGGCAGGACGCCATAGGGGAATCCTGGAACGACGCGTTTCGCGCTTCCCTGAGCGCTTGATCACGTAAGGCTGCAATGTTCATAAAAAGGCAGGCCTAGTTCTATCACTGTTTCAACCACCTACAAAATGTGATACCATGTATAGGAACCGTGGCGGCCATCTTACAAGGTGTCAGGTATAGTACTGTTAATGGAACATAAACTGGTCAAGGAGAAATAAGGCAAGATATGTCTCAGCGATAAGAGCAGAGTATTGATATACATATATATATATATATAGATATATATATATATATATATATATATATATATATATATATATATATATATATATATATATATCTATATATATATATATATATATAAATATATATATATATATATTTTTTTTAATTATTTTTTATTTTATAAGGAACACACTAGAGCTGGAGGGACATTAAGGTGAGAACCTAACACAACAAGACCCCTAAAATTCAGTAAAGCCATCTTAACTTTGTGCCCTCTGTTGCGCATCCAATGATGACACCACAGATGATTTCCCTGATTGAAGTAATTGTGCCTTTCTTCTAATTGTTCTATTATCTAACTCTAATGGCATAAGATGTCCATCTGGAACATTGCACAATTGTATTTCTGCAATGCCATGCTTCTCAGAAAGCAGCATTGCATTATAGTCTGGAACTTATCACACTTTCCAAGTGTACACATCAAAGCAACACAAGAAATGTTTTTTTTCTTGAAGCGTCAACATGACATCAGGTGCAGTATAACCTGCATGAAACATATAAGAAATCTCTGTTCCTTTTTTAAGACTGTTTTCATATTCCCCTCAATGATATTGTTATTAAGCATTTCAGCATAATCTACGTCTGCAAATTGCTTCATATTAAGGGTTGGTTCATGGAATTCAAAAACAATTCCAAAGGTTGAAATGAACAATGCGGGTGAGGGTATGAGGAGGGGAGCGATTGATGTGAGGTTGCCTTTGAGTGTGGATGAGGTGAAGGCTGTGATGATGAGACGGGTCCTGGATGAGTGGCAGGAGAGGTGGGTGAATGGGGTGAAGGGCAGGTGGATGTTCGGTGTTCGTGGGAAAGTGTCGGTGAAGGTAGATGCAGGGAGTTCAGAATGGAGGAGGGGGGAGGAGGTGATGCTGAATCGGTTGAGGATAGGTCATGTGGGGCTGAATGACTGTCTATTTCGAATAGGGAAGCGTGAATCAAGGGACTGTACGGTGTGTGGGGTGCCTGAAACGGTGGGACATTTTTTGATTAGGTGTGAAAGACATGTTACAGAGAGAGAATTGATGAGGGTTCGGTTGACTGCGTTGGGTGTGGCTGAGCTGAGTGAGAGGATTATACTGGGAGGTGATGGGGAGAGAGGCAGGAGGAGGAATAGTGTGATGTTGGATTTTGTGAGGCAGACGGGGAGGTGGGAGGAGTTGTGAGTTTAAATGGAGTCAAATAATAATTAGTGGGTACGGTGCACATCATCCTATAGGATGGGGAAGCGCCTGCGTGGTTCCGCCCACGCTTTCGATAATTAAGAAGAAGAAGAAGAAGAAATGAACAATACTGTATATAGTTTTTTGACTATCCTTAGATGGCAGCATCTTGAAGACTGGTTGACCTTTCACAGGAATTCATTGTAACAAATCTCCAAAACGAGGATGTGCTTAACTCGAAACAAAGTGTCATAGTTAGCCTTCATGACCTCTTGCATTTGCAAGTGAATAAAAGCTAGATTCAAGTTAGACAACTTGCTTACTTAATCTACAATCAAGGAATATCTTGTTTTGCACTTGATACAAGTTTTAGATACTCAGTTTTATTGTCATGCTCCACTGGTAGTACCAACAATCGATGTTAAGTAACACCCCCTGTGTTTAATGCTTCTAAACCTGTTGGATCAGTTAAAATACATGACAGAGAGCAATTAAGTACATGTTCTATCATTGCTCTTGATGTATGAATCAAACATGATTTTCCTGTTTCTGGTTGTCCACTGACATACATCAATAGAGGTCTTTATTGGACACAAGAACATGCATACTCGACATGTGGTAAAGCGTGTACAAATCTATGTTTGATTTTTGAATAGACTTCCTTCTGCTCTACATTACGTTTACTTACTAACGTCTAATAATTTGCATCTCCAACTTTAGCCTGTTGCATTGCACTTTCTAGTTCTTCCATGGTGAGCTCAACATCCCTTTGAATAACTGGTTTGCCTAAAACATGTTCACTTCCTTGTGCAGAATCTTGATTGCCCTCAGATGTCTTGTTTGACAATTCTGCTGCCAAAAGTTCTTGTTGATATCTAATTAAGTTTTTTTCAGCAAAAAATGTTTGTTCAAATGTTTCAAAACTTCCAAGTAAATTACTCTCTGCCCGCTATGAAAAGAACTGCAAAAGGCAAAAATAAAATAATTCCTTTTTCTCTGTAGTTTGGCAAGACAGCTTCATTCCAACAATGATCCTCCAACTCTGCAGACCTATTTAGATAAAAGGTATCAATCAATTTGATTTTAATAATCTAGGTACTATCGTGCACTTGTTCAGCTAACTGCTGAATTTCAGTCAAAGGCTTCATTACCCGATTTTGTGTAGTAGCCTGGCCAAGAATGTACTTTATTTATTATAATGTTGCATTTATTGCAGTGCACAAAAGCCTCAGGCATATAGGCGCTAGTTACAGTAAGTGCAAAGTGACAGTCTACAACGTGCAAGACCACACATGAGGGTTACAAACTATGGGTGGATCTTGAAAGCATATATTGGCATTGTAACACCTCATGGTAGGGGGTATAATGCAGTTATACAGGTAAGCATAAAGACAACTTTGCAAAGGATGCACAATCTGGTAAAGTCTGCCTCATGGTACATGGGGATACTTCAGGTGTACAGGTAAGCATAAAGCCAACTTTGGTAAGGATGCACATCCTGATGAAGCCACACCTCATGGTATGCTGGGCTACTTCAGGTGTACAGGTGAGCATACAGACAGCTTTGGTAAGGATGCCCAATCTGGCAAAGACATGCCTCATGGTGCGGGGCTACTGCAGTTATACAGAGAGCATAAAGCAAACTTTGGTAAGAGTGAACAATCTGGCAAAGCCATACCTTGTGGTATGAGGGGTTACTTCAGGTATATAGGTGAGAATACAGACAACTTTGGTAAGGGTGCATAATCTGGCAAAACCATGACTCCTAGTACAAGGGATAATTTAGGTGTACAGGTGAGCATAAAGACAACTTTGGGTAAGGGTGCACAATCTTGCAAAGCCATGCGTCATGTTACGAAGGCATATTTCATGTGTACAGGTGAGCATAAAAAAACTTTGGTAAGGGTGCACAATCACTTGAAAAGTAACAAAGACAGCAGTAAAAATTGGTAGAAGTCATAGGGTTTTACAGCGTGAAAATGATATTATTGATGCAAGCTAAGGGCTAAATACAATTGATTGTTAGCATGCATAGAGTAGTACAGTGTAAACATTGCATTTTTGATGCAGGCTAAGGCTGACATAAAAATGATGGTTTTAGGCATAGTGTAGAAGCGGAGGCACACATGGGTGGGGAGCAGTAACAGTATGTTAGCATATGCTGGCAGAGCAGTAACCGAGTGTCTCAGGTGCTAGACAATAGAACATGAGGGCGATTGAAGATAGGTAACTGGAAATGAGGTTGCAGTACATGTTGGATGCAAAGGACACAAAATAAAATTGCACGCCATAGTAACCATAGTACGTTAATCATACATCCATACAGAGGCAAAATAGTTAGCTGATCTTCTGTTGTTTGTCGTTTGTCTGCTGGTAAGTCTGCCCATACTTCAACTACACTCATCTTTTAATATTTTGTCATGTATGCTGTAACATAATGAGCAAGAGATGTTGTATCATCTGCAATGTACTGTACATAAGTATTTTCATTCCAAAGCTGAGCAATGACAGGATTGTAATCATTAATGAATTGGTATTCCTCCTCTCTTTTTAAATGGTACGTATTCCTGGAGACTTACAAGTAACATGGTGTTGAACAGATGACATTAGACTATTTGCTCTTGACACTGATGTAACAGGCCTCGGAAAGCCAAATCTGGACTGTGTATTGCACTTGTCTTTACTTTTATATTTTCTCTGACAGTACTTTCCATAGCAGCGCTTTTGAAACCTTGCTACCTTTTTCCGTGAATCAGCATTAACATGCTGAGTAGGGATGGAACAAGTAACATATTTTTGAATAAACTCTGTCACTCAGCCATCACTTTCTTTACCAAACTGAGGAGCATCTTTAATTCACAATAGCATATGTATATGTGGAGCCCCACATGCCTGGTACTCTTTTCTCCAAATGAAATGTTCCACAGAAACTATTGGACCAGTTTCGATATTACATACAAAGCATAGCATGGCTAAAATCAATGATGGAAGAATCACAATACATGTCCATGGAACAAAATTCACTTGAATACAGTAAGTGGAAAATATATTCAATATTGGTGCGGAATGAAGATATTCTGAAGAAGAAATTGGAATCATCGATCATCCAATCTGCCTCCTCTTCCAGTAAGAAAAAGCAATGGGGAAAAACATGCTTCTAGGGTTTTTTCACAGACACTGATTGGTGCACCTTTTGTCGCTTTCACCTGGTATAATTCTAAGCTGTCCCCCATGACTTCACATGAGAGTAGAGAATGAATAGCGTAATGTTCATACAAACTATTCCCATCTGCAACAGATTTAAGCTGTACCTGACCTACACTGCCCTTGCTTCTGTATTCAACATCAAGCATAGACAAATCAGGTACAGCTAGACTTTCTTTCTACAAATCACTGTGCTTCAGTAGAAACCTTAAAGCTTCTTTCACCTTTCTGATGTCTGTAATCTGTTGCCAAAATTGTTTATGAGTTCTGACAACACCATGTACTAAAACAAAGAATCTGCAATGTCACATTTCACTCCTAGAGTGTCGACATGTTCTTGCAAATTGAGAGGCAAGTATACAGCTTTGCCTCTCAGACCTTGCACTAATGGTTTCTTAAGCAGTTTTGTCATATTTGTTTGCAGCCTACCAATACCTTGGAAAGGAAGAACAGTTTGCAATACAATAGCTTCACACATGTTCAATTTTTGAAGGAAGCACAACAGGGATATCGGGCATTATCATGTTATTCAAGACCCTTAAAGAAGGAATTTGTTTTCTTTTGTAAGAACCACTGCAGTGCGTATACACATATAGTGCCTCATGTCTGTCAAATCAGTTTTCTACAAGCAAATACAGATAGAAGGCTTTCCAAACATGCTTTATAGAAAGTGTCTCATCAAGACACACAAACAATACCAGGTCTTTTGTCTGAAGACATCTCAAATATTGCAATACCTCTTTTGAACTTTTGAAAAATTTGATCCTTGGAAAGCACAGGGTCATCATCCCCACTTCCTGTAATTGTTTCATCCACATATACATAATCTTTTAAATGAATCAAGTTAAAAAAAATCCACTCACGTTTTATTTAAAAGTGCATGGGACATACATGGTGTTTTGCACTTATATAATTTAACGAGAAGATATCTCATGGTAGTATGATGTGCAGCCAGCATCTGTATATGACAAAACTGACATGTGCATCTGCTTTTATCAAGACAAGCTACAGAGTGACCCAGAAGTCCTGTTTTCTCACAAATTGCACAGTCATCTATTCTATGCAATATCTGTATCTATTTTTCAACATTATCGTTTTTGTGCAAAACTTAAACAATCTCTTTAAAACTTTACAAAGAAAGTATCAATATTGCACAAATAATTGCATGCCCATACTACAGTCTGTTTTCTAGGTTTTATTGCAGACTCTATGCTTCTCTACTGACTGTCTCTAGGATATCTTCTTTTCACAAATCACACCATTTTGGACTTCAAAGCTATTTCCACTCTCAACAATAGCAAGGGTCACATTCCACTGTTGAAATGTAACTCTCTGTATTAATAAATATTTCTGTATGAGAAGTGCATTTCGTCTCTTCATCAAAGACTTCACAAACGTTGTCAGGTGGAAGTACAGAAACAGTTATATTTATGGTTGATGAAGAGAAAGTAGTTCAAGTGTTACAGTAACCTTGCACAAAGACTACACTGCATAAATCTAAAAATAGATATTTTCACGACTACCTAAGTGCCAATCACTGTGTGGCAAACCTAGTTGCGCTCTAGTCTCACTGTCATTACTGTCATTGTACCCGCGGTTACCATGAAATTTAGCTGCAGCTATCATAAAAATATATAAATGTGCTTTTTTTTAACACACTGTATTAAAAGGATCAATTAATGATTATTGATCCAATTATACAGTCTGTGTTTTTTATTGTCTACTTTTATAACTGAAAACTTGGCCCTGAAAAGGGATGTTTAGGGGAGAGAGAAGGAGTAGGATGGAACTGGGAAAGGAAGAACATTAGGGTTTGATACATATCACCATTAGTAAAAACTGAATTTTTGGGGGGATTTTCCTTTTTTTAACTTTAATTGTTTCACAAACGTGGGGGTAAAAGATGCTTACTGGTAGCAGTGAACCTTGTGTTTAGAAATTAGTCTTACCCATCCAGGTAGGGTGAACTTTTCCCGGTACAATGCAATTGTGACATATGTAGCACATAACTTTGTACTGCATCCAATTGTGAGCTGGCAGCAGTGGAGGAGGTTCAGTAGTAGTCCTTGATGATTGGGTACCAGCTGAAGATTCACTTTTTCCTGGTGATGATGCAGCTGGAAGGACAAAAGATGCTGTAGGGAAAGAGGTGAAGGTGTTTCTGAGATAAAACAGTACGGACTGGTGTCCATGAGCTAGCCGATATGGCTTAAAAGAAAAAAAAAACATTAAATAAAGAGAATAAAGTAAAATTATAAATGTAGACAAACCACAAAACACAAAACAAAGGAAAGAGGTTTAGTAGTAAGGCAGGACAAAAAGGAATAGGAAAAATTAAGTTTGCAAGTTTGGACAGTTCTTGGAGGAATAAACAGATGTGTCAGGAACCAAGATCCAAAATGCAATGAGGAAAAGTAAAAGGGCTTCCTGAAAAATGTGGAGGGTATTCGCGGCTATGCCCACAAACCACTCTCTGTGTGCTTTTTGTAGCTGAGACTATGATGAAATTCACACTTACAACATTAACTAATCAGAACACGTGCTGCAGCTGCGCAGGCACACATGACATATATCTGCATCAACATCCTCAACCAATGACAGAGCAAGCTGTGTAGATGTGGCTATGCCACCACTGTATGATGAAATCTGCATGTAGGGCAATGACCAATCAGGCGGCGTGGTTCATTGACGCGGCTACGCGCATTCCTTCACTTCCAAGCCGGCTAATCGGATTGTAGGCACTATATAGCCGCATCAATGAGATGGCCCAATCAGATGGCAGGCTTTGTTGATGCAGCTACGCCTATATCCGAGTCCACATCTTCACCCAATAACAGCCTGAGCTGCGTAGTAGCGGCTACCCCCATGCCGTATGATTAAATCCATACATGCATCACTTATTAATCAATACACGTGCTGTGGCTGCCCGGGTGTCCACGACATATATTGCTTCTAATCAACAGCCAATTATATGTCAAGGTTTATAAATGTGGCTATGACGATAACCTGCGCGTGTGAAATAACAATCAGAATGCACGCTACGGCCGCATTAAAACATCCTCACCCAATGGCAGTGTGAGCTGCTTAGACACAGCAACGCATATATCTGCACCAACAACTTCAACCAATGATATTGCAAGCTTGATAGACGTGGCTATGCCTACACCGTATAACAAAATATGCACATGCAGCATTGACCAATCAGAGCATGCAAGTTCCGTAGCTGCGTATATTCACCACACCCATGGCAAATCATTTAATAGTTATCATTGCTTTCAGTCCTTGCCAGTAAACAGGTAATTTGACTTATGATAAGATGTTTTGCATGTGTATACCCTATTTGTCCATCCTTTTTACTCACGTTGTGCCTAATCCTCTTTTCCCTTGTCTGACTATTCTTGGTTTCATTTTTTCTTTTACATTTTACATCTTTTGCGGCAAAGTCCTTTCTGTGTTGTCATTTTTGTTGTTTAATATTTTCCTTCTGTCAGACTTTTAACATCATGTCTGACAGAAGTGGCAGCATTGAGGATGATGTGGTTTGGGCACCGAATTGGACCCGCCACCAGACAGGCCTACTGGAATGAGACTTGTTCAGTCAGATGGAGATACTTCTAGGTCAAGGCATACTGTTCCAGAAAGGATGCTGAAGAAGGCCAATCTAGCTTGTGCCAGTGGATTCTATGACATGGCCCTTCTACTGTTCTATCACAGAGCTTGGGCACATCTGTGATTATCAATCATCTAGTATGTGTACACTGGAATGATGTTGATGATGCACAGGGGCCAAGTCCTAAAAATTAAAGTGGAGGGACTCATCAACAAATGCAATGGGATGTGGCGTTGCCAGAAATTAGAATATCAAGGTCAAATATGCACATTTCATTAAATTGGCTTTGCATAACCACCTAAATTGCAAAGGACGAATGGCATTTGCCGTTTCATAACATCAACACACAAACAAAACAAGAAAGGATATTTTCTTCTAATCGTGTTTTTGAAAACGTTAAAAGGTGTGCATGTTTTAAACTCTGAGAACCAATACAAATGTTTTCCCTGGGATTTGCAGTACTGAAATGGGACATTTCACCTTCAGTTGTTTGTTATTTTTCATCTGGTTATATAATGCAGTGGTGAAATGTCCGGCCTATGAACCTGATGACTGTGGTTTCAAACCCCAAGGTCGGATTTACTGCATACATTCAAAGAGGACATTCAATGTATCTCATTTTAGCTGTGGGGGGCTGAGTCTACCTCGATATATAACCTCGACTTCAGCCCTGATGATGCATAAAGAAAGGCCCATGAGCACCACAAGCTCAGGATGCATGGGTCATGTTTGTTATGTTGGCAAGTATATACACCTTATCCATCAGCACCACCATAACACCTCAATCAAATCCACAACCTTTCCTACTGGTACCTCAAATCCACACATTGCCATTCTACCGGCACCCAACCTTTCAGTGATGAAATTCTGATGCACTATATGCCATGAATGGGTAGTCCTAGGAAGTGCCACATCGGGGATTGGCAAAAGACTGTCTCTGATCAGCAGGTTCATTGCCATCCTAGTGGCAATTTCCCCCCTTTTTTAGAATAAATAAAAATAAAGCAAATAGCAAACAATATATGCTCCTCTTTTTTTAAAAAATCCCTTTGTTATAGGTTTGATCCTAATGTTTTTTCCAACCCTGTTCCAGCCCACAATCTTTCCATCCCCCAAAACAGCCCATTTTAAGGGACACTTTGTAAATTATAAAAATAGATTAAATTCAACTGCACACATAGATCACAACTTTGTATGGAATCTATTTGATGCAGTTTAAGTTACTGAAATAATGATCTTCATAGCTGCGGCTATAGTGTTCATTAAATATTTTTAGACCTGGATATGGCATGCTAGCCACTTCTGAAATTCGCATAGTCCCACTGGTTGGAAGATAGCTGCAACTATAATTGCACCATGAAGTTTGCAGAGACTGGGTGTTTCACGCTATGATTGGTGCTTTCATAGCCACGGATACGCCCTCCAGTCATGTCTGCAATTAACGGCACCTCCAAAGCTTGGCATCTCGTTGGCTGCTGCCGTACCTGTGGTTATGAATTTAAGTTTAAAAAATAATTAAATTATTTGAAAACTTGTATAAATATTTGTGTGTATTCAGTAGTCACTGTAAGTCGTTTTTAAATATATATATACCATGTAAGAGAAGCTGGGAATACGGTACAAAGCATGAATAGATGGTCTAACAGTGGAGTGGGTGGGTAGAGGTCAAGAGCATGGAGAAGGGGTATAGAAGGTGTAGATATGGTATATCGATAAGTGAAGAGATGGTAGGGGTAGGATGAGGGTACAAAAGATGTAAGTAGGGTAAGTAGGTGGGGTAGTCAGTGTTAGGTAAGGTGGGAGCAGATAACGAGGGAGGGAGTATGGTGGGTGGTTGGGGTAGAAAGGAAAAGTTGGATACAGTAGGTGCACAAAGGTAGAGGCACTAAACATGGCTGCCGTAATATGTCCACAGTGGTTATTTTATAATTTGCACTTTTCCATCTGTAAAAAAAAAAAGAAAAGAAAATATAATTAATTATACAACATACTTTATGGAAAAGAACAAGTTACAGTTGTACAGATATATTTTGTATCCATATAAATAGTACATTGTGTGCAGTATCTTTCGTACAGCAGTTGTTGATAGTACACTGTTGTTTTCTTCACATACAATAATCTTTAGCTCATTAAGAAGCAATCCATGATGCACTTTAAAAAACATACACTTTCATATCCCAGCAAGCTTATTATAAACATAAACTGAATCCGCGTAGACCACAGTAAAACGTTATGTGCTGCATACGTCACAATTGGGTCGTGGTGGAAAATGTCATTTTCTGCCAGAGAAAACTGCAGACAGAAGGAAGTACTTCATGGTGGAGGTGCACACACATTTTAGAACATGTCCAGGCATATATACCTCAGATCAACCTCAATGACTTCAAAAAACAAACATTGTACATGGATCAGTGCACCAAACCAATATATTTGCATTGGACCGCATGAAAGGAATTGGTTCACATCTTCTTGAATCTCCAAATAGAAATCTGTGAGAAGGTGAACAATAGTTTAAGATACAGCAAGCTCCGAATCACAGGACAAATGGACTCCAAGAATGTCCACCACAAATTAACCTGTAAACATTAACTCACACTATCCTAATACCTATCCCATAAAAAAGACAATATACCACAGCATATAGTCTTAATTAAAAGTCTAATTTGTAATCTTAAGCAACAACAAAAAAATACTTAATACAGCTGGCACACACCACACTGCAATAAAACATTTCAAATACCTTTAAATATGTAAATGTTTACTGCCACTTACTTCCACATCGGCCACATTCTGCAATGAGAATGGCAAAAGTGTACAAAATGGTGCCTAAAATGCTTTCCAAAATCAATGGCACAAAACGAGGACAGTAGTAAGCAAAGAAGTTATAGACATGAATGCACATACATTTGGGAAAAAACTCAAAAGCACACATTGCCAAGCTTTCAAAGTTTAAATTACACAAGGGTAGATGTAAGGGCATGGAATCAGAAACACATCTACAATTGGGTGGTCTAACATCCATAGTAAAATATGATTATTGCACATTATTTGACATAACTATGACTATAGAGGCAACCAATCAACTGACATGATACGTTAACACAGCGGCGTATGTCCTGGCGCCACGCTGTATACCTGTGCGTATACAAATACTGAATCAGACTGTTATAGCAGCAGCTATTGGAAAAACTGTGGAATAAAATGTCATACTCACATCAAGTGCCCCCAACAGCTTTAACAGGTGCCCCCACTACCCTGATGGCCCACTGACCTCCACTGCCCTCTCCAATTCTCCCTATAACACTTGTTATTTATGTGGCATAATTTTTATCAAAATGTTGACTAGCTGTGGGTATCCAAGGCTATTGCTGGCTCATTGCTGTATAAACACGTGTATGAGAAAACACAGTACTATGGTTTATTTATCTTTGTTATAGCCACAGCTATCAAGAAAAACAGCAGAATAAAATGCTTTCCTGCTCTTCTAAGCCCTCACCAAGTGCCCCCAATAGCTATACCAAGTTGAAACACTCCCCCCATGGCCTCATCACCTTCCCTGTACTCTCAAATTCCCCCTACAACATTGTAGTTTCTATGATGCACCTTCGGTTGAGATGTTGGGTAGACGCAACAATTCTTTCATATAGCCAAGGCTACAGACAAGCTTCATGGTGCAGCAAACTCAGCCCCTAGACCCCCTCGAATTCACACATTTCATATGGTGTCCTCTTACCTCTGTGAGAAACCTAAGGGTGTTCTCACCCCTACTCCCCGTGGATTCTTTACACAGGTAGCCAGGGGACGGCAATCGGTATTAGATTAAGACCCTGGGGGTGGAGAAGCGAGGGAGGATCACATGGTTGGAGGGTGCTTGGGGATTGGGAGTTGGATAACCACAGGTGGGATAAGGTATCCCCATTTCCCTGTTGATGACCAGACTAACCCTCACCAACCTTTATGGATTACTCTAAAGCTGTTCCCTCCATTTTCCAAAATGTAACACCTAATACTACTGGGACAAAGAAGAGGTGACTAAGAGCCATAAACACCATACACCCATTTTACCACCCTGGTACTGGGACAAAGAAGATGCCTATAAAGTACCATTAAGGTGAAGCAGATCCCTCTAATTATGGTCAAGCAAGGCAAATTATGACTGCAAACCTGCAACCTATCAACGTGTTGCAGATGTATACATTTGGAGTCAGAGTGTAACCGGGAGAATGAGGGCCATGGAGGCAACAAGGGCAACGTGACAACTGGGAGGCCTGTGTGGGTAGAACCAGCAGGGGACCCGGACAACAAGGAGACAGCCGTGGTGGGACCTCAGGAGCCGATCCAGGATTCCGGCTAAGATCCCTTGTGCGGGAATCTCTATCTCAGGGAGACAAGCAGCTGTCCTCATCTGCTCATAGGCAGGAGAAGTGCCAGCGAGTGCTTGATAGTGCCCAACATGAGAGGACGGCTCGCTGAGGTGATCCTACCATCTTGGAAGCCAAGAAGAACCAGCCAGAGCTGCAGGAGAGGGTCCCCTGGGACCAGTGAGTGATACAAGGAGCCAATCAGAAACAGCGGCACTCCTTGCGGGCTGCAAGTATACATAATGAATACTGAAGTATACAAAACTTTCAATATTATTCAAATCATGTTCATTGAATACCGAATCATGAGAAACTTTGAAACACACTTAAATCAAGAACATTGAATACCGAACTAAGTTGAACTTTAATCGTAAAGTAAACAAGTGCATAGTGAATAGCAAATTGAATGAATCCTTAAGAATTCAGCAACATGAGTGCACAAAGAATACTAAATTGGAAATTATCATGCTGAATGCCAATCTTAAAGTCTATTACACTAAAGACTGAAGGGAGCCAAACAATAAACATTATGTGAGAATACAGTGCAGCAAGGGCCCAATTGGCAAGAAGAGTATGACACGTGGTGGTAGAACCACAAGGCTGGCCAGAAGAAGCCATCAAATTGCCAGAATACCCATAAAGCCAGGACACCCTCAAGAGATACTGTGAAGTACACCATTCTAAAGAGCTAAGGGATCCTGGTAGCACGACCTGTGATGGGTAGACCATGTGGTATGACAACTGTGTCTAGACCAGTGAGCCCTGTGTTGTGAACATCATAAAGAACATTGTTAAGTAAACCAGGAACTGGTTGCACAACCTGTGATGGGTGGACCGTGAGGTCTGACAACTGTGCCTAGAACAGTGAGTTATAAATTGTGGAAACACTGTGAAACAAAACATGGAACACAAGGTCTCAAGACCCTGTTTGTTTGAACTGTGTTACTTTGAACTCGAGGAAGGGATCCCTAAGAAGTTATCGAACTATATGAACACTGTAAATCATAAGACTCTTGCAGAACTGAATTGAACTTGGGGAAGGGGAGTTGACGAATAAACTTAACACCATTTGATTATTGACATCCCTACACTTTGTGTTGCTTTAGTTGTGAGGGCAAGCATAGGTTTTGGACACATTACAACTTTTAAGTTTAACTCTTTGACTCAGACTTTCCTTAGTTCCGTTCAGGTAGGGAAATCCCACTGTATCATAAGGCAAGTTAGGCTTTCTCTCATCCTGACACTTGTGATAATAATGACTTTGTTTCAATCTTGAATCTGTTGTCTGTGTCGTACTTCACGATGCCTTCACACCTCCCACCCACCTCTAGACTGTTGTCATGTGCATGTTTTTTGTCCAAATCTATCGCACAAGTCAAATGTTATTTGAGAATGACTCACCTTAACTAAAGGGCGTTGACTGCGGTCCTATAATAATGTATATATATATATATTCAGTAAAAAAACTTTGTTAAAGGGACGTTATGGTTAAGTTGCGCTACTAAAAACCTATGAAATTCAGTGAAAAAACGTTGTTAAAGGAACGTTATGGTTAAGTTGCGCTACTAAAAACCTATGCAATTCAGTGAAAAAACTTTGTTAAAGGGACGGTATGGTTCCAAGTAAAACCGAAAAACCCTTGAAATTCTCCAGTTATGGTAAGCTAAGCAACCATAACTCGCGCCACCACCGTGCACTGCTAAGACTAACACCCAGGACATCAAAGATGACATCACAAATGTCATTGATGACATCACTGATGACATCACATGTCTGGCTCACTCTTTTTTCTTTTGCTGACATATCTACGCCACATAGTTTTCTTCAGTAACAGTCAGAATTAAAAATTGTATTTTATTTGTAGACGTATTCTTCAAGTAGGTTCTTACAGTAATTCCCTTAGAGTCCAGTCACATCATATGAAACATATACATACGGGAAGACACAAGCTTGAAAGACAGCAATCCTTTTTGTGCATAAAGATAATCAATTGACTTATGAGCACTTTCTGATAGTTCTGTTGTTTTTTATTATGGCTGTACTTTCCCTGTATATGGTCATATTTGTATACATTGTACTCACAGTACTTTCCTTAGGGTCCAATCACATCAAGTGATACATATACCTAGAGTAAATAGCAACTTTGAAACAGAGCAATCATTTATTTGCATGAAAATAATCAGTTAAGTTATGAATTGTTTCTGCTACTACTTGTGCTTTTTTGCTAACTTCACTTTCCCTGTATATACCCATATTGGTATGTGTTCTTGTGTCTTTGTGTTTTGTCTATAGCAATGCAATTACGTAATACATGTGCTTTATTAGCTACTTATTACATATTTCACAGTACACAAAAATCTATTAAGAAAACAATTATCATTTCATTATTCAACATATTAACATTATACCTTCATCTTGTACATTGCACACAATGTTATGTTTCTGTATGAGTAGCTTAGTATACTACATAGAACCCCATAATAGAATGCTATTAATATCAATGCATTGTTCAATGCACTAATTAGGGTCTGATATTTATTGCAATGATCCTTGACACTTGTTTCGCAACATTATAATAAGAATCCCTTGTACACATATTTCATGAAAAGTACATACACATGTGATGTCATCAGTGATGTCATCAATGACATTTGTGATGTCATCTTTGATGTCCTGGGTGTTAGTCTTAGAAGTGCACGGTGGTGGCGCGAGTTATGGTTGCTTAGCTTACCATAAATGACGAAATTCAAGGTTTTTTTTGGTTTTACTTGGAACCATAATGTCCCTTTAACAAAGTTTTTTCACTGAATTTCATAGGTTTTTAGTAGCGCAACTTAACCATAACGTCCCTTTAACAACATTTTGCACTGAATTTCATAGGTTTTTATCAGCGCAACTTAACCATAACGTCCCTTTAATGAAGTTTTTTCACTGAATTTGAAAGGTTTTCAGCAGCGCAACTTAACCGTAACGTCCCTTTAACAACGTTTTTTCAATGAATTTCATTGGTTTTTAGCAGCGCAACTTAACCATAACGTCCCTTTAACGAAGTTTTTTCACTGAATTTCATAGATTTTTAGTAGTGCAACTTAACAATAATGACTTTCACTTTATTTACATATCATATGGAACTGACTGAATCTATTCTGCTGTACTTGATGTCCCGAACTCATTTAATGTTCGCGGACATGTTCCAAGAACAGTACCACGACCTAAAAACTCTGTGGGGGTATGTTTGATTGTTATATCATAACATAGGAACATTTAACAAATTCAAAAAGAAGCACACAAACACATTATATGTACTAATACATAAGAAATGTAACCCATATATACAACACACTAACCATTCATTTAAATGCACTATGTTCTAAAATGGAATATACCACAAGAAAATAAATTGGCTTCCAACATAATTACCTCACAAACACGACAGAACTGAGAACAAGAGCAGACCCACTGAGTACATAGGACATATCTTACCTGAAATATTAAGTGTACTTAATTTTATTCATATATTTATAAACTTTCTGTATTAGATAAAAAAATATATTATCTTTTTTTTTTCTCTCACAGAAATATCTAGTACTTTGGAATGGCTAGAGGAACATTTCCCACATGAAGAAATGTCACAAGATAGTGAAACTAATGGTAAACACTTTATAATATAAACCATTTAATTATTATTATTTTGTATACATTTAACATATATATATTTTGTTTTGTACAGAGCATACCAAAATAGAAAATACTTCAGAAAAACCTGTCATGGATAAGACTTTTCACAGTATAGAAGAAAAAATGGATTTATTGTTGACTAATTTTAATCATTTGAAAACTTTTGTGGAAGATCATTTTAAACCAAAAACCTCGTACCGTTGCCCCACATGTACTTGTCCCTCCTCACCATATCCCAGTCAATTATCCCCAAACCCTCTCCATAACCCAAAACGTTTTGATGAGACTTCCATCCCTTCTTCACCTAATAACAATCATGGTGAAACCCCTAATTCTCCTGTTTTTGTTTCTGTTTCTGTCTCCCCTTCTCTGTCATAAATTATTAATATATGTTAAATAAAGTTTAATTTTTATATTGTGTTGTAAATAGTTTCATTTTTTTTTTTAAAACAATGTAGGTGTCCGCGGACAGTGCAGGTGTTCTGAAATATTCGTAAATAAACGAAAATGGAGGTGTCCTGAAGAACACTATACCTGTTCGTAGTGTTCGCTAGAAAGTTCAAACTGTTCTAAGAATACATGCGGTGTTCTGAATTGTTCGTAATTAAACGAAAATGGAGGTGTCTTAAAGAACACTATACCTGCCCGTACTGTTCACTAGCAAGTTGAAAATGTTCTAAGAACACAATTGGTGTCCTGAAATGTTCGTAAATAAATGAAATTGAACATGTCCTGAAGAACACTATATCTGTCCTTACCGTTCACTGTTCTAAGAAAACACGCAGTGTCCTGAAATGTTTGTTTCACGTGTGACTCAAGTTTAATTAGTTCAGGACCCGAACAGTGTCCGTAGAACATCAACGCGCATGCTCCAGCTAATCTCTGTGCATTTGGTGCCCTGCGGACATGCGCTTCCTTCGCGGACTTGTTCGCGAACGGATCATATGACCGCACCCACGCTGATCTCGTGTTCTGAATGCGGACACTGTTCGGGTCTCCGAACAAATTAAAAGTACATTTTCAATTAATCCATAATATTTTTCAATAAAATCTCACCATGGCACAAGTCCCACATAGTAATCCTGAGTTTCTACATACCTTTCGAAACTTTTCAAACTTTTTTTTGTGTTCGATCTGTCCGCGGATAGCGCGCATGTCTGCAGACCGCGCACAAGCACCCTTATGCAAGACCACACCCTAGAGCTTATTCTTATTGTGTTTCTGGCTTTTCTACAGAGCACAGCGACTTTTGCTGCCAACTGCAGATTTCCATCACATCTTTGATGGCATCCCTGGCTGCTGAACTGCCACCTGGTGCTGCACCTGCTTCAGCACCACCCCCACCCCCTCCACCACCACCACCTCCCCAAGGGCCTGAAGAGGGGAACAGGAGTAAGGATGCGGAGGAGGAAGAAGAGGATGATGAGAATGAGGTAGCGGAAAACCCTAATACCCGCACTAGGCGTGAGTCTTGGGTGTGGTGGTTATTTACCATTCATGGGAATGTTCCTAAGGCTTGTGCGAACCGTGTTACCTACAATGAGTGCAAAATGATACTCAGTCGCGGGAAGCACGGTAAGTACAGGTTTGGGCCCACTACTATGAAGCGACACCTGAAGTCATTTCACTCTGGTGCTATTCGCAGGGTTGTACCGTGCGAAGAACGTAGCAGGTTGATTTCCTCTACATCATCCTCTGTTTTTGATCCTGTCACCACAAGGACCACCTCTGTGGGACAGCGTCATCCTCAAGCTGCCTCACAGGCCATCCAGAATGCTGATGACCCTTACCTTTCGAGGGTCACAGTTGTATGTATGTACTGTGACACAGTACTCTGCAGGGGGGAGCGACTTGGTAGTGCTTTTGAGACTATCGTCTCAGAGCACGAGAAGATCTGCTCACTACCCAAATAAAACCCACTCTACATCTTCCTCTCTCAGCTCGCCCTTTCTTATCCCCGTGGTTGGTGTCCCCCCCTTTACCTTCCTTTCCCCTCCTCTCCTAGTGTGTCGTGTATAAAAAACCAAAAAAATACAAAATATCAAAAATTCAAAAAAAAATAAGGCTCTTTTCAGAGCCGCCTTTCACAGTTAAAAAATAGAAGTGAAAATAAATTAAGCAGGGCCCTTTGTATTTTTTAGAAGTCTGCGGACAGTTCGCGAACATTTAAAAAATTGGGTTGCTACCCCATCACAAACATTGCAATTTTCTCTGGGAGGAAGTGGTGGCTCTGAAAAGAGCCTTTGGGAGGTGTTTGTAAGTCAAAAATTATAAATGCTTAACACCTACTTCAAAATGGATGTTGTAATTCCAAAAAAGGTCGCAATGCATTTTGTACATTTCTCAGAAAAATCTGATTGCCACCATAAGTAAGATGGACTCCATCTTTGCGAAAAATGTTTGTACTACGAAACAGACTATTTTCATTGTGAAAAGAAGACATGCCAAAATCTTTTAGAAAGGCACAAACAGCTTTATTAACATTGTGCCTTGCTTTTTTCATTTGTGGACCAAATGAAGAAGAACGAAGCCACATTTGTCTCTGCGCAATCCGTGAAAATATCACTTGAGAATTAGGAAACATGTCCATAACCTTCCCAAGTCCTTCTTTCATAGCAAATTGCAAAACCATTCCAGTCACATGTCCTAAACTGTTCCCTCCACAATGAATTACAATTATGTCTGGATGTTGCTCTGTCTCCAAAGTAGCACAGAGAGGTAGCAAGTCCAACCACTTCATTCCACGTACTCCATGCCAGTGTACTTCCACATGTGGGAATCCAAGATCTACAGCTACTCCACAGCTTTCTGCATGCACCTTCAACCAATGTATCAACGAATCTCCCAAAATCCAAACAATCTGTTTTCTGAAACACACAGTCATAGCTATCTTTTGTTCTCTCAGCAAAAAGAGTATCTGAGAAACTCTTTCCTGGCACAACACACCCACTAAACTTTCCTGACCAATCCCTTTCAGTGCTTATTCTCATTTGCATGACTTCTGAACCCAAAAATCCCCGGATGTAACTCCCGATGTCCGCGAACTACCGCCATGTCCGCGGACATATCATAACATGAACAGCCCTTCTACCATTTCCACTTCACTCTCTCTGCCATTCCCTCATTGGATGTAGCTAAAAAATCACATGACCATGTACCAATCACATTACATACCTCTAGATCTAACTGCATCATCATAGATCAGCACTGCAAATGTACCGTGAATCTCTCTGAGTACAAGTGTCATATCATTGGCAAGCACCATCTACCAGAAATACTGTACAAGTCTCCAAGATTTCTACTTGCAGCTCCATGCATATCCATATGCATGAACACAAACTTCAGGTATGCATATTTTCTGTACAGTAGATGAACACATTTTCAAACAGACTTTTAGTTTGTGTAATCTGTAAATGATTTTACTGTATTTTTTTCAATTTCCTAAAATCAACTATCACTTATAAACCTTTATACTATTTACTTTCTTTATACACACACACTCAAATCATGTTAAACTAACATTTCTTAAATGAAATATATAGACTACATATATTTAAACACAATTGAATGCAAGCACAATCTATGTTTAAATCTTTAAAAAAATACTTATATAATTTCATAATTTTTTGTTTCTATTTATTTATTTACTTAAATACTTTAATTTAGACATGACATTGAGGTGCTATTACCTAGAACAGCTTAGTTACAGAAATAGTGGTATTCACTGGTATATTATAAATTTCACAAGACATAGTAAAGATATTTTTTTTGCTACAGTTAGTCATTCAATACAATTTGTTCATTAAGAACATATCATATGTACTGAACTGATGCAATGTATCTTATGTAAATAAATTAGTTTAATGGTTTTAAAGAAGGCACTGAGGATTTCAATTAAAAAAATCAATATCTAAATTAAAAACAGCGCTATATACAAACAAAGTTACTAATTTGAAGCTTTTACAATTACAGTGAAGACCAGTCTCCTGAAAAGAAGCAGCCAAATTCGAAGAACAAAGAAGAACTAAGAAGTTACCTGTTAATTTAAGAAAAAAGTAAGTAGAATATCACCATAATATTTGTATTATTAATCAAACATACTGTAACGTTAATACAGCTATTTCTGTGCCTAAAAATAGAGATTGTATACCATTTTGTCCAAAAATCTCCATGTCTTAAACAGCGATTTACAGCCAGAATGGCCCACACATTCCTATTTTTGGACACACAAATTACCCAACTGAACCGCTACAATTTTCATATTATAGAACAAACAACTGTTTTAATTGTATACATTAGATTTACTATTTGTACTTTTCCACACCACTAGCTTTTTTTTCATCTGAACCCCAGTTTAGTAACACATAAATTCAAGAATACCTATCCCTACTAGTTGTAGTTCCCAATGCACAATCACACACCATTACATACATCTTTATCATCTTACTCAAACACTCATGCACACAGCACACATACATTCCAGAAAACCCCAACCCATATCTTCTTTACTTTTTAAACAGATTCTAAAGAATGCCTACCAAAAGTCAAGTCCGTAGAAAGCAACACAAAAGTAGAGCAAATGAAAATAAAAGTGTCCAACATAAGCATCCATCTCTAGCAGAATTTGTAAAAAAAAGTTGAAACAAAACAGCTAATAAAGTCATTTAGTGAAACACAAGAAGTTTCAAGTACAAAACTTTGCCTCCTCTATCAAAATGTAAAACAAACCAAAAAACAATTAACAGAAAATCAGCTATCACTACAGATAAAACTACTTCTTCAAATTTTAATACAGTGCAAAGTAAGCATACCAAGAAAAGTATTTTGGCCAAAATGTACCATCACAAAGTCCTTCAAAATCTTATAAAAACAGAGAGAAATCAGGTTCAATGCTTAAAACCTATCGTAGGAAATTAATCTTAGAAGCGTTGATGGACAGTGCAATTCTTCTTAAAAGAAAGTTATTTATTTTACTGTTAAACAAAATGAAACCACTAACAAAACTAATAACTAAATTACAAAAAAGAGGTGAATGGAATCACACTACGAGCACAGAACCATATTTTAATGAAGAAGCGTACAAACAAAAGCAAACAAATACAATTGCCATACATAGCAGTGGTCGAGGTTATGAAAAAGTGAATAATACCATAATGGAACAAGAAGTACTCCTTACAAAAATATGCCTTGAAAACTTAGAATTACCCCTCCATTCAACTGAATCAGAACGTCTAGTGTACAAATGGCCATGCACGTCAATGTGTAACATTGCCAAACAATGTTTCAAATCTTTACGCCAATTCCTCAATAAATATGTAAAAAAAGCAAAGACAAAATCAAAATTAAATTACTGCAAAATATGGATACCTGTCCAGTGCACAAGTACACAGGACTACAAGGACATTCATTGGCCTGCATTACACGAGCTACTTGTAAAACCACTTTCCATGATATCAAAAGGATATCAACACATCATTCAACTATAAGAAATCTAGTCTATAAACTGTACTATGCTAAAAGTCCTGCTTTAGCACTAGCAAAGTTAAATAACATCATTCTACATGGTTCAGAAAAAGACCTACTTGAAGAAATTCACTATATCCAGGAAAAAATGTTTGGAAGTGAAAGCCATTTACAGAATGAAATAGCTTTAAACCAATTAAGCAACAATTCTACACATGGCAAAGTTTTGCTAAACACATACAAAAAAGAAATACTAAAATTTAAAAGTACATCAGCTGAAGTACCAAACCATGTATGTGTATGTTGCCGTAGAACTTTTTATAAAAGTAACACAAAAACTGTAGACCTATCATACAAAATAGAAGACAATGAAGATTCTAAATGGTTTGAATTAGCTCTCTACCTTGTAGCAGAAAACAAATACGAAATAACTGAGCCCTTAATACTTTGCAGTTACTGCACTACAAAGCTTGACAACAACCAAACTCCTTCACGTGCTATCACAAATAATTTGGAATTATTACCAGTACCAAAACCCCTACAACAACTTAATTTGTTTGAGGGCATCATAATTCAAACAGTACACCCATTTCAAGCAATAATATGCCTTCAACCAAAAACAGCAAAATTACCTCCCTCTGAAATGGTAAAAGGCATTCGTGGAAAAGTAGTTTATTTACCATTAGATCTAAAAGAAAATGTGCATACTCTAGGAGTCCAACGTCCAATGCAGCAATCTTTAATTATCTTATTAAATTGAGTACCTACAAAAGACAAAAAAATAATGGCATTAGCTGTTAGATTTATATAAAGTTAGACAAGCCTTCCAATATCTTAAAGAGAATAATGAATATTACAAAGAAATTAATATTGAAGAAAACTTGAAAGATACAACTGAAATAATTCAAGAAACAAAAGAAGCTGGGCAATTTGAGCTACTAAATCCTGCCACAATATCAAATACTTTAGACCATTATACAATTCATCCTTTGCACTCTAATGACACCGTAGAAGATGTACTGGAAACTTACCAAATGTGTCAAACAAAAGGATCGCCAATCAGCATATGGGAAAAAAGTATAGAAGCACGTGCTTTTCCTCTACTCTTTCCTACTGGCAAAGGAGGAAGGTATGATGATAGACCTATTCAAATATCAGCTTCAGAATACCGCTCATTACGGATGTATTCTGAAGATCCCAGATTTAGACAAAATGTGGAATACATATTTCACCTACTCTTTGAAAGTGAACTAGCAACTTTATGTTACAGAGTTGCACACATATTAAAATCAGGATCACACTTTCAAAATATGACAGCTACACAATTATTAGAAAAAGTGCAACAAAAGGATGAGGTTTTACAATCAAATATTACAAATCTATTAGCAAATATGTGTGGTACTAAAGAGTACTGGTTTCGACGTCATGGAGATGTACGTTGTATGATCAGAAACCTTGGCCCACCCACTTGGTTTGTTTCATTAAGTTGTGCAGAATATGCATGGGAAGATTTACATGATTTCCTACGCATATCAAATAAAAACAAAACAAACATAGATATACTAACACCTGGAGAACTTTGTCCTTTGGATCCTGTTAATGTTTCAAGATATTTTCACCATCGCTTCATTGCTATGCTACATTTTATTTGTAATAAAACTGTTCCTCCACTTGGAGAAGTGCAACACTTCTTTTGGAGAAAAGAATACCAAGCCAGAGGAGCACCACATATCCACATGGTTTTATGGATTAAGGATGCTCCTAAATTTGGTCAAGACAGTGATGCCACTGTTTTACAGTTTATTGAAAAATATGTCACTTGTGAAATTCCATCAGAAGCCACAAATAGTGATCTTCTTGCACAAATTTTACAATTTCAAAGACACAAATGTGGAAAATATTGTCGTCGCAAATACAAAAACAAAGGGAAATACTACACCAAATGCCGATTTGGTTTCCCCAGACCAGTTACAAATACAGGTCAAGTGAACAACCTCATGTCTTCAGTTAGACATAGCGTTAAAGGTAAGTCACCGAAAAATACATATTACATAAAAAGAAAAGAAGAAGAAAAATATATCAATGAATATAATGCAATCGTTGCCCACTTATGGAATGCAAACATAGACGTGCAGTACATTGCAGACAATTCTACTGCAGTTGCACGATATGTCAGAGCACACTTAACTAAAGCAGAAAAGACAGAGCTCCAAGACCTCTGGAATGACCTTTCATCAGATAAAACAGTATCTCAGAAATTATACAGCTTGGGCATAAAAATGCTCACCCATAGAGAATGTGGATCACATGAAGCAGCTGATCATTTAACTGGTACTGCATTGTATGGTAAATCTGAAAATATAGTATGGCTAAGTCTTGGTCCAGATAAATCTAGAAAAAGAGTTCTAAAATCATATGAAGATATAGAAACAATAGCCAAACATGATCCCAACAGCCAAGACATTTTAAAAAACAATTTATTGGACACATACTACCCAAACAGAAGTAATACTTTCGAAAACATGTGTCTATACCACATAGCCCAAAAATAAACATACAAAAATAATATGAAACCTGATGAAAAAAAAGGTAAATATAGAGTGACAAACTGTGAAGGCAGCTTAGTTAAACTCACTAAACCAAATGTAATTAATCATATCAAATTTTCATTAAAGACTCCTCAACATAAAGAAGTATAATACATGTCCCTGCTACAACTCTTCAAACCATGGAGAAAAGAAGAACAATTACTAGATAACTATGACTCATATGAGGATGCTTTCAAAGCAAATGAAAGCACTATAACTGATGTAAACTTTACACAGTACAAAACAATGTTGCACAATGAACAGCAACACGAAGAAGAACTCCAAGCCCAACTAGATAAGGACACTGCTGACAGTAGCCAACCTTCTGTAACTGGAAGCCAAGAACCAATGGAGGAACCACTAATAATAAATTAGGCAGAATTAGCTATGATAGAAGTAGAAAACACCATGTGTCAGTATGAAGATAAATAAGACTTAACTATACTACAATCAAAACTAAACAATGAGCAAAGTAGCATTATTCAAGAAGTAACAAAACAAATTGCACATGGTGTAAAACATGAAAATAAGGAATGTTCCTGCCATAATTATAAACCTATACTACTGTACGTCAGTGGTGAAGCTGGTTCTGGCAAAACATTCCTAATCAAAATCATTAGTAAGTTCCTTCAACAATTGACAAACAACAAACTGTCAGCTGTTGTCACTGCCCCCACAGGTTTAGCTGCCTACAACATAGGTGGTGTTACATTACACCGATTACTACTATTACCAGTAGAACACCAGAACAAATTAGACTATTACAAACTTTCTGCAGAAGCTGCAATGGAATTACGCAGAGTATTGAAACAAATGAAAATGCTACTAATAGATAAAGTGAGCATGGTCTCAAACCTGATGTTAGCTTTGATTCACCTCAGATTACAAGAAATACTCAAAACAGACTATGAAGAGCTCTTTGCAGGAAAACACATTATTGTTTTTGGAGATCTGCTTCAATTAACACCAGTAAAAGGTGAGCCTATTTTTAAAACATTAGGACACAAACTCTGCCGTAAATCTGTTGGCAGCATTGGAAATGTCAACCTTTGGCAACATTTCCAATACAGACAATTAACAGAAAACATGCGGCAATCTGCAGATCTCACTTATGCCAACATTTTAAAAACTATCAGAGTTGGTATACTTTCTAAAGAAGCAGAAGCAATATTTAAAACTCGGCACATAAATGCACTTTATGGCGATAATGCATGTGCTACAGATGTTATGGAACAATTAGCCCACAAAAATGTCAATTGTATGGCCTTAATGCCAACTCTTTCAAGCTGTTTCAAATTCAATCAAATCATGCTGAGTAAAGAAATGCAACCAATCATGGAAATTATCGCCAAAGACAAACTAGATGTACATGGTATGACACTACACATGTGTGACAAAGCCGCAACAAGACTAAATAGTTTAGAAAAATCAATCCCAAACACAGCAGTCTTAGAAAAGATATTAAAATTATCCTTAAATTTCAGAGTAATGCTTAAACATAACCTTGACATGGACCAAGGACTAGTTAATGGAGCACTGGGTACAGTTGTTGGCTTTCAAACATACCCACACAACAACAAAATTCAGTTTGTCAATATACTCTTTGACAAACTTTCAGAAGTAAAAAGGATAGGACGCTCAACAGCTAGATTCCTTCTCTTCAAAGATATGTATGTACGCAGAGAACAATTTTCTCTAACTCTTGCATATGCAGTCACGATTCATAAATCACAAGGTCTTGCCATAGACAAAGCAATGATAGATATTGGTAACACAGTCTTTAAAGAAGGCATGAGCTATGTAGCACTATCACGCTTACGTACACTTGACGGTCTATTTCTAATCAACTTTGATGCAAGTAAAATAAACGCTGATATTCCTTGCATTTCAGAATACAATAGACTTCGCTCACTATACACCCCCCACCTAAACACATATTCTGTTCCACAAAACGTAAAACGTTATAAAAGAAAAATAAATCAAACAGAAATGCAACAGGATGTCACTGCAAATCCTCCAAAGAGAGTAAAAGAAACTAATACTTCATCAAGTACAACAAGCAAAAAAGAATCAATTAGGGAAAGTAAACCAGGTACTTCTTTAAAGAAGGAAGACAAACTCTAAAAAAAGCAGTTAGATACAGAACTACCTGGACCATTTCAATTCTCAAATATAGTTGGTGTAAGTTGCTACGCAAATGTAGCAATGAATATTCTATTTCAATTACCACCAATTGTTGACAACATTTACTTACTCAGTACAGACCCATTGTGTTTGCAAATGTTAGTACTTCACAGAAATGCAGCAAACAATCCTGACAACACGTATAGTGTTTATGGAATAAGACAACAATTGGACTACTGTGCTGGAATGGTGAAATTCACTATAAACTCACAGGAAGGTCCACAAGAATTTCTAATGAACTTACTACAAGTACTGGAAAACAAAAACATACCTATAAATGAAATCTTTCAGATTTCATACATGTGGAAAAATACATGCACTCTCTGCAACAATGTGACACAAGAAGACATCCCCAATGAACGCTTCATATATATATCAATACCAAATTGTGAATCCATTCCATTTCAGCAACTTGTACAAAATGCAAACCATGGTAGATTATGCTCTACCTGCAATTCAGATAATCGCTCCACTTTAGTAATACAAACACATAGTAAATACATAATACTAATGCTTCTATGTTACAATGCAGATGGTACCAAAAACAACTGCAAGCTGACTGGATTCACACATGGTCAAATATCACTTGTTAAGAAAACCTTCACAACAATAGATATAATCTACCACACAGGAGCCACAACCAATTCAGGGCACTACACTGCATATATAAAAAAGAAATGTGGATGGTTTGAATGTAATGATAGTACCATTACTCTAAAGCAGAGATTACCAGGAAATCTTACAAACGCTTATTTGATGTTCTTAAAACCAAAATTTGATAACTAAACTGTATTTAAACCCTAAGTAAACTTGTGTTAAAAAAATATAAACTGTTAGAATACTCCAAAAGCTATCTAACTGCTCAAAGATTCTACAACAACTAATCAGATAAATGAATGCCACTAAATTAGACCAAAAAATACACGGTTAGAATACGCCAATTGGTATCTAACTGTCCCAAAATTTAACAATATCCAAATAGATAAATCAATACCACTAAAATATATCAAAAAAATAGACAGTTAGAATACGCCAATTGGTATCTAACTGCTCCAAAATTGTATAATATCAAAACAAATAAATAATATGTTACTGCTCCAAAAAAATACAACAAGCCAAAGTATAAAGCAAATAACCAGAAACAACAAGTGAACAATGAAAACAAACAAACAAATAAACTGTAGCATAACAGAAAAAGTTTTTTTTTAATCCACCATGGATTTTTTTTCTCCCACAGACCCAATGATTTTAGCAACAAATACAGAAACTGAGCAAATTGCACATACTCTGATTTGTAATCTACTAAATATGAGGGTCCAAAAAAAAAAAAAGTATATTGATTATACAATGTAATAAGTCATTACAAAATACTAATACTAACATGCTATTTTCTTTTATCACAGAAATTAACAAGAAATACATGTACTCCGGTTACTAGACCAAACAATAAGTATACAATAATAAGGAGAACCATAGCAGCATATCACATCCATAGTATCTAATACCTTTGTTCCTTATACATTTGTTTTTCACCCAAAGTTATAAGCAAATATAAGTCAAACATTTCAACTATGGTCTATGGAAACTTTTAATGTCTGCGGACATTATGAGTGTTCTTATAACACTTTCAACTTGCCAGCGAACAATACGGACAGCGTTTTCAGGACACCCCCTACGAACATTTCAGAACAACGCGATAGTTCTTAGAACACTTTCAACTTGACAACGAACAATACGGACAGTGTCCTCAGGACACCCCCATTTTGTTTATTTGCGAACATTTCAGGACACTGCGAGTGTTCTTAGAACATGTTCAACTTGCCAGCGAACAATACGGACTACGCCTTCAGGACACCCCCTACGAACATTCCAGGACACCGCAAGTGTTCTTAGAAATGTCTTCAGAACACCCCCATTTTATTTATTTGCGAATATTTCAGGACACCGCGAGTGTTCTTGGAACACATTCAACTTGACAGAGAACAATACGGACAGTGTCCTCAGGACACCCCCTACAAACATTCCCCGGACACCGCGAGTGTTCTTAGAAGCGTCTTCAGAACACCACCATCTTGTTTATTTGCGAACATTTCAGGACACCGCGAGTGTTCTTAGAACATATTCAACTTGACAACGAACAATTTGGACAGTGTCCTCAGAACACCCCCATTTCGTTTATTTGCGAACATTTCAGGACACCATGAGTGTTCTAAGAACACATTCAACTTGACAGAGAACAATACGAACAGCATCTACAGGACACCCCCTACGAACATTTCAGAACAACGCGAGAGTTCTTAGAACACATTCAACTTGACAGAGAACAATACGGACAGCGTCCTCAGGAGACCCCCATTTTGTTTATTTGCCAACATTTCAGGACACCACGAGTGTTCTTAGAACACATTCAACTTGACAGAGAACAATACGGACAGCGTCCTCAGGACACCCCCTACGAACATTCCCCGGACACTGCGAGTGTTCTTAGAAGCGTCTTCAGAACACCACCATCTTCTTTATTTGCGAACATTTCAGGACACCGCGAGTGTTCTTAGAACACATTCAACTTGACAGAGAACAATACGGGCAGAATCCTCAGGACACCCCCATTTTGTGTATTTGTGAACATTTCAGGACACTGCGAGTGTTCTTAGAACATATTCAACTTGACAACGAACAATAAGGACAGCGTCCTCAGGACAACCTCATTTTGTTTATTTGCGAAGATTTCAGGACACTGCAAGTGTTCTTAGAACAGTTTCAGTTTGCTTGCGGACAAAACGGACACATATCGAGTCCTCAGAACACCCCCATTCAGTTTATTTAGAACATTTCAGAACACCTGTGATGTCCGCAGACAAATCGAACACAAAAAGAACGTCTAACACATAAAAAAACACAACTTTCATCCTATCTCATACACTCCCACCCTCCCCAAACACTCCTACACACCAACACACTCTACTAAATACAAAATTTGAACAAAGTTTCACTGCGCTGTCCGCGGACGACCGCGAATCCAAGATGGCGGGCGCTACCGAAAATCTGACGCATTTCACGCTCCACGCCGTCCAATCAGCAAACACGTTGCATGTCCGCGAACATCACGCAAGCCGATTGGCCAATCAGGACACTGTCTGTGGAGCGAACAGGGAAGTGTGTCCGCGGACCGAACACAGATATCACTCATTTTTTTTACCTACTTTTTGGTCATTTTAAAAAAAAACTACTGGACGGATTTTCACCAAAATTGCAAAAGCTTTCGGGACCAAGGCGCTGCTCCTGGTCCAAATTTGGTGAAAATCCGTCCAGCGGTTTGGGCTGTAGACGCGAGCGAAAAATGTTTCCCATTCAGTCCATGGGAAAAAAAAGTTTTGGGACCCCCCTATAACTTTGCCCCCCCTGGACGAATCTTCACCAAACTTTGCAAAAACATTCAGAGTGACCCAAATACTTTTTTTGCAAAGTTTGGTGAGGATTCGTCCAGAGAGAGCGAAGTTATAAGCCACCCAAAAAGTGCTCTTCCTATGGAAACACCAACTTAACCATAACTACATGGCCTGTAAGGATATTTGGCGTGTTACAGCACAGAATACAGCACTACTGCACAGGTAGCAATTTTTTTTTTAATGCAGCGCCACCACATGGGTGCGGTGCATTGCTATATGTGTTACCAGATTAACATGACATATAAGTAAAGCCAGGCTATTCAGTCAAAAACGATTTTAACATATAAGATGCAAATCTATTTTTACAGTTAAAAGCACACGTGCACATTCAAAAATGCACACTATTTTTCACCTGAAATGCCTATGGTGCAAGAGATACATTTGAAAATTAATAACTAACATTATTAATAACTAACCTGACTAATAAAACTGCATTTAACATAACCCACTAATAAAAATGTGTCTCCACTGCAGAAATAGGCCTACTCTGAAAGTGAACTTTTAAACGCACATTCATTTTTCTTTTTCTCTGTTGCTCTGTCCACATAACTCAGGAAGACAAGGGCTCGAAGGTACAGGAAATCAGTTGGTTACAAATGGTTACTGTAAAAAGGAGCCATTGTGTAGAGAGGGAGGATGTGGCATGATTAATTTCTGATTGGAGCAGCGTCATAGCAAGTATTATGCAAGAGGCAGTGATGAGGGTTTTTGCTGGGGGGAGTTTGAAGAGAGGGGGAAGACAGTCGGGATTTGGAGAGCTGGGAGAAGGACCTGTTTTCCTGGTTGGAGCATTTCTGCTGAAAAAGCTGAGAGTTCCAGGCAATAACCCCGGTTTGAGAACGAAAGACGCTTGTTTTCACCGGGGTTAATCTTCAAGGGAGCCACATTCAGAAAGAGAACAGCTGAAGAAAACTCAGGCTGAACAGATAAGGTAATTAAAGAAGTGTGGGGGCTGAGTGTGTACGAGAATATTCAGTCAGTGTAGGAAAGGATATTCCTGTGCTTTAATCACATGTTAATGTTGCAAATTGAGTTCTCGTCTCCACCACTCTCTTTTCAGTGTATCACAGACAATGCTGTTACTGTGCTATTTTATTTATTTCTGTAAAGAGTGAGATCGTGTTTAAATGCAACTTTTATAATACACAAAAATATTTGAAAGCAGACGGGTGGTGTGTTTTATATTTACCAAAGCAGTGCTGATGAAGTGGGGAGATGTTTAGACAGTGCAATTGTCATTTTCAAGGTAGCTAAACATCAAATTTGGTTGCAGCCGTGTGCACAATGTAATTTAGTATAAGCAGTTATAACTAACTGTGTGTGTTGTAGTTTGTCGGAGGTCTATGAGTCGACAAAAACGGAGGCCCGGGACATAGTTCACTACCGTATATAAGATAGTGAAAATACCACATGATAGCTCGCTGCCGTAGATAAGACAGAGAGAAATTGCCCATGGTGGCACACTAAAAATGAAAATGTGGTGTTCCAGAAATGCAAGCCTGAGGTCTCTCTAGTGATTACACGAAAAATCTAAGCAAAAATAAGGGATTCTGGATATTGGGGCCACAAATAAAACAAGGGAATTATGCTCACCAAAATACCACCAACCACGCATACCAACTACGCATACCAAATATGCATGTCTGGGTGCTGAAATAATGCATGTCCACTGTATTATTGTTGTACATGGCCCAATCTGAATACAAGGAGTGATTGTTGCAAAGTTATTTTTCGGCGGTAAGAAAATACCGTCAGGCCCCAAATCTCCACAAAACACCCTACATATTTATGGTGCGTTGCAGGCCGGGAAAGTGATCATAGAGTACCTACTGGGCGTGGCAAGCGTGTCTCACACTGCCATTTGCACATTAAAGGGAACCCATTTTATAATAGCAGTGTGCCACTAAAAACGAATTTCAGAATGTCACAAAGGGAAACCACATTCTCAGATCTAGTGCAATATTTAGAGGCAAAGTTGTTTGCACATGGTAATTGGTCGTCGAATAGCACGTTAGAATGGTGTGAACGCATTCAGGGTGAGGTGCAGAAAGAAAAACTAGACAATATTTTTGCAGAAGGCAGCATAATTCAGGTCTGCCTTACAAGATTATTGAATGCAGCCGATAAAAGTGCAGAGAAAGACTGTTTAATACGGCTATGCGGCAAAATATGGTTTATTTCAAACAAGTCCCTGCGAATGCAAGAGAATGATACTCAGCTAATTAACAGGTTAAAGACTGAATTAGATGGGGCAAGTAAAAATCAGGAAATGTTGAGAGCAGAATTGGATGTATGCCAAAAAGACATGCAATTAAAATGCAGAGACTTTGATACTCAGTTATCCAAAAGCAAGAAACAATTTGAGGATAGTGAGCAAGAATTGGTACACTTAAAAGCCTTAGTGGACCACATTAGACAGGATAAAGATGAGGTTGTTTCAGAAATGCAGATTTTACAAAAAGAACATTATGAAAAAGAATGTGATCTCCAGAGCGCAGAACAAGACATGATTAAAATGATTCAAGAAAGAGACAAGAGAAATAAAGAGTTCAATGAATGCCAAATGCAAATGTGCGACATGCAGGAGGTGATTAATAAGATGAGTGATGAAAACAACTATTTGCAAGATGAAGCCAACAGACTCCTTAAAAAGTGTAAGGACTTAGAACAGCAAATGTGCATTCCCAGGTCCCAGGAGAGGCGGCAGGGTACCACATTCAATAGAGTGGAGGTGAATTCTCGCTCTGCCCAAAGAGCTAGTGCTCCAGTGACTGGGCCGGTGACTGAACTTGGTTGCAGCGCCCTTGGGGGATTTGCTACTCCCATTGGGGGCAGCCACCAATATCATACACCTGAAAACAGGATTGAATCACAAAATAGTGCAATTCCATGCATTGCAACAAATAGCCCCATAAAAATAATGAAATCCATTAAAGCCCTGATCAAACCATTTAAAAAGGGAGGTGAATGCTGCATTGAGGATCATTTAGAAGCGGTGCAGGACATTTTTAAAGCACTCCAGATACCTAAGGAACAGTACAGACAATATTTTCATTTAACTTTAGATGCCCGGACGGCCAGCATCATAAGGGGATTAAATGAACAGCAGAATACAACATGGTTGGAGTTTGAAAAAGAAATTAGGCGTCATTTTTCTCCTTTTCAGTCATTGCAGGAGGCAAAGAAAGTCGCTTACACAATTACTGCTGGACCTAATACATCACCTCGCCAATTTTTACAAGACTTAAAAAGATCATTTTCTCGCTTTGATGTATCTTTTGACTCAAATTCCAATGAGTTTAAAACTCCATACTTCTATGGGCTACAGAAAGACATCATATCCCAATTGGTCCGTGAATTTGACCGTGACAAGTCCCTTGAATGGATTGTACATCAAATCACAAAACTATATGAGGTACTCTATTGTCAGGGTAGAGAAAGTGATAAAATGAAAGATACTAGACCTAAATCTAAAGAACCCTCAGCCACAGTAATGGAAATCAGGTCAGCCAAAATGTCCCTTGAGTCTGCTCAAAGCCAAGGTAAAAATAATGTGACACCTGAACAAAGGGGTAATCAACAAAGATCGCCATTTGCTGTACCAATGTTCCAATCACATGATCCTAGTAATAGAGAGAGCTACATCAGCCCTAGGTATTTAGGGGACAGACCCCGGCTAGGATATCGGCCTGATATGGCAGGTATGAACAATAGCCAGAGACAAAATCAAGATCAAAGAAATGATGGTCCCTACCAGTCATTGGGGACACAGAGCAGATTTGATAACAACATCATGATATATGGTAATCAGGATAGGCCCCGATATGTGGATCGATTTACTGATAATGGAAATCAACCTAGGGGCCAGTACCCACAATCTGAGAGACAGGACATCAGGCAAAACGTGAACTACAATCCACGCCAGTACAATGATTCCCCACCAGGGGATTATAATCAAAGGATGGGTGCAACCCGCTCCCCTCCACAAATGAATCAAGAGTTCAGAAACCATCCCAACTGACATCATTCACCTGAGAGGTATCAGAATAGATCTAATCAGGGGGAAAACAACCAATATCGACCTAGACCACAGAAAGAGGATCCTAGAGAGATGGAAAGGTTCCAGTGCCTTGAGGCCCAAGTGAAAATGTTAGCTGAGCAAATAGGAAAGCTCTGTACAGCGCAAAAACAACCTTCCAAAGAGGGGGCTGATGGCCATAGCAATGACCGGGGGGCTTCCGAAAAGTGACTAAGTACTCATGATAACTGCAGTGCCAAAATGACAGATTGCTCTGATATAATTTTGCATAACGACTCTGAGATGCCTAATGGATTAAATGTGAAAGTGCCAGTAAATTAACTTGTGACAGAAAGTGCAAATAATTCTAAAAAAGAGGTACGGTTTAACCTAGAGCTAAATAAAACAGTAAAGATTTGTACAAATGAAAAAGAAACATTAGGAATTCCAAAAGAAAAAAAGGGACTCATGCATGGGGAATACCAGTGGACAGGGAGTAAGTGGGGATGCTATAGCTCCTTCCCTGGGCAAGCAAAACAATGACCAAACACAGACAGAAAAAGGAAATACTCACAAGGAGGGTACAAGTCAAACACCTGAAGAATTCTTTGAGCCACATATTTTTGAAGAGGCTGAAAGGGCTGGTATCACACTAAATGATCACAAATGCACAGAATTAAAAAATGACAAATTGATGAATGATGTTGTTACACATGTTCAGTTGGAAGGTTGTAATGTGGTCTGATGTTACCCAGATGGATGGGCGAACAGTGGCCACACTCCAAAAAACCTCCGATCATGGAAGAATGAATAAAGTCTCTCGCGCAGAAATGGGTAAAAATGTCTTTCCATTTACCAATGTGTTTAGCCAAAAGTGAAAAAGACCTGAGAAAGGTGAGCCCTGAAATCAGTAAGAATTCACATTTCTTATGTGTATTAGAGGAAGTTGAGGACAGATATTATGCACCCATCACTGTAGAAGAAAAATGCCACACCTTTGCTATGATTGACACTGGCGCACAGGCCACAATTATGTCCAAGGAGCTGGTAAAGAGTATCAATGAAGGGAGACCCCCACTGAGTCAGATCACAGTGAAGGAAAATCAAGGCCCAGTGCATAACTTAAATGGGGAGGAGGTGCCCATCATAGGTGTAACTGAGGTTGATATAAAAATAGGAAAGCACAGAATGAAACAAGAGGTATTGATCACATCTATTTGTGAAATTCCATTTCTGATGGGGACAGATTGTCTGAAAAGATTGTCTCCTCTAATAGATGGGGTGAATGGAGTGCTGTGGTCCTTAATCAAAAAACCATTGAGGCCTAAGAAACTAAAATCACAAAACAGCAATATAAATGAATGTCACACCGTTGCCAAAACAAATGATGCTGTGGAGGTATATCTCCAGAATAGCTGCATACCTAGCGTCACTGTTATATTAATGTGTCAAGACAAAATGCAGAGCGACAATGAAAAACTACCTGTACAAATATACTTGAACCCAAGGAAAAATTGTCAGACTGCCATAGATGAGCACACATTACGTTTTTATTTAAAAGAGAAAACATGCAAACAGAATATTACTCCTAAAACAGATTCAGAAAAACACATTACCACTCTGGCAGAAATACACATGGAAGATGAGCAACCATGGGTTCATGTTGGTATAAATGACTATTTTAAAACAATAAAAGCCACTTTAGCGCTTGAACATGAAAGGAGTTTCATTAATGAGAAATTGTTGCAAAAAATAATGGAGAGGGAAGAAATCCCGAGATTTAGGATTAAAAACCAATATGTTTCTGGCTTGGACAGTCCAGACTTTGAAAACCGAATTGCAGGCAGATGCATGCTTAAAATTAGCATTGGGCTGAAAACAATTTACCATAATGTATGGATAGTGAGTGGAGCACAAAATGAATTTTACATAGGCAATGACATCATGCACAGAATGGTGTTAGATTTCCTTAATCAAAAAATATGGTCACGCCTAGGTGGTCCGGCACCTGAATTTGAAGACAAAAGAAGGGCTTATCATTGTGCACAACTGGTTCCTTATGCAATCGAATTACAAATGAGGAAAGATACTATTATTCCTGCATTTACAAAACAGTTTGCAATAACACTGAAATGCAAAAATGGACAGCAGATGAAAGGCTCTGATGCATTTGTATGCCTGAATGAATCCATAAAACAGCAAGGCCTGGATTATGAATACATTCCATTGGTAGATATTGGTGAAGGATCTGTAAAAATTATGGTAAATAATAAAGGTTGTCAGGATATTAATTTAGAGGAAAACTCCCCATTAGGAATGGCCATACAAAAATCACATTATACGGCACATTTAAATAACATGGTGATTGGAAATATTCCTGAAAAGTATGTAGATGCCAAGGGTGAGTTGCCAGAACACCTGGACTCTCAGCCCAAAGGAATATTTAAAATTCATTCTGTGTATCCTTATGATTCAAATGAGACAGTATGCTGCCATCAAGAGGATTGCATAATATTTAATTTAAATGAAAATGAAACAGAAAATCAGCCCATTGAAGTGGAAGCTGATATGCCAAAATATTTAAAAGTGGCAGCTTTACAAAAAGACACAGCCACACAGTTAGAGGAAAGCGCCGAGATTCCCTTACCAGAAGATTTTCCAGAATTTTCCAAAATGGTAGAAGAACAGATCTCCTTAGCGAATGCGTGTGAAAGCAATGAAGAGAGGGACAATCTGAGGGAGATATTTATGGAGTTTAAGGATGTATTTGCAAAAGATGCTTATGATTGTGGTTTAACTGATTTACATGTGGCCACACTACCAGAAGGGTGTAGCAGAAATCCAGTGTTTGTACGCCAGTATAGACTACCGCTGGCATGTTTAGAATCATTGGCAGAGATTATTAAAAATTTGGAATCGCAGGGAATCATCAGGCCCATTCATAGCACATCCAATACACCTATTTTAGGTGTGTTAAAGCCAAATGGTCAATGGCGGCTCTGTGCAGACTTGAGAGAGTTAAATAAAAGAGTACCGGTATCTAGATGGCCACTGCCATTCATTGATCAGGGCCTAGCTCAGATACATGGTTCAAATGTATTTACCACATTAGATCTCACCTCTGGATATTGGTGCGTGCCATTGGCAGAGGAGATACAACATTTATTTTCCTTTACATTTGACAGGACTCAATATGCCTGGCTTAGAGCTCCGTTCGGGTACATCAATAGTGGGAGTGAATTTGGCATATTTTTGAGAAAGGCCATGCCGGATGCAGCGGAAAGAGGAACAATAGTTTATGTGGACGATGTCCTGATAAAAAATAAAAGCCTGAAAAGCCATTTTGATGAAATAAGACATGTACTTGGCCAATTGCAGAAAGCAGGCGCCAAAGTATCTTTGTAAAAAGCACAATGGTGCAAGAAAAAAAGTGAACTTTCTAGGGCATGAAGTGACTGAACATGGGCTAAATCCACAAAAGAAGAAAATAGAGGCCATACAAAGATTAAAAGATCCTAAAAATGTGAAAGGAGTAAAAAGTTTATTAGGGATGACAGGCAATAACAGAAAGTTAATTGAAAATTATGCAGAAATCATTCAGCCATTGACTAAATTGCTTAAACTGAATACTCCCTGGAAATGGGAAAAAGAGCAGTCTGATGCAGTGGCTAAATTAAAGGAATGTCTTGTAAAGGCACCATGTTTAGCATACCCCATAAAGGACAGGGATTTCTTTATAGAAATAGTTTTTTCTGAACATTGTATGTCAGCAGTGTTAACACAAAAACACAATTTGAATCACAAAACCATTGCATATGCAAGTAAGGCATTTTCCCAAGTTGAAATGAAATTTAATGAATGTGAAAAGGCCCTATTAACCACTGTGTGGGCGCTACAACATTTCCACCCCATTGTTCAGGGAGAAAAGGTGATTATTGAAACAAATCACCAACCTTTGCAATTTTTAGAGAGTAAAAGAATTAGATCAGGTAATCTAGCGCAATCCAGAATCACTTCATGGACGCTGGCATTACAATGTTTTCCCGTAGAAGTGAGATATGGACAAAATAAAAAGAACCCAATTGCTCAAGGGTTAGCTGACTTACATGACTGTGCAGCTGAACAAATACCAAATGAAATGGAAGTAGAAACTAGTTTGCAGGAATTTGAACAATCACCACACAAAGCTTTTGATGAAAAAACATGCAAGGATTTGCCAACTTTATATGTGGATGGTTGTGCTTTTCACATTGAAAATGACAGTAATAAACAGTTAGTGGCAGGAATAGGAAATGTCTGGTTGAAATGTGAAGGTGTCCCCAGTATAGGGATGAGGATTGGAGATATGAGCAGTCAGGTGGCGGAATTGGCAGCCATTTATAAAGCAATTGCTACTGCAGTTGATAAAAATTTCAGTGAAATTGTCCTGGTGACTGATTCTGACTATGCACGGAATAGCTTTGTGGAGTATTTGCCTGGTTGGAAAGCAAGAGGCATGGTTACATACAACAAAAAGCCACTTAAGCATGGAAAAATGATACAAGCCATAGACAAATTGGTGTCAGAGAATAAGTTAACAATATACTGGAGAAAAATTCGTGGGCATTTAAAAACACCAGGAGAGGATAAGGAGGGAAATGATAAGGCAGACCACCTGGCTAAGATTGGGGCTGTGATGGGAGAATTGCTACCTATTGATTATTTAATGGGTGAAATACAAATTGATGCAGTCACACGTTCTAAAGCACCAAAGGAGGTAGATCAACTGGTGGTGCAGTGGAGTCATGACACTCCAGACCAAGATTTGATTGAGGCACAAAAGAATGATCACATTTTGGGAATCTATTATAATCATTTGATAGATCCCGAACAAAATTCTTTGACAGAAAATGATTGTATGGGAAAAGAAGAGTTGAGGGTGTTATTAAAGAACAAGACACGAATTAGATTACAGGATGGACTCATGATTAGAGAGTCCATAACACGACAAATACAGTGGGTAGTACCCCTTTCATTCAGAGGACTAATGCTACACCATGCACATGATGCCATAACTGCAGGCCATAGAGGTTCACAAAAAACATTAGAAATACTAAAAGATTATGCTTACTGGCCACATATGTCCCAAGATGTGGAATTATATACTAGAGGATGTCTTGTATGCGCCCAATTTAAACCTGCTTCACCAATGCATAGAGCACCATTGATGAAAAGAGGCCTAACTCTCCCATGGTCAGATTTGCAAATAGACTATGTAGGTCCTTTAAAAAGGTCGAGCAGGGGACACCGTTATATTTTGAGTGTGGTATGTTTGATGTCGAAGTGGATTGAATGCATTCCTGCACCAGATTGTAGTGCGCAAACAGCAGCCACATTGCTGGTGAACCATGTGTTCTCAAGGTTTGGGTTGCCACAAAGAATTGAGTCAGACAGAGGAAGTCATTTCACAAGTACTCTAATGAGTAAGGTATGGCAAATACTAGGTGTGAAAAGGAAACTACATATCGCATATCGGGCGGCGTCTTCAGGTACAGTTGAAAGAAGCAATAGGTCTGTTGTGGATATTTTAAAGAAATGTGTGGCAGAAGCAGGTTCCAGCTGGGATTTACGTTTACCGTTGGTTTTGATGGCAATCAGATCAACTCCTGCCAAGGCAACAGGTGTTAGCCCCCATGAGGTCTTGACAGGTAGGAAAATGGTGTTACCACAACACCTACTATACAGAACACATGAGCAGACACTTGTGAGTGCATCCACAGTTCATGAATATATTGATGAACTGAGGAGGCATTTGCAACATGCATTTGCTTTTGTGCAGAGAAATCTGGAAAGAGCTGCTGACAATGCAAAGTCTTATTATGACAAAAAGACATCAGTAAAGGAATACAGTGTAGGGGATCAGGTGTACAAGTTTCATTTTGGAAAAAGTAAACAGAAAAATTCTAAATTTCTAGCAGCCTGGCAGGGGCCATTTCGAATTATAGATAAGGTCTCTCCTGTAGTTTATAAAATTTTGAAAAATGAAGGTGAAACGGCAATAGAGCAGTTTGTCCATGTAAATCAAATCAAACCATGCCATCCCAGACATGAGATCAGGCAGCTTGAGCATGTAGAAACAGATAAAGTCCCTTGAACACAAAAAGAGAAAATAAATGGGTACAATCAGGAGGCAGTGACAAAGAAGTTAAAAAGTTGATTGTTATAATGGTACATAAACACTGTAATATATGTAAAAATATATAATATAAAATAAATAAATAAATAAATAAATAAATAAAAATATATAATGGAAGCTCATGGTTGATGTGCAGAGAGAAAATGTATTAAATATTGAATGCTGTTTTATATGTGCTTGTTTTCTTTAAACTTGTGTTTAATTTCAGAAAAAAAAAAAAAAAACGAAATATTTTTACCAAGCATGTTTTATTTTTGGCAAAAGGGTGAAGTTAGTATTGTGCTATGTACTTAATTTGTTTATTTTCTATTTGATTTAGAAAATTAACATTATTTGGTCGGAGGTTCCGGGATCAGAGCCCACGGGAGACGATGAAGTCCTGGAGCCCACGTGGACGGATTCCGGGAAAGCCCCAAAGAGGGGTGAAGACCAAGGCTGCAAAGCGATCAGCATTGAAGATGATACTGATGATATGGTTAATGATGATGATATTTGGAGGGATCTTCAAGAATTCAGAAGCACAGGTGCCACTACCGTGGCCATGTAATATATATATATATATATATATATATATATATATATATATATATATCAGGACCTAAAGTAGCGGCCCTGTAGTTATGGTTAAGTAGTTCAACTCATATGAAGAGCACTTTTTGGGTGGCATATATCTTCGCACCCCCTGGAGGAATTGCCACCTAACTTTGCAAAATGAAGTATGTGTCCCCCTTGTAAGGCTTTTGTGATGTTTGGTGTGGTTTCATCCATGGGGGGGCATAGTTACACGGTGGTCATAAAATGTGTGGAAATCCTCATAGATGCAATAGAAACCCAATTTTCTGGCACATACAGCCCAAACCGTAGGACAGATTTTCAACCAATTCACACTGAAACAGTCGCCATGTTGGATCTGCTGACATACGACCGCGGATATCACAGTTAGCAAAAAGTCTTGAAAACACATTTGGGGTTATTTGGTAGCTGAAAGAGGGCCTGGAAAGGGTGGGAGAGTGGAATAAAGATGATATGGAGCTGATTTTCTAGGTGAAAAAGGGTGTGCAGGTGCCGGCAACCCCATGGTAAATTTTGCTGTCTGCGTACATCATTTCAATTGAAGGGGGTTTAGGGCAAGTTTTGTTATTTGAGAATGTATTGTTCATACTTATATGGTTTAATTCTATTGTGGTGGTTGGCCACACACACTATAGTAAAAAATGTGAAATAATTATAGGTTATATAGTGGGAGTATACAGTATTTGTAATATGGTGGAATGATGTAATTTAAGTGTATATGCATTTATGATCTTAGTACAATTGGGGATAGTGCTTTTGGAAAATATGTGTTTATACTTGGTATGGTTACTTAGTTGGATTTAGTAATAAAGCTGGAATACCGGGTTTTTTGCTGTGAATTAAATCTAGTATAAAGTATAGTATAAAGTGTTAAGCAAGATTATTTAAAAGCTTTAATTGCATATCATTTTACAGATACATTTAATTTGACCCTCATAAACAGTGCATTCTATGTACTATGTTTGGTACAACATTAGTGTGTGGTACACTATTGTTGTATTGTCATGAAATAATTGTTGGGTCATTGAGGATTAAAATAACAACTATAATTAAAACCTGGCTCTTCACACAAGACCCCTAGCCTGACCCTAACTGTGTCAATTGTGTCACCTCTATCACTGTTAGAACAGACTATGCCTGCTCATCCATATCATGCACTGTAACTATTTCATCTATGTAATGTAACCATCAACTATGTTCTTCTATGCATTATAACTAGTGCCCAGATACCTCCGGGTTCGGCACGCTCTACAAATGGAAAATAAATAAATAAAATAAATTAATTATGTAAGTGTGATAGTATGTTTGTTTGAAATGTTGGATCTGCTGACAGACGACCGCTGATATCGCAGTTAGCAAAAGGTTTGAAAACACATTTGGGGTTATTTGGTAGCTGAAAGAGGGTCTGGTAAGGGTGGGAGAGTGGAATAAAGATGATATGGAGCTGTTTTTCTAGGTGAAAAAGGGTGTGCAGGTGCCGGCAAGTCCACGTTAAATTTTGCTGTCTGCGTACCTCATTTCTATTGCAGGGGGTTTAGGGCAGGATTTGTTATTTGAGAATGTATTTTACATACTTATATGGTTTAATTCTATTGTGGTGGTTGGCCATGCCCCAAGAATCTGGCCCGGCCACACACACTATAGTAAAAAATGTATAATAATTATAGGTAATATAGTGGGTGTATACAGTATTTGTAATATGGTGGAATGATGTAACTGAAGTGTATATGCATTTATGATCTTAGTACAATTGAGGATAGTGCTTTAGGAAAATATGTGTTTATACTTGTTATGGTTACTTAGTTGGATTTAGTAATAAAGCTGGAATATCTGGTTATTTTGCTGTGAAAGAAATCCAGTATAAAGTGTTAAGCAACATTATTTAAAAGCTTTAAATGCATATCATTTTACAGATACATTTAATGTGACCCTCATTAACAGTGCATTCTATGTGCTATGTTTGGTACAACATTAGTGTGTGGTACACTATTGTTGTATTGTCATGAAATAATTGTTGGGTCATTGAGGATTAAAATAACAACTATAATTAAAACCTGGCTCTTCACACAAGACCCCTAGCCTGCCCCTAACTGTGTCAATTGTGTCACCTCTGTCACTGTTAGAACAGACTATATCTGCTCATCCATATCATGTACTGTAACTATTTAATCTATGTAATGTAACCATCGACTATCATCTTCTATGCTTTCTAACTAGTGCCCAGATACCTCCGGTTTCGGCACACTCTACAAATGGAAAATAAATAAATAAAATCAATTAATTATGTAAGTGTGATAGTATGTTTGTTTGAAATGTGTGGTAATTAAGGGAACGTTTAAATTAGTCAGATACATGTTGGCATATTCTAACTATATTTACATTCATAAGTATTATGGATGTAGTTAGATACCTGTTAGCATATTGTAACTGTTTATTTTGCTATAGTTTAGTGACAACATTTGGGTTGAAGGTATATTAAATAGGAATGTGTTATATTTGCTGGTAACCTATGTTTTTGAGTAACAGAAGTGTTAGAACATTCAAACCAACCAATAGTTTTTTGGACATATGCAATATAGTGGCTTGATGTGGTTGTGGCACCAGTGTTGTTTATTATGCCTTCTGTTGAGAAGGTTTTCTTGCCAACAGATAGTTCACTGCGTGTAAACTATTGAGCTTACAGTTAGTTTTGGTACCATCTGCATTGTACCTAGGAAGCATTAGTATGACAAATTAGCTATGTGATTTTATTTGTAAAAGGTTATGAGTAGTTGTATCCTTGAGTTGCGCCACACACTTATAACACAATTGAGTTGGTCTTATTCCAGTTTTTATTAGTTACACTCTTGGTGATTAGTAATGCCCTTGTCAGTTCATACGTGTTTCGGGTGTAGGCCTTTTTCAAAACCGGGCTATAATTGCAGTTACTATACTAAAAATCATTAGAAATACTAAATTCAAATCAAAGATATTAACCAATAGATAATTAAACAATTTTGTTTTTTTTAAAAAGAACATTTTACAACATAGATTAGAATTAATAAAAACAATAAGAATCATCATCATAGTGATACAACAACATTCATAATGTGCAAAAAGAGAATTAGGGATGGCGATAGGCAGGACTAGTAGGAGAGGAGACATACAATAAACAGTTAATACTGCTATCTAGTGTTTCCATCCAAAAAGGTTTCCAACAAAACCTTTTCCTTTGAAACCTATCCATCGAAAATATATGCATCAAATGCATATATGTAATGGGTAAAGGGTTAATTTTCGTTGGGCTGGGTTTTTAAAGGTAAAAAATGGGGGTTTGGGGGCAGAACACTCCCCAAAAAATGCATTTGATGCAAATATTTTCGATGGTTGGGTTTTCGATGCAAAAACCTTTGTTGTAAAGTTGTAGATGGAAAGACCATAAACCGTTAATACTTCTTCCAATCCTTGCATATGGAAAACAATATCCATTGCAACTCTAATTCAGCCAAGTTTAATTGAAAATGTGTCATTTATATATTTGTTGTATTGCCTCTAATTGAGAAGCACAGTATTATGTTCTTCATTTCACCAGTTTTCATTAGTATATTGTAATAAATTGATTCCTGTCTATCATACATCTTTTAGTGCCAATTTTTACTTACATTACTTGTATGGGGGGTCTAACCAATGCTTGCAATGTTGTTTACCTGTTCCCTAGGTGCTCTACAGATGCACCTAGAATGTAACTAATAAAAACTGGAATAAAACCAACTCAAAAGTGTTTGGCGAAACTCCGGGATACAACTACATATAACATTTTAGATGAAGGAAGGGGCAGTCCTGAAGTGTATCCCAGTATGTGACTAGCATCATTATCAATTTTTTTACTATTTTTGGGTGCAAGAAGTCAGTTTATTTGTATTCTGGAATGATTGTCTGAATTGTAAAAAAGGGCATAATATGCTAGTATTTAAATTCTGCAGAAACTGGTGCAATGGAAAGGAATCACAATTCGGTATGCATACATATAACAGTTGTTCATTAGGGATGTGCTCTTGTGAAACATGGTTGTAGAAAGTGGAAGTATGTTTACAGGTGTATGAAATCTGCAAGATTTCATTTATAGGGGTATTTTTTGTTATTCGGTACTTTTAGTAAGTACATAAGGAATTCATATGGATCTTCTTGTGTGTTTATGGTGAATGTTGCAGTTTCTGCACAGTAGTCTAATTATTGCCTTATACCTGAGACATTGTTAGTGCTGTCAGGATTGTTTGTGGCATTTCTATGAAGGACGAGCATTTTCAAACACAACTGGTCCGAGCCATTTAAGTAAATGTTATGAACAATTGGTGGCACTGTAGGGAGATCTGTGTTAGGTTCTGTTTGTATTACTTTTCTTTTTAAAGCTTTTATTTTTTGAGGTACTGGGTACATATCTAGATGGGGTGTACAGTGCACTTAGCCTGTTTTATTCTCGGATGCAAGGAATGTCAGCGTTCACTTTGTTTACATCAACGTTAACTAGGAATAGACCATTGGACCTTGCGATGTGTGAATAGTGACAGCATATGCAAGAGATAGAAAGAATTGTTCTCTGCATACGTACTTTAGCTCCTGCTAATAATTTGTAGTATTTTAATTTGTTTTGGTGTTCTATTGGGAGGATCAGCAGTTGATGAAAGGTACAAACCCCCATGTTGTAGGCAGCTAAACCTGTGGGAGATGTTACAACATCCGAAAGATTTTTGTTTGGAACCAGCTTCATCACTTGCATACAGGAGCAGCAGTTTATCATTTTTACAGCTTCATGTTTTTGTTTCATGTTCATACATATGTACATGTCTTTAAAAAGAAGGTAACCTGCTATTGTACGGGCTATTTATTTAAGTTCTGGAAGTTTGTCAAAATATATGTTGACAAACTGAATGTTGTTGTCATGTGAATATGTTTGGAAGCCAGCTACTGTACCAACTGCTACTTTGACTAAACCTTGTTCTACATCAAGGTTACGTTTTCGAATTATTCTGCAGTTTAGACACATACCTAAAATAATTCTAATCCAGCTGTGTTGGAGATACATTTTTCTAAGCTATTTAGTCGTGTTGTTGCTTGGTGGCACAGGGAGTGTCATGCCGTGCACTTCCAATTTATCTGTGGAGCTGATGTGCAATTTTCTCAACATTGTATCATTGAATTGACTACAGATTGCAAGGGTTGGCATTAAGGACATGCATTTTATATTTTGTTGAGTACATTGTTCAATGACATCAGGAGCAGATGTGTTTTTCCATATAGTTCATGGATTAGTCTAGTATTTAAAATGGATTTTGAATCTTTAGTAAGCAGCTCAGTTCTAATGCTTTTTAAAATGTTAGCATAGGTGTGGTCTGCAGACTAACGCATGTATTCAGTTAGTTCTCTGGAGCCAAAATGTTGTCAGAGATTTACATTTCCAATGCTGCTGAGTGTGTTGTGGCATTGTTTGTGTCATAAGGTTTTCAAAACAGGTTTACCTTTTACTCGTGTTAACTGTAGGAAGTCTCCAAAAACAATAACGTGTTTCCCTCCAAACAGTTGTTTGTAGTCGCTTTTTTAGGACTTCTTGCATTCTTAGGTGAATTAAAGCTAACATTAGGTTGGAAACCATGCTTACTTCATCTATCAGGAGCACTTCATTTGTTTCAGAATTCTGCATACTTCAGTAGCAGCTCCTGCTAATAATTTGTAGTATTCTAATTTGTTTTGGTGTTCTATTGGGAGGAGCAGCAGTTGGTGAAAGGTTGCACCTCCTATGTTGTAGGCAGCTAAACCTGTGGGGGACGTTACAACATCTGAAAGAATATTGTTTGGAACCAGCTTCATCATTTGCTTACAGGAGCAGAGGTTTATAATTTTTACAGCTTCATGTTTTAGTTTCATGTTTAAAACCATGTTCCATTTTTCAGTGACTTCCAGATAAATGGTGAGTTGTTCATCATTTAGCTGTGATTTCAGCACTGATAAGTCTTCCTCAGATTTTTCAGATTGGTACATGCTATTTTCTACCCCAGGCATGGCTATTTCTACTTCATTTAGAATGAGTGATTCTCCAGGTGGTCCTTGGGTTTCTTTTAAAGGAAGGTTGATTGCCCTCAGGAGTGTCTTTGTCTAGTTAAGCTTCAAGTTCATCCTCTTGTTGGTGTCCATTGTTCACCATTTCTTTGTATTGTTTGAAATTTAAATTTGGTATACTGCTTTCATTTGCTTTGAATGCAGCTTCAAATTGGTCATAGTTACCTACTAATTATTTTTCTTTTCTCCAAGAAAGTTGTCTGTAAGAAAGTTCTCTATGTTGTAGAGATTTAAATGATAACTTCATATGATTAATTAGGCTGGGTTTGGTATGTTTCACTACGCTTCCTTCACAAGTTGAGACTGAATATTTGCCAGTCGTTTCAATTGGTGAGACATTGTTTTTGTAGGATTAATTTTGGGCTAAATCTTAAAGGCACATGTTTTCCAAAGCAGTACTTCTGTTTAGGTAGTATGTGTCAATTTAAATGTTTTTTAAAATCTCCTGGCTGGGAAAATCTGCGGCTATTGTTTCTATTACTTGGTAGGATTTTAGTACTCGTTTTTGGGATGAAGCTGGACCAATGTTTAGCCAGACAATGGGCCTCAATGGGCCTCATTACAAGTTTGGCGGTAGCCTTGCTGGTAAAACCGGCAGGCTGCCACCAAACTTGTAATTTTTCCAGTAATTCCCATTTGTGGGTGCCGGAAAAAAGATGCTCCCCATTCCCATTCACCCCCATAGGGCTGAATGGGAAAGGGGAAACTGGATGCACCGGCACCGTATATAACGGTGCCGGTGTATACGACATGCTGTGCCCGCGGGAGTCTTTCTGCCCACCAGGTCCGACCTGACAGATAGAAATGCACCGCGGGCACAACTTGTAGTTTTCCGGTCCAGCAACTACAGTACTGGCATGCTTACCGGTACCGTACTTCCCGTACTGGCAAACCTATAATGAGGCCCAGTGTGTTGAGATTTGCCATATAATGCTATATTTGTTAAATGTTCTGCAGCTTCATAGCACCCACATTCTCCATGGGAAAGCATTTTTATACGAAATCTGTACAATTTTTGTGAAAGTGTTTTGTCAGATGATATAACATCCCACAGGTCTTTTAGCTCTGTTTTCTCAGCATTGGTTAGATAGGATGTGACATATCTTGCAACTGCAGTGGAATTGTCTATATTTATATTCCACAAGAGGGCAATGATTGCATTGTAATCATTGATGTACTTGGATGCTTCATCCCTTTTAATGTTGTATGTCTTTCTAGGGCATTTGCCTTTTACACTGTGCCTATCAGAAGATATCAAGCTATATACTTGTCCTTTTTTGCAAACTGGTTGAGGGAAGCCAAAGGGACATTTGTGTTAGTATTTACCTTTTTTTTAAATGTACGTCAACAGCAATTGCCACACTTATGTTTTTGGACGCATAGGATTTGTGTTTGTTGGTCACTATGTGAGGTTTCTGAATGGATTTCTCAGGGATATCAGATTGTTTTAGAATGGTATATGGTATTTTCTACCTCAATCATGGCTTACGGATGTCACCGGTAATGTATTTTTCAATAAACTATAAAAATAGTGCTCCTCTGGGATGATATTCTTTTCTCCAAAAGAAGTGTTGCACTTCTCTGAGAAGATTTGTAGTTTTATTGCTGTTCAAGTGCAGCATGGCAATGAAGCAATGGTGAAAGTACTGTGATACATTAACAGGCTCAAGAGAACACAGTTCTCTTGGTGTTTTTTTAAATCTATTCCCTCTTTATTTGGGTTTGTTTTATTGCAGTTGAAGTGTAGCATGGTAATGAAGCAATGGTGAAAGTACTGTGATACATTGACAGCTCAAGAGAACAAAGTTCTCTTGTTTTTTTTATCTTTTCCCTCTTTATTTGGGTTTGCAGGGCGTAAGAGGTCTTGCAAGTCATCCCATGCGTACTCTGCACAACTTAAAGTAACAAACCATGTGGGTGGGCCTAGGTTCATCAGCATACAACGTACATCAGTGTGATGTCGGAACCAGTATTCTTGTGTACCACACATGTTTGTCAAGAGATTTTTGATAGTTGACTGCAAAACTTCATCTTTGTCTTTTTCTTTTGAATGCAATCCTGTTTTTGTTGTGTGTGCAACTCCATAACATATTGTTACTAGTTCACATTCATACAGGTGGTAAATATAGTCTGCATTTTGTCTGAATCCCAGGTCTTCAGAATGCATTTTTAAAGAGCAATATTCTGATGCATTAGTTTGTCTGGATCTTTCAACATAGCTTCCTCCTTTTCCTGTAGGAATGAGCGGAGGAAAAGAACATGTTTCTACACCTTTTTCCCATATGCTTATTATGGAGACTTTTGGCTTGACACATTTGATATGTTTCTAATGCAACTTCAATGATGTCTTTGGAAGGTTCTGGGTTAATTGTACACTGGTCTAAAATGTTGGCTGTGTGGAAAATGTGGAAATGCAACGTCCATGGGAAAAACTGGAAAAGTGGAAGTTTCCAGGAAGCCTATTTGTTCCAATAAAAGCTCTTTATACAAGTACCAAAGTCCAGTTAAGACTGAATTCAGATGGTCTGTTAACAAGAGAAATCGCTACTTGGAGAGGTCTAAAACAAGGCTGCCCACTAGCACCAACATCGTTCTACCTCTTTCTCTTGGACCTACATGAAAATGTAAGCATGATCAGAGCATTTCCACCAAAATGCAATAGTCTGCCCATAGAGTGGGCTTTCTGTGCAGACAATCTGGTGCTCATGGACCAGACAGCTATCGGCTTACAGAGAAAAATTGCGAGCGTACAGGACTATGTACTCAAAAACAGGTTGTAAACTAACAAAGGGAAATCAAACATTATGTTTCTAAGGAAACCGATGGGCAGTCTCAAGAACTCTTTCAAGTGGGCTCCAAACCAGATTGAACTCCCTGTAATAAAGGAGTTAGTAAATTTGGGAGATGTAGTTAGCTGGAGTATGGAAGACAAGCCCTGAAAAAGGGAGCCGAGTATGAGAGCAAAAATCCTAGCAGCCCAGGCAATGGCAAATGATATAAAATATGGCAAATGAACTCTCAACCCAGTCTTGGGGCCTCATCACGAGTTGGGCGCTATCCTGGGTTCGGCAGTATCCCGGCTGGGATACCGGGCAACTTTATTAGCATAAGTGCACACACATCCGGCGGTATTACTGCCGGATCACGGTTTGGGTGCTAACTGTCAATCCCCATTCCCCATTGTGTCGGATCCAATGAGGAATTTCCGGCACAATTACCGCACAGTTATTGCGCCAGTGGTAATTGCACCAGAAATTAGCATTTTTCTGGCATGTTTACCCCCAGCTCTCTGCTGGGGGTAAACATGCCACACTCGAAATTAGGCGGACCCTTTAAATGCAGAGGTAAAACTGTTTCCGCCACATTTAAGGGCTACTGCCCAACTCGTGATCAGGGCCCTTGGACTTTTACAAGATGAAAGTCATGCCCATATTGACCTTTGAACTTTGAACATTTTCTTAAAATTTCGATTGTATATGTTACCCACTCAGGCATCTCTGAAAATAGTCACCACTCCTATTTGAGACCTTACATGCAGATTTTGAAAAAACAGGACCAACAATAATCCCTGAAACATGTAAATCTTAGCTGCATGAGACATACAGCTCAAAGGACCAAATATTTGGGCATGGTCATAATATCAAAGCCCTCTCACTCCTCTGATTGCTGGTGGAAAACTATCTGCTTAGAAGAAGATTTTAGACTCAAATGTGCAGTAACACATTTTGTAAGGGAAATACTTCCTTCAATTGAACAATGTCCCTGAACCTGAGGGAAGAAGCTAAGCAGAAATCCACCAACTGACAAATCTACATTTAACTATCTTGAAAATGTAACAATGTTAAGGGACCATGACTGGGTTTTAACTTTTCTATTGACGATCGAGAATTCATTTGAAGAGAAGATTATCTGGTATTCAGATAAAGGTTTTGTTTAAAACATATATCTTAAAAAAATAAAATAAAAATAAATGTTGGCTGTAGTAACAGGATCTACAGATACGAATTGGCCAGTTGCTGGTGAATATTGAATTATTTGGGTGGTTTCTCTTAGGTTTTTCTCTATGTTTATATCTTTGTAATATTCATTGTTTTGTTTCATATATTGTAGGGCTTGTTTAACTTTGTTTAAGTCGACTAGTTGTTACCAAATGTTGTTGTCTTTAGTTGGAACACAATCAACTAGTACAATCAAAGATTGATCTATTGGCCATTGTACTCCTAGAGTTTATACATTTTCTTTAAGATCTAATGGCAAATACACTACTTTGCCATGGATGTCTTTTAGTAACTCAGATGGAGTCTATTTGGCTCTTTTCAGTTAAAGGAGTATTATAGCTTGAAATGGTGTACTGTTTGGATTATAGTTGTTGGAGAGCCTTTGGAAGTAGGAATATTTCGAAGTTATTGGTGATAATACGTGATATTGTTTGGTTATTGTCAAGCTTTGTATTGCAGTATGTGCAATCTATTGAGGGGTCAGCTATTTTGTATTTATTTTCTACTGTTAGATATAAAGCTAACTGGAACCATTGAGATTTCTCATTGTCCTCTATTTTGTAGGCCATGTCTACTATTTTTGTGCTCTTTTTATAAAATGTTCGGCAACATCAGACACATACGTGGTTCATTGTTTCTTGCGGGGCCCCAAAAGGCTTGTGTGTGTCACCCACTCTTTTTTTATTCGAGCAATTAGATGAACTTGGAGTGGTGTACGCTAATTATGCGGATGACACGCAGTGCCTTGTTCCGCTGACAAGGGATTACGTTCTGGACTCTGATTCCCTGAGTTCTACTTCCAAATTCTTTCAAAAATGGATGCAAACAAATAGGCTCACCCTCAACAGTTCCAAGACGGAACTTATGATGCTAGACACTGCTACTCAGCTGAAGAAGCTCAATCCAGAGTATCTTGCTTTCATAATTGCGGATTGCAATATTGTCACTCAACACAAGGTCAAGACACTCGGGGTGATTTTTGACCAGAAACTGTCTATGGAATGTCAGGTTAATTGTCTTGTGTCTAGTACTTGTTACCATCTGAATCTTTTGGCCTAGCTACAAGTCCTTTCTCTCAATGACTAATCGCGCCATAGTTGTGCAAGCCATTATAGCAGCCAAATTGGATTATTGTTCCATTCTTCTGCTAAGAATCTCCAAACATGATATCACCCATCTACAAATTATTCAAAATAACGCAGTGCATATTGTGGTGGATTTACAAAGGAGAGAACATGTCACGGCTGCCAGGATAGCCTTACACTGGCTTCCTATTCGCAGTCGAATCACCTATCGTGTTATGTGTATCATACACAATTGCCTTTCTGGCCAGGTGCTCAAGTATTTGGCCAGCCGTATTTCGCATCTAGCTCATAGAGTTCTGAGATCTAGCAATACCTGCCTCCTTAAAACACCAAGATCTCATCATACGTGTGTGGAGCAAATATCTTTTCCATATGCTACTCCACTGATTTGGAATGCCCATCCTTTGGATCTCAGATCATGTACTAGTCTACAACATTTTAAACATAGGCTGAAAACCTTTTTATTTGAGTAAACCAGTGGACTAATATAGCATGCTCTGTCTCCCATGATCCTTCCTGATTCTTCATGTTTTATGTTCTCTCTTGTATGATCTTTGTTGGTGCCTCTATGCCTCTGGGCTTTGTCTTGCACGCAGTATAAATAAAATAAATAAATAAATAACAATATGTTTTGAAACGTAGCTATTTCTTTTCGTATGTGTTTTTTAGGAGGTTGGTGTTTGTGAGGTTTTTGCTAATGTTTTCTGATGTTAACTTCAGTTTCAAAGTAGGTGTTCTTTGGGGGTTCCGTACAGGAGAATGTTGTTTAAATTGTATAGTTCCAGAGCAGGACGTTTTGCATAGTATAATCTATGCACAAGATTCTGAATAGTGTGATGGTGTGTTGCTAACATTTTGATGTGGTGGAAGGTGCTTTTGCAAGCAGTTCCTGCAATGCAGGCTAGTGAATGTCATTGAAGTCTAGTGTGGCTGCACACTGGATAATAGTCCATGGTTTGTAAAGTTTTCATTTTAGGTTTGTCTTTTAGTTTTACAAAGTGATTGAGGAATTGTCGTAAAAATTCAAAGGATTTTTGGAATACATTACACAGGAGGGGAGTTAGTTCCTGGTCTCCTGAACAAAACATTGTGGCATCACTACAAAGATCAGCATTCATTGAGACTGTAATTAAACAAGCAATTGGCAACAAATGATTATAAACACAGCCTCCTTGAAGAGAGTTGGAGACTCGAAAGTACTTGGAGGAGCAGAACTATTGTGCATTTGAACTGGCAGTTGGGATTTAACCCTGATATATTTCTTTTTGAACATGTTGTGGCAGTAGGGATTTAACCCTGTTATTTTTTAACATTGCTGGGATCAAACCCTGTTATTACTAGTTTGAGGATTAAAAAGACTGGGAACCAGAGTGCGCGCCTGACCTTTTTCTTTTCTACATTACACATTGATCTGCATATCCATGTATACACTGGATGGTTTGTTTGGTCAAAAGTAATATTTGGTTGAATGTTTGTTGGGGATAATTTTTTCCATAAGGGTTTCTTTTGCCACATTGGTGTATCCTACCATTTCATACCCTCAGCCATTACTGACTATGGCAATTGCGTTGTTTTGCTTTTGTTTAATAAGCCTTTTCATTGCAATATAGTTCTGTGCTACTTATGTGAATCCATTAACATTCACTGAAGTTTGAAAAAATATCTATATTGACATTGCACACATTTAGAAGTACTTTTTGTAATGTATTGATTAATTTAGTTAGTGGTTCCATTTTGTTTAAAATTAATATAAACAACTTTCTCTTTAGTAGAAATGCACTGTCAATTAGAGGTTCAATGATTAGTCTTCTGCAGTAGTTTTTAAGGGTAGATCATGACATTTCAGCTGTTTTCATAAGGTTGTTAAGAACTGTACCGTGGAACATATTTTGTAAAATACACTTTTGGGAATGGTTTACTGTTGCTACGCTAACATTAGTAGCTATATTGTTAGGTGTATTAATAGGTCTGCTTTTGTTTGTACATCTTTTTTTACTTTTAGTTTTTGGAAGAGGGGCCATACTTTTTTTTTGTTTTTTTGAGTGAGGTTACTAGCTGTTTTGATTTAATGTTTTCTATAAAGAAAAAAATAGAGGTGGATGACTATAGGGCTTGCTTTTATTCTTTTCTGCTCTATTTGTTTTGGTTTTCTATTGAGTTGCTTTTTAGTAGGCATTCTGCTCTGTCTGTTGGAGAAGAAAAATGTGGGGTTTGAAACTTGTGGAATGTATGTGCATGTATTTTGGATGTGTGTGTGGATGTGATTGTAGAGATGAAGAGAGTTCTGTGTGATTGAGTAGTGGGACGATAGGTGCAGTTGGGAAGGTTGTAAAAGTAAGAGTCTGTGGAAGGCGATGGGATTGGGTTAGTGAGTGATGGTGTGATTGAACAAGTAGGGACATTATGATGTTTTGAGGAAAACAGTGGTTGTTGTAATGGTGGTGTTTAGAAGGGAATAGAAAGTGTGTGACAGTTGCAATATAACACGTACGAGTAAATAAATGATGTTAATTCAAAAAGAAATATCTAGTGTAATATATTGTAAAACTACATTGTTACAATGAGAAAAAAAAATATATGCTGTATTGATGTACTTAATTTGTAGGATGTGAACAGTGTTCTTTTTTTGGTAGGTGTCTTTCGCCAATCTTCTTCATTCCATGTAATTGTAAGAGAATGTTAGTGCGTATATGTGTTGATGATGAAGAACTTTTAATAATAGAGGTTATTTATGAAGGTAGGAGGAGTTGTTAGGAACACGTGTTAATAAAGTTGTGTCATGGGTGTTGTACTAAAATATTTTAACTATGTTGTTAGAACAATTGGAGTATGAGTAGTGCTGTTTGGAACACTAGAAGTAATAGGGGAAAATGGTTGTGAGAAAAAGGTTCATGTCTAGGTTGTTTTTGTGATGCTGATTTAATGAAGGAAGTGCTGTGTTTGTGGTGCAATGTATTTGTAACATGTTGCAGTGTTTTTAAAGAATAGAGAAACGGTTGCCTAGTGTAACACAATGGTGGATTGTTGTTGGAGCAGTGTTTGGTGTCTTATGATACAGGTTGGGAAAGAAGAGTACTTTATGTGTAAGGTGAAGTATTGTATATAGATATTTTGGCGGTATGCAAATATGTGTGTGCAGGTGGAGAATGGTGGCAGTGTAAGACATGTAATGAATGAGGTTTGTAAGTGTGACATGTATATGGAATGACAAATGAGAAATGCTGAGCGTTTAAAAATGTTTCTTGTTGGGAGCATTTTTGTGAAAGGTAAAATTTGCATATGTGCCTTTATCGCAGGATTGTGTGTAACCATGTTGTAGTTCCACACGGGTGTGACCCGCAGGGCGCCTGCGCATGAATGTCTGCAAATAGGTGTGCGGTCTGCAGACAATTAAAAGTGTGTCATGTGAGAACGGACATGACTGGAAACAAAACGCTGTCCGCGGACACCCCCATTGCGTGAACGGACACCTCGAACAGTCATTATGTCTGCAGACTATTAAATGGAGTTTAAAAAAAATAATTATGACAACAATACACAACATTTATGGTGTACAAAATGATTTTATTCATGAAAGGAATGGATTATCGAAATGGGAAACATAAATGGAAACATTTGAAATTGCTATACAATGATCATCAGAGGAGGGAGGGACTGAGTTTCATCAAATCCTCTTTCATTTATATTTTCGGAATTTGATAGGGATGATTAATGGGGACATGGGGTACATGTAAAAGAAGGACAGTGATAATCAAAATTTCTAATAGCATGATTTTTAACATAATTTAAAAGTTCCTTAAAGTAATTACTAAGTTCATCCAATTTTGCAGTCAATATTGTGATTTCATTAGGTACAGTTGGGGACAGAGATTGGGGGTCATTATGAGGTTGGAGGTAAGAAACAGTCCTTAACGGCATGGAGCAAATACTGTGTCAATGTAGGAAAGAGTGCTATTACGAGTTCGCGTGCACAAGCTTAGCGGCATGAAACACCTGTGTATGGGCACGATATAAATAAAATATCATATCATATCATATCATGCCGGTAACAACAGTACCGGCATGCGGCTAAAGTCCCAAAAATGCCCCTTACTGGCATCATGGAAACCGCAGACAGCACTACCGCCATCGACCTCCTCCAAATAAAGTGACCGGCATCAATGGATGTCTGATTAGCGGGCACCGCTATTAGTGGTGACCACTAATAAGCGGAACCGGAAGTAGCGTCAGTGCCGTAGGGAACACCCCCCGCACAATCAATGATGTTCGCAAGAGATGGGACGACCTGCCCCTGAGAGTCAGGAACATCATGGCGGCAAACCGGAGCCAGGCCATGGCTACTGGCGGTGGTCCCAGCTCACCCATCAAGATAAGCTGGTGGGAGGAAATCTGCACCAGCACTATTGGCATTGAGGCCATAGAAGGTGTGGGTGAGATGGAACGTGGTGCCACCTCATTGGCGGATGGAGGTGAGTGTCCTAAGAAAACACTACAATGCAAAGTATGATGATAGTCCACCAATTTGGCCGTCCAAAGGGGAAATGCATGGCCCATTACATACACGTATGACACATCCCTGCCTAGATGCCATCCGCAGCACAGACACATGTGGTATGCCATACCTGACGCACACCACACATATATGAAAATGGCATAAGTCACACTGCACACAGTCCACAACAGAAATGCATGTCACACAGCATACGCCAGCTCCAACATGAGTGACCCTCACAGATTCCTGCATGCTCCACCCATATAGCAAGCAACGTGATTGTTAAAACTCCAATACCTAATACCCTGTTGAACAGCAATAATACCAATGTATGCATGATGCTTGTTGAATCATCACTGATGCCATCCCTCTCATGGTCCCCCACAAGCTCTGATCTGAAAAGCGAGGCCCAGCGAGGCCCCTCGACTCTGCCCCACAGGCAACAACACCCCGGAAGAGGGCCAGGGAAGAAGGCAACAGGCCTTCGACATCCAAATTGCCAGCCAGGCCACGGCAGGCACAGAAGGGGCAGACACCAATGGATGCCACGGCACTGGTGCCGCTAAGGGCCACTGCTACAGTCCCCACAACACCTGTGTCCCCTGTTCAGGAGACAGTGGCCGATGGGGCCCTTTCAGCAGCAACCAGCTCCATTGGGGAGACGGCAGCTATGGCACCCCTGACAGATGAGGACGTGCAGAGCCAGGGCCAGGTGTGTGTCCCAGTGGAGGACGACTCCTCAGAATCACCTGCCACACCCATTCCCACACCATCACCACAGGTAACACCTTTCTACTCCTACCATGACACTACACCCGAGCAGTCTGGAGTTGAGACAGTTGAAGGGAGCATGAGCCCCACAGAGGAGTCACATGAATCTGGGGATGTGACACATGGACCATCCACCTTCACCGGTGTTTGGGCAGGGGTGCAGCAGATCGAACACACAGTGCAGCGCCAGGAGGAGCTGACTTCCCTAGTCAGGCAGTTTGTGTCAGACAATGGCCAGGCAAGGCAGTAGGGGCACAACAACACCCGTCCTTGAGGCAGGCCATTGAGGCCAGCACTACGTGCATATGCGAGGAGGTGTCTGCTCTGAGGCAGGTCCTCTCCCACATAGCAGATTCCTTGGAGGCTGAGCGTCCGGCCCCCAGACTGGAGCAAGCGGCCACCCCATCCTCATCCAGCTCCATCCAAACCAGCCCCCTTCAAAGGTCAGCGCGCACCTTGCAGAGATCTGACATGCCGCCACCAGGTGCAGGAAGTGGACGTCTGTAGATGTGGCAGCCAAATTAGGACAATAGACGCAGACACCCTTTGCATTTCCTTGGACACCATGTGTGTGGGGGAGTGGGAGGAGGGAGAGGGTGTGTGGGAGAGTTGTGGGGGGAGGGGGAGAGGGTGTGTGGGAGAGTTGTGGGGGGAGACAGAGGGGGATAGGGTGTGTGGAGGAGTTGTGGGGGGAGTGGGAGGGAGGAGAGGGTGTGTGAGGCGAAGGGTTTGAGCACTTTGTACTATTGAACAGTTAAATACACCCGTTGTGTAGCAGAAACAATACTTGAGTGGACATTCCTTTGTGCATATGTGTCATTTATTGATATACAGTGCATAGTGTACATGTACTCCCACACCCAGTGCCCTCTGTCCCATTTTCATGTCACCCTCTGCACCCATGTGTTAGAAATATTGTGCATTCAATGACTGCCGCACACCACGTCCCTCCTGTGCATCTGCACCACAATGATGTGTGCCCACATCTTCTTCATCCCCTTCATCATCACCAGGTGGTTGCAGTTCAATGTCAGGGGGCAGGGGCACATTCCGTCGGATACACATGTTGTGCAGCATGACACATGCCATGATGATCTTGGCCACCTTCTCATGCCTGTAGAGGAGTGCCCCAACCAACCGGCTAAGGCAGCAAAACTGTGCCTTCAACAGGCCAAATGTCTGCTCGATGACCACATGGGTACGGGTATGGGAACGATTGTAGTCATCCTCGTGCCTGTTCTGCAGGTTTCGCACAGGGGTGAGCTACTATCACCTGCATGAGAGGAAAAAACAAGGTATATGTTAGTCGATTCATGATGGATTCATGATGGACAGCTGTACTTGTCACACATGCCTGACGATATGTGTTGGTCACATGCTCATGTCCCTGGTTGTTTGCACACCTTTTTCATGCCCTCAATGTGTTCTGTGCCATGGACTTATGGTGTGGATTGCATCTTCAAGATGATACACGCTGTACACTGCCTTGATTTTGCTCATACATTGTGGACGCATACCGCTGTATTTGTGTTAAATATGTGATGTGTAGTGTTCTATATGATTTTCTAACTGGAAGCATTAGCAGTAGTCTCTGCATTATTTGCCATTCAGCACTTCTGTTGTGGTGGCCCTGTGACAAGCAGTGGATTTCCTTGGTGGTTTTGTTCAGTGCACTCTCATGGATGCTTGTCCTGTGTGGTGATTTGCTGCAGACATTTACATAATGAATACTCACAGCATGTTGCTGCATTGTGTTACGGAGGGTGAGGTACGATGATGGGTGGTGCACGTGTTGTGGGATGTGGGGTGGTTTTAAGTTTGGCATGTTGCGATAGGTGTGCAGCTTACTTCATTGCTATGGGAATTGGTTATCATGTTCAGTTTGGGATGCTCTCGGGAGTTTTGGGATGTGCACAATGTGCAGTCACCACAACAATGACACCATGGTGGTGTGTGCATCTATTCCCCCATTTCACTTCCATGTACCTGTCATGCAACTTACCTAGTAGCCAGGCACGTCGTCCTGCATGTCGCTCCATGTAGCGTGGTAGCATGGAGTTCCGCAGGACAATGAGTCATGAGACAGCAATGTGTGATGATCTTGCTGGCGTCACATACCATCTGCACATTGATGGAGTGGTATTGCTTGAGATTGCGGTACACCACCTCCATGGCATGCGGGACCACCAACTCCACGTGGGTGCAGTTAAGGGCACCAAAACAATCTGGCATGCCTGCCAGTGCCTGGAAGCCAACTTTTGTATCAAAGATCTCCTGGGGAGTCTGTGGTAGGGATATGTAGTCCTTTGTGTGCTTCAGAAGGGCATCCAGCACTTGGTTCAGCATGCAAGAAAATAAGGGTTGTGATAAGCCATGCATGTATCCCACTGTGTGCTGGTAGGTGCCTGTGGTCATGAAGTGGAGCACCGACACTACCTTCAGTAGAGGGGGGATGGCAGTGCGTATTTCAATGAGGCTGACAGTGTCGTGTGTATCATGTCCACAATGGTGGTGATGGTATCCTGGTCCAGACGGTACAGGGTATGGATCTGCTCAGGGGTTAGGTTGAATGTACTGTGTCTGATGCGCGGGATTAGGGGCTGCCTGAGTGGTACCACTGGCTACACTGGTGGGGCATGCTGGGCCTGTCTCACCCTCCTTCTCCTCCTGCGTCTCCTCTGTGGTACCTGCTGTTGTTGTTGTTGCTGCTGGTGCAGCAATGCAAGCATGTCCTCCAGCCTCAGTATTGCAACTACTAGTGGAATCATTTTGGTGTGGGAAGGGTGTGGTGTGTGGGTGTGCTCCTTTTGTGCCTGATTTGTGATGTCCTCCTGTTAGCGGAATCCCGGTATTGCCGGCCTGAAAGCCCGCATCCATGCCGCTATTAGTGGTAACATTATTAGCGGCGCCTCTAATACCGGGTTCGTGGGTCAGAATAGCCCGGAGCGGTATGCAGTACCGATAATCCTTTACCGGCATCATTTTTCTATTACCTCCAACCTCGTAATGACCCCCATTGTCTTTGTGATTCTTGGGATTCTCCATAATTCTCCATAATTAAATTGGTGTGTTGTTTACTATAAAAAAGAAGACATTATTATTTCACTGAGGTCTGTAGAAACTACGTTATTTATTTATATTAAAAGCTGTATTGTTTACCATTTGAACTGTAATCACTTGTTTCTTCTTTTGGAATGTTTTCTTCCAACCACTGTTTGAAAGTTCTGTTAAAAAAATTCAAAATATATTTGCTTATAAGAAATGTTTACTTAATGAATGGTAATAATAGAGAAATAAATATGATATACTTATGATATACTTATGATTTGGTGAGAGATTGTTTTGGAATGAGCACCTGGTGTATGTGAGTCGGTATGAAGAGTTGTATTGAGGTTATAATATGAGGTCTACAGTTGTGGTTTGTGCTTTCCATTATATTGTGTGATAAATGAAAAAAAAAATTGTACATTTGGAAGTGGTGGTTTGTACAAAAAGGTATGTAAGCAATGTTGTTTTATGTATATGTGTTGGTTGAGTGATGGGTAGAAAATGTTCTGACCTCCCCTGTGCTTCCGGGATTTGTAAATGTTACCCTCTCTCCACGGACAATCTCACTTTCTGTGGACTCTGCAGCTGGTACATTGTGGGTGAGTATAATATAAGGAACTTGTAGCAAATTAAGTGTGCACTGGTAAAAACCTATGAAATTCAGTGAAAGAACTTTGTTAAAGGGAGTTATGGTAACAAGTAAAACTGAAAACCCCCAGAAATTCACCAGTTATGGTAAGCTAAGCAAAGATAACTCACACCACCACTGTGCACTGCTAAGACTAACTGAAACTGAAAAGAGTATGTTAATGTTTTTATGAAGGAAACATTTAAATATATATATTTGTTTACATAATTATATGAGTTTCCTAATGCAGAGCTATACCCCCACCAGATGGATCTATTGTGTGGTACATTACCACCAATCTTTTGTTTGAAATCACCTTTCGATAAATAAAATGGATAGTTGGATTTGAGTCTGCTTATTAACTATATAAGTATACATAACACTTGATGTGTAAATACCTTTAAACAGAATACGTACATTTCTATTAAATGTGAGACAATAGAATAACTTGGAAAAAGTAGGGTCATCTCTCTAGGGTAATACACTGTCCTTAGATCATACTGAATTAAATAACATCAACAATACAGTCCTTACAAAGCATACTGATTGCCTCTTACAATGTTATTAATTACATGCATGTACTAGGAAACACACACCTATTGGCAATATTATTAGTAGAGCCTAAGGTTTATTCATCTGGCTCATGTTGACCCATTTTATCTGTGAAAGCTGATTCCACCCACCAGGTCAGTTTCCAGTGTCTTCATTGCAAAACATTGAGGGGCCGATTCATGGAAGTCTCTGTGCGTGTTTTTCTCGGGATGTGCGCCAAACCCGCACACGGGCGCACACGTCATTGCAACATCCCGAACGCTGTGCACGACGCACACAGGGAAAGCACACAACGTCCATGCACATACCAAAAAGGGGGCGGGACACGGGCGTAACGCACGGAAAGGGGAACAATGTGTGAAAAAGAAGGCGTAACTGGGGAAGTACTGCAGGGAAATACACGGAACACCCACACGCACGCGAACAACTCGCATTCATGGATTTGAATACGGGAAACAAGCGCACGCTAAAAGATGTGCACAGGCTTCAACACGTCCGCCACAGGAAGGGGGGGGTAAGCGTCCCCGTGCACAGTATAAAAGCGCGCACAAACAACAAACACGTACATACCGCTACGATTAATGCCCCATTTGTCGCAGCACTGATCGTGGGACACCGCAGGAGGAGGAGAATAGCCAGGGCCTGCATCTTTTCCCCTCAGAAGAGCCTTTTTGGGATGCCTGACGACCAGGTCTATGGTAGGTATAAGTTTCCACCTCGTATCATCCTAGACCTGGTAAGGGAGTGGGAAGATGACCTTACATCACCCACCCTCTGCTCCCAAGCATTGAGCCCCTTGGAGAAGGTGCTCAATGTCCTGCATTTCTTGGCCACTGGGTCATTTCAGCGGACTACTGCCATAGTGGGGGGGGTCTCACAGGCCACGTAGTCACGCTGCCTACACCAGGTGTTGGCAATCATGACTGCACGCCCCTCAGTCCGCAGGCACATATGCGTGCCCAGAACACCCGCAGAAAGGCAGGCCATTGTCCAGGACTTTTACAGGGTGGCACACTTCCCCAAAGTGCTCAGTGCCATAGATTGCACCCATGTGGCCCTACGTCCACCTAGGGCCACTGAGCACATCTACCGAAACCGCAAGCACTGGCATTCCATCAACGTGCAGGTGGTATGCGATGCCAAGGGAATCATCACCTCTGTCTATGCAAACTACACTGGATAACCGGAATGAGGGGCGGGAGAGGGGAGTAGGATTGACAAGGGAAAGTAGGGAATGTACAAAAACATAATAATCACATTAACACATACACAATTAGACCAAACATGTACATCATGCACATAGTGCCAAATTACTCAAATTGAAGTCAAAGAGAAACTTATCTCTGGGGTGCGTGCTGGCCTCCTGCCTGCGCACTCTCAGGTCCGGTAACATGAGCAGTTCAATGCTGCAAAGAGAGCCAGAGTCACTAATCTGTGCGTGCCCATAACACACACACACACCACCATGCATGTCCCAAAGTAACAAGATACTCTACAAACTATTTAGTTTGGTGCTTTGTACCCATATGTAAGATTACCCCTGTGATGGTTCATACAAAGTCAATGCAGTAAGTAATGCGCCGGTGGGTGCGTGGCAAATGTAAGACCAATGTGTCAAGATTCACACAACATCCAATGTTCCCTGGGTAAGCATCCAGACGCATTTAGCAAGGTACGACTTCAGTACAAGTTGTGTTCCCACATAACCTAAATAAAGTAGGTAGTGCATGTGGCAATTCAAACCTGTAAATGAAATGCACTGCACACGAGTCTGTCCCTTGCTGTCTGTCCCTGTGAGCTGCTTCTTTCCCTGTCTTGAAACGCTACATGGCTAATACAACTGCCTCAATGGACCATGTTGGACCGGAGGATATGTGCCACTGCCCCTGCTTTCCCATCAACTACCCATTACTCCACCAACACATCTTAGCTGTACTCTGCGCTTCAACACCAATATCTGTCCAAGCTCACCGTCAGTGGTGCTACTTAGCATGCATGTGCAACTGTCCTGGTGGACGGTTGGCTGCGGTGTGGCCCCCTTGTGCTGCTCAAACATGTCAGCTTCTGTATGATGTAAAAGCGCAATCCCTGTGTCTTTGCCTGTGCACACATGTGCATGTCTGCACAACCGAAAGTGGCCAGCTTCCAGACATCCAATTGGCCATGTCTGCTGGGAAAGGTGGTCTGGATGCTCATCCCCCTGCAGAAGGGCAGAAAACACATAATTAATGCATGATATTTCCCTGTGTGTGTCTCCTCAGGCATGTCATGAGTGGACCATGTCAGAGAAGTACATCTGAAATCACTCCATCTGTGCAACTTTCCCAGCCAAAGTGTGTCAGCCACTGTCTACAGCATGAATTGCATGAAGCACATGTACAGCAAAGATAAGAAACACACTACACAATGTATAACAATTAATGCACACATGAATCATGAAACCACCCATCTAGCATAGGAAGAACTGCGGTCAAATCACCCCTATCATCCCCACTAGGGGTGTCAACACAAGTAGTACAGCAGCAGACATGCCACAGATGTGACAGTCCTAAGCCCTTGTGTAATAGGCTGTTACACCGAACCATCCTTGCGAGCCCATGGATAAGGGAAGCAGGAGTGGCATATGTGAGTCAGGACCCCAAGCTGCAAACACATACATGAGACAAGCTTGAAGGGACCAGCTGGAACAGACAGTGGATGCTTTCAAAAGCCACAAACCACCACACCATCACATGAAAGCACAACAGACAAGCAATTTTAAACTATATTAACTAATTACACTATCAAAAACCTTCATTACCTAATTAAACTAACTATCAAATAGAAACTTAACTAACTAAACTAAAAGAAAAATCAAAAATGGCCACATATGACCCGGGGTTGAGGCACCCAGAAAGGGGGAGGTACAGGGTGCTGCTCAACACCCACATGCGATGATGTTGAGGAAAAAGATACATCGTCGTCCGAGTCTGGCTCTTCCTGGAAAGGAGGACGTGTCACAGGAGCCTTACCACGCCTAGCCGCAGCTTGACCCAAGTCGCAGCAAGTCTGCTGGATGGGTGAGCCTGGTTCTGTGCTGCAATGTCACGTAGGTCTGCATGCAGAACCTCATGTGATACGTGTGCTTCCTCTTGCAAGGTAACACTTGTAACACAGAGTTCCTCCTGCAAGGCCTGGCTGGACAACTGATGCACCTCCCGGCAAGCATGTAGCTCAGCCGAGATGGTATGCTAAAGCTGCGCAAACCTCTCCTCTGACCGCTCCCTCTGGGACATCAGAAGGACACCCAGAGTGGATCTGAGGGAAGCATACTCCTCCCTCAGGGCCTCCATGTGTGCCTCTGCGTGAGCAGCAATTGCTTCATGCAGAGACAACATTTCAGCCTGGCGCGCCCTGTCTGAAGCCGCCATGCCCAGCCTGAGCGAGAAGGCCGTGGACCGTGCCACCTGCTGCTGGAGAAGCACCTGCCTAGCAGGGGGGAGCACGGATTGGGCCACATGCTCCATGCTCACAGCGATGTTCTCCATTGCTGCCCCCTGGCGATCAGAATTGGCAGTCATGTCTTGCTCCCACTCAGTATACAGCGGTTGCGCGCGGCGACCACATTGCTGGGCTTGACGCCTGCGGACCCAAGGACCGGGTGCCCTCGTTGTGTTGGCACCGCCCGCGGCTGCACGACTACATGCCCCCGTCGACGTGATGGCCCAGGCACATCAGTGACTGGTGTGGAGGGTGACCCTACGTCCCGATCCACCACAGCCGGAGGTTCCAAGACTGTCTGACCCCCTCAGTGCAGGTGTGACGGACAGAGGAGTGCCCACATCAGAATCACTCACCCCTGACATGGACCTGCTGCACATCCAACTCGACATGGACGTCAGAGTGGTCATCAGGGCTGGACTCATTGCCAGCCAAAGACAAGATGGACTGTAGCACATGTGGGTTTTTCGTGGCCTACCACTCCACTACCCCTACTTGTGCCGGGTTGCTGTAGTGATAACAACCCTGTGCCTGGCATGACAACTCCATCCTCTGGCTCCATTGCATCATCATCTGAAAAGTAGAGAGAAAAAAGGTCACTACACATGTTAGAAGCACACAACACACACACACGCACATAGACATCACACAGACACCAAACACATGAAGCAGACATGTCACACACAAAAGAGAACCTGCCATGCATGCTGGGTCAACTTGACATTGCTTCTGTGATTAGGCATGTAGAAGGGTGTTATATCGCTCTGAAGTGGGTCGATGCAGTGCAGCACATTTGTACGTTATTCACTAGCCACACGTACACGTACTTCATGATGTGTATCAGAAAATGTGAAGGCAGTGCAAGGTCAACTTCAGCCATCACGTGCAATGTGCATGCAATGGGTAGCATGGCTACAAGCAAACCACCCCTCCCCCCAATTGCAAATGCAGGGATGCCTTGCATGGCATCAAAAGGATGACCATAGACCTGTGTATTGACAGACAGTGTTGACTAGCATCAATTGCATCATGTGAGTCAAGTGACAACACAGCAGATGATGATCGGACAGTAATCAGGACACATGATGAAACCTCAGGAGTACACCCACGTGTGAAGAAGACACTACACCAGTTGGACAGAGTCATTGGCCATAAAACAGGCTGAGGACTATGACCCACACAGACTGTCACAACCTAAACATGAGTGCGACGCAGGACTGCGCCACAGTGGCCATGGGAAGGCTGATAAAATGCCATGCAATGTAGGTCACTCTGGACACGTACTGCAATGATCATCCAGTCAAATACACATGGGGGCATGCATGGAATCCACATGGAGCATGAATGGGCACTCATGTGCCTGCGGGGCATCTGACCTCTGCACAGTCCAAGTGAGACACCCTGCATCAAGTACAAAGGATGTACCCCACAGCATATGTCTGGCAGATTGGCTGGTGGAAGTTAGCATGTACACAGGCGCATGAACGGGCAAGTACTCAACGGCAAAATTGAAGCAGACCAGTGCAAAGGTGAAATTGGGGTGCAGAGGGGGGTGGAGGGGCAAGGGAGCATGCCTACGCCTACGTGGAGTACCCGCATGCAGGCAGAGGACACATGCACGTCTGTCATGCTATGACATAGTCCCAGGGCTGAGAGGAAGGTCACCCCAGGCTACATGCAGAAGGGCCAGTGAGCTGGAACATGGACCGGAGGGGCATCCTGGTGACCAGCATGTGATTAGGGTGCAATAGTGGTGATGCGGACAGTCCCCGTCTGCTCCACATGTCCACCATCCTGCAGAGCAGCTGTGCATCAGTGAAGCATTGCATTACTTGCACATCAGAACCATGTACACATGACATGTAGTGGCGGTCATGCACAACACATCACACAAGTAAAACACACATGTCCTCAACAAACAGGCAGCAACACTCACTGGACTGGGCATCAAAGTCCGGCATCTCTCCCACTACTTTGACAGATTCAGGTGGTAAGAACTCAGCAACGAGTGACTCGTGCGGAGTGAGATCTTCCTCCTCAGGTGCAGGCCCACTGCCAGTCACCAGATTCAAGTTGTAATTTGAGGCACGCTTAGCCTTAGCACTGCGTTTGAGGTCATTCCAATGCTTTTTGCACTCTTGCGCCGTGCGCACCTCATGGCCGAATGCACTCACATGTTCCGCAACTTGCTTCCAGTGGGTATCATGGTGGGCAGACGTAGTCTGACAATTAGGCCCCACTAGCATGTCACGGCTGTGGTCCTGCACTTAGTTCACGAGGAAGTCCAGTTCCTGGTTGCAGAAAGGCTTCTTCCTCGACATGCAGGAGGTCGTGGCTGTGTGTGGGGTCCCAGCCTGTGCTGCAGGTGCAACCTTCCTCCTCTTGGATTGTGGCGCAGACCCTGGCTGGCAAATGCCACCCTGATCAGTATGGCCAGTGGCACCGGTGGATTGAGCCAAGGGAGTGGCAGGTGGAGGGACGACCAAAGGCCTGACTTGCGTCAGTGGCAGCTGGGTGCCCTCTAATGGACCCTGCGCAGCAACTCTGCTGTGGCAGGGTCATTGACCGGGACTGTCCTGGTTGGCAGACTCACAAACGGGGTGTTGTTGGCTGCATCTGCCCCTGCACTTGCAAACTCCCGGCTGGTCTGGGCAGCAGATGACATTACTGCCCCAGGGACACGTGTCTCGGTCAGGGCTGCCCTGCGTGCACCTACAGTTACCCTCCTGCCCTGTTGGAAATCTTCCAAGGACTCCTCAAGTGCCAACGCAGCCTGCGCTGGCAGACCCTGAGCCTGGGTGGTGGTGTCCACAGCTGCACCTGCAGCTACCACTACCCTTAGGCCCATGGCAGTTGATGAAACAGACTGCCGGGTCACACGGACGCAAGTGCCAGATGCAGAAGCTGCATCTCCCGGAACCACAGGGGGTGGTGGCATGACTGCAGTGACACATGGCACAACATCATGCACAAGTGGCGCACCCCTGCCTCTTCCCCCTCTTTGGCCACCCTGGACACCCTGGAGTCCCCCTACTCCCTGGTCACCCCGGCCACGTCCCTGACCACACCCGCCACGAGGTGGACACCCAGCTGAGGCGCCCCTCACCTTTGGTGGCCTCCCAACCATGGCACAGATGGAGTAGTGCCAGCACAGATGGAGGAGTGTCAATGGGAGGTGTACACCACAATTGTCCTGGGCAATTGGGGTGAAGGGGGTGGGATGCAAGATGTTAACAGCACCCCTGCACCTGCAAGTCTGTATGTGACCCCGGTGATGTAGTGATGGGTCACGCAATACTCAGGCATCCCACAACTGCAGTAAAACCGTGCACGCAACCCCTGCAGCCTACGTGTGTGGAATTAACCTCCCGCAGTACGCGGTAGCACCCAGTAACACGAACAATGCGTACGTGTGGGACACGAAGGCTACTATGACCTCAAAAACGGGTACGTGATACACAGGGGCACCTGCAGTGGGGAAAATAGCGTGCGCGACTCACCGTCAGACTATCGCGATGATGAAAAACATGCGTAGCCAATACCCCCGCCAAAAGAAGAGATGCGTGCTTGATCTGCTGTGAAGTTGTGATGGCGCGCGAAACAACACGAAGTAGCAACACACACGTCGGTCTCCACGAAAGGCACATACAGCGAACTGCTGTCCCCGCTCACCTTTAACCTGTGCTGAGGGAAACACCCGCGCGCGTTGAGTCACTTACGCACATAGACCCTTTCCTCGGATTAAACACATTCACACGCAGACGTGCAGTTTTTTCACGCGCTGAACCACTATGCACACATCACAAGGGAAACGCCCACGTGCGCAACGTCACACATGCGCTTACGTATTAAGGGCCTTTCCTCGGATTTCACGCTGACTTGCAATTTTTTCACGTGCCAAAACACTCAGTATCAAGCCGGCCACGCGAAAACACACAGAAGACCACGCTCCTGCCCAGAAGGCCATATTCCTGCCTCCCAGAGCCCCGAGCATGCTCCCACCTGCCATCTGCTGCTGCTTGCCTGCTGCCCACGTGCCCTGCTATTTGGTGCCTGCATGTCATCCAGGGGTGCAGTTGCTGTGACCACCCCTGCTGGAACTGAAGACTCCCGACTGGGATACCATCGCTCCACAGCCCAGCCCCAGGACCCAGTTGCCCACCCACACCTGCCTCTGGGGTTGCCATGTCAGGCACTACACCATCTGGCACCACTGGCAACCCCCAGGCAGAGAGGCAGAGGGCCACCAGCTTCAGTGCCAGTGAAGTTGGTGTCCTGGTGGAGCAAGTCCTGGGGCAGTATGATGCCCTCTTTGAAAATTTGCATGCCGACAATGAAGGACGGAAGAGGATCTGGATGGACATTGTGACTGCCATCAACGAGGAGCACAAAAATTGAGGTCGAACCTACACGAAAGAGGCTACCCGGCTAAATTGACAAAAAAAGCAATGAAGAGGGCAGATAATAACAACAGAGAAGCCATTCTCGAGCAAAACCCAAGGGAGAAAATAAAGATAACTTAGTGTTTGTTAACACGTTTAGTAATCTATCTAATAGAATTCAAAAAATAATCCACCGTAATTGGGGGATTCTTGAGAAAGGCGAAGTACCTCTGCAGAGACCGTTGATGGCATTCCGACAAAGTAGATCTATAAAAGATCAGGTTATGCGGAATGATATTACTAAACAGATCAAACCACAAATGACACTAACAGAGACCTGGGGGATGCGAGCCCCAGAAGGGCATTACCCATGTGGATCGTGTACCTGCTGCCAACAGAAAAAAAAAAACATGGAAATCGATCTAGGTCTAAAGAACCCTTGGAAGCAGAAAGTTCTGACTAATTGCAACTCGGTGTTTGTTGTATATGTCATCTGGTGCCCCTGTAATAAGATATATATAGGGAAGACGGAAAGAAAAATTAAGATCCGTATCACAGAGCATAAAAGCTGCATAAGAAATAGAGTCCATTCGGCTCCCCTTGTGGGACATTTCATTGAAATGATACACAAAGTAGAGGAACTAAGATGGTGTGTGGTCTATCTGGTTAGACCGACAAATGATTTGAACCTTGACAGGAGAAAGTTAGCACAGAAAGAAAAAGAATTAATTTTTCTCACAAAAAGTACAGAATTGGGACTGAACGAGAAGAGTGAATAAATAAAATCAACTCTGGCCTGTGCTGTTTTATGTACAACCTCTCTAGGATGACTGTGAAGAAAAAACGACCAAGAGTAAGGTCCAACAGGAAGTAGGAAACAGTCAAAGTGGTATAGCTAGTTTTGTAAGGGAACCCTAAAATCCACTCCCATGGGTCCCCCATCCATATTCAAATGACTCAATCAGGAATATCAGTACTGGTTGTTTGTCGTGCACATACCCCTGCGAATATCATACGATCACAACTACAATGTGGGGAAATGCCGTGGCGCGGTGTTGGTGACCCGCCAGTCAAATAACAAATGACATTAACCATCGAGTTGAAACGATGTTAAGCGAACGTTAAGAAAAAATGAGCGGCGTAGGATGTTTGGACATTAAAAACTAAACCAACGATACTCACGTAGCGGGAAATATGTGTCAGCCAATGCCGATGGAGTTTTGGCTGCCGACTTCAATAGAAACCATGAGGTTTTCCCGTGCGGTGGGATGATGTAGCGACCACATTTGGGGGCCGAAGGCAAGATAGGTTATGACATAGTCTTTAAAGAGAAAGAGACCATTAAGGTGCTGTCTCCCGATCACGTGACTAATTGGTCATGTGGGGGGCGAAATACAATAAAAAGCGAGAGAACGTAATGAGAACAGGTAGAAACGGACACCAGGCGGAGATAGGAGTGTGACTTGAGAGAGAGGACAGCCACATGTGAGCAGCGGCTGTAACCCCGTACAAGGCAGCAAAGGCAAGCTCGTTAAAGGTAAGAGCATAAAGCCTTTTGGCGATATCCCCACTCTAATTTTAAATGAACAGCGGTACGAAGAAGAATCATGAACGAGTACCTGATGTGCCTCTCTCCATTCTAGAAAACGATATATAGAGAGTCGTCCCATCCCACGTGAGAACATTTAGAAGATGTATCTAAATGAGGAGCGGCACGGGATAAAGTCAACTACTAAATAGAACAGGAATCCACAAAGTAATCACGCTAGGTCAGTATACAGATATGCAGGGTAGTTTTGAGCACGATGAACTGACAAATAGAATAAACATCAAGCCAGGCTACGCAAATTGGTTTACCTGTGTTTTTGTCTTAAATAGGAATGCCTCCCAGTGATCGCAGATAGTGGTATCCAGTTGATAGCCAAGCACACCCCAACATCAGACAGACTTTAACTAGGAAGAGGATTGTAAATCGAGGGGGACCCCCCAAGAAGACACATAAGAAGAAGTCAGCCTGTAGAAGGTAAAGCAAATTCATAGACAGACTTGGACAACTTAACTGTATCGCATGATTGGGTTAATTGATTATAAAGTTGTGAAATACTCAGTGTCGTAGTAAAAGATTAGACCTGAAGTGATAACAGCATGGGTGTGGCCTTGAAGGACCTAGTTGCAGATAGGGGTGGAGGTGTGAAGATATAACAGATGTAAAGAAGGTGATGGTCTAAGTAATGACACCCTTCCGCTGATGATTGACACATAGCAGGTTGTGCATAATATAAATGTCGACCGGGATATTATCTCGAATACTAAATTTCGATTATCCCACACTTGCTTCCCACAGTGTATTCGTTTTTGAAGGTTGGACCCTAAAGAAAAGTGCGATGGGATCTCATTGAAAGCTGACCCCGCAAGAAATTAAGTCTACAAGAAGACTGATACGATTGTGCATTTAATTGAATGTTGTGTAAATTTTACCCCTGAAGAATTTCCTTGTCAATAGTGTGTAAGTGTGTAAGGAATGAAACATGTCGGGTATGGTATGGATGTGGTATGAAAGTAAGCATGATTTTTAGGAAGAATAAGTGAAAGGTTTTTACGGACTGGGTTGCTTGTCTCGACGATAGGGGTGAGCAACTTGTAGATCCAGGTTAAGAGATGAATTTTTGCTAATTGTTAAATGGTCAACTGTTACATGAGATTAAATGTACACAACGATATTGCATGGTAATGGTGCAGATATTGTGATTTGCATACTATCAGAAATACTCCTTTTTAAAGAAGATTAAAAAATTGGAACTGTGAAGAAGAAAAGATAAAAGAAAAAAAGTTTTTTACTGTTGAAATATGAAAAATAAAATACTATTTTTTGATACAATGTGATGTAGTATGAGAATTTAATGGCTATTAACCTCATACAGTAAGGTTCAACCAAATATGGACTTGGGGAAGCAAGGGACCGAGTGAACATTGTGTATTGTTTAAGAGTTCTGTTTATAGAGGGCTGCTCACTATCGGTCATAGGAAATATTACCTCTAGTCTCTCTTAAGTTTATTGTGAGTCCGCGAGATCAAACATGTCCAGAAGCGCTGGAAGGACTTCAGGTCCAGGACCCTCAACAAGGCCCGGCACCTCTTGAAGGCAGCGGATGCCAAGGGGTGCCGGGTCCACCTGACCAACAACCAGATGATGGTCCTGGAATGCATACGCCCAGTACTCCACTTCCAGGTCCTTGAGGGGCAGGCCCGTCTGGAGTCGAGCGGTAAGTGTACATGCATACTGATCGGATGCTGTGCGTGTTGTGGTGTGCCAGGAGTGTGCAGGTTACACATATATCTTTGTAGGGACATGTATGGCTGCATATGTACACAGACGTGAACCTGCCACATGTGATTCCTATCAAGTGTGAGACACATCGATGGTGTATGTGTTGGTAAGCATGCTGTGCAAATGTATGTGTGGGTGCACACATGTAATGAATTATGAGTATGTACTGTGGCATGGTTGTGGTGTCACACATGGATGCTGGTTCATGCTACATGTATCTGCACTATGCACATGTGCATGTGGGTGTATTTGACAAGTGTGCAACTTTGATGCAACATGGATGCATGTGACACTGACATGTAGAATGCTGAATGAGAGATGTGACATCGATGGCGATCTCATCACTGCGACAGTTGGTGGAGATGTACACATGCATGGAAGTCTGGTGCCGTGTGTGCATGTGTGGTGCACTCCCCGTGTTTCATGTGATGTCAGGCTCACCTTCGGCTGCTCGTGCTGTTGTTTGTGTATGGACGGTGCTGCCTGGTGCAAGATTCATGTTGATTTGCTCATGTGTGTGAGTTGAAATGACATGTGTGTTGGAGAGTGTGATGCAATGTCTATAGTTTTACACTGCCACTCATGTGCAACTGTCATGTGTGTATCTGTCCATTGTACAGTGCTCTGATGCCTGTGTTCTATCTCTCCCTGTCTGCAGCATCAACTGATGAAGAGGGCGGAGAGGGTGCTGTGGAGCAAAGCGGCAGGGATCCCACCACCAGCCGGAGACGCAAGGCCCGGTTCCCCTCCCAGGATGTCATCTCATCGGGGAGTGAGGAGTCTGGTGCCGCGTCCCAGGCCGCAGCTGCCGGTGGGTATGTCCAAGAGGCGGAGGTCGGAGGTGGACTCCTCGGCAGCAGAAGGGGCAGCTGAGACCCAACAGGGTCCGACAGAGGAAGATGCCATGGAGTCATCCAGGTTGGTGGGGGGTTTGGTGGAGGAGGAGGCCGTGGAAGGGTCACACACAGGGTCTCGAGGTGGGGATTCCACTTGTGCTAGTGGTGCAGTGCAGGGGCAGGAGGCAGCACAGGCCGCCGCAGAGGTGCCTGTGTGTAATCCTGTCCCCGATCCTGTGACTGCATCATCCTGCACCAGAAGGGATGCCTACGTCCAGACCCGTTTTCAGGGAGGGGATGAGCGCACAACAACTGGCCTTCCTCTCCCTGCGGATGTGTCAATCCGGGACCGGGTTGAGCCTGTCCTGGCTGGGATGGTGTTGCGTCAATGGGGCATGCAAGGTGACCTGCAGTGTTTTCGTGAAGACACTGCACGTCATCTTGGATGCCTCGTTGACCGCGCTGACCTACTGGGACGAGTGACCAGGGCTGGATTCCTCCATGTGCTGGACGTTATTCCGACCCACTCCTCACCTGAACCCGCTATGCGCCAGTCGTCCTCCATGCCATCTTCCCACCCATGTATCACCTGGGTACCCTGTGGAGCTGCCTCTGACCCAGCGGCCAGGCTGGTGAAGGACACATCCCTCCCACAGTCGGGAGTCGGACGTCCAGCAGAGGTGGCCACCACGACAACTGCACCCCAGCCGGAGGAGGATGTGAGGCAGCAAGAGCCAGGGCACAGGCACAGCAGCAGCAACAAGGTGGGAGCGATGATGGCTCGGGGCCATCAACATCGGAGGGGCAGGCATCGGCCACAGGGAATGAGGACCCAGGATTGTGTCTTCCGTGTGGCAGCGGTTGGGCCAGGCCATAGGTGCGGAGCGACGGCGGGCTGAAGAGGCACGGCTCACAATGGTCAGGGAGGAGAACTCCATGCGGAGGGCACTGAGGTGGGCCGAGTGCCTCGAGGCTATTCGCAGGGAGTTGGAGTCCAACATGGCATCATCCATGCAAACCCTCGGGCCATGGAAGAGGACCGCCTCCAGGACATTGAGCAGGAGTTTCATGATGCCCTGGGACATCGGAAAGTGAGCCTTCGGACTAGCCCGCCGCCAATGTAAATAGTTTTTAATGTTAGGGTTCCTTTTCGTTTTGCTTTATTTTGGGGTGATTGGACCATGCCCCACACTTTTGTATATAGTTCTTTTCTTAGGTAGTTTTTTGGATAGGTTTAATTTCTTTTGTTGGACTCATGGACCCTGGATGAACTTGGTGTACATAGTTGAACAGTGGATCATGTGAGGATTTTATTTTATTAATCACCATGGATTTTTCAATTTACGCTTCCTTTGGATTTCATTTGGTGGACCGTGAGATTGGACAAATGTTTTTCATCACTTTGGATTGGTTCTTCATGTGTTTTTTTATTCTGTTTCGGACATACATTTAATTTCATTGTTTGAAATATGTTTTATGCTTTCATTTCATTTCATTCATTTTGTTAATAATACATTTTTTGTTTCTTACTTCCATTGGGTTACTGCATGTGAAAAAGTGGATTTAGACAATCACTTGCACCCAGTGTGTGGGTGTGAGGGACATGTTTTGATGTACATAGTTCACTTTCGTTTTGTGTCATGGAATAGCCATTTCAGTGTGGGGTGGATTGGGGACTTGATTGCCTCTCAAGACTGAGGTGGCGTGCTGTGGGATTTTGGTGCACATGAGGCCCATGATTGTGCATCTTTATGACGTGTTGGGGGAACATGAGTCGGGCCTGCTGGCAGGTGCCCGTCAATGCTGGATGGGTGGGGGTGCAGGGGGACATGAGTCGGGGCCTGCTGGCAGGTGACTGTCAGTGCTGGGTGGGTGGGGGTGCAGGGGGACATGAGTTGGGGCCTGCTGGCAGGTGCCTGTCAATGCTGGGTGGGTGTTATACGAATCTTCACGAGATCGTGAATTACCTCTGCTTCCTGTAGACCGTGGAGTTGAGGTTGCCAGTATGTCGATGTGTGATGGCCGATGAATGGGCAACGGGAGAAATTAGTCCAATCCCCTCCTGGTGAGTAAACACAGGACGGCACTGAACCAACTCCCAACGCCACGGGTGGCACTTCTCAGAATTAGCGTGACGTCGGGACAGTGTTTCCACTGGCTGAGAAGGCTTGATGAAATCACCGAAGATAACAGGACTGAACTCAGGAACTCCCAAAAGGCAGTAAGGCACAGGTACCGGCAGGACACAAGACAGGCAAAGGGAGGCAACAGTAAGAAGGCAGAACTGACAGGAGATTCCCACTACAACTAGGAACCCAGGGAAAACCTACTCTACCATAAGCCAGGGAAGGACAAGGTATCAGAACGAAGGAGCAGAAAGGGTAGGAGGACCAGGAAGCAAGACTGGAATAAGGAATGAGGCAGAATTGGGCGGAAAAGGATAGAACAGGAAACTGGAGGACTGGACAACAAGTACCAGGACACCAGCAGCGCATACACAGTAACAACCGGGTTGAGACGCGTCGTCCCTGTGTATGCGATGCCCTTTTATAGCTCAGGGGCAAAGCGAGGCTTGGAACGCATGTTCCGACACTGCGCATGCGCGGGACGTCGAAACACTGACGATCCGCGCATGTGCAGATCCTCGCAAGATGGCTGCGTCCACGGCGCCCATCCGAACCGCAGGTCGACGTGAGGAAAGACGCCACCGCGGGTATAGTCTCCATGAAGGAGGAGACCGCTGCGGCCGTGGACCAGGGACCCCAGGACAAGTAAGTGGCGCCCGCGAGCGAGAGCGCGGCGTGACACCATACCCCCTCCCGGACAACCCCGGAGCACCGGGTTTCCAAGGGTAGCGGAGATAGAAGTCCCGAACCAGGCGCGGTGCATGCACGAATGAGCGCGGTTCCCAAGTACGGTCACAAGCAGGATAACCCTTCCAACTGACCAGAAGCTGCAGAGCACCTCGCCAAATCCGTGAATCACATATCTCTTGCACCACAAATTCAGGAACCCCCGAACCAAGACCGGGGCAGGACGGGAACAGGTACGACCCATAACATCGGGCACGTAGGGCTTCAAAAGGGAAACATGAAAGACAGGATGGATCCTCCAAGAGCGGGGCAAAGATAAACAAAAGGCAACAGGTGAAATACGCCCTGTGATGCGAAAGGGACCAAAAAAGCGGGGGGCTAGTTTCACAGGTAAGTTGCGTACTGGTAGATTCTTGGAGGACAGCCAAACCATGTCCCCAACATGAAGGACAGGCTCAGGGCTCCGTCTCCTGTCAGCCTGCTCCTTCATATGTGCTTGTGCCGCTGCCAAGGTACCGGCCGCCAGACGATGTTGATCGCGAATCAGGGACACCAGGGCATCTGCAGATGGAACAGCGCTGGAAGATGTTGGATGAGTAGGCAGCAGTCGAGGATGAAGACCGGTAGAGCAATAAAAAGGGCTAAGTCCGGTAGCGGAATGAACAGCGTTGTTGTAAGCTGCTTCCGCTGTGTCCAACCACTCCGACCAGTTGTCTTGGGTAGCATTGGCATAACAACGTAGGTATTGTTCAAGGGTCTGATTGGTACGTTCCGTCTGTCCATTAGTCTGCGGATGATAGCCGGAACTCAGAGCTCGCTGGATGTCCAAATGCCGACACAGTTGACCCCAAAAGGAAGAGATGTATTGAGAGCCTCGGTCAGACAATATCTTCTCCGGAAGACCATGAAGGCGATACACCTCGTGTAGAAAACATTGTGCCATCTGGGATGCAGTGGGCAGCTTAGGAAAGGGTAAGAAATGAGCTGTCTTGGTGAAACAATCCACCACCACCATTATACACGTGAAGCCACCAGACAGGGGCAGGTCAACGATGAAATCCGTGGCGATGGTATGCCAAGGGTACGGAGGCGTTGGAGTGGGTTGTATAAGACCAACGGGTCTTTTGCGAGGAATCTTAGTCTGGGCACATACCGGGCATGAGTCCACATATTGTTTTACATTGTAGCCCATCCAGGCCACCAGTACTGTCGTGCAACCAGTTCTTGTGTTGTACGAACTCCACGGTGACCGCAAACGACGGAATCATGACAATTCAGTAAAACGATTTTCTGGAGTTCCAATGTGGGGACGTACAGACGATCCTTGAAGAACAATAAACCATCACGTTCCCTGATGTCAGCACGTTGTAGTATCTGTGTTCTTAGGGGATCGTTCGTGTGGCCTCAGTAAACTGTTGGAGCTGGGGAGTCACCATCGATAGGAAATGTTTGGACGCTATCAAAGGTTCCGGTTCCTTGACACCTTCAACGTTGTTTTCCAGAGACCGAGACAAGGCATCAGCCTTAGTGTTCTGGGAACAAGGAATGTACGTGACGGTGAAGTCGAACTGTGAAAAGAAGAAGGCCCAACGAGCATGACGGGAGGTCCTGCATTGTAAAGAGCGCAAGAACTGTAGATTACGGTGATCCGTGCGAACCACCACCGGGTACCTCCCACCCAGCAAGTGATGTCGCCATTCCTCGAAGGCAGCCTTTATCGCCAGTAATTCCTTTTCTATCACTGCGTAGTTTCTCTCACTCACTGACAACTTCCTCGAGTAATACGCCACCGGGTGCTCTATTCCCGTGATTGTATCTTGCTGTAGGAGGACCGCCCCAATTGCGTAGTCCGAGGCGTCTGTTTCAACCACAAATGGTTTTACATCATCTGGATGTCTAAGTACAGGAGCCGACATGAATGATCTTTTTAATTCCTGGAATGCCTCCTCGGCCTGCGTGTCCCAGAGAAACGGCACCTTGGTACTGGTCAGGTGGGTTAAACTGTTGGCCAGTTGAGAGAAGCGTGGAATGAAACGCCGATAAAAGTTGGCAAAGCCCAAGAACCTTTGAAGTGACTTCACGCCATGTGGCGATTTCCATTCTTGAATAGCTTGCAGTTTTGCGGGATCCATCTGTACTCCTGTGTTGCTGATCACGTAACCCAGAAACTCCATGCTCTCCCTATGAAATTGGCACTTCTCGATTTTGGCATACAGACCGTTGTGTATCAACCTACGGAGGACTTCCTGTACATGCGCCACGTGTGCTGTATGGGTGTCAGAAAAAACCAGAATATCGTCAAGGTAAACCCAGACAGATATTCCGATAAGGTCAGAAAAGACATCGTCCATGAACCGTTGGAAGACTGCAGGGGCGTTGCAGAGGCCAAACGGCATCACCCTGTATTCGAAGTGACCAATAGGTGTTTTGAAGGCCGTCTTCCACTCATCTCCCTTCTTAATTCGTACCAAGTGATAGGCCCCTCTTAGATCCAGCTTGGTAAAGATCTGTGCTGATTTCAGGGATTCGATGATGTCCCGGATGAGTGGTAACGGGTACCTGTCCTTCCTCGTGATCTCGTTTAGTTGACGGTAATCGATACAAGGACGCAAAGTGCCCTCTTTCTTCTTGACGAAGAACAACGGGAATCCTGCAGGGGATTTGGACGGCACTATATATCCCTTGTTGAGACAATCCGTAATATACTCCTGTAGTATGCCCTTCTCGAAGTGAGTCAACGAATAGATCTTGCCGTGGGGAATGATCGCACCAGGCAGAATGTCAATGGAACAATCAAAGTGCCGATGGGGTGGTAGTGGTATGTCCTCAGGCTTGGAGAACGCTTTGTGGTATCCGGCATATTCATGAGGAACCGATTGAGTGGCACATAAATGAGCAGATACATCAGCAGGATTGAGGGACTCCAACATTGCCAGAAAGGTTTCGTGTATTACACAGTCACTAGGACAACGTGTCGAAGAGAACACCAAGGAGCGAGCGGTCCAGTCAACCTGGGGATTGAGATACAACAGCCATGGTAAACCCAACACCACCGGAAATGAAGGAGACTTGATGACGTCCAATGAAATACGTTCGAGATGCCCTTCCACAGAGAGCCACAAGGGATCGGAGTATTGGCAAACCGGATCAGAAGACAAAGTAGAGCCATCTATTACCTCAACCACCGTTGGTCGTTCCTTGTTGTGTAAACGGATTCCATTGGTAATTGCGAACGAAGCATCGATGTAGTTGCCAGATGCTCCGCAGTCCAAAAGGGCCCAGGTTTTCACACACTTTCCAAGCCAAGCAACACCGACTTTAAAAATCAACAAGGGTACTGAGTTCATGGGGGGAAGGACGGATTCATAAGGGCGGCCCGCTGCTGCCTTCGCCTGAAACAACGGGCCTGCTAGTTTTCCTGTTTCTTCAGAGGACGTAACGGACAGGTACCTAGAAAATGGCCAGAACCACCGCAATACATGCACAAGTTCTTCTGTCGTCTCCTTTTCTTTTCAGTCTCGGATAACGGTCCTCTGACGGCACCCAACTGCATGGGTTCTGGAGCTACATCTATAGAAACAGCCGGTCCAGAGTTCTGTGCTGGAAGAATTGGTTGATACCTGTCAGATCTGCGGCGTTCACTCCGTCGTTCGGATAACCTGTGGTCAATGCGTAAGACTTGTTCCACCAATGCTGGCAGCGTTTCTGGCTCCGGAATGTGCAACAATTCGTCTTTGTACTCCTCTCGTAGTCCCCGACGAAACAAGGTTTTTTGAGTGATTTCGGGCCATTGCGAATCAGTTGCTAGTTGTCGAAACCGACTGATGTAGTGGATTATGTCACCTGACCCTTGCTTGATCTCCATTAATTGATTCTGGGCCATGGCTGCCAAATTGGGCGGTTTGAAAACATCCAAAAAGGCTTTCTCGAAGGCAGCGAAATCGGCCAACAGAGGACTGTTGGTAGAGACCAAAGGTGCGGCCCAGGCGAGTGCATTGCCAGTTAGATTTCCAAGGATATACCCGATCTTGGCTTTGTCTTGAGAAAAATGTGTAGACCTGAATTGGAAATGGATCCGACAGTGAGTACAGAACTCAGCCACTCGACGCGGATCACCATCATACTTCATCGGAGTGGTGTAAGCCATGGAGTTCTCAGGCGGTGTGACAGGTTGTGCGGGGTTAGCCAAACATCGATCCAATGCTTGTCTGAGAGTGTTGTTTTCCTGGCGAAGAGTGGTCATTTCCAGGCGCATGACACACATCTCTTCACGTAGTTCCTGCATGTCGTCCATGTCGGGACTGAGGGATAGGCGTCTCAATCTGTTATACGAATCTTCACGAGATCGTGAATTACCTCTGCTTCCTGTAGACCGTGGAGTTGAGGTTGCCAGTATGTCGATGTGTGATGGCCGATGAATGGGCAACGCGAGAAATTAGTCCAATCCCCTCCTGGTGAGTAAACACAGGACGGCACTGAACCAACTCCCAACGCCACGGGTGGCACTTCTCAGAATTAGCGTGACGTCGGGACAGTGTTTCCACTGGCTGAGAAGGCTTGATGAAATCACCGAAGATAACAGGACTGAACTCAGGAACTCCCAAAAGGCAGTAAGGCACAGGTACCGGCAGGACACAAGACAGGCAAAGGGAGGCAACAGTAAGAAGGCAGAACTGACAGGAGATTCCCACTACAACTAGGAACCCAGGGAAAACCTACTCTACCATAAGCCAGGGAAGGACAAGGTATCAGAACGAAGGAGCAGAAAGGGTAGGAGGACCAGGAAGCAAGACTGGAATAAGGAATGAGGCAGAATTGGGCGGAAAAGGATAGAACAGGAAACTGGAGGACTGGACAACAAGTACCAGGACACCAGCAGCGCATACACAGTAACAACCGCGTTGAGACGCGTCGTCCCTGTGTATGCGATGCCCTTTTATAGCTCAGGGGCAAAGCGAGGCTTGGAACGCATGTTCCGACACTGCGCATGCGCGGGACGTCGAAACACTGACGATCTGCGCATGCGCAGATCCTCGCAAGATGGCTGCGTCCACGGCGCCCATCCGAACCGCAGGTCGACGTGAGGAAAGACGCCACCGCGGGTATAGTCTCCATGAAGGAGGAGACCGCTGCGGCCGTGGACCAGGGACCCCAGGACAAGTAAGTGGCGCCCGCGAGCGAGCGCGCGGCGTGACAGTGGGTGGGGGTACTGAGGGACATGAGTCAGGGCCTGCTGGCAGGTGCCCATCAATGCTGGGTGGATGGGGGTGCTGAGGGACATGAGTCGGGGCCTGCTGGCAGGTGCCCGTCAATGCTGGGTGGGTGTGGGTGCTGAAGGACATGAGTCGGGGCCTGCTGGCAGGTGCCCGTCAATGCTGGGTAAGTGGGGTTGCTGAGGGACATGAGTCGGGGCCTGCTGGCAGGTGCCTGTCAATGCTGGGTGGGTGGGGGTGCTGAGGGACATGAGTCGGGGCCTGCTGGCAGGTGCCCGTCAATGCTGGGAGGGTGGGGGTGCTGATGGACATGAGTCAGGGCCTGCTGGCAGGTGCCCCTCAATGCTGGGTGGGTGGGGGTGTTGAGGGACATGAGTCGGGCCCTGCTGGCAGGTGCCCGTCAATGCTGGGTGGGTGGGGGTACTGAGGGGCATGAGTCAGGGCCTGCTGGCAGGTGCCCGTCAATGCTGGCTGGGTGGGGGTGCTGAGGGACATGAGTCGGGGCCTGCTGGCAGGTGCCCCTCAATGCTGGGTGGGTGAGGGTGCTGAGGGACATGAGGCGGTGATCACTAGTGCAAGGTGACATGTGGGCTGGCTGGGGGGCATGTCCATGGTGGATGGGCTGCCTGCGGGACATTACCAGGGGTGCAGGGTAGTCCCCTGTAGTGTGGGCTGCCTGTACAGGCTGGGGACGGGGTCGAGGGCACACCTGGGAGGACCCACACTGGCAATTCACGTGTGTAACACCCCGCACACCCCACTGGATACACGTAGCCCGCTCAGAGAGCAAAATCGCGTGTGAAACTTCTCACACACCCCCGAAATACATGTACCCCGCTCGCACAGGGCTAATCACGTGTGAAAGTTCCCACGTACCCCTGAAATACACATACCCTGCTCGCACAGGGCCAATCGCGTGTGAAACTTCCTGCGCACCCCCAAAATACACGTACCCCGCTCGCACAGGGCCAATCACGTGTGAATGTTCCCGCGCACCCCAGAAATACATGTACCCCGCTTGCACAGGGCCAATCGTGTGTGATAGTTCCCACGCACCCCCGAAATACACGTACCCCACTCGCACAGGGCCAATCGCGTGTGAAACATTCCCCACACAGCAGGGTACGTGTATTCGGAGGGGTGAGCAGGGAGTTTTACAGACGTTTTCGTGGTTGGGGGGATGTATGCTGGTCCACTGGCCTGTGCGCTGTGTACGGGATTTGTGCACTGTTAATTGCGCACGGGGAGGGACTGGGGGCATAACTGGCACTGCTGCAGGGTCGCTGCGCTACTCTGTGCCACGGCTGGTTATGGATGTTGAAATCCATGAATACGCTGTGCGCGGAAATGTATTTTGGCACACGCAGTTGGTGCAGACTGCCGCACGCGCACACTGTTCACCAGCCGCGTGTGCCACTTGTGCGCTGAATTCTATGAATTACCCCCTGAATGTTTCATATAAGAAAATGGTTGCCTGTACCAGATTCACCAGACATATTTTTTGAAGAAGAGGTTTTAAGTCACTGCATGAGCAAAATACCTTCCTATGATGCATACCATGTTTATTTCTTCAATTCACTTCAAATAAATGTCCTTTTGTTCCTTATTTGATTCCTTTGTATTTGACTAAGAAATCAATTTAGCCAAGTCTAGCTCTTGATTCTTGGCTTGCTACATAGTATTCACCACTGCATCTATATCCAACTCAGCTTCATTCTTCGCAATGGGCTTACCCATTTAATGACTGCCACCACTAGATAACCATCTCCCTTCAGAAGTTCCTTGGGCAATTGGTAACAATTCTTCCAGGTGAACGTCATCCCCTATCATGTTTGTAAATTTGGAAGTTACAGCAACTGACAATGATATCTTTGACTTCAAAAGCTGCTTGTTTACTGTTGTATTCTCCCAGTACCTCATGTTGGCATGCTCCGAAGAAAAGAGTGTAAAAGAAACATGTAGTACAGCTCTTTATTTTCTGCAGCTAACAGGATAACTTTGCACGCTAGGACAGGCTGCCTTTCAAATGTTTAACCAAACGGCCTCCACAATATTTTACGGAGTAACAACCAATAACTTTGTTTGCTGACATATTTTTCCTATATGTTTAGCACTGAGCAATCTCAAACAAACAAAAATCTTCCACAGCAAAACATTTGGTTGGTTAGCACTTATCAATTATATTATTCTTCCAGATAGTTTTGCTGTTTGGTTCAACAACTGATACATAGGTTCATCATATGACTTAAGGTCTCTATTCCAATAATGTGCTTGCCCTGAACTAATCTAAATTAGTACCCGGCGAGAGTCAAGCGGAATGCAACAAGTATTCTGATTGGCTCTCGCTGGATCCTTACCCGGCTGAGAATCCTTCAATTCTCAGCCGGGACTCCAGCTGCCTTGTCCTCGGCGGGGGGGCGTGGCAGCCCCTCAGCCAATGAGGAGGCTCGAAGCGGGGCCATCCCCGCTCCGAGTCTCCTCACGGCTGAGAGGCTGCCTCGGCCCCCCGCTGGGGCCTCGGGTAAGCTTTTTTTTTTTCCTTCACTCCCTCCTCCCTACCCCACCCCACTTACCTTCTTGCTCCTGCGTCCCTGGTGGGGGACGATGGCAGCCTCCAGCAGTGTGGAGACTCTGCGCCTCCACACAGCTGGAGGCTTCCATCGTCCCCTGGCAGGGACGAAAGTACGTTATTTTTTTATTTTTTTTCTCCCCCTTTCCCATCCCTCCTGCCCTCCCAACCCCACTTAACTTCTGCTTACTTTTTTTCCGGGAGCAGACGCGCTGGGAACACTTGTGTTCCCAGCGCGTCCGCTCCCGAAGGCCGCCATGGAAAGAGAAAACGGACGCCGGTTTTCCCTTTCCCGGCGGCCATTTTCTTGGTTGTGTTTTTTTTTCTGTCCCGAAACGCTGCGGCTTTTCGGGACAGAAAAAAATGCTTTTAGTGCCCTGGTCACGCATATAATGCAGGACGGGGTACTAATAGCAATATGACCCTCGCGGCGGTGGCATCACTGACTCAAGTGATGCCCCGGGGCCTTCGTTAAGGCCCTTGCTTCGCTCTGGCCTATAACTATGGGCCTCGGGGCATTACCTGTGTCGGTAATGCCCCCGCCGCTCGGGTCATATTGCTTAATTATATTTTTAGATCTCCCATACAATGCAGTTCCTGTAAAGTGATCAACAGCTTCATATGTCCCACACCATCTGTTTGAAACATAGTTATGCCAAAACTGTGCAGTTTCTGTAAGATAAGATAATCTTTTGTCTCACAAGACCAAGTATTTTAAAGCCCTGTTCTCTGCTTTCATCAAGTAAACAGTAACATTTTCAGGCATCTTCTCTCTTATTATTGTAAGTATTTGTTGGAGATTTGCAAGTCATGGTATATCTTACAACATATATAAAACTGTGCATTTGAGTCTTAATTCATACAGGCGTAGGAAATCCACAACAACATTTTCTGTAATATTTCCACTTGTTTCAGAACTGAAGTTAAACATATATTTGCCACACGTAAGCAGTTGAATAAGAAGCACACATTATCAGAGCACTTTGTGTCTACAGAGGGAATAATATAAGTTATTATAATCTAATAAGGAATAATATAATAATATAGGAATAATATAAGGAATAATATAATACTCTCAACAAAACCCAGCACAGAATCACCTGCAAATATTTTATGCACAATATAATATGAACATGTGGTACTCTTCTAGGCTGATAGTCATTCCTCCAGAAAAAGAAAATGCTCAGCATCTCCAAGCGGAGGACAATCATCATTAAAAGTAGCATATACCATAGAATATAGCAAGAACACATTCCATGTATCCCAACAAAAATTGTTTACCTGGACTTTTCCCATCAATCACTTCTTTGTTTTGGTTGACCTTATAAAGAAATGCATGAAAGGTATACTTACAGCAGCTCAACATGATTAATCACATTGGTGTAGTAGGCATCTAAAATATGCATCACATATATCCAAATACAAATCAGTTTACCTACAGATAAATTAGCAAAACAAATGCCAGTTTTAAAAGTGTGCACAACTCAATAGCACAGAATGGCAAATTCACCTTTAAACATCAAAGAATATCTACATAAAATATCTATCTGTATCCTTGGATATTCTGAATATATTTTAAATATATGATGTTCAGAAGCACTGACAGAGGTTTGGTGGTCATAACAAGTTAAAAACAACAGGTTTCTAAAATGTTCCAAACACTCATAACACATTATTCCGCTAGATGCATCTTGAAACGTCTCAAACTTCTCCATGATTTCTGCAGAATTCAACAGTTGAATAATGTAGAAGTCATACATGCAGAGCTGAAGTCGAGGGTACACGCGGGGGGACGGAGTCCACCCACTTTATTCAGAGGGTGGACCCAGTCCCCCCCAGCTAAAAGAGAAACATTGTATGTCCTCTTTGAATTTATGAATTAAAGCCTACCTCAGGGATCAAAATGCAGTCGTCAGGTTTGTAGGCTGGACACTTCACCACTGCACTATATAACCTGATGAAAGATAACAAACAACTAAAGGTGAAATATCCCATTTCGGTACTGCAAGTCGCAGGGAAACATTTGTATTGGTTCTCGGAGTTTAAAACATGCACACTTTTTAATGTTTTCAAAAACAGTATTAGAAGAAAATATCCTGTCTTGGTGTTGTGTGTGCGTTTGATTTTATGAAAGGCAAATGCCATTCGTCCTGTTCAATTTTGGTGGTTAAGGCAAAGCCAATTTAATGAAATACGCATATTTTGCCCAGATATGCTAATTTCTAGCGACGTCACATCCCATTGCGTTTGTTGATGAGTCTCCCCACTTTAATTTTTAGGACTTGACCCCTGCATACATGTCTTTCATTACAATTGGATTGAAACATTCAACTGGCCACTTCTGTCAGCTTCCTCAACATTATTTGAAGCAGTCTTCATATCTGTATCAACATCTACAGTAACATGTGTATGCTGTGTTCCTTTAAATATAGTAGACCTTGTTTAACCTTTGAAAGATCAAAGATCAACATCCTTTTCCCAGAATGGTTGTCTTTGTTGGTAATTGATTTGCAACACAACTAAGGACTTTTCTTATTGTCTGTCTATTTCAAGAGATTCAAACGTGTTAGTTTACATATAGAGTTAAGTATGCAATTTATCTAAGTATGCCTTTCAATAATTCAGATGGGGCAATTTAGCAATGTTGTGTTGTAAATGAACTATGGCCTACAGAGGTTGGAGGTTCTGAATAGGTATGCTCTAAAAACAAATGAAACAGAAAGGTGATGGCTGGAAGGTTTTGAATTAATCATAACCATGGGCAAAGCTCTGGGCAACCCTCCAGACCATCGTTTTTCAGCCTGCCAAGCCATTATAGAAGGGGAAAAACCATATTGAAATCAGGCTTGGTCCTACCCCAAAAGGGGCAGTCCAGCCCGAACTGCTAGGTCACATCCCTTCTGCTTGAGACCACAAGCATCCCCAGACATGTTTCAGCCTTGTTGGGTGTCATCAGTGAGGAGTAGCTTGGGTCTTTAGGCCCGGCAGACTCAGGACCCATGTCTGGTCATACCCGTCCCACTCGGGGTGACTTTAGCAAAACAGAAAGGTGATGGCTGGAAGGTTTTGAATTAATCATAACCACGGGCAAAGCTCTGGGCAACCCTCCAGACCATCATTTTTCAGCCTGCCAAGCCATTAGAGAAGGGGAAAAACCATATGCAAATCAGGCTTGGTCCTACCCCGAAAGGGGCAGTCCAGCCCGAACTGCTAGGTCACATCCCTTCTGCTTGAGACCACAAGCATCCCCAGACATGTTTCAGCCTTGTTGGGCGTCATCAGTGAGGAGTAGCTTGGTTCTTTAGGCCCGGCAGACTCGGGACCCACATCTGGGCATACCCGTCCCACTCGGGTTGACTTTAGCAAAACAGAAAGGTGATGGCTGGAAGGTTTTGAATTAATCATAACCACGGGCAAAGCTCTGGGCAACCCTCCAGACCATTGTTTTTCAGCCTGCCAAGCCATTACAGAAGGGGAAAAACCATATGCAAATCAGGCTTGGTCCTACCCAGAAAGGGGCAGTCCAGCCCGAACTGCTAGGTCACATCCCTTCTGCTCGAGACCACTAGCATCCCCAGACATGTTTCAGCCTTGTTGGGCGTCATCAGTGAGGAGTAGCTTGGTTCTTTAGGCCCGGCAGACTCGGGACCCACATCTGGGCATACCCGTCCCACTCGGGTTGACTTTAGCAAAACAGAAAGGTGATGGCTGGAAGGTTTTGAATTAATCATAACCACGGGCAAAGCTCTGGGCAACCCTCCAGACCATTGTTTTTCAGCCTGCCAAGCCATTACAGAAGGGGAAAAACCATATGCAAATCAGGCTTGGTCCTACCCAGAAAGGGGCAGTCCAGCCCGAACTGCTAGGTCACATCCCTTCTGCTCGAGACCACTAGCATCACCAGACATGTTTCAGCCTTGGCAGGCTGAAGAACGATGGTCTGGAGGGTTGCCCAGAGCAATGCCAGAGGTTAATTTTTATTCTAAACCTTCCAGCCATCACCTCTTTTGTTTTGCTTTTGTCACCCCGAGTGGGACCGGTATACCCAGACGTGGATCCCGTGCCTGCTGGGCCTAGAGACCCAAGCTACTCCTCACTGGTGATGCCCAACAAGGCTGAATCATGTCTGGGGATGCTTGTGGACTCGTGCAGAAGGGATGTGACCTAGCAGTTCGGGCTGGACAACCCCTTGGGGGTTGGACCAAGCCTGATTCGCATATGGTCTTTTCGCTTTTGTAATGGCTTGGCAGGAGAAGAACGATGGTCTGGAGGGTTGCCCAGAGCAATGCCAGAGGTTAAGATTTATTCTAAACCTTCCAGCCATCACCTCTTTTGTTTTGCTAAAACAAATGAAAACATTTCAGAGCACTAATATGGGGTTACATTTCTCAATTGTTACTGGCATATTTCAATAGCATACCACTAGTCTAAGGTTTAGAGTAACAGTATATGCCAATAAATCATGTGTCAAATCATACCAAGCCTCTATTGCAAGATACAAGGCAAAGTGAAAACACGGAGATTCCTCATTGTTTTTAATATTTTCATTGAGATCCACAAACCTGATGTGCCTTGTAGAGATTTCAATAATAAAAAAAAAACAAATATTTCATCTGGAACCTTTGCTGAACTGCTCACAAAACCTTGAAATCTCGTGTGCATACTTTTGTGTGAGAACCTCACTAGTAAACAGCTTTTCAATTTTTACATTTCCCATAAAAATGCTTTGTTCTGTTCCTTTATATCTTACAATATGCGCTTTGTGTTTGATCAATATTATTCAAAACATGTTATGCAGAGCCTGAAATCAGGCTTGAATCTTACTGCTAAAGAGCTTAATGCAGAATCCTTGCATAATATAATCTTGTCACAAGGCTGCACATTTTGGAACAGTGTGCAGTGATCGTCTTTACAAGATGGAATGTGCTTTTTCAAACTTTTCTGAGAGGCAGCCTTAGTGAGTTCCTTTCAAAATAACAAGCTCAGGAGCACAGCAACCATTTATTGTATGTTTGAATGTTGCCTTTATTTTATTTTGATTGTGAAAGAATGTCAGACAAATGTTCTTACAGCTTTAATGGATGAAGTTTTAATATTGTTATGCTGATGTTTTCTTAAAGTGAACGTTCGTAAGAAAGCAACAGATTAATAAATTAAAAAAAAATATTCATTGTTATGTGTACAGAATTCCCATGTGTACACATGACATTCTACAAGCTCTATCCACCGTATAACGACAGACATCAAAATACACTGCAGTTGTATTGACTTAATGCTGATGACAGAACAATGTTCTGTGGTTAGTAGTATGGAACTACTCACCCTCAAAAAATGCTCAAAAAGAGTTTACATTCACATTCCTCTGTCCTCTCATTTTCTTTTCGATCTTTGCTATTCATTTGCTTTCTTTTCAGAATGAGAATAAAACGATTTTCTTTTACCTGATTTGCACTGTCAATCAGAGGCTCAATCAACATTGTTCACCAATGCAGATTAAGTTTGTAAGAGGGAGTCTTTTTCTAACAAAAAACTTTAAACATGCCTGGGAATATTTTTTTAAAGAATGCCTTTTTTAGAGCTGCAATGGCACATCTTCGGCAGCAGAAATAACTGGACTATTTTATGAAAATTTGAGTTACAAATCCTGACCGCAAGATAAAGAGCATAACAAATGGAGTGATGGTAAGATTAGAATTTGGGGAGGAGTTGATTTAAACTAAGTGTTAGGTCAACTGTTAGTCTTATGGTATGTGTTAGGATAACGTTAGTGCAAATGGTAAACTAAATGTTTCAATTAAAGGTAGATATTGGATTACTGAGGTTTACCAGAGCTGGAAATGTTAAGGTCTTAGTAGGATAGGATATACCTGGGGTTTAACATAGAGTAAGGGCTGCATCAATTTATAGGCTAGCTTAGACTAGATGTAACATTATAAGAAGTGTTCAGGTGAGATGTAGGGTGAGGGTATGTATATTCTGGAAGATGGCTGATGGACATGGAGTTAGGGCCACTCCTTGTTTTATATTTATATATTTGTTATATTTTTTTATTTAATAGAAGATGCACGTGAAGACAAAAAGTTCTTTGTGGCGTGTTTCAGTTAAACTATTTCTGTACTAAAAAGACAACACGCTGTAGAGCCTGCAAACTCTATGGGCTACCAACTGAAGCCCAAAGTCTCAAATAAACAAATAAACATTACTCCTTCCACTATGACGAGCCAGAAGCACACATAATAGCTACCATGGATGGACCAAACAGAGAAGAGGTCCAGAGACCCTCTACTAGTGGCACGCAGAAAGAGAACTTGGATCTTCTACCTGTGATTTCACTGGAACCCTCTATTCCCCCGGCAGAGGGCAGGGTCCCCTGGAATAGACCTCTGCAAATGGAAACTCCATTGGGGGAGGTCCCTTCTGAACCTCGCTTACATCCGTATAGCTTCTCATTCTGTGTAAAAGATTTGCAGAAGCCCCAGAAAGCACCTAAAAATACGAAGGACCATTTTCCGCAGTTAAAAAAAAAAAAAAACATGATTTCAACAAAAGAGTCTGGAGGTGGAGGCTCTAGAAACTTCATCAGAAACTTAAGAACAATCACTGTAGTTCCCCTCACCAGCATTCAGAGGGGATCCCACAAAAGATTTTGGAAACAACTGTCCCTTCCCCCACCTAAAACCATAAAAGAGAGGGATAATGATCTAGATACAGCATGAATGGTGGGGTCAGGATTCCCTCTGTGAAGAAGATTACCTGATGTTATTTTCATCCTATGAAGACTCAGAAGACGAGGATGTGGTTCTGAATGGTGAACTCCCGATGTCTCAGAAGAGAACGGTCAAGTTCTAAACTCCAGTGAATGTTGGCCACAATCAGGAACTGATTGAAACCATAGCAGATAGGAGGTCAAAAGTATCAAAGAAGTATCTCCCGAACAATCAACCTAAGCAACAAACAGATAAAAGTAAGACCAACACCCGCCTTTGGCAAGACGGTCTCCTGACAGGAATCAAAGACTTAAACAATCTGTTAAGTTTGAAAGACCGGGACATCCCAACCGATCCCAAAGTAAGTCCCTCCACAAACACGTTTTGGAACGGGTTCTGAAGTACAATGACAGCTTTATTTTAAATCGAGCCAACATCATGCACCTCTTCTATATCATTCCCCAGCTGAGGGTCATCTCATCTGATGACATTAAGATTGTGGCCTTTCCGAGTGAGAGAGAACCAGATAGGGTAGTGCTGAATATGATATCTCCAGCCCTAATATCCCTCCTTCTCAATGCATCGGGCTCCCTGAGGGCTTTGGGTTTTGATGCAATGGAGATAGATAAATGGGACAACGATAAGGCATTCGACTCTTTGAACCTCAGCAACCTGTCTGGTAAGAAAAGCAAAGAAAATGTAAGGATCTCATAGGAAGAAACCAGCCTAAAATAACTGTTTCCCAAAAACCAAGTAGACAGAATGAGAATTTAGCTAAAGAACATACCTCCCCTGAAGAAGATGATGCAGCAAAACCGACTAGAGATGTCCCTTTCATTCTACAAGGGCCAAATATCCTGAGGATTACCATCAGCATCTTAAAGACAGGAATCAAACAGGAGTCTAGGGAAATTAAGGACCCTAATCAATCTTTGATTACTGGGCCCTCGACAGATGAAACTTGGAGCTGGCTGGCAAGAGCTCTATCAGCACCCAATGAACCCTAGAACGAAAGCAATTGCAAAGGTGGAACTTTCAGAATTTGCTCTTGGAACACCAGGGGTTCGGCTAATTTTTTGAGAGCACTTGATCATAGATTGGAAAATATAGACATTATATGCTTCCAGGAAATGTGGATGCGAGAAGTGCCCTTGTTAGATGATTACTACAGTTATTTGAATATGGCTACAAAAGGAAAAAGGGGAAGACCGAGCTCAGGATTATTAACTATGGTCAATAATAATACCATGGGTTATGTTACTAAATGCATCCATCCCAGTTCTCTCAACCAAATTCTTCTAATAATAATGGAGGATTTAACACGAGCAAATGAGGGCGTATTAGCCCTTTTCAACTTGTATTGGAACCCTTTGGCTAAAGACGCTAACTCATTTGTCCAAGAAATAATGAACTGGATTGATAGCTCAGAACAGACCTTATTCCCCCTTGGATCATCTTATGTGGGGATCTAAATATTAACTGCCTCTCATTGCCACTGAAAGAAGCCACAGAACCTGGAAGGAACACAAACAAGGCAAAACATTTAATGGCCATACAATGGTGTGATTAAATGGAAATAAGAGACCTCCATATCATAAATGGAAATGTGAAAGGCGATCATGAGGGTGCAATTACATGGCACTCCCCCCTTACCAGTGCCACACTGGACTATTTTTTTGTGTATGCAAGGACATACTCCAGGTTCTCCTGCTTAAGGATCTTAAACTCGGACAAGAGTGAATGCAATCTATTGAACCTAACCTGTTTAAGACCTAAACTGACAACAGACCCAAAGCAAAAAACATCTGTTTGGCCGAATGGGGTATCTTTGGATTCTAACAGAGGAAGATTAAGAATCAACCAAAAATCAATTCTGCTGTTCACCTGCTGCCTGATGGAATGGAAACCAGATCAGAGAGAGCGCCTGAATTATGAATCTTGCTTGAAGATCTTCAGAGAAATCCAGCGCCCAAATGCAAATCCGCTCTTCAAGCGGAAACAGGTACCTGATAGTACCATGACATCGAAAAAGTCTCAATTACATTGAGATCTAAAAAGATGAAACTATCTTCCAACACTAACCAGATGTCAAGAAAGAAAAAAAGTGAAACAGCAATTCCGCAATTGGGCTGCAAATCACAGAGCAATTCTTTATCAGCAAGACTCAGATCATATGCTACAATTTGTATGGTCTAGTAACAGTAGAAATCTATGGGTTCAGCTCAATGGAAGGGAAGGGTTTGACGACTCCCTCCAACTGAACCCTATACATGAAGCAACTTTGATCGCTCACTTTGAGGCCCTATTCACGAAACAGGGGGGAAGTATACACCAAGTCCTGCAAAAGTCCCTAGGTCTTTGGAAAATAAAGATCGACAGAGACGAAGTTAAGAACATCATCACTCGGCCAGGACGGAATGACATATGCAATCTTGAATCTGGCCCCGGATCTCTGGACTGACTTTTGCATGGTCGTATTCGGGGAAATTCTATGCCAAGGAAAAGTTCCTCCATCGTGGAAAAAGGCTATAATAGTCCCTACTTTCAAGAAGGGCGATAAAATAAACCCAAGAAACTATAGAACTATCCCGCTCCTGGACGTCCTTAGGAAAGTCTTTGCTGGAATTCTCCTGAAACGTTTAAAAGAGTGGATAGTAGAATATAAATCATATGACCCCAGACAAACAGGTTTTGTGGCCGGTAGATACTGTGGTCTAAACTTGCTGATTTTGAGCCTCTTGAAACTTTGGAGGCAAAGGAGTGCCTCTATATAGCGTGTATAGATATGGATGCTGCCGTCTATTCCATTGACAGAGAGTGACTCTGGAAAACGTTGTCAGAAAGAGGCTGCCCTAAAGAGCTTGGGGCAGCTATAAAAGTTCTATACTGCGAAACAACTTTACAAACTAGGAACAATGCTGATTTTTCCAAGGTGTTGTGCTGCCATGTGTAGCAAAATAATGAATGAACAGGTGTGAATTGCAATTACTACAATCTGTGTTAAATCACAGTTGTGCATCAAATGTAATAAAAATTGAATCAGCTGTATCAACTATGCCAACACGTGTTTCAACCCTTCCTGGGTCTTTATTAAGGCAAGGCTGAATAACAACAGAAGAATACAATGGAGAAACAATATGATTCACATGTAAAGCACATTGGGTATAAAAGACAAACAAGTGTACATTACAAAATGAGGGAGACACAGAGGAAAACGGAGGCAAACGGGCGCAAGTTGCGAATATCATGATTGAATATTAACAGAAATACCAACACAAGTGAATACAGAACAATGGTAAGCAATATGTGGATACAAATGTATATAACAATAAAATTCATAGCAATCAGGAAAAAGTAATGTGGACAAAATTGAAAAGAAAAAGGCAGGGAAATAAAAAAACAAATCAAAACAAATAAAAGCCGATTAATGATAAGTATACAATACTGGCTTCAAATGCATAGTAATCAGAAAGCTGAAATTCAGGTGACAATAGTCAAGGTGCAAATAGAAATAAAAAGAACAAATTTAAGGCAGGTATATAGCTCAATTGATCAACCTCCTAATTTACACATGCAACGGCAATTCACCAAAAAAAGCAAATACATTACAAGTAAAGTTGGCTTAGTCTGACGTCAATGCAGAGAGTGCCACCACCAATGTATTCATGATCTACGAAAAACAAGTTTGAAATGTGTCAAAACTAGGAGTTGCCAAAAAGAAGAAAAGTGGTACTGATAGAAGTGCCATTAGATAACACATTCATCAACGGAGGAAGCATGTGCCTTGAGTCATACATCTATGCTTCAAAATAAATATCACAAGTTGAGTTGGACCAGACCAGGTCATACAATATGATACGCCAGGACACTTCCTAGGAAATGGAGAAAGTGAGGTGCAGTTGGTGACTGAGAGGATCCAGGGCTAGGTATAGGGAGAAACACAAACGCAAGATTAACTCGCTCAAGTTCCAGGAATCTCAGGGCCAAGCCAATTCTCAAAATCTAGTACACAACTTGTCAAATAGAGAACTTTCCATGTCTGAGCTGTTTCTTTTGAATAAAGGTATTCCTTTTGCACCTAGTCATCAGTCTGACTTAACAGAATGTCAAATCAACTTGTAACAGTTTGTAAGAAAGCTTAAACTGAAAAAGTTTTTTCACAATCAGGTCAAGGTATTCTCCCCAGCTCCCCAGCTCAAAGAAAAGAACCTGTGAGTACTCTGACTGTGACGGAGATTGAGAACACCCGACTACATCTGTCTATTACTGGTGACACATCGCTCACTGAGAATGTTATCAATATATTTTATCAGGCTGTCAATAAGGATATCCATAATCACATGGACCATCTTAAAACTGGGTTTTCCTGTCTTAAATTGAATCTGACACAGGCCGAGCAAGCAGCACTTTTAAATCTAGCAAATGATAAAACATTGTTATTGAAGAGGCTGATAAAGGTGGTAATATATAATTTTGAACAGACCTGACTATTTGAAAATGGCGAATGAACATCTTACTACTCCAGATTGTTATCAACCACTCCCTAGTGATCCGACCTCACAGACAGTTTTGGACCTTAAAGCAATTATTCAAAATTGGTACTCACGGGGAATGCTCTCGGATGATGAGAGAAACTTTCTGTTCAGGTCACACCTGATCATCCCGACCATGTATTTTCTCCCCAAGATTCACAAACCTTTTTTGACATTGCCCCAAGTACGTACGATCATGAGCGGACTGGGATAGGCAACGGAATGCCTTTCACAGTATATTGACACCTCTATAAAATAACTCATTCCCATGTTACCTGCCTAGTTAAGGATTCCACACAAACATTACTTATCCTCCAATCTATACAGTGGCAACCTCATCACCAGTTAGCACGTTTGGATGTTAAAGCACTCTATACATCAATTCAACATAATTTGGCACTTGATACAATTGATTTTGCTTTCCGTGATCACTCAGCCTCATATGCACAAGATGTCACTATGATCAAGGATTTACTTGCTTTTACTCCCAATCATGACCTTTTTCTCTTTAATCAACAGTACTTTCTCCAGGCAAAGGGGGTGGCCATGGGAGCTAAATACATCCCAACCTTGGCAACGGTTATTTTGAACACACATATATCTTTGGGACACATGAATTTGAGTCTGAGGTTGTGATTTGGAAGAGGTACATTGACGATGTTCTGATCATCTGGAATGGCACATCTGAATGCTTTAATGCTTTTACTGAATATTTCAATAATAACACTGTTGGCATTGAATTTTCTGGTCACACCATCCACAAGATGCTTGAATTCCTTGATCTCAGGATTGACATTGTTAACAATACTATACACACCAAAACATTCAGAAAATGCACAGCGGTCAATGTTACACTCCATGCTAGTAGCTACCACAGGAGAGCTGTCATCAACATCATCCCATCCGGGAAATTTCACAGTGCACGTAGGAACTGTAGCTCTCAGGCTGCATATGAGGAAGAGTGCTCACTGTTCAAGCAGAGGTTCATGGAACGAGGTTACACTCTCCAGTGTATTAATAAGGGCTTACATAAGACTAATTTGGTAACAATGTGAAATGTGAAAGTTAAACCAATTAACTCTTTTCAAGGGGTCAATTTTATTACTAAGTAAGTTCAGGACAATAACTGTTTGTAAATGCTTTTGAACAAACACTGGTATTTGTTAAATTTAGACCCGGCTCTTTAATCCTACATTACCACTCGACCTAAACTTATTTTCACCAAGAATAAGACTCTCAAGAATCAACTCAGTTCATTGTTTCTTGAACCAAAGCTTCTACAGCCCAAATACCTTAGCTAGCTTAAAACCATCCCTTCCATTTTTTACAAATGTGGCACGTGCAACTTCTGCCAATTTGCTCTCACAACAAATAAGTTCACATGTCACCATGGTCTCACAATTCAGGTACACGATTTCATCAATTGCAAATCAACATATATTGTGTACCCTATTCTGTGTGCTTGCCAAACCATTTATGTAGGCAGTACGATACTTGAGCTCCGTATCAGAATATGGGATCACCTTTCACATCTGAACAGGCAGGATCCAAAGCTACCTTTGGCGTTACACTGGCAGACTCATCACCAATTGGATCATCCCAAGGGCATATGTTTCATTGGATTGCTACAAGCCCGTGCCCATAGAAGAGGAGGCTATCACCAGCTACTGCTTTGCCACTAGAGGCATGGACGATTTGAAAACTTAGATGTACTACCCTTTGATTGAACAAGCAAAATGAACTTAAAGTCTTTCTTTGATGTGGTTTGTCCCAATGGAATTTGTGTGCAACATTCTTAGTTCCCAGCTCAGACTGGGAGTTTTTCAGGGGAAAATAACGTTCTGCAATTTCCTGCAGCTTCTTATATCTCTCCAAGAGCTGTTTTCTAAAATATGAATCAGTTTTTTATATAGAAAGGAGGCTTACCCTGAACCCCAGTGTATTCAGTGCCCATGCCATATTTTACTTCTTGCATAAACTGTTATTATAACAAGCAACTAGGCCATAAATACTTACTTGCCATGCCTAAGTCTTTGGGTATAAATTGGGTACACTTGCCAAGAGTTGTTTTTTATGGAGTTCCTCTTAGGTAGTCTGGAAGATTTGTGAACATGTACACACCACGTCAGGTTAACCTATTATCCTTACCCCCTTGATTCACATATGCTAAATATTTGTCACTTCTCTTCCATCCCATTTCACGGTTCCGATGGGATATACTTTGCGAGGTATAATCTTTTTCTCCTAATAACTACCAATTTCCACTACTTGCTTGTCTAGCAATTATCCCCTGTATGCTGTCCGGACAAACCTCTAGGTCACACTAGTGTTGGAAATACTCTCACACATCATTCATGTGTATTGTAAGGCCGGTCTGATAGCACAGCAAATAGAGCACTCTCTTTGACATCTGTGCAGAGCCTGCTGACGCAGGTTCAAATCTGGCAGGGCCAAACTCAGCTTTTCATCCTTCCAAAGTCGATAAATTAGCACCACACATCGTGGGTAAAAAGCAGCGCTCAGATACCTGAGGGTTCAACGCGCTATAAAAATGCTAAATTATTACTATTATTTTATAATTTGTTGCTTAATGCTGTCCCTTTTAGGGCAGGCAGGACTTTTTCCCAAGCTGTAATAATACATGCTTGTGCACAAAGACACGTGACTTAACTATATCATGTGACTTGGACCGAGACGCTGAGTGATTTTGAACAAGCCTATCTACGAACTTGACCGGAGCCACGGAAAAGCCTGTACTTTTTTGTATCTTTCAGGGATGCGCAATTAAAGGTATCTCACCCTAACACTATATGCCCACAAGCTGTACTCCTGTAGTCTCATGGGCAGCATTTTGTTTCACGTCATCTAAGGACGTTTGTCTTTTCTAGGAGTCACTTGCATATGACCATTTAAACCCGACATCTTATCTGCATACGTTGGAACTTAATTCCATTTGCTGGACATCATCTGACGCTAACATCGCCTCATTGGTCATGGCGTACCTTCAAGTTTTTTGTAACCAGGGACCTTATGACATGGTAATTTATTAATTGTTCCTCTTTTTTGCACTTAGCACCTATTACGTACGGTCTTTATTCCAGTGAACACTTAGTGCGTTTTCTCAGTCACCAACTGCACCTCACTTTCCACATTTCTTAGGAAGTGTCCTGGTGCATCATATTCTACGACTTGGTCTGGTCCAACTCAACTCATGATATTTATTTCGGAGCATAGCGGTATGACTCAGGGCACATGCTTCCTCCATTGATGAATGTGTTATCTAATGGCACTTCTATCAGTACCACTTTTCTTCTTTTTGGCGAATCCTAGTATTCACACATTTCGGGCCTGTTTGCGTAGATTATGGATGAATTGGTAGTGGCACTATTTGCATTGAAGTCAGATTAAGCCAACTTTACTTATAATGTATTTGCTTTTTTGGCGACTTACCGTCGCATGTGTAAATTAGGAGGCTAATCAATTGAGCTATATACCTGCCTTAAATTAGTTCTTTTCTATTTCTATTTGCACCTTGACTATTGTCACCTGAATTTCAGCTTGCTAATTACTATGCATTTGAAGCCAGTATTGGTATACTCATCATTAATCAGCTTTTATTAGTTTTTTTCTTTCCCTTCCTTTTCCTTTTCCATTTTTTCCACATTACTTTTTCCTCATTGCTATGACTTTTATCTGTACATACATGTGTATCCATATTTTGCCTACCATTGTTTATTATTCACTTTTTACTGTATTTCTGTGGATATTCAATCATGATATTCGCAACTTGGGTTCTCCATTTGCCTCCGTTTACCTCTGTATCTCCATCATTTTGTAATGTACACATGTGTTTGTGTTTCCTACCCAATGTGCTCTACATGGAAATCATACATGTGATTTAACACAGATTGTAGTTATTGCAATTCACACTTTTACATTCATTATTTTGCTACACATGGCAGTGCATCACCTTGGAAAAATCAGCATTGTTCTTGTTCTTATAAAGTAGGTTGGGGGAACCTACGCTTCCGAAGTTTTTCAGCAGCCATCATCCCATTCAACTTTGAATCAGTAGCTGAGTAGATACATAAACCTGAGAGCTCTACTACCTGGTACCCCATGTTTTGCTATAACCTTACAAATTAGGCTGAATAAAGATGGTCGGTTTACGAAATAAATCAAACCACAAGAGGCCTAAAGCAGGGGTGCCCCTTGGCACCCATACTGTATAACTTTTTTATCAGTGATGCAACACATATATTGCACCCGCCAAGATCCTGTCCACCTAAGATCAACCCAAACTCGACAGATGGCTCCTTTATGCAGGCAATTTGGTCCTGTTGGACAGGACCCCACTGGGCCTTAAAAAAAAACCGGATGCCTTGCAAGCCTTGCAAGCATATGTGGCCTTGAATAAACAAAAAATAAATACGGCAAAAACAGAGATTCCTGTAATCGAAAACCCAGGAAGAAGAAAGCGACAACAGTACCAATGGTATCTGGATAACAGCATACTGGCACCGACCTCTTCAATTAAATATCTTGGAATTATGATAAGTACCAACAGAACAGAGACCAATTGGCATTCTCACCTTGCCGAAAAACCGACCAGTTGAGAGTGCAGGCCCTTGTGATAACCAGAAAATATGTTACATTTTCTCTCCAGTCAGTAATCTACTTTTACAACCAGAAAGTTATGCTAGCTGTGACCTATGGCAGTAAAGCGGGCCTTGGTCTAGCATGGGAAGGCTGGGAAAAACATCAGAGCAGGTTTTGGAAACGAGTCCTGGGACTCCCTCAATCAATCCCAATGGTGACCATAAGACACAAATTGGGCCTCCTCTCAATGTACACAAGAATAGTCTCGAAATCGCTCTCAGTTTTTGGTAAACTGAACTCATGGAATTGCCCGCCACAGGATAAAATCATCATGAGCAGTCTGGAAAGTTGCTTTGACAGGACGTTGAATGAATGGAACTCCAGATGCCTTGAAATCTTGACACGATTGGGACGTTCAATAAAAACTCTGTGTGAAAATCCTCTATTGGTTAAAAAAAACACTGTGGGCGGTAGATTGGTCTGAAACATAAGCAAAAAGGTCAGCTTCTCCTCACCACACTTTATCAAAAACTTTGACCAATAATCTGAATGTTCTGCCGGCCTATTTAAAAAGATTCCCAAATGTTACTTTAAGAAATTTGCTATTGAGATTCTGTCTCAACGTCCTCCACACAAGATCTGTGCTTTGTCGATATGGAGGAAGAGCCACGGTCAAGACGTGCAGACTATACAACAAGTGCAATGAAACACTACAACACTTGATTCTTTACTGCCCAGAATTAAGACAAGAGAGAACGTGCCTCCTTTAAGAAAGAATGAAGATCTTGGCTGGCACTGATGCTAGTTCATGGTGGGAGCTCTTGTATGGTGGAAATAGCCCTTCGATGAATAGATGTTTGGCAATCTTTCTAGATGAGATATTCAAGAAAAGATTTACAGACAGAATAAAGGAACTTTTCTAAAGATTACCCTATTGAGCCAATAGACTAATAAAGCCTTTGATGAAAAGAGGTACTTTGGCTCTAAAAGGAATCTAAAAGGAAAGGCGGACTAATACAGGCTGTCAGATTTTTGCTTTAAAAAGGAGCAGTCTCTATCTGCTTGGTATTAAGACTGATGGAAAAATTGATCAATCCTGAAACAGGGAGATACTTAACTTTTGAAGTTTTGATGTTGGCGGTAGTAACACACGTTTTTGTGATAAAACTGTATCTTTATAAATAAAAAATATTTTTTAAAAAATGTTATTACACCACATACACAAACATGATTCAGATAACTAAATGGGTAGGGTTATAGAAGGGCTGTAGATTAGGATTTGAATAACAGTTATGTTTAGAATTATGCAAGATGTATTAATATGGTTAGTGTGATATGATATGATAAGGCATTTATAACGCGCCTATACACAAGTGTTTCACGGCGCGACAAGGCAAGGGAGGGGAAACCGAGGGAAGACAGAGACAACAATCCTAATGGCCAGGTGACATTGAGATTGCGCAAGTGCAGGGGAGGGGGGAAGGTGAGAAGTGCAGGGGGAAGGGGACGGGGCAGTGCGGTACATAGGATATCAGTAAAATAAATAAATACAATAAATAAAAGTGCAGCCAGCTGGTGGCAAGTGTAAGGGTAAGTGCAGACATCAGGTGTCAAGTGCTAGTAAGGGCTATAGGGATACAGGACCAGTCCCAGAATGCAGGGTTGCCAGGGAGGCAGTACAGGTGTGCAAATGGCAGGGTGGGGGACCTGGGCCCGAGATCTAAGGGTAGCCAGGAACCAGTGCATTATCAGATTCAGCCAGGGGATCAGCAGGGGAGAGGAGGAGAGAAAGCAGAAGTAAAAAGGAAGGTCTTGAGGTGCTTCCAGAACTGGAGATGGTTCTCCTCAAGTTTCAGAGAGGCAGGGAGGCTGTTCCAGAGGGAGGACCCGGCAGAAGAAAGAGATCTTCCACAGTTTGCTGCTTGTATAAGATAATGACCCTGAGGGAGTTGGAGGTGGATGATCAAAGAGCTCGAGAAGGAAGATATTTTGGAAGATAGAGTAGAAGCTAATGCGGTCCAAGGCCCCAGAGGGCCTTGTGGACAATGCAGAGGGTTTTGAACTTAATCCTTGCCACCACTGGGAGCCAGTGCAGAGATTTCAGTCCTGGAGAGATACGATCCATGGGCGTGAGGCCAAGGACAAGTCTTGTGGTCCTGTTTTGGATGAGTTGCAGAGGGCAGAGAGTAGAGGCAGGCAGATTTAGAAAGAGGCAGTTGCATTAGTCCAGCCTAGAGAGAACCAGAGCTCTGGAGACAGCGAGCTTCTGGGTGAAGGAGAGGAAAGGAAGAATACCTCTGAGGCGGTGTAGCGGTAGTGTGACTTCTTAGAGATGTCAGAGATGTGAGGAGAGAAGGAAAGTGTGGAGTCGAAGATGACCCTGAGGATTTTAGTCTCACAGGTGGGAGAAGGAAGAAGGCCAAGAGAGGCTGGTCAGAGAGCGACAGGAAAGGAGGGAGCAGGTGTGCCCATGAGGAGAATCTCGGTTTTACTGGCATTAAGGCACAGATCATTGACGGCACGCCACTCCTGGATGTCAGACAGACAGGCAGAGATGTTTATGGGTGCTGATTTCCTGATTTTAGAAGCTGTTTGGTCAACCTTTGGGTTACCTTCGACTACTTTGCTACATTTATTTATGTTACTTTTTGGCCTTATCATGACATCATTTTCACAGTTTGCGTTGCTTCTATATCACATTTAGAAAACCTTTTGCTAGTGATGTTTTTAAATTAGTACATTTTCCAGATAATAATTTCATAATAATCATTTTCAAAATAAAGCGGAAAAATGTATTTTGGAATATCATTGCATGTCTACTTATCTCTTACTGTAGCTTTAATAAAATACAAGTTTCATTTAAGATAACAGCCTTATTGCTATTTAACCACACATGTTACACTATATACAACATTCTGAAAGAGATATTACCCAATTTGTATATTATAAGCATTAACATTCAACAGTGCCTTGTGAAGATTAATTGTTTCTTCAGAAGACAGCCTGCAGATATTTCAAAAACAAAAATAAGAAAACTGAAAATAAATCTATCCTTTCTCAGTCTACAGTGCCCTGCACATTATGTTGCACATAGGATCATAAAATACATCAAAACAAGTACACTTGCTAGTTGGTTCGCTTGAAGGCCTTTAGCCATGCCATACCCCACCAAGAGCATTAAAGAAACTCTGTGTATGTCCTGTAACTAAGCAGACAAATTCACACAAGTACTGCTTAGAATTAATACACGAAAGTTAGTTCTAACTTCTGTTGTACTTGCTTTCATCCAGTCTGCCCTGCAAAAGTTCAAAAAATGAATGTCTTGCCATACCTACTTGTAACTACGTTCTCTTTTTCAATAAATACCTCATCGTATTCCTGTTATCAACTCTGTATCCAATGACAGTTAAAATGAACTGGACTTACAATGAAGTATGCAATTGGCACATGTCCAATATGAAACCCCTTGCTCATGTGCTGGGCTAACCCAATCCATTTAAACGAGCCATTGACAATGTCCTGTAGCAAGCTTTTCTTGAGATGCAAAATGCAGTGGAAAGTTTTTTTTTCACTTTCTTTTATGTAATTTCTCCAGAAATGATTTCATTCATACTCGAATATCAATTGTCCTCCAATGTATTAAACAATTATTCATTTTATACATAGAATGAGCTCTGTATCGTTCCACTTTAGGATTGATACATTTCACAAACATGCATTTGCCACTAAGCCTGGGCATGTCTCCTCCCACAACTTCCCAGTGAATCCCTGCAAGATCAAACAACATATTTGGGTTAATTCAAGCAAGCCAGTAGAACAATAGTGACTTTTCTTATGAGTTTGGATGAGATTGGAGATCCCATACACAGATGTGGGCATCACACATGGTTTTGGGCACGTGTCATAGTGAGGTCAGATCTGCTTATTCTTGCATGGATTCGGGCAAGTACGTAGGAATAAAATGAATTCCTAATTCTAAGGGTCTATGCAGAATCATCAAATCATAGCTGAGTTTGACACCAGGAGCTGGAGAAAAATAGGGATTAGGCAAGATGTCCTTGTTCTTTGTGGACTTTGTGTGTTTTGGGGATTTTAAAACATTTTGTTTTCATCTGGGAAACCTTAATGTTCATTTTCTTACTCTGTGAGCCAGGCACTCAGGCAGTATATCTGGGTAGCCATTGTTTTTAACAAATCTTTTTTTCTTACTTTTGAAGCCAGTTTATTTAAGACACTTTTTTTGTTAGCCCTCTTTGATGTTTTACTTGAGAAATGTTCATTATTATTAGACAAATTTGGATTTTTATTTTATTTAGGCAGATCTCTTTCTTGATAGGAAAATGTGACAGAGAAGCAGGTGGCAGAATCGTATGCAGTGTTGTCTCTTCAGATGTATTACAGCAATTTGGTTCCACAAATGGACATAAATCTGTTATTAAAATTTGAATCTGAAGTGGGGGGATCAGAAATCATGAATAATGTTGAGCTGAGGAATACAAGCAATGTGTCTGCTCCGTCACATCATGCTGCTGCTATGTTGTTTGTGGGAACGATGGTCACAGAGAGAAGGAAGAGGAGCCTAGTCTTCTGGCACAGCCAGAACACAGGGGTTAGGAGAAGGAAAGCCAGTATCACAGGAGTATGGAAGCGGCTTTACACCCACTGCGGGTTCCACGGAATGCTCAGTAGTTCCTATGCAAGTACAGGTATGGCAGGAAGATAGCTCACCTTTGCCATCAATCTCTTGGGGCTGGCAGTATTTTAAGGTGCATCATGGGGTATCAGAATCAGAGGCTGAATCCATGTGGTTTACCTTGTGTACAAGTCCACAGACTGCCATCACCCTCCTAAGCCAGTTGTTGTTCTGGAAACAGAATGTGTATGATAGTTCCACCCACAGCAAGCCCACACCAGTGATGATGATGAAACAGAAGCAGGTACCTTCTAGGAGGGCACATGAGAATGGCAATGCTGTCATCATAAGCACAGCATTGAGAGTCCTGCCTACATAGTGATAGTTAGGAACCTACACACAAAAGGGTATGGTCTATGCTAGGTGCCATTCCTGGTGTGTCAGATACAGGATCAATGACGTGGAAGGCAGGGTCATGGATCACATTGATGGGGAAAATTGGCACATTTTGCCTACTGTGGGGCATATCTTCACCTAGTGGTGATTGGAGCAAGAGGAGGACATGGTCACTGCACAGCAACATTTTTTAGAAGCTCCATCTCAAGCGCATTTGGAATGCTAAGTGTTTTGTTGTGGTGGCTTGGCATGGGTGGAGCTATGTAAATATATTTTTGTTTTTGTTATAATATTTTAATGTTCTCCTTCGTTCCCTGAAGAAAATAATCAGAAAATGTGTAAAGATCGAAATTTGAAAAAGAAAATGTAAATCCTTCCAAAAATATCCCATAATCATCAGGCTAAACTGTGATCAATTTTCTTGTGTTAAGGAATAAACATTGAAGAGAGGGTAGCAATTTGAAAAGCAGATGTCGTACTTTAAGAATCAGGTTGGAATTTCTATGGGTAGGAGTGAAATAATGTGACTCTCAATCTTTCTTTCCTCTTTTAGATAGGTGCTGCCTCATTCACTTGTCTAGAGAGAGAGCTTGAAAATGGGGACAGTTATCTTTGCTAGCTCACCAAACACTAATAAGCAAGAATGCTTGCTGTGGCAACCGTGTAGAATGGCTTTCTGATTCACAGTGATGTTTTCCAAGGAGTCCTAACATATGAATTTACTTAAATCAGACTTCAGAATGGTTCATCAAACAACTCCTCTGTATTGGGACTCATGTCTCCTGAGAAAGACATAAAAATTCAGCACACACTCCTGCAGAACAGGTGAGATGTAAACATTTGGTGTGGGCCCCAAATCCTGTGAAACAGGAGAGGCGTATACATTCAACCTATGCCGCCACCTCAGAAAGTCAGGAGAGATGTAAGAAATTAGTGTTTGCTGCCACTGATGGGAGGCAGGAGGGGTATATAAAACGAGTGTGTCCCTCCCCTCTGATATAGAAGAGATGTACAATTTCAGTATGTGCCCCCACTCCTGCGAGACAAGAGAAATTAAGATATTCAATGTGTGCCCCCACCACGGTGAAAGAGGTGAGCTGTACACATTGGAGTATGTGCCCACCCCTGTGATATAGGAGAGATGTAAAACATCAGTTTGTGACTACACTCCTGGGAGAGGCAAGAGGCATATAAAATAGAGTGATTGGCTCCACTCATGAAACAGCCGAGGTATTAAAAATTCAGTCTGTCCCCCACTCCTTCAAGAAAAAAGAGATGTAAAAATGTATTGTGTGTCCATGACCATGCAACAGTGGTAGATGCTTAAAAATGAAAAGTGTGTGCCCAGCCCAGCGAAATAGGAGAGCTGTAAAGATTCAGTGTGTACCCATTCAAGTGAGACAAGAGATATTTATTTTATTTGTTAATGTATTGTTTATAGCACAAACCTAACTCAAGAGCAGATGAGATGTTGAAGGAACTTATACAGTTCACTATGGAAACAACATATTTTTTGTACACTATTATAAACACACCATGGGCATTGCAATGGGTGCATGTTTGAACCTCTCATGCCCAATCTATTCATGGGTTACTGCAAACAAACACATGTTACATGAACTACTGAACTGTCTATACACCTAAGAATTGAATACTGATGTATTTATGAAATATTTGCAATTTGGCAAGGCACTGACTCAGAATTAGAACAATTCCTCAATATCTCAATGACATCTTTGACATAGAGCTAAGTAGCACATACAGCAAAACTGGTGATAGTTTCCTAGACCACATATTTATGTAGAGAAAAACATTGTACACACCAAGACATGTACAAACCTGCATTCTATATTACATGCAAATAGTTTCCATAAATGTCATATTATAAACAACATACCAGCCGGGGAATATATTTGAGCAAGAGGAACATGCAGCACCGATGACAGGTTAGAAGAGGAATGTGTGGGTATTAAGAATCGTTTTTTTTTTTTAATTTGGTTTAGTTGATAAAATCAACCTTTCAAATACATAAGAGATTTTCATACATCATACATTTTCATTTCATATCATTTACATCTCATACAAATCAAAATCAGAATACATTTAAATTGTGAGAATGTATGATGCTATACACCATTCCAATATTAAAACTAAATATTGAACAAGAAATTATTTACTGAAACCCAAGAACAAAACTTTGAATAGAACACACACTACTGTCAGATTCATTACACCATTTTCATATGACAGCAGAACAATATTTAATACCTTATAAATACACCGGCACATACTCAAAATAGATAAGGACCTGGAGGAATAAATAGATGACAAATTCAAAGTTACATATACTAAGGCCCCCACATTACGCATCAAGTGTAGTCCTAGTTACATGACAGAAAGGAAACCAGAGATACATTTGCGTAGAGGGGTTTCATAAATGCGGCACATCTGTTATGTGAAATGTGCCCTCAACATTCTTCAGAATTTTAAAACACATTGATCATTGCATTGAGATTAACAGTTTCATACATTGTAGAACAGTGTTTGCCATATAGGCCATGATATGTGCATGCATGAAAGTGTACATAGGTAGTACTATTAAAGAATTAAGATTTAAGATTTAGTATGCATGAGCATGTTGGAAGGATCAGCAACCATGATTCTAAGATACCATTGGTTGCACACTGAAACAAGCTACATCAGACCGATCATAAGGAGGATATCAGTTTTCTGTGACTCATGCATGTCATTTCCAATATTTGTGGTGGAGATAGAGAATTTACATTAAGATTAGAAGAAGCAAAACTCATTTGCAAGTTTAGAACTATGATTTCTGGACTTAATACTGAACATCAACTGTTCGTTTTCTAATGAAGCTAACAGTAATATATAAATCTGGCATTCTTTAACATCTTGAAATATGTGATTGCATTAGCTAACTTTTAGAATTGGCAGTCCACCTAGGTTGGGATGTACGTATAAAGATAGATTGGATGGTTAAGAAGGATTGGCAGGAATATGGTCTAACCAAAGAGGAACCAGATTTTATCAATATACGACTTTTCAGATGCATAATTCATAGATATTTCGAAAGCATAGTTGGTTAGAATTTTGACATTAACAAAATGTATAGGGATTGAATCATGAATATTATCTTAATATTTAAATAATTCTTCCTTTGTTCCTTTAGTGTCACATTTGGTGCATACAGGAGGACCTCAATATGACGTTTTGAATATTAATAAGACATTATTAGTTTGGAACTTCTACATTCTAAATAGAAAGACAAGTTTCCAAATATTTCCAAATAAAATATATAATATTGTTTAACTAGTGGTGGTCAATGAAGCATGTGAAATAAACTGCTTTTTACACACAAATCTGATGAACGTTCGTTCATCTCAATGGTTACTCTAAGGAAATTATTCTTACAACAACTATGGGTTTCATATTAGTTTAGAAAACTAAGTGGACACTATATATTTAATTTTGGGATGATGTGTGGCAGCATTTAACTCAAAACAGTTTTATTTATGTTTATTGATCATCATTGCCTGATGACATCACAGGTTCATGTGATGACATCACGTCCTGTATATACATATCCAAAATGGCAACAGCAATGCATGTAGAATACAAATAGAAGCTTAAAATAGCTTGAGATTAGAATTTCAAAAACAGTTAAGAACTTTAATGATATGTTCAAGTTATGCATCTAGATTTATATTTTTGTATTGGCTTTATCAATAATACTAGTCTAATAACACACATTTCTATTGATAGGACACATTACAAAAGCAATTAAAAGCATGTTCAGTATATTGTGGCAACACAGACATTTATACCCCAGGGACAAAAGGGAAGGCGACTTCTCTTTTCAAATATACCCAATAGAATCATTGACCATGTCATGATACAACCATTACTCTGCCAATAAATGTTTCCATAGATTTGGAAATATTATGTGCCTATGGAAAGGCAATATAAACATAATCAGCTATTTAGCCATAACATTATTGGCCAAACTGAGAATTTAACACAGAAAAAATATGATAAGATGAATCAAATTTATAACTACCCTATTTAAATGATAGTTAGGGATATATCAAATCTCAGTCATTCTAACATGTTCACGCTGATATTATGGTTAAGTTGCTCAATTCAAAGGAAGACCACTTTTTGGGTGACTTATAACTTCACTCCCCCTAGACGAATCCTCACCACCTTTGCAGAAAAAGTATATGGGCCGCTCAGACTTTTTTGGGAAGTTTGGTGAGGTTTTGTCCAGGGGGGCCAAATTTATAGGGGGGTCCCCACATTTTTGTTTTCCATAGACTGAATGGACAAAAACTTTGTGCACGCTTAAAGGCTAAACCGTTGGATGGATTTTCATGAAATTTGCAGCAGGACTGGCAGCGTAGACCCAAAAGCGTGCTTTTGTAATAATCAGTGCTGTACTTTTTTAAAAGCAGCTCAAATGTATGTCTCAAAATATGCGCAATCTCTGGCTCAGCTCTGCGGTCCCATTTCCCTGTTCGCTCCACGGTCAAAAGTCTTATTGTGCTGCTGTGTGGCGTGATGTCGGCGGACATTGGACTCACCCAGTGGTTGGCTGGAGGGAAGCATGATGAGCATTATAGGTTTGGGTAACGCTACCTTGCTGTAGCCGAGGAAAGTGCGGTGCTCAAAGGGGCTGGAAAACATTTGTTCCGGCATATGGTGGTGGAAAGAGGGGATGGAAAGGGTGGGGGATTGTATCCGTGCATACTGCACCAATTTGCGGGTACCTCCTCAGGCGACTAGCTTGTATGGTGACTGCAGGCAGCCTTCGTTAAGGCACAATTTGTCCTGAGGTGACCTGTTTTTGTGGTGAGTGCTGGCAGGCTCAATTGCAGATAGGGAGTGGATTGTACATAACATGAGCATTTTTGCATACCTTGTACTAGGTTTGTGAGTGGTAAGCACTAGTGCCTTCGATGTAGGGCTGGACATGACCTTGTGCATTTCCAATGCGAAGTACACCAGTTACCTACAACTTCCTTGTCCACTAGTTGCAAGTAGGTTTCACAGTGTTGCCTTGCGTCTGTGGTGTGTCAGCATTGCACATATTGTTGGGTGAATGGATGTGGGGATTGTTGTTCCATCCTATAGTTTTTGGTCCATGCCTGGACATGATGGAGTCAAGAGTCCTGCAGTGTGTTCACTGGGTGATGTGTTGGAATACTGTGTGTATAGAAGTGCATGGGGTTCCAGTGGATGTTTTATGTGATTGGGTTGTGGCCTTTGCACAGATTACTGATTATTGTACTGTACTATGATGTATTGGTTCTGTGTACTTAATAGACTGCTGGGAGGAGCGGCAATGTTGTGCAGATTGTGTGGCTTGGTTGGCAGTACAAAAATACTATGTGAGTGGAAGTTGGTAGATGTGCTGGAGGCTGTGTTATGTTTGTGGATTTTGCCAAGTACCTACATGTTTGCATGCATGGCTGTATTATGGTGCAGGGGTTGGGTAGGAGTGCCGGTGGATGTATTACATGTCTGGTACCTGGCCACATGTTCACATGCATGGCTGCATAACGTTGCAGTGGGTGTGCCCAAGGCATCGGTGCATGGGCTACGGCCTACAGCATTTGCCCATGCACCCAAGAGCTAGGCCTTGGCCACACCTACTGCAACGTTATGCAGCCATGCATGCCAACACGGTGATACTGGTATTTGGATTTTGGTTTTCAATTGTATAGAACCGCTACATTTGGTGCAATTTGTGCCTACCACTGAAGCCTATTTTACAATGAGCTTTTCCTCTGTTGGTAGAGAGGTATGACAGATTTCCATTTTCGGCCACCATGCGGCTACATAAACAAAATCAGGCAGCAACGTGTTACCATTTCATTGTGCATTTCTAGTGCTAAGTACTCCAGTTGCATAGAATTTCCTTTTACGTACATGGAGACATGTTGATACCTTATACATGGTGCAATAAATGTACAGCTGACACAATATATACATGTCATTTACGGCCCCTATCTACTATTCATATTTGCAGTGAGTTACAAATCAACGGTGTATGTTGGCAGACTCTGTGTGCAATGGCTGTGCATACTTGGGTGTCAGGGCCATCTTACGCACTTTAGTGCCTTTGGGGAAGGACATTTTTGAGCCTCTCATTCATGAAAGGAAACAAATTCCTTTGCAACTTCTTCAAAGATTGTACATGCTTTCTAATGAATGAAGCATAGTGACCTGACCTGGTTGTGTCGCCTGTGTTGTACATTTTGGCCATTGGTGTGCACGTTTTGTTGCCAAATGACAACTGTCCGTGTGTGAAGGTAGTAAGGTTGCAGTAAAAAAAAATTCCCATCTTCATTGTACGTTGAAAGCATTCATAATATGTATTGCCTATGCTATTGTAAATGTAAGGTCAAACGATTATCGGAATTGGAAGGCCTACACAATATGGTATGGTTTGCATTTTGTTGAAATGGAATGGAATCACAGTTAAGTATACATACAGATAGAAAGTGTTTGTTAGGAACTTCTTCTTGAATGACATGATTGCAGAGAGTGCATGTATGTTTCAACAAGTAGGAAATCAGAAAGATTTCAATAATGGGTATGTTTTTGACATTACTACTTCCCGTAGGCGGTAGGACTGCTTGAAATGCTGTAGCCTACCGCATGAATAGATAGGGTTGGCAGTGTTACCAGAGCACAGAGGATGACATGCGCATGCGCATAGCTGTGGAACGGACAGACGTGCTCACCCACAACTATTTAAAAGTGCTTTAGAAGATGCAGACATGCAGCCAGTACTTCGGTCCTACGGATACCTGCATTGTGATTGCACATATGCCGGGCAGGTGCAGTCTCCCTAGGAAACCTCTATTTTGCTTAACTGCAGCCATCTCGGACAGTACCGTGCACCACAGACTCACCATGCAATTCTAACCCAAAAGGAAAACACACTCGCACACTCACCAACACTTTACATGTACACCTTTAATTTCTAAGAAACATAGACACTATTAAGAAAGGGAAGGGGTAGCACAAATGGATACATACACAGGGGAATTTGGGATTTTAACAAGTTTGTCACAAAGGGAGCCAAGGATTGAGGTCTCATCATAACATCTCTGCTCACAGGAATTTTGTTGGGGATTTGGGGTACACGTGAATGTTGGCCAGTGGTATTTCATGTTTCCAATAATATGTCCATGTACAATATCTTTTAAGGTGGCTAAATAGTTTAGCAATTGATCCATTTTGATGTCCAGGCTGTCTAGGTTGCTTTTCACACAGTTTCCTTAATTTCCTGTGGCCATATGCTGTTGTGGAAGAGGTGCCACTTGTGATGCATTCCTTTCATTTGCAGTATGTCTTGTTAAAGATAAAAAATATCTGTTAGGTGTATATGAAGCAATACTTATTTAGTGTCTTACTTTTTTTACTGTGCTGCGTACCAATGGAGTTACTATCTTTACTCATTTTGTTAAGAAGGAAATTCTCTTCGAGCCATTCTAGGGTGCTTTGCATTGCTGCATACAAAAAAAAAAAAACTATCATGGTTTTTCACTGTTGTACTCTGCAGAAGCTGTGCAATTATAGGAGAAACATTCTGCTCTCAATAGTTTAGAGTCCTTACTCTGCCATTTCCTTCTTCGTTTCCATGTAAAGCAGCAGTACAGTGATATTGTTGGAAGCAGACGTTACTTCGCCTATTGGTGCATTCCATTATGGTGTATACTCTATGCCTTTGCTCTGTTTGTTTAAAAAAAGTACACAATTTGGACAACTACTCCTTTTTTCCTTGCAATGCACATTTATGGTGCTGTTTGTACATGTTCCTTCTCTTTGCTGAATGGTATCACTATGTAAGAGAACCCCTGCGTTTTTCAGCAGTTTGAAATCTAGCCACTATCCATGAACAGACGCACAGTCCACGGTTACTGTGTCCATCAGCATGCAGATATCCATTTGGTATGCTGTATGGTACATCTATACAAACTAAGGCTATCCTGGTAAAAACCTATGACATTCAGTGCAAAAATGATGGTAAAGGGATGTTATCCATATTATGGGTACACGTAAAACAGAAAAACCCCAGACATTCGCCAGTTATGTTAAGCTAAGCAACCATAACTCACACCACTACTGTGCTCTGCTAAGACTAACACCCATGACATCAAAGATGACTGTCATACAATCATTGAAGTTACAAAGAAAGCTGCATTTTTTACTCAAAATTAAAATCCACAAAGCTTAGCCTGCTTTTCTATGAGTTGCACATTGCCTTAAAATGTTGTTTAAAAAAAGAATATATATATATATATATATATATATATATATATATATATATATATATATATATATATATATATATATATATATATATATATATATATGTTTTGAGCACTGCCTAAATGTTTCCTCCCCAGGTTCTCCCCTGTAAAATTAAGTGGACAACATGCAATGATGTTTTGTTTAAAATACCAAAATGCCTTATCTAAAAATACAAGTAGAACGTTCCAGCTCTCATATAGCTGCAGCCAAGTGTCCACATTATTCTCTTCCCTCCAGCAGGGCCTTCTTTATACTGATGCCCTTTTTTTCTCAAGAAATGTAACATTTTATACCTTGTCCGCTCACTGTATTGAGCCACAATTTAAACAGTGCTTAGTTGTACAAACAAAACCACTTGCCACATTGCATGTGACAATCCTTTTAGTCATGGCATAAGCTTTACCAATCGATTGCAGGCACCACTCTTCCCGTTCCGCAGGCAAGCAGAGATATGGAAAGTCACTCTAAGCCTTCAGGCACCATGCTTATTTCTAACTGCTCCTCCACTTCAATGTAACAGGCCTCTCCTGCAAAAATCATTTTCACACTTGGAAAATTAAATCATTTCCTGATCAACTACCAACTGCTCTCTGTTTCAATAAAATAAATAATTGTTTTGCTATTATCAATTCCATTGTAAATAATTGTTTCAAAATACCTGAATAATACTAACATAATAACACTGTATATTCCATCTCTACCTATATAAGCTGGATTTATAAATGAAAAGAAACAAATTCAGATCTTTAATACTACACTAGCATTTACGCAAAATAAACACACACAAAAGTGTCTACTTCTGCAGTTATCCACACACTATCATGATTAATATGGACTAACATCTCTCCTTTGCGTCTTTGTAGACAAAAACATGTACTTCAAAATAAGGACTCCACTGAACTCAGACATATTTTCAATTAACATATTTGACAAACCCACATTATTGATCCTGGGTATTACCAGATCTATTGTATGGTATAGTATCGCCAGACCTATGGACTCTTCATATGATCTCTGTGCTCTGTCCTCTCTCCTCCTCTCCCATTAATGGTGGCACATGCTCGGAAGCGATCATGGCCCCCTTAAAGTCCTCTAAGGTTATCATTAATGTCTACCTAAATGGCACTGTCATGGTCCAAGACCCTCAGGCCAATCTCCTCCTTTTTGATCGGTGCTTCCCTCGCCTTATCAATTTTATTTCATCTCATGCTGTTCCCTCTCTCCCCCCTCGTGCTTCCCCTTTGGCTACCTTTCCCTACCTTCCCTCCTCTTCCCCCCTTCCCCCTTGGGCTCCTTTACACCTCCGCAGGGCGTAACTCTAATCTGTACCCCTCTGCGGAAGTCCTTTAAGGCTGGCAACCTTCTACATCTTGCAACTCTCATCTCTTGCTCTGCTGTCAAACACTCCTCTGACATCTTCCGCTTCCTTGAAGAATTCCATCTTAATGTCCTAAGTCTTTCTGAGACATGGTTCATGGCCAGCTCTGTCACAAGCTTTGACACTCTCCTCCCTGACGGTTACAAGATCCTCTCCACACCCAGACCCACCGGGTCCGGAGGGGATGTAGCCCTGATCTTCTCTGAGTGTATTTCTGCCTCTATCATTCCCACGCAGACCTACTCATCTTTTGAATGCCTTGTCTGCGGGCTTTCTCTCTCTCCTGGCCACTCTCTTACCGTGGCTAATATCTATCGGCCTCCTCGTCAAATCAAGTAATTCCTCTCTGAATGGGTGGACCTCTCCTCCTCCCTCCTGGCCTCAACCACTCAACTCCTCCTTCTTGGTGACATCAACATACATCTAGATTCTCCCTGTTCCTCTTTTGTACTCTTTTGTGACCTCTGAGATTCCCTCTCCCATTGTATCCTCCCTTCAGGCCCGACTCACTCTGCAGTGCACACGCTTGATGCTTTGATCTCCTCCGACCTCCCCCTCTCCATCCCTCTGACCACTCCTCTCTCCCAGAATGATCACTCTCTCCTCTCCTCCCATCTCTCTATTTCTACCCCCTAGGCCAAGCCAACCCCAGCACTGCCACCTACCTCCTCAGACATCCGGCCCAAGATGCGTGTGTGAGTTGAGGCCTTCGCTGCCACCTTTTGTGCCCCTCTCTGCCTCTGGCTGACTCACATCCTGACACAGCCCTTTCCATGCTCTACTCTTATATCTCAGATACATTTAATGTTCATGCCCCTGTCATGAGGACCTGTCTAAAGCCCAAAGTCAAGTGCAACTCTTGGTATGGTTCTGACCTAGCCACCTTTAAGCATAAGTGCAGGGTGGCTGAGTGGAAATGGAAGGCTTCTTGCTCATCCTCTGACAAACTGGCCTGCCACCTGTGTGTAGGACTGAAGGGCCGTTTGGGCCCCACTTGTACATTCTACATGAAACGGCCACTTGCTAACGCACTAGCGGGGGACGCCTCCATTGCCCTTATGCTAACATTAGCATAGGTGGGGGTATTGCGAGATACACTTGGCTTCCATTTTGTGTGCCCTCGACTCCATCTTTGGACTAGGCCTCACTCTGATACTAAGAAAAGGCTTCACTCCCTCTGCAGTGCCGCGCACAGTGCACTCATGGCCCCACCTTTTCTTCCACTGTCTGAAAGCTTCACAAATTCCTTTTTCACGGATGCGCTGGGGATAATTGAAACAAATAGTAAAATGTATCATCTCACTCTTCCTCTGTGATCACTGTCCTGTGTGTGAACTGGCTCAAACCATGACTTGTAGCTCATCCATCTCCACAAACCTGCTTCTACCCTCTTGCCCCCGCTGTGGGAAAATGACTGCCAATGTAATCCTGTGCCCTCCTAAGGTATTCTCTTAATGTAAAAGAAGTGTGACCCTGCTGAGCAGCCCACCCTAGAGTGCCCCCACTAAATCCAGACCTCTGTCACAGTATATTGTGTTCTAAAACTAACATGTGTCATTATACTCCCCACTCGCCTGGATGTGCTGGGACCCACCCAGTCACCCAGGTTATCACAGGGGACAAGACGACAATGTAATCACGTGAATGCAATTTATAGGTTTGCAAAGATTTACTCACAGGTGTATTAAGGATTGTCATTTATTACATGTCTAGTGGTGGTTTCTCATGTCAGCTTAGTTAGTATCAACTCTACCTCACCGTGACCTAACCCTAACCCCTCCTGGACACAGGCAGCTGGACCGCCTGACGCTCACCCTCCCGCCAGCCTATCCGGAAGAAGCAGCGCCTACAGGAATATATGTAACATCGCTCCCCAACCAATCCTGTACTAATGTAGTACCCTATGTTAATGATATCATCAATGATGCTGTTTGGCTTTATAATTCCATGTACGTGTATTGTTTGCCAGAGCGCTCTCGAGGTAGCAGAGTTCTCTGGATGCCAACTTTATATAAAGACTTACTAATCTTGCAACCTGTTCTCCTAGTCTCATTCCCTAGTGGGATGTGTTATACTTTATAAGTCTGTATTGGTAAGTCGGGGAGTGAGCCTTTACACCTGCGACAAAGGCTTTACCAGCTCTCTGTCCACACTAAGAAGAGAGCCCACATCCAAGCCCGCATCTCTGCACATCAAACAACTTGAACTCTTTAAAATCTGCAAGGATCTGGCCAATCCTGCTGCAGTTTCTGCCTCTCCTGTTGCCTCCCAGGCCCTTTGCACGGCCCTTGCCCCTCACTTCATCTCTAAAACCTAGGACATATTGTCCACCCTCTCTGCCCCTCCCCCTCTTCACCCTCCTCCTTCTGTGAACCCAGGCCCTTCTGCAGCTGCCCCCCCCACCCTCTTTATCTTGCTTTCCTCTTTTCTCCCCTGACAAGGTTTCTAGACAAGTCCGATCTACGAAGGTCTCATCAAAACAAGTTCTTCCCTGTTCCTCCAAAACCATCAAGGACCACATTGATACCCTTGCTCCTGCCCTGGCCAATTTATCCAACCACTCCCTCGCATCGGGAGCCTTCCACTCCCCCCTGAAGCACTATCTCGTGCACCCTCTTTTCAAGCAACCCACAGCTGACCCTTCTTGCCCTGCAAACTATTGCCCGATCTTCATCACTCGTTTCCTGAGCAAACTCTTGGAAAAGCTGGCCATCTCGCAGCTTAACCTTCACTCTGATTCTGTTGATTGCCTCCACGACCATCAGTCAGGCTTCAGAGCTGCCAGAAGCATGGAAACTGCTCTCCTGAACATTTGTGAAGACCTTCTCTCCAACCTTGACTCTAACGTACCTTCTGTCCTTATCTTTCTCGATCTCTATTCTGCCTTTGACACGGTCAACCATACCATCCTACTCAACCATCTCTGTGACAACCTGGGTATCACTGATCAGGCTATGGCCTGGCTGCATTCATTACTCTCTGTTCGACCCTCCCAGATCCACCTTGGGTCCTTCCTTTCCTCTATCTCCTTCTGTACCTGTGGTGTTCCCCAGGGGTTTAACCTCTCACCCTGGCTTTTGAACCAATACCTGGCAACTCTCGCCCATCGCATTGCCTCTCTCTGCTCCAACTTTCAGTGCTATGCAAATGACACTAAACTCATCCTCAGGCTTCCCTCGCCCACCTCTTCTCTTTCTCTCATCTCTGACTGCCTGTCTGCTATTCAGGAGTGGTGTGCTGCCAACGATCTCTGCCTTAATGCAAGTAAGACGGAGATCCTCCTCATCAACACACCTTTACCCTCCTTCCCGGTCACTCTCTGGCCGGGCTCCATTGGCCCTCCTCCTACCACCACCTGTGAGGCTAAGAACCTCTGGGTCATCTGCAACTTCACACTCTCCTTGTCTGCCGACATCTCTGATGTCTCTAAAAAAGTCAAACTACCAACTGCACCTCCTCTGAGGTATTCTGTCTTTCCTCTCCTTCCCCCAGAAGCTCACTGTCTCTCGAGCCCTGGTTTTCACCAGGTTGGATTACTGCAACAGCCTCTTTCTAAATCTACCTGCTTCTACTCTCTGCCCTTTGCAGCTCATCGAGAACAGGACTGCAAGACTTGTCCTTGGCCTCAAGCACTGGGATCGTATCTCTCCGGACCCAAAATCTCTTCATTGGCCCCCAGTGGCTTCAAGTATTACATTCAAGACCCTTTGCATTATCCACATGGTTTTCTGGGGCCTGGGTCCAAAATACCTTCAACTCTCCCTCTGTAAATACCTTCCTTCTCAAGCTCTTTGTTCCTCCACTTCCAACTCCCTCAGGGTCAGTCGTTTCTAAAAGAAACAAGCTGGGGGTAGATCTCTTTCTTCGGCTAGGGCCTCCCTCAGGTACAGCCTCCCTGCCACCCTGAAACTTGAGGAGAACCATCTCTGGTTCTGGAAGCACCTTAAGACCTTCCTCTTTTCTTCTGCCTTCTCTCCTCCTCTCCCCTGCTGATCTGTTCTGCTTCGGCATTGTGCCCCTGGTTACCCTCTGATTTCGGGCCCAAGTACTTTCCCAGCCTGCCACTCCTTGAACTTGGGTCTGTATATGTAACCCTACAGTCCCCCCTCTTTCTCTGCACTTTTTATTTATTATTATTATTTTTTTTTATTGAGTTAGTTGAAATTAATCAACTTTTTCAATCATTACACGAATTCATTAAAAAGGAATAATATAACAAAACAATTCACATAATAAACAACCAAAACGAGAATAGAAAGGAATTAAAACAAAATATTTAGAAGAAAAAATCACTCTTAAAAATTAGAGAAGGAAGTATCATGAATGTGAGTGCCATAACGTCAAATAGAAGAGCCTAAAACCTATTTACATCAAGGTTACGAGCTCTGTGATGAAACAGAGCAAACATAAAATGATCACGGTAATATTCCTTTAAACTTGAATTATCAACATCTAGCATAAAACCACCTCAAGTCACATTGATTTACATATTTCCTTCAATACAAGAATGTTAAAATGACAACCACATCTATTATTCACACTATTATCACCTCATACATTTATAAAAGAAGATGTGTATTTATACTCCACTTTTAATCAATATCAATTCAAAACTAGTTCTCCAAATTCAAGGCATTCAAAAATTGTACAGTCGCTGTTCGAATACTCATAGTCTTGGAAGCGACTATTGCCACCCATCTATTTTCTGGCTTCATATGTGCAAAATAGTCAATGGGCCTCATTAGGACCCAGGCGGTAAGGGGTTTACTGCGGCGTAAACAGCGCCGACCCTTACCGCCTGATTCCGTGGTCCCTTAGCGCCATGGAGGTTTTAACACCTGCTTTTAGCAGGTGTTAAAATCCATGGCGCTAAGGGACCTTGTTGATAATTACGCCACCGTAATTTACGGTGGCGTAATTAACGCCTTCCCCACTCCCATTATGCCCTATGGGGCAAAAATGGGAATGGGGAAGGGTAAATGGGTTAATGGGGACTTACCGCCCCACTCACCTCGGAATGGGGCGGTAAATCCGCCAACCACCATGGCGTAAACGTAGTTTACGCCACGGTGGTAAAGGTACGACCCAGGCGGTAACTTACCGCCTGGGTCGTAATGAGGCCCAATATGTTTGACGAAATGTATTTGTATTTGTCTTAGCTCCATAAGTGAAGGACAGTCTACTAACAGATGCTCTAAAGTTTCTCTGCACTTCCCAGACACCACATGTCTGAGCCCTAAACCTAGCACTTGCCACTTGCTGGCTGCACTGCCACTTGTTGTTTATTTTTTCTTCATTTGTTCAGCACTTTCCATATCCCCCGCCACCTGCACGTCCCCCTTCCCTCTCCCCTGCACTTGCACATTCTCAAAGTCACTGGGCCTAGTAAGATCATTGTTTTTGTTCTCCCTTGTTCCCCCCCTTGCCTCATCGTGCTCTGAAACACTTCTGTATGAGTGCGATACAAATAAAATATCAATATCAATACCAGTAGGGGGTTATGGGGGCTGGGTGCCATGCAGAGCTAGGGAATACTGGACCCAGAAGGGGTATACTGGGAACTCACAGAACACTCATTCCACAGTGTGAGCTATAGGACCATAATGTTACTGGATCAAAATGAACTTGAAAATAGTGTTTCTGTTACTTGAATTGTTCTGGAAACCCTGAGAAAATCATGTGAAAAGAATAATCAATCTGACGTGGAAAATAGGGCTGTGCAGATTGAGAATCCTGAGAACCTACACTGACACTTTATATCTTCTCCATGTTTTCCTAAGTTGATTTAGTGTTAATAAGTGGCAATTCTCATGTGGCAAAAGCTCTGTTGGACAGAGACACTCCCCAGACTTAAATATGTGTTTACCAACTGCTGTTAGGGGAACAAAGGGGTGTGAAATGGAGAAAAAAAACACTGTTTTCTGGAAGAGAGGAGAACAGCTATCATAACGTGTGGCCTAGTGTACATTTCGAAATGGCGGCAGGCCATGATATAACCTCAGGCAAGGTCCCCGCCAACCACATGACCCATGAATCTGGTGCAATCACAAACAAGGACAGACCACTCTACCCAGGTGCCCAGGATTGCCCTAATACCCACCTTAGAGAAAGGAGAAGCACAATATAAAAAAATAACTAGTCAGTCTTTAAGTGTGGGCGGGCAAAGTTGAAGTAGTAGTTAGAGAAGAGAGTTTGGAAGGATGGGTGTTTGTGGGGATATAGATAAGACCCTGTTAGGTAGCTGTCAGCAGAAACAACGAATTAAGGGGGAAGATAGTCAATATGAGTCACTAGGGGGAGATAAGTCAGTCTGAGCCTTTGAAGGATGCTGGAGATGTGGCTGCCACCATAACCCTAATACAGCAAGAGGGTCTTGTAGGACAGATATACGAGGTGGATGGAAGCATGAGTCAGTGAACCCTTACAGAGGGTCCTGGAGAGTATACGAGGCACTCCCAGAAAGTACATAACCCTTTCACTAGACTTAAAAAGCAGGGAAGATCTCATGAGCTAGACATTCAGTCCACATTGCACCTCGCATACCCTTTGTGACCCACACACAATTGTTGTAGCAAACCATCTACCTAAATTGTCCAGCAGAGAACCATAAAGAATCCATGGAGCAGACCAGGGTGTTTGCTCCATCTTCCAGCTATGTGTCAAAGCCAGATGCAAGGCCCCTCAGAGACTTGGTAAAATACCATTGCTATTATAGTAACTGTGATCTTTCAACTGTCACTCAATAGGAGAACTTAGTGAGGGTAGCACAGAGGGTGAGATACAGAGAGAGAGAGAGAACGAGAAAGCGACAACGAGAGAGAGAGGGAGCGCATCCATGCCACATTTATTAGAATAATGAACCAACATAATTATTGTGTTGCCTCAAGTCACATTCAGGCGATAGAATAGGGCATTTAGACCAGGGTGTGGAGAAGACAGGACACCAGAACCCTGTACTTATCTAAGGCACTATCCTTTGTGACACCATCCCCACATGGAGGCGATGAAATGCCTCCCTCGATTGCTTCCCCCTTCCATATTCATTTTCACTATTGGCATTTACCTAACATGGTGTTTGGCTTAGTATAATAAAAAACACTTTGAAAAGCAAGAGCTTGACTTTGCAACTAGTGACACATACTTCCAAACAGAATCAATGTTTCCACCCATTGACACAAAAAACAGCAAATAAACAACAATACATATAAGCAAACGTACCAATATTCGAGCACACTGACGTACGTTCATCACTGAAAGAAAAAACATCTGATCGTCAGTAACTGCCTAAAAACAACAATCACACCGCATTTGTCACTATAGAAAACATATTAGTATCCTTTCTTGTATTTAATATTTACATCACATCACAAAAACATAGGAAACAGGTTGGTATGAGTAATTACAGCCTGCGTGCCAAGGCTGCCCATAATGCAGTTGGCAACGCAAAGAACAAGAGAAAATAAGGAAATGCAGACTTGTAAGGGTGATGTGCGTCTGCATTGCTCAGTTGAAAATTAGCAAATGATAATGAAGCATGTTGTAGTGTAATACTATATAATATTACACATCACTCTCCTTTAAATGCAGCTTAACACGTTTTATAATAATAATACTTTATTGAGATATAGTCCAAAATTTGGACGTAACACAAAAACACAAAACCATAACACATAAAGCACATAAAATCACATAAAACATATAGAGCATCATAAATAGAGATAATGATAAAAAAACAAAACAATCATAAACTAGGCAAAAAACTAAGCATAAAACATAAGGCATAAAACATAGAACCTAAGGCCTAAAAACAGGAAACATAAGTCATCAGATCGTAAGACCCTAGTCTGTGGGAATAGTTATAATAGCACCGAGCTGCCAATGTCAATATATTTAGGAAAGAAGAAGAGTAAACTTTGCATATTGTCACAGTCAAAGCAATCAGGCCAGTCTGGGCAATCAAACAGGGCCGTAAATACTTTAGTCTGGTAGCAAAGATTTAACATGTGTCCAGACCCTTGGCCTTTCTTTCGCTTGTGCATAGGACTAACTGATCTCTCCAAAGAGGGATTTGTTTAGCTGTTTAAAATTAAGCCCTCGGGTGTGCCTTTCAGAGTCAAAATGGCGGCCACCCAAAGCAAGCAATTTACAAGTGGGAGCAGTGTACGCCTTCAGATAAAATATGCTACATGCGCACAATGCCATAGCCCACAGAGCGTGAGGCCCAGTTCTAGGCAAAGGAACTGCATAGAGCACAAAGGGCCCATACCCAAGACTGTGCGCCAATAGTGACCCTCTAGGACATTTAGCCACGCCAAATCCTGTATTGCCAGGGCTTCCAGGCTATAAAGGATAGATGGCACAAAGCATTTCTGGTATAGCTTTATAATCCCGGCCAAGCTTTAGCCAGCGGTTCCCATGGCAAATTTACAAGCCTGGAGGGTGAGAAATTTGTCTCGCTGCTTTTTGTTGGCAATTATCTGATCATAGTAAGGCGAGGCATCAAAATCCAAGCCTAGCTAAGGGTAAGAATGTGTAACAGCTATAGTGCCCATGTCAGTGTCAATCCCACAGCAACAGGGCCCCTGCCTTGCAATGGTAATGATCTTGGTCTTTCCCAGGTTGATGGTTAGGCCCAACTCTGTTGCATAGGCCAATAGTGTGCGATCAAATAATATCAGATCGTCGGCAAAGAGCATGCCCACAATGGGGATGTCACCTAGCTTTGGAGGGCAGTCAGATTTGAATGCCATGCAAGGAAGCAGATCAGAAATATAGTGATTATACAGCATAGGGGCTAACACGCACCCCTGCTTGACTCCCATGTTAATATAAATGGGGTCAGACACCCCACCTTAATTATTCAGTCTGACCCAGGTGGTGTTACTACTATGCAAGGTAATAAGTATATGCAAAATCCAACTGGGACAATTCAAAGCCATCAACCTGGACCAGAGGATATCCCGCACCACTTGGTCAACACAGGCAATATAAATTGTTACCTCTTTATTGCTCAGGGTAGTGTTCATTAATTGATTGAGCACCCTGATGTTATGAGTGGTGCTCGACCCAGGTCTGAATCCTGTCTGGGCAAAACTCAATATTGTGTTTGTGGTTACCCAGGTTTCCATTTCCCTAAGAACAAGAGTTGTGAAGATCTTACTCGTAATGTCCAGCATGGACAACAGCCGGTAATTAGACGTACTACACCGGTCTCCCCTTTTATGCCACGTCAATGGAGCAGGACCTACAAACACAGGAGAATAGGGTGAGCAATACCGAAGCTCAATTGGTTAGAAGATTAATCCTGTTAATATTCTTCTGGGTTCACCGAATCCTATTCCGTGGGTGGTTGGGCACCACTTCTCTACAGGCACTCAGAGCTGCATGCCCCCCCTCATGCTCACGGTAAGGGTGGCATGGTCGGTATAGGTGTTCAAGGTGGTCTGGAGTTGCAGCACCTGCCCCAGCAGGCACTCCGTGGCTGCCATATAATCCAATATAGTGGTTTTAGTCCCCACTGCCCAGGTCATCTGGCCTGGTTGATCTCCTGTCGTACGCCCATTAAGTATTGCGCAGTTCCATTCCCTAAGGTAGTCTAAGCACACTTCCCCCTTTTTGTTGGAATTAACCAGGGGTAAACTACAATAGTCAGATATGTTACTGTATTTACCACATCCCCTCTTGTCCATGCATCTGGCATTCAGGTCTCCACATAATATTACAGGAGGTATCACTGTTCCAGGGTGCCACGCCATAAAGAGGGAGTCCGATTGATCGCCTGTGGCCTTGGTGTATAAGTCTCCCAGTGGGTTGTACACATTGACCAGCAGGATTTCAGTGATCTCCCCCCAACCACCCTGGGGGGATATCTCACCTGTGAGTATATTGCCACCCGGTTAATCCTGAGATATTAATCTAGAATTAAGGGAGGACTTAATACTGATTAACAAACCCCCCGATGGTCGGCCCCGCTTACCTTTTACAGCCAAGCTCTGATAAATGACGTAGCCATCACATTCAATCTTAAATGTGAACCATGTTTCCTGTAACATAAAAACGTTGCTTGCCAGGAGTAAATCCTCAGAGCACCCTGTATTAAGCCAATGGCTAAAGCCCCTAGTATTCCAACTGATTATAGTCGAATTTCACTCAGAGGAGTTCCTGTGAGCAAGCATTCCCGTTAAGCATTTCCAACCCTGATCATCTCTAAACTTAGCCACCGGCTGGGCATGCAATTCCTGTCATTGGGCATTTACCCCAGAACACCTGCACTTAGCGCAGCCCACTGACCCAACCTCCCTGGGAATAGGTGAGTCAATCGTATAGCCTAAGTAGCCAAGAGAAGACTGATGAAGCCTTATAAGAGCCGCAGTCTCACACAGACAGCAATGGATTTTTGAGAATGTTAGCCCAGGTAAGCGTAAGGGTTTAATAAAAGCAAAAGCACTCGAATTTAATATTCTAATAGACAGTATTTTATGAAACAGAGCGAATAATGAAGAGCGATTTAGCTGCTGTCCAACTCTAGTGCCCCTGGCTGGTAAGATGGTCAAGATCTGCAAGTCCACCCTACTATTAAGGGCCTGATTTGTACAGGCTTCAGCCCGGGGAAGGGGCAGGGGTCTTGCAGAACTCGTTCATGGGTCCAATGTTTTTTGGTCAAATCAGTTGCAGCCGAGCAGGCAGGTGGGCCAGTAAGAGGCCCTGGTGGGTTGTCAGGTAAGGGTTGAGCCCCCGCTGAGCCTTCGTCAAGTAACCAGCTGGTTAATGTTCCCACTGTTTGTGTTGATCTCCTTTTTCGGGGAGCAGCCCTCTTACATTGCTTTTTTTAAATATTGTTACTCACAGGTCGTAGTGTTGAATTTAATGGTTGCTGTGACACAGGGGGTCTGGACTCTATGGGGGCAAATCATTTTTAGATGAGTTTGGCACCTTCACTTGTGCTTTCTTGGCAAGTCTAACCTGCCGCTGTGAGCGGGGGCACTTAGCTGAAACTGCCCCTAGCTCCCCAGTAACAGGAATGGCTGCGGCCAATATTTGCTCAGCATCCTTTGGCCTTAAAGGCGCAGATGGAGGCAGGTCCCTCCGAAGGTCTATGATTGGATACACTGCTGGAATTCTAGGTGAGATCAGCAGCTTATGTAGTGTCGCTATAGCTGCTCCTTGCATTTTTAAATATTCATTTATTGTGCCGTAAAGCTGTAATAATATTTTTACGACAAAACATAGAATCCCATGGCTCTGGGCCATTTTTGAGGTGTTGAGGGTGCTGAAATCTTCATGCAAATCTTCCATAGTAGGTGTCGTTGAGTCATACACCATTTTAGGGCTAGCTGAGAGCCGCGGTGCCGTAGGCTCCTGTGGCCCCTGTGGCACTTGTGACAAGTTCCCCGTGGAGATAGCCCCTCTGGCGTAGGCACTTGTTCTTCCATGGGAGCCAGATGAATTCTGCTTGAAACACCCACCCTTTCTCCTTCTCCAGTAACATTACCTCCTGGCAAGGCTTTATTGGTAGGTTCACCCTGCTCTCGGAGCCCCTGGGGGGTGGCAGAACGTTCTTGCAGCACATAACTTAGCTGCAGTAGTGAGTCATTGTCCAGATGAAGTGTGTGGTAGCTACCTTCAGCCTCAAGGGCATGAGAAGTTATGTCTGGGGAAGTTGATGGTAGCTCTTGTGCCGGTATCTTAGAGGGAAAATAAACGTCGAATGGGCCTTTGAGAGGTGGAGCATCTTTGGCCCTGTGCTCCTGGCTGTTTTGCCGCGGATAGTCGCTTTTCCCGGCATTTCCAGTAATCAAAAGATTGACAGATCGGTCTCACCGTCTGCCAACCAGTACATAGAAAGTAGTATTAGTCCATGGTTCAGTGGTGTCAAAGCCATCGGAGGGCTATGGGAGGCTACCTCAACCACACTCCCTCTGACAGAAGGGCCGCTCTCCAGGAACCCAATGTCAGGTAATGAATTTACAGTCCCAGAAGGGTAATTCAATGGACAAGTAAACCCATGCAATGAGGATTGAAAAAGTCAACACAGTACCTGTGGGAAGTAGCAAGTGGGTCATGGGTTTAAAGTCCTGCCCCTTCCTAAGTATGCAGTAAACACGGAAAGCAGACTGCTGCTGAGGAAAGCACCTCCTTCAGCAAACACGGCAAGTATATATGCGAGCTTCGGTGCTATAGCACGCCCAAACAGTCCCCTCTAACTCAATATGGGGAACCGCCAATTTAACCAATTGTGGGGACAATAAGTCTTTGGATAAATTGCATATGGCTTCTTCGATTCAGAAGTACAAACATGTAACAGGAGGTGCTGGCTTACTGCAATTAAAGACAAATGACAGCCTCCCTTGCGCACGTACTTTCATGACTGTATACGTGTAGTAAATGTCAGCTGTCTCCAAAGTCACAAGGAGCCACAGGAACACAGATAAACTTGTCACACTCTTCCGTACGCTCTGCTATGGAGCTGGTTTTTGAAGAAGGCACTGCCTCTTGTGAACTGCAGTAGTAGAAAGATTCTATCTGCTGCAATGATATACGCCAAGAAAAAAGTGTTTCAGGCAACACAGTAAAACTCATCACACTCTGCTAAACACCCTCTATGGAGCTGGTTTTTGTAGGTACCACTTCCTCTTGTGGTCTGCGGTAGTAGGAAGACTGTCTGCTTCAATGAGATACGCCAGGAAAACAGTGTTTCAGACAACAGAGAAACACTCGTCACACTCTGTCACGTTTTAAATCCCATTGTGTGGTATGTCGATATTATAAACATTTTTCAAATACTATTATCACTTACCCAGCGTTTTAACCATTCATTTTCTCTTTCTAACGTGGTCTTAAAAAAACAGCTTACTGGCAAACCCCCTTTGGTTAAATGCAAAATAAGAACAGAGCCATACTTACTCTCCAAAATATAACAAAAAATGTAAGCAGGTCAGTCTTTCATCCATCTGAGGTCGATAAATTGAGTAGCGCTCTGTGGGATAATAATGCCTTCTGTTATTACAGAGGTCTGAGAACTTTGGGTGTGTAGTGCTATATAATACATTATTAAGCTGCATGTACCTATGCTAACTTTTTGGGCAATGCCGCAGGGCCGCCCAAGGCGAGGCAGGGTAACAATGTTACCATCCAGCTGGTCAGGAGAGGGGGAGCCTCCACCCCCATGCCTGCTCCTCTCTCCTTCAGCTACAGAGACATGCAGTCTCTGCCATACAACGCCAGGGAAGGGTGAGGTGTGAGCAATCACCTCACCCTTCCTCCAAGCAACAAGGTGCTAAGCACCTAAGAAAAACCAACAGTCAGGCAGGACACAGGTTCAAAGACCTGCTCCCCCTCAGTGGGGCAGACAGTCTGCTACCTGGCTTGGGGGCTGGAGCACAGCCCCCACCACTATGCTCATCAAAAACCCAGGGCTCCCCTGGGTCTTATAAATAAGAGCAGCATGCCCTAAGAAAACACAATCTATTTGTGGACCCTGAACGGGGACCCAAACAACAGCTATCGGAAAATCGACCAAGATCTGAGTCCTGGACTTATCAAAATGATAAGGGAGAAAGTTGACAAAGCAGTAGACCTGCAGTTAATTAGTAAACAGGAAGGGGATTATTTGACTAGGGACGCAGCGAGAATACCGATTTTCTATATTCTACCTAAACTTCACAAAAATAAAGAGAAACCTCCGGGTAGACCGATAGTGTCGGGTGTTAATTCCATTCTGGAACCCTTGTCCAAATTTGTAGACATTTATCTTCGTCTTTTTGTAATGAAAATGAAAAGTTATGTTCAAGATACAAGGGATGGCATTGTGAAAATTGAAGGTATGCCTTTCGATTCCACTAAAGACGTGTTGATTTGTCTAGACATACAATCATTATACACCAATATTCCTCAAAGAGCTACTTTAGAAGTAGTGGAAGAGACATTATTACAACGAGAGGATAATCATCCCGTGAGCAGTGCTTTCATTCTTTGGTGTGTTGAAACAGTTTTAATCAACAACTTTTTTCAATTTCTCGGGCAATTTTACATACAGGTGGAGGGGACGGCCATGGTTGCTACTCTGGCCCCCAATTTAGCCAATTTGTATGTTGACATGGTGGAACAAACAGTGATTTACACTGGGGTTAATCCTTTCAGACACCAAATAAAACAGTGGTTGAGATACATCGACGACGTCTTTATGGTGTGGCATGGGTCGATTGATGAGGCTAACATTTTTCTAGCATGGTTGAACAATCAAAACAGATATCTTAAATTCAGGGCATCTATCAGCTCACTTGAAGTCAACTATTTGGATTTAACAATTTATCACAGAGACAACCATCTCTGGGTGAAACCCTTTGTGAAAAATACCGATAGGAATGCCCTCCTTCACTATAAGAGCCATCATGCCAAGCATGTTCGTGACAACTTGCCTTTTGGGCAATTTCTGCGTCTTAAACGCAATAGCAGCACCAGACCTGACTATGAAGTGGGGGCCAATATATTAATGGACAAACTGATTGATAGAGGATACCCTGTGAAAATTGTTAAACAGTCTGCAAAACGTGCCTTCAATAATAATCGCGAGGCTCTTTTGAAAAGAAAAGTAAAGACAAGCACGAGACTCTGTTTGTGTTTGTCAATACCTTTAGTAATGTCTCCTACAAAGTTACGAACATTATTTGCAGAAATTGGAAAAATACCATGACCATTCCTCTTCCTCTGGTGGCATTTAAAAAGAGTACTAACATTCGCGATTTAGTAATGAAAAATGACATTCAGAAGACCAGCAATATGGAGGCCACACAAAGTACACTGTGGTGGTTACCTCGAGTAGTGGGACATCACCCCTGTGGTGATTGTGTAATGTGCCCTCTGACACGCAAAATGACCTCTGTACATCTGGGTTTGAATACAGAATGGTCTTTAAAAGAACATACAAATTGCCAAACAGAAAATGTTATCTATATGATCAGGTGTCTGTGTGCCTTGTTATACATAGGTAAGACCAACAGGAAGTGTAAGACACGTATGATTGAACACAAAAGCTGTTTTAAGAACCATACTGACAAAGCTCCTTTAGTCAAACACTATGTTGAGATGGGTCACTCCTTTCTGGAATTTGAATGGTGCATCTTGAAGAGGGTTAAGGGGAGAACACAGGAAGAAATAAATAGAAAATTAATCAATTTGGAGCAGAAACACATTTTTCTAACAAAAAGCCATATCATAGGGCTAAATCAAAATATTGAGTGGCACAATATAAAATAAGTGCTGCACTTCCTGACAGGTCATTTCCTATGTAGTCCCTTATAATTGTCCTGCCTGTAAAAATGTAAAAATAATCCTAGGGCAGCTGTTGATGATTATGAAATAATTGTAACTTACATTGTTTGCCAAAGTAGTGGGTTTTCTTTGTTTCCATGCTTTTCATCAAGTGTAACTGTAACTGCACAATAGATATAAGGAATGGTATTCTACATCATGTACATTTACATGAATGTGTTGCAACTGTGATGCATAATGAAATTTTGAAAATGTGTTGCAATCTGTTGAAAAGATCTACATAGGATCAGGTGGCATTCCTGAAATCCATTTTTTGTACATTTTTTTGTCCATCTTTGGTGTCGTAGTACTTGTGGGAATTGCGGATGCGGTGACATGTGACGTCATCACGTTATGCGTAGCGTGATGACATCATTACGTTATGCATACCTAAGCGTCTGTATTACCAAACAGACGTTCGTGGACAGAGGTTGTGGTTAGACGCTGTATTCGAATCACGGTGCTACACCAGTTATAGGTAAGAGCAAGGCTGACATGAGAGATTAAATCTAGTGGTGTGCTGACACTTTGAGCACTATGTGGAGCATTGGGCCAATGTGGAGTATGTATGGTACTACAGATATTCTGATGCTTAGGGTGGTAGTGGTTTAGCCTGGAATAAAGAGAAAGGAACCTACTTGAAGTTAGACAGTTTCAGAATAAGGACGGGCCTTTTGACACATTTGACACATTTGAGAACTTTTAGACAATACTAATTAAGGGAACGGGTTTGAAGTGAGCTGAAATATATGCAGGCTTATCAGCAATGATAGAAACTATATTCTCGAGCTTTTTGTTTTACCATACCCTTGTGACTGTAGAAATCAAAAGTGAGTCATGTAACCATGGAACTACAGTTTTGAAGATTTTTTCATCATACGATTCAAGAGAGGATTCTATACCGTTTGCCATCAAGAAGAGCCCTTTCTCCATTGTTATGGGTGAGGCTAAAATGTATGTCCATTGTTAACTGTTGGTGACAGGATTAAGAAACTGGTGAATATTCACCTTTGTGCACTACTGTAAGCATTTGTTTTCTAATTGGTTGTAGGTTTGGTCCATGAGAGTGTATTGTCCATTCTACTAGAAAGGTGAAGAACAAGATTTGGAATTGTTTACGAACTTGAAGACATTTATCCCTACAAGTTCACGTTTCAGGTATATTACTAAGTGTATACTTGTCCTCCCTATTGGTGATTAGGGTTTGGCTAGGTTTATTAATTAAAACCTAAGATGCCCACGTAGTAATGTGTTTCTGTTTTTGTATGTACCCGTAGATAGAGGAGTCTGATGTGTAGAGGAATGATAAGAAATCTACTAACAGCACATGTCAAATTTCTGCCCCTGAAGAATGTGCCGCCATTTACAGCAATAAGGACAGAAACTTATATAAGTTGGGCTATATCAACACAGTAGAAAGCAAGAAAAATTGAGTTGCTACTGTGTTTGTGATTTCAAGTAATTGTTAACTTGATTGTGTGAGGTGGAATATGAATTTTTTATCATTGTATATTGCTATGTCGTGTATATGTGTTTTTTTAATGCGTTTTGATACTTGTGTGTGAATTAAAAAATTATATTTTAGGAAACATTGTATGTGTTATCTATTACACAATACGCAGCCTATATTTGCTAATGGTTGTGTCTGGACACCTGATGTCATAGGGTACAATATGTTGTGTTTTTCTTGTATCCCTTCCTTTGGTTGAATATAAAGATTGTATCCTCACTTGGTAGGAGGGATCATCACCACAGTGTGGGGCAACCCTGGAAAGAAATATTCAGGCAACACAGAAACACTCGTCACACTCCGCCAAACGCTCCTCTATGGAGCTGGTTTTTGTAGGCCGCACTGCCTCTTGTGGTCTGCGGTAGTAGGAAGACTGTCTGCTTCAATGAGATACACCAGGAAAACAGTGTTTCAGACAACACAGAAACACTTGTCACACTCTGCCACGTTTTAAATCCCATTGTGTGGTATGTCGATATTATAAACATTTTTCAAATACTATTATCACTTACCCAGCATTTTAACCATTCATTTTCTCTTTCTAACGTGCCCTTAAAAAAACAGCTTACTGGCAAACCCCTTTTGGTTAAATGCAAAATCAGAACAGAGCCATACTTACTATCCAAAATATAACAACAAATGTAAGCAGGGCAGACTTTCATCCCTCCAAGGTCGATACATTGAGTAGTGCTCTGTGGGATAATAATGTCTTCTGTTATTACAGAGCTCTGAGAACTTTGGGTGTGTAGTGCTATATAATACATTATTAAGCTGCATGTACCTATGCTAACTTTTTGGGCAATGCCGCAGGGCCGCCCAAGGCAAGGCAGGGTAACTGATGTTACCATCCAGCTGGCCAGGAGAGGGGCAGCCCCCACCCCCATGCCTGCTCCTCTCCCCTTTAGCTGCAGAGACACGCAGTCTCTGCCATACAATGCCAGGGAAGGGTGGGGTGTGAACAATCACCTCACCCTTCCTCCAAGCAACAAGGTGCTAAGCACCTAAGAAAAACCAACAGTCAGTCAGGACACAGGTACAAAGACCTGCTCACCCTCAGGGGGCAGACAGTCTGCTACCTGGCCTGGGGGCTGAATCACAGCCCCCACCACTATGCACATCAAAAACCCAGGGCTCCCCTGGGTCTTATAAATAAGAGCAGCATGCCCTAAGAAAACACAATCTGTTTGTGGACCCTGAACAGGGACCCAAACAAACAGGAGGTTCGCTGTTAACTCAGCGTCTTCCACTCTTTGCTTCTTTAGCAAACTCTAAAAGTTCACTGCACCCGCAGCATCTTTTTCCCCTCCTATTTGAACATGGTCACTGTTCAGAACTTTCCATCCTGCAAGCGAGCGGTGAAATTTGTATAAACAGAAAGAGTCTCCAGGAACTTACACGTGGGCAAGCAGGACTCCAGGCCAGCCCGAACAAGTGGAGGAAAAACAAACAAAGCACCCCGGTGTAGGCAGCCGTGCAATTTCACAGTCTTCAGGCTAAAGAATCCTGGGTCTCAAACGAAAATCACAAGAACCCCCAACACCTTCCCAGAAGCCCAAATCACCTCACTTTTTTAGCAGCTATTGAGGCAGCTGAACATTATGGCTGGGCGTTGGATCAGAGAAAATATGTATGGCATACCAAAAGAAGGGGTGCCCATACCACCCGGTCAGGAGGATGACACAACACCAGCAAAGAAAAGGAAGTCTACAGAAGGCATGGGAAAAGGTAACAAAAAACTGTCTAAATTATGCAAGAACGTGAGTGAAATTCAGCAATTATTGCTTGAAATTAGGGGGAAATAAACACTTCCCATAGCCGAGACTAGGCCCGCACACCCCACCATATCATTAGAACCCGACATCACGGTGACCCCTTCCACCAGCAACAACTACAGCAGCACCAGCCGCAGCAACACCAATACCACAGGTGCCAATAACACCGGCAGCAGCCACCACAGTTTTACCTACGCCAACAGCGGCAGCACCAGACCCAACAGGTGCTTTAAAAGCATGGGCAATCCCCAATACAAACACACCGTGGCAGACAGGGGCGAGCAACAACAGCTCATCAGACATGGTAATGATTAGCAGTACCCAATTAGACCTTAAACTTAAATCTTTCCAGACAGAAATACTGAACAGATGCAAAAGGTGCTTAGCATGGAACATTGACATTACAATCAAATAAGCCATATGGGCTAAAGAGTTCATCGAAATCTTTTCACTTATAGAAGCCCAACATAAAGGGAGAGATGCTTTTAGGGATCCCAAAAAAGATAGAGGAGAAAGCCATAGCCAGAAATGCCCAGGTGGAACAGAATTGGGACAACTGGCTGCAGGCCTTTGCCATTTTGGCAACTATATATGAAGAAAAATTCCCCAATGACGGCAGAAAACTATGGGCATACATGGATAAAATCAGGAAAGTAAAAATCGCTCAAAAAGGGAAGACCTGGATAGCATGTGATATCCGATTTAGGGGAAGCATGTCAGAGAGGCCAGCCATGGAATGGGGCGAGGTCCAGAATGACTTATACATGCTAAACGCCAAGCCTCCATCAGAGGAAGAGGAAGCAACCCCCAAAAATAGCAAAAATCCACAGGGCTCCAGATTTTGTGACAATGAAAGACACAAAAAGGGGGAACAGCCCTTTCGGAAGAATCAGCCATGCCCACAGGCAGAACAAAAAACACTCCCCAAAAGCCAACATCCCATGCAGGTATTTTGGAAAAAAACCTGTGCACCTGGGGGAAGGAATGCTGGTACAAACACACTTGCACAAACTGCAACAGTGACCACGCAGCAAGCAACTGCACCAGACTTCCAGCCAAAAATACAAAAGATTAGCACCACTCCCACCCCGCCAACCCCACGGCTAGTACCAGGCAGAACCCGCATCAATCCAAATAATTTTAGAGAAGCACTCATGAATTACCCAGACAGAGAAACCAGTGAGGCAATCCGGCAAGGTTTCACCAAGGGTTTCACCATCCCTTTCAAGGGCACAGGGTCGCAGAATATCCCAAAGAACCTAAAGTCAGCCAGGGACAACCCACAAATGGTGGAGAGCAAAATCAAGAAGGAATTACTACTAGGCAGGATTGCAGGACCCTGGGACTACATGCCTCTCAAAGATTACATAATATCCCCGCTAGGACTGGTTCCTAAAAAAGAACCCAGAAAAATGAGGCTAATTCATCACTTGTCCTATCCTAATGGCCAATCACTGAATGACAGCATTCCTCACACGGAATCGGCGGTGTCCAACACACACTTCCAAGAGGCAGTAAGGCTCATACAGGAATGTGGCAGGAACGCCCTGATGGCCAAACCGGACATCGAATCCGCTTTTACACTATTGCCAGTCCACCCAGCAGTGGCTAGGATTCACTTTTAAAAACAAGTTCTATGTAGACAGATGCCTCCCCATGGGATGCACAGTATCCTGTGCCCTATTTGAGCAATTCAGCTCCTTTTTTCAATGGGCATTCCAAAAACACAGACCAGGGACCAAAATAGTACACTACCTCGATGATTTCATGGTAATGGGCCCAGCAAAATCTGAAGAATGCAGCAGAGCCCTGGTGAAGTTAGAAGGGATAGACTCACAGAGGGGCATCCCCCTGGCAACAGAAAAAACGACCAAACCAGCCACCAACATAACCTTTCTGGATATTGAGATTGACTGTGCAAAGGGCTTATGCAGAATGCCTAGAACAAAAATAGCAGAACTCCTGGAGAAAATACAAGGCCTGACAACAAAAGAAAAGGGCACAGTAAAAGAAATCCAGTCATTAGCAGGAAGTCTCAACTTCGCAGCCAGAATCATTCCTCAGGCTGGGTATTTTCCAGAAGTCTGGAACTAAAAATCAAATCATACACCAAACCCCAACTGCACATCTGGCTAGGCACAGAGGTGAAACAAGATCTGGAAATTTGGGGGAATTTCCTTAGAAAATTCAACGGGACCACACTTTGAATACATGGACAAAAAGGGTCCTTTTCACTGATGCAGCCGGGAGTAGGGGGTTTGGAGCCATACTAGACTCAGAATGGGTGGCAGGACACTTGCCCAAATCATGGCAAGCTGCAGGGTGGACAAAAAAATCACCCTCCTAGAAATATTCCCATTTGGCTAACCTTACACATCTGGGGCAGACAGCTAGCTAACACGGAACTCTAGGTCTGGTGCGACAACATGGCTGTGGTAGGCTCCATAAACAGAAGATCTACCAAATGTCATTTAGTGCTGAAAGACCTACGAGCCATTACAGCAGTCACACTACAAGAAAACATTGTGGTCAAAGCAAAGCACTTCTCGGGGGCGGATAATAACATTGCAGATGCTTTATCTCGCTTTCAGTGGCCAAAATTCCGGGAGCTAGCACCACACGCCCAGGAACAGATGACGCCAATACCAGCGGAATGCTGGTCAATAATGGGAATACAAGATTAACGGCATCAACGCCAGCACCAGAGATCCCAGGCCGAGATGCCCAACAAGAACCAGGCACCTAAAAAACGGGTGCCAACAACTCACTGCCCCCAGAAAAAACAGTTCCTAAAAGAGATGGCAGAGAAAGCACTAGCAAGCAATACCGCATCTCAGTATAGTAAGTGCTTACAAACAATATTTAGAGCCACAGGTTTAAACCATGTAGAGTTAATAACGATTAAAAACATAGAAATATTTTTAAAATGGGCGCATGAGCAGGCTTTAAGAGAGACTGGGCAAAAAGAAACCTAGTAGCAATCTCATATTTCTCAAAAATACGGGGTGACTCAGATCACACCCAGAACGCCCTTATCGCCTACGTCATGAAAGGCTGGGCCAGAATAGAGGGACCCCAGGTAGACACCCGCCGCCCCCTTGATTTCAGCAAACTAGTAGACATAGCAGACATACTGGAAGCCATATGCTGGCACCCATATCAGATCATACTATTCAAAACAGCTTTTTTCCTAGCCTACTTCGGGGCTTTCCGCATTGGAGAACTCACCGCCTGCAGCACCAAGGCCACAAATGGGTTAGGCATCATGGAGGTCATGGTCAGACAGGACAGCGTCAGCATAGCAATCCAAAAGTCCAAAACGGGGGCCAAAAGAACCATCAACATTTGTTGCATTGATGATGCAGCAAACTGCCCAGTGTGCATCACCAACCTTTATTACGCGCAAAGGCCCAGAATAGGGGGGAGGTTTCTAATTCACAAGGATGCCCCGGCACTAAGCCGCTACCAATTTAAAGGGGTGTTGATGAAAGCAATCAGCAAAGCAGGATGGACCCCAAGGGTTTTGGCACCCACTCCTTTAGAAAAGGTGCCACCACCTCAGCATGGCAAGGGGGCCTGGCACCACAACAGCTAAAACACATTGGGGGATGGAAGTCAGATTGCTACAAAAGATACATCAGACCACAGCTAATATAGCCATTCCCCACCACTTTTTTCTCTCCACCCCTGCAAAAAAAACAGGCAAAGGGAGGACCTCACTCCGATCAGCATGGATAATCGGGCACTCATTCGTCTTCAGGACAGGGCGATGGGCAGAGGAAACCAAAGAAAGGCCACCCTTCAGGAACACCATTGCTTCCTGGTGGGGATACAGAGGCCTACGCTGGGACGACATCCACGAAACACTAGCAGAGCTGGTCGCATACAGAGACCCGCCAGAATTCCTGATAATACACCTAGGGGGCAATGACCTGGTGACCACAGGTAGGAGAAACGTATTTGAGGAAATTTGCTCCTCCCTAGCAGGCATTTCACAAAAATGGAAGGAAACAGAAATAAACTTCTCGGCCATCCTACCCAGGAAGAAATGGCAGGGGCCCAACTGTTACAAATCAGTAGGACATTTATAGAAGAAAACTCAACAAGGGGCTAGAGAAATTCTGTACAGCAAGAGGTCTGGGCTTCATAAAGCATCCAGCCATTACCCTGGGTGACCCAGACCTTTTTCTCAAAGATGGCACCCACTTATCAAACCAGGGTATGTAACATTTCTTTCGAGAAATTTCAGCAACCCTAGCCTCCAGGGGTTGTCACTAAGAGATACTTTTGGGGGAACACGGTCAGCCGGCAACCTGCCCGTGTGTGGCGGCATGGGCCAGAGGGGGTAACCTCAGGACCCGGTGCCCAAAAGTATGATACTATTATGATATGTGATTATTGTTATCTCCATAACCATATCTGCACAATAAAATCCTACGGCTTTTTATTGCCAACGCTTGACACATTTTGTGAGCCAAATTATTTACTGGTGAGGGTAAGAAGTCGGCTAACACAAGTTGCATGCATATGGGTTCAGCAGTTATTGACAATGCCGCAGGGCCGCCCAAGGCGAGGCAGGGTTACTGGTGTTACCATCCAGCAGGCCAGGAGAGGGGCAGCCCCACCCCCATGCCTGCTCCTCTCCCCTTCAGCTGCAGAGACACGCAGTCTCTGCCATACAATGTCAGGGAAGGGTGAGGTGTGAACAGTCACCTCACCCATCCTCCAAGCTACAAGGTGCTCAGCACCTAAGAAAAACCAACAGTCAGGCAGGACACAGATTCAAAGACCTGCTCCCCCTCATGGTGCCAGACAGTCGGCTACCCGGCCTGGGACCTGGAGCACAGCCCCCACCACTATGCACATCAAAGACCCAGGGCTCCCCTGGGTCTTATAAATAAGAGCAGCATGCTCTAAGAAAACACAATCTGTTTGTGGACCCAGAACGGGTACCCAAACAAACAGGAGGTTCGCTGTTCACTCAGTGTCTTCAGCTCTTTGCTTCTTTACCACAAAACCCTCCCACCCTTCAAAAGAAGCGAGAAGAACAAAGGAAAAGAGGTACAGGGCACTGTACGGTGTCCACAACAAGTCATGGGCCAAGAAAAGGCGGCACAGCCAGAGGGGGTAACCTCAGGACCCGGTGCCCAAAAGTATGATATTATTATGATATGTGATTATTGTTATCTCCATAACCATATCTGCACAATAAAATCCTACGGCCTTTTATTGCCAACACTTGACAAATTTTGTGAGACAAATTATTTACCGGTGAGGGTAAGGGGTTGGCTAACACAAGTTGCATGCATATGGGCTCAGCAGTTAATATAGTACAGAACACCACATTTCCTAAACATGGGGGGTCATTCCGAGTTGGGCGGTAGCCATGGTGCTACTAGCACCATGGCTGCCTCCCATACCGGGTCCGGGTCCGGTCTGGTTGAATGGGGACTTACCGGGTCATTCCGACCCTGGAGGACGCGGTAAGTCCCCATTCAACCAACCATTCCCCGTTCCCATTTGAGCCCCCATAGGGCTCAATGGGAATGGAGAAGGCGCTAATAACGGGCCCGCAAATAGCAGGCCCATTATTAGCGCCCTGATCCCTTAGCGGGACCCATAAAGGACGTGTGGTCAGACCACACGTCCTTTACGGTTCCCACTAAGGGACCTCGGTATTGGGCAGTAAGGGATTACCAGCACCGGTCTCCTCACCAGTGCCCGGTATCCCTTACCGCCCAACTCAGAATGACCCCCATAGTCTATGAAATGAACTAACTTCTCTTTCCAAATCAAGGGGAAACAGTGTGCTATGTGATATAACATTTTATTGTTTTCGAGTTAAAAATGACATGCATTGTTTTCATGTTTACAAAAATATCCGAAAGCCTTCGTTGTACACTGACAAATGCATTTAGTCCATCGATCCCAAAAACAAATAAATTCTACTCATAAACATAAAACAATTTGCACATGTTAGGCTGTTGTCTGGTTTGCTAAACTATTTCTTCAAAAGGCAGCAGTGCTGAAATGTCTATGCCTCAGTAATAAAAACCCTTCCTTTTTCACAAGAAAGATACACTGTTCAGAAATGTCAAGAACATATGACCTTTTAAACTTCAGGTTCAAACCTAGGTGAACAGAGACAAACTCCCACATGTTGCTATCGCTCTTTTTGTTTGAATTAGCCACTGAGATAAATCAGTTGTGTTACGAAACATGAAACACCACTTATCAGAAAAAATACCAAACGTTGTAATTTCTCCATACGATCTAATGGAACACCTTTTAGAAATATGTTATTAATACATGCTTTATTTAGCAATTCTAAATGGATTTGGTGAACCACACGCATTCATTATATGTAATTCATGTGTTGCAGACCCATTAACATCCAACCCCATCAAAAGGGGATTTACAGATCCAGGATATTGCACCAGAATCATTTCTTCTGCTTACCTTTATCTGGCCAATGGTTGCGATATTCTACTTATGATTGAATGCCTGCCCATTTATCCTCTCTCCCATTTAAAATCTATTTGCTTAGATAACAGCATCCAGTATATCATCCATACTTCATTCATATCATGTTCTTACAGGAGGCACAGCTGTTAGATTCCAGAAGTAGGTTTGTATGGCTAATTGCATATTCTTGGATTCACTGGTTGCATGTATATGTTGCAAACTGTGCTATTGACAACATCCTTTTTTTTCTTCATTAGGAAGCCTCATTGCATGGTGAATTAAATGATGCTGTGCACTTACAGTATGTGAGGGCATGCCTCACAGAGAACCTCCCCACATGATTGTTATAGTTCTCGCAGGTGATGGTCTAGGTTATGCCACTGGAATGTCTCAGAAAGAGTCAATTAGACACTTGCAGCACTCATGCACGTTAATGCACATAGAACATTGCACTTTCCAACATTACTCAGGGGCAATCTTGAAAAGGAGAATTTGGACCATACGCACAGAAAGCTAGGCTTACTTTCCATGAAGCAATCTCAGTTTATCTCCATGACCATTGTATGCTAGCTATCACCAATAAAAACATATGACACTCTGCTCCACATATTTTCTGACAAGCTGGAGTTAATCTTACAGATCCTTGCAGAACATGCAGAAGCAGTCCGTTCCATCTTGCAATATCTAATGCAAAACTGAGACTGAACAGGTCTTGCCATATCCATCTTTACATGTCAACAAGACTGTTACAAAACTATATGTACTGACACCTAGCCATTTCTCCTAATTTCAATGGATCTAGACTTCTTCATGGATCCATCTAGGATCTGCAGATCCCACAATGTGTGAGGAAACATTTGTTCTGTGCTTATTACAAACTTTACTCTTGCATCAGATGGAGAACTGCACAATTAAATACATACCTCAAAAATGCGTTGTGTATACTAGTAGTATGTGATTTCTGCAAGGAAAACACAAGTTCCTTACAGTATAACCTAAAATCACTGACACTCGACCTTGCAGCTGTTAATCATTCCACTGCCAATAACAATCTAGAGAATTATTGAAGAGGGAATAACGCAGGAGGAGTTGGTATACAATGTCCACAAAACACAGACAATATTTTAAACAATGTAAGATATGAGCAGAGATAAGCACATTACCAATAATGGTTTACTCACGATTTTACTAGTTAATATGTTTTGATGTAGATGAAAACATATGAACAAGGGCCAGAAGCCAGCTGTCCTTCCGAAGAAATATTTGCATGCAGGATAGTGCATTGTTCAAATAGCTCTACAAACATGTATTTCCTCAAAATGCAAACATTATATTGAAGCCCTATAACCCACAAAATAAGGCTCCACTGTGCTCCCAACTTAGTGGCCCTGGCACAAACACACGGATCGGGAAAAAGGCAAATGTCTCTGGGTGCATAGTTGATACAAATTAAGGTTGTGAATTATGAAATTGAGGGCTGTAATGATATTCTAGCAAGTCCCAATGTGGGTCACACGTTTCCTAGCCCACTGGCTATTAACACACACACACCACAAAGGGAATATTGCAATGTTGCCTTCAAAAAAGATTCAACTGTCCCAGCCCAGTTGTAAGTGTTAATTGAAAACTGAGCACAGAACACTGATCCTAAAAAGGCAATATAGCGCTGAACCAAAAAACACAAGAATTGTCCTATGGATGGGCATAGTGTCTTCTCTTTTCATAACATTACTGAATATAGTTATTCAACTATGCAAAACACACGATGAACGAAGGAAAACGAAACATTCATGCATGTTATTTGATGAAGGAAAATGCACATTTGACAGCAAATAGTTCTGAATTAAAGGAGATGGTGTAAACAATAATCACACAGTATAAGTCACGAGAAAACAAAATGACGAAATAAATGAAATGCTTATAATTTACAAATAAAAACGCAAAAAATAAAATCTCCAAATAGCCCATTTAATTTGCACTACCATGTTACTTTCATCCTTTATTCTAAAAATAATTCTCCTGTGAGATTCCAATAAACATTTACTAATAACGTGAATGACTGGATTAAATAACGTAATTGATCCCGTACCAGTTCTACAGATTGGATATAGGGATTCGGATTATCCCATTAAGAGCCCGAAAGACTCACACTATTTGGAATTTGGATAAGCAATCCTGCTGATGGGTGACCCACGGAGCCCTCGAGTAATGATAATTGGCCAGCCAAATTTCTGGGAAAAGAAAAATATCATTAGTATCCAACTCTGCAACACCTTTGTTAAACAAATGTACAGAGCCTTGTGTGTTCCAAGACAAAGGGCCTCATTACAACTCAGGCTTAAGGGTTAACGCCGTCATTAACCCTTAACGCCTGATTCCAATTTTAACGGCTGCTTTTAGCAGGCGTTAAAATCCATGGCGCTAAACCGCCTTGGTGCTAATTACGGCACCGTAATTTACGGTGCCGTAATTAGCGCCTTCCCCACTCCAATTATGGGAGTGGGGATGGGTAAATGGAAAATGGGGATTTACCGCCCCACTCACCTTGGAATGGGGCGGTAAATCTGCCATCCACCATGGTGTAAACATAGTTTACACCATGGTGGTAAAGTTGGTGTACTTACCGCCTGGGTCGTAATGACCCCAAAAATCTTCAGCATATGTTCAGGCTTCACCCCCGCCAGCTATTTTCTATCTCTGCTCAAATCCCCAACCAACCAAGACCAATCCACTGTACCCTTTTCCCCTTTTAGAAGTCAGGGTATTGAAGCTGACTGTCCTCGGATTAGTAGTTTCCGCAGAGCATTAAATGGTGAACACTGTTAAATCATTGAATGATCTCCCTGCAGTGTCTTTACTGCACTTGACATAAGGGGCAACTGTAACAGCCTTAGAAGAGGTCATCTCTGATAAATCATAAGCCAAGGGCAGTCATTTATCTGCTTCACATAGAAGCATCTGTACTAGCAGCTCAGACCTCAAATGTAACAGTACCCTATCCATAACATTATCATTACTCAACTCAACTTGCCTTATATCAGCTGACTACATTTTTGCTAAATTATCCACCGCTCTAAACAAAGCTAGCACGTTTGATCTATTTAATGTAATACACTAGATGGAAGCCAATCTAATAACAAACAATTTACCAACGGAGATTCATCACAACCATAATCTCCTCCATTAATAGATTGCCTATCAGAGTACCTCAGTGTTGCCAAGCGTCTCTCTTCTAACATATTGAGCCGCTTCCTATTGATATGCAAAGAGTAGTTCAATGTTCTAACTTCTCTGGGAGATCCAGAAATTGTTGTTCTAGACCTTGCTTCTAGTTTAAGACAACTGAGTCTCTGAGTTGCTATCCCTCCACTAGAAAGCCCCGCTTCTTGAGGCATATCATTAATTGAAAAAGTTGAGACGTTCAAGAGGGGATCCAGCGTAACCTCCAGTTCATCTCTATTAGATTCATCAACTTCAATTTCTTTATTTTATCTGTCAGCAGCTGGGAGCCCTCGATGTTAGAGGATGACGTCTGGCCCAATAGATGTTAACTTTAGGCAGGCATTCGTGAGATAATTGTCAATTTTAGAGTTTTCAAAAATGCCCTTGAACTTTAATTATTCAGTGCTTCCGATTATATTCTTGCTTTTTTCAGTTGCATTTGGCACTTTTTACCTCCTTGCTTTTTCCTGCGGCTTTGGTAGAAAACAGAATAGTTCAATTCTGTATTATCATTTTAACAATTATTAGACACAGCCTCTAGTTGAGTTATCGGGTAGGACCCCAACAGAATCTTCTATCATGACCAAATCCACCCAATCATCGTCATTAACCCCCACACTTTCCAAACCAATAATCATGGAATTCAAGTGAACAGAGGGCAAAACGTTTGGAGCAGGGGACAGCAGCTCCTCTGCTTGCAAGTTCAGAGTGATAGTCCTATCCTTAGACGCCACTATAAAATCCTCAATAAAATAAAATAAAACACTTTGAATTAAGCATGCTTAGAAGGAGATTATGGTCTAAGAAATTTGAATTGATAGTTTCATATCAGTGAAACAGCAAAGTGAGGACACCGTTCAAAGCTGATATGGTGGTTCCCCTCAAGGGAAGAGGTGTATTCTTGGGCTCCACTATGCATGATGAATATAACACCAAAACGATTAGGACGATGAGGAGGAGGATCTAATAGGGGAGAAGCCACCCAAAGATAAATCTGACAATCAGGCCCAATCCCCTGAAAAAGTTGTTCCTTTCCCTGTGAAGTCCCAGGAGGCTGCATTTCTTTTTCGGCCATGCGGGTATCACCAGACAAAAAATAATCAGAGGACTGTGACTCCTCATGCGAACCACCATTTGGCTGGAGTTGGGCCATGCTCACACAAGGATTTTCCTCAACAGCATGAGTTGCTCCAGTGCGTACTGCAGCAGACACAGTTAATGAAGGAATACTCTCGATCACCACCCCTTGAGACATGTCAAACAAAGGGCAGCAAGATAGCAACTCTGCATCCAACACAGCATGTAGCTGCACCTGGTCTGCAGACACACCACAAATACCCAGCCATTATTTAGAACACCAGAGGGCCCTGTGGACATCATACTTGAGGATGAAGAGGAAACCAAAACATGATGAGAAAGAGAACACACGAAAGAGCCATCATTTACACCTAAAAAGGGGGATTTTGCTACAGCATTTATTGCTTATTTACAAGATCAGCAATTACAAGAGACTTCCTTACATAACCCCCTTTAGGTTCTTATACACAACATACCTTTAGATCCGAAGATGTTACTGCCCTTGTCCACAGTGTCCGGACCCACATCATTAAGAGACTTACTTCGCAACACTTAATTGTACTGCTTACTCATATTGTAATGTGAAGTATATTAACAAGGGCTCACTCTGCTGTTCTCTTGGACCTGGATGGATGATGGACCAGCTGTATTAAGTGCAGCACCAATTAAATCCTCTGAACCTCACCCAGATCCTAGCAGACTGTGAGACTGGAAAACAGTGCAAAACACTTCCTGCACTTGAGCCCTGCGTGTAGAAAGTTATAATTCAGACACCATCCAGTAGAGTAAAGTGCCCACCGGAACAAACAGTTGATCCTCCAGCAATCCGCTTCACACAGCAACCAACTGTCAGACTGTGCAGAAAACACTTCCTGTACTTACACGCAACCCTCACAATGTGTTCCCCTCCAGGGCTTGCTGTAATTCCTCTGCCTCCTGCCTTCTTCTGTGGTCACAGATCAGACCTCTGAGGCAAGTGAGAGACAGGAACCTCGGTTCAAACCAGAAAAAGGATCAGGGTGAGGCCGTCGAGATCCACTGCCTAACTCAATGTATCACCTCTCCTCACTCACCAGGCTCTCAGAGCTGCAACCCAAAGGCTCATCAAGGTTCCCCAGGGTCACCAGATAAGTGTGGCAGACACTTGGCTCTCTGAAGACACCACGCACTGCTGGCACTTCTCTCCTCTGTCAGGAGCCTGGAGCCCAGAGTCCCCTCATTGCAGGGGGACCACAAAGTAAAGAACCTCAAAGTATCAGTACACCACAACAGTGTCAAACCGCACCTCAACTCAACATGAACCGAGGCTGCTTCTGACAATCTCCTTCAAGTTGTGTTTTGCTTTGCATTTCTTCTTTTAATGTATAACAGCACATTTTCTTCACAGTAGTTGTATCTGTATTTACTTACAATTCATTATATAAGCAATCAACAGACTCAATGTCAACTTTACCCACATAGCAAGCCAATGAGTCAATGTTCACATCACAGGCTGAACTAAGCAACCCAAAGCAGCAACTGGGCCTCACCTGGCTAGCCTCCCAAAGTACAAAAATAGGATTGCCCTGAGAAAAATAGCCAGGTCGTTGGCCGTTTTGGTTTGCCCCACACCATATCACACCAATGAATATAGCCCCTTGACCAAGCCCCTTGCCAAGTTCCTATTGAATAAGCAAAACCTTCATATATTGAACTATGAAGGCCTGCAATACCATAATGGTTTGAACTTTTGAAATGTTGCTTGCTTCAGAAACTAGAACAATGTCTGGCAAAGAGGGAGCAATCCCCTGAGTGTGTGTTTGTTGGTCATCACCTGTATCTCTTTACATTGTTACAGACACATTAAAAACCAAATATGATTGGAAAGCAATACACAGTGAAGGTAAAGTATTCAAAACACTTGTAGAGACAGTTCACTAGCTCTCTAACTGCACTGAGATGTATATTTGCCTTGAGTCACGATCCCAGCATAGACTCAAGCCATATATCAGACCTCACCAAGTCACAAAAACTGACAATGCACTTTGCCAACACGTCAGTATCCACTTCACCAGATTACGCGTGTGCACCACTGGGCAGGTTCTGTGGACATGGCCAAAGCTCACATTGCCAGATGCTTGGCTTTCAGCTTTACCCCCTAAAAAGTCAAGGCACCCAAACTAGTAACTGTGCCAAGCTTTTACTCAGGCAATTTCAAACTGTTATTTCCCATTACCTGGAATCTAACCATATTTTAGGAGCCACCACCTTGTGGCAGGGGTCCTCCGAAGCATGTAACGACTGGAACAACAAAGTAATCCAAAAAGGAGAATACACTTAGCAGGAAGTAACACAATTTATTTAGGCCCAGGAAACGACTGGGAAAGCACAGTTCAAAAAGCCAAGTGGAACTTAACTGAGTGAAGGTAGCTGTCAAAGCGTCCCACAGCAGACAAAGTTTGTATACAAAACAACATAATTTGCATATAGTACATTTTAAACATTTCGGAAGACCTTACAAAACAGAAAGTGAACCTCACCTCTGGCTTGGCACACTATGCACTCCAAGTGAATCCTAAGTTTGTGGGCTTCTGAATGTGCCTTTTATCCTTCCCAGTAACCACTTTATCCAGGGCATACACACATTTATTGCATATTGGTCCATGGACCACCGGTTAGGACCTAGCTGTCAGCCATGGTCAGTATCTACACCGTCCACTCAATGTCACTCATCCATACATGAGTCCTGCCAAAGCCACCACAAATTGACAGTGCACATAATGTAACATGCAAACAATGTAATACAAGGTTTTCTCCAGAACTACAAAAATATAAAGTTGAGAAACAAAAATGCTTCAAGATCTGGAAAAAACATGCTTGCACTAAAGACAAGGAGGACTATATCAGCACAGCAAAACTCTACAAAAATGTAAATATGGAGGTCAAGAAAGCTATGTAGGTAGGCAGAATTGTCAATGCAGAACACGACTCCCGTGAATTATTCAAAATGTTAAGAGAATTAGAATACCTATTCACTAAAGAGAGGTAGGGGCCAACCAAAAGATGTAGCATGTGTACCATGATTCAGGAAGCTATGGGTGAGAAATTGAGAACCATTAAAGACAATATTACACAAAAAAGTGAAGCATTAAAAATGACAAAAGAGGAGGGAAATAAGTCAGCCAAAAGCCCCATAGTTGGAGAGCAAAGTCATCTTCGGGTTTAGGACTATGTCAGAAATGGAAATGACAGAGTGTGAGCAAACGTAAACCCACTTGATGCAAGGGCAATGTAGACCCCTTATTGGCCAGCAACATGAAGGCAAGTTCTTGGATGCTCACACCAGAGAGAATACAAACCTCTAGGGAAGAAAGGCCCAAGAAGTTCTTGTAAGGATAACAAGTTTTAATCTAATACAGAGATGAGAACAACAGCAAAGAACACTGCTGCTAAGAACGTTATGCCGAAAAGTAGTGCAAGCAGAATCTTATTAAGAAAAATATTGTCATACATGATCCAATACATATAGTAAAATTCTGCACAGCTGGTTGGTGTCCGCCTATACAGGATCCGCCTGCCAAATAAGGGATGCCAGGCAATTGGTTCCAGCCCAATCCATCTGTCTTCCATCACATGGGTGCTGCAGTGATCATCTTCTTCTCATGTTGAAGGTCAAAGAACAAATTAAATATACTCCTACCATATGACTACTTTATCACTCATACTTCACTTGGCAGGCCTTAAGATGGGCATAAAGGAGGTTCTGGGCCACTCTAACCTTCACACACATATTTCACTCACTCCCTACCGTGCCATCTGGGAACACAAGGTCTCCACCCTCATTTAACATGCACACCAGGTGCGGGTCTGTGATCATGACCATGTAGGGCACATTCCTCTCAAACATCTTTGCAACACTGTTAGAACAATGAATAGGCATTGTGGCAGTTGGGGGTGTTGGCTGTCCTCATGGGAGCTCGGGCTGGGGATGTCCCTTGTCTCCCGATTTGGGCCTAGTGCATTCAATGCTGCATTTACTGTGCAGGCCTTCCCTTCTACCTATGGTTACTCATATCTATGCAGAAGAGTGACGATGCTCACACCTTATGCTGTGCTATGTGGATTGACTATATTTGGTTATATTGGAGTGGGGTCCTTTTATACCGGGAGGTGGTCCTCTCACCGTCCCTGCCCCCTCTGTCCCATCATAGTGCTTTGGAAGCATCTCGCCTCACTCTAAAGCACCTAGTGGGGTGGGGCTGCCCCCTTGCCCACACCCGCCCTTTCGTTACTTCTACAGTACCAAACTCTGAAATACTTCTTTGTGCACGTTCCCTGTTCTCTGCTTCCACGTATCGATGAGTTCCCTTTATTGGCACCCAGCGCCTACATACTGACCACAAACTCTCCCACCCGTGCATATTCTTCAGGTGAGCAAGTCATATAGATGCATCCGCCCTCCCCTGCCAGGTCAACCCAAACCTCTGTGTAATTTTCTAAATCAGGGTGTGGGGAAACAATAGTGTTGTATAGATGTTCAACTTCATCTCCATATGGGATGGGGAGCATTTCATACTTAGGGCCACTTTGTGGAATACCAATCTGTACTTCTAAAGTGCGTAAGGGGGGTGGGGCAGGGCTGTCCCCTTCCCAACATACTACAGACCCCTTATGAACACAAAATCCTTGACAGAGTGGCGTATGAGAAGACTTGGCGTATGAGAAGACTTTAGATAATCTGGCTAAGAATTACATTTCAAATAAATGGCAGTCTGGGTTTACACCTGGTTTGGAGCAGAGACATCACTATTAGATTTAAAATCCTCCATCCTTCAGTATATTGACAAAGGACAGCTGGTCATAATCATGCTATTGGATTTATTGGCCACATTCAACTTGGTCGATCATCTCCTTTTGATTGACAGATTGCAAAATGTCACACACTTCTCATTTGAAGCTGCAGCAATGCTTAAATCCTTTCTCGATAAGAAACAAGTGAGCATCTGCAGCAGGGATATGGAGGACGGCCCAGAATGCTTACTCTACGGGGCACCACTGGGGGTCTGTCTATATCCTTGTGTAATATCTTTATTGTCCCTCTGTTCAGTCTGCTTGAGGAAAGGGGAAGTTGTTTTACTAACTATGAGGATGACACCCAATGCGAATTCCCCTCTCTGGAGCATACACTGATGATATCGTCAAGATTAATGAGGTATACAAATTGATTTAGACATGGATGATACAGAATGGATTGGCACTAAATGATGGAAATACCGAATTAATGGTGGTGGTCTCGTCAAGCAGAATTCTGAAGCTAGGCACAGCAAATCAACACATAAAACTGGCTGGGTGCAGAATCTCGACCCAACAGAAAGTTAAGACTTTGGGAGTTATTTTAGATCACACTTTAAATATGCAGGCTGAGGTGAATAACTGTATCTCTCCCTCGGCGTACTATATTAAACGTCTGTCACAGTTACGCCCTTTCTTGATGGAAAAGAGCTGTGCAACAGTGGCCAGAGCCATCGTAGGCACTAAAATCAACTAATGTGGTAGTCTATTGGTTAGCAATATCAAAGGGGACTGTGGCAGGCTGAAAATTAAACAAAACAGTGTGGTCAGAGCTGTGGTAGGTCTTAACAGAAGAGCGCATGTGTTGAATGCCTGACAAAAGCTGCACTGGCTGCCGATAGAGGCGAGAATTTCTTTTTGCCTACTCATATCACTTACAACTGCCTGTGTGGCAAGAGCCCATCTTACGTTTTAGAAAGTCTAAGAAAAAAAACCTGAGAGTAGGTATTTGAGATCTAACAAGGACAATCTCCTTTTGTTGCCCAGGACTAAGTTGACCATGGTCAGTAAAGAGGCATTTTTTGCAGCAGCTCCTATAGATTGGAATTCAATCCCACCAGATCTCAGAAAGATTGAATCCAAAGAACTGTCCACACGGAACTTGAAGACTTTCATGTCCAGATAAGGCGTATCTGCAGACAGTATCGTTGTTACTGATGGGTGGCACCTCAGTTATGTCTTGTCCATATGCTTGTTTTTTGTGTGCCCTTATGTCCTCGGGCCACTTGTGCGTTGTAAACATTTATAAACTAACAACCAACCATGCCCAATAGCCACTTTAACTCAATTCAACTATGAAGATGATCTTTTCAGGAGAGAGTGAACACAATGTAGTTAAGAAGTCAGAACTATGTTTCCCGTCTTGCATGTAAATAATTTGTGTGTACATGTGACGGCTTCTCTACACATTAAGCTTAGTGACTACCATCAATGACTTTGAAGAACCTTGCAAACTTTCATATCAGTGATACTCACTTCTCTTTTAATTGTGGTGACCTGCAAAGCTTAGATGCCATTTGGTCCTGCCCTGCACCCAGGCCCAGTAGACACTTTACCCTCATAATGACTCGATGGGCCACCAGCCTTGGTGTGTGCTGATGCCCAACATGGACCTTGCTTGGAGCATGGCACTTTGCCCACATAATGAGTCCACTGGCCTCTTGCATTCCTTCCTCTTTTATAACCGGTTAAAAAAAGGGCATAGCAAACATATCTGAGATGCTAGTAACCTTTCCAGAGTGGCGTTCCGGGATCATGATTAAAGTGAGGAAGGCGGTTATCCAGGGGAAATCAAGGCCTGCTTCTTTGGTGCATGATGCTATTGTACCGGCATAAACAACAGGAGTAGCTACGGGTCCCTGTTGCTATCCGCCAATAACACTGAGGCATTTTAGGGAAAATTCTCACCAGTTGGGATTTTGTTCAGGTTCCACCTCTAAGGTAGAATTTCATCAAACCCTGAATTAGGCGGAATGCAAAATCGGCGGTATTGGCCTACTACTGCACATTTTACTGTAACCAACCCTGTACGAGGCCATTCATGTTAAAGGACTACCACATTGTTTGTGTACATTTTAAGCAAGGCGTATTTAATCAAAGCCAATGTTTTATTAACAACTATTCACCCATCCTCTTGAAATATTACCCCCTCCTGAAGTCATATTGGTTTAGGAGGGAACATCTGCTATGATTAGCTTTCTGGATAAGTCATGCACCCTAAGAGAAAAGCAAGAGGTGAGAGGTGTGGGCCAGTTAGCTCTTCTGAGAAGAGGTCACCTCATTAAGCACTAGATGAGATTTCGACTTTGCTAATACACGATGCATTCAGATTACAGCCTATAGATCACTCAGCAGTCTATATATAATGCAACGTTTCATTGTCTGAAGACAAATCTACACGGCGTTGCCAGTGCATTATGCAGCTTTAATCAAAAGTAACAGTTGTCCTAATGCATATGTATGAGGCGCTGATGTGAATGCACGATTGATCTCTTCGGCTCCGAAGGAAGCGAAACGTATCTATATGCAGATGCCGGTGCTAATAGAAAACACTTCTCACTCCTCAGTGAAACTCGAAAGCGGCTGAACTTCGAAAGTAGGATCTCTCTTAGCACAGTGCTTTTATCCGTATAAAAACAGACTCGTCAGGTCTCTGTAAGTAACATTTAAATTGTAAAGCCCTCAGGGCAGCACAGGCAATCAGGGTAATTGTGGCAGCAATATGATTGAAATTGAAGTGCCCCACCACCATTATGCCACGAAGAAAGTTTCAATCGATTGCGCTTTTTTGGCCAATCTCATTTGGCTGGCAGCATCCGTGATAAACCATCGCTGTCTGGAATGCAACAATATATGTCTAAGGCGCTGAAATCTTTTATCGCACCATAAGGATTGGTAAAACCATTGCAGATGACCCTTATACAATTGGAATAAGAGACGATGCGTTGTGACCCTTTTGCTGCTTTAGCCTCAAAAAGATTCCAAATTATTTCCCAACACAGGGTTTTTTGGTTCGGTTTGTTTGCAGTGCAAATATTTTACTATTTGTTGTAATCACATAATTGAAAAGTTAAGTAGAAGCAATTCCATGTTGAAACTGTATTTAATTACAATCATTTCGGGCAAGAGCTGTCACTTTGGGGCAGAGGTGGTGCTAGGTCTGGAAAAGATCTGGGGCTACGTTAATGTCGGGACTGACGGGACTCGGGGCTAGGCAGCCTTTTGGTTGTAGCCCCTGAGATTCTATCCGGGGCTACAACCAAAGACCTGGGGCTATAGCCCCCTAACCCCCCTCGCCTAGCAACGCCGCTGCTTTGGGATAACACGTTAATTAAAAAGATGATCACGTCCATTTTATTTCCCAGACAATTATCACACTAGCATTGGCCTTTGATTTTTCCACACGTTTCTTTAGCTTTGAATTCTGTTTCTTAAAATTCTGTAAGAACAATTACTACCCAGTGAGGACAATCAGATTGTTACAATCATTCTGATTTGGCCCATGTGGGGTTGTTACAGGGCGAATAAAGACGTACTTGCAGTGGTTCTGAGTGCCACGGGCATTGCTGATTTTTCCAGATCTGTGACTGGCCACCATGGAAAGGGAGAAGGGACTTCATGTAGTCCCTTCGCTCTGATCCATGGTGCCCATTTTCATTGTTTACTTTTTTTTAATGTCTTTTTCAGCTGAACTCCCCTAGGCTTTTGCTCACTTAGTATGGGGAAACTGACACGTCCTTCAGACTGTTAGTAATGGGAAACTATGTTTCCCTTAGTCTTTGAATATGTTGCCATTTCTTGGTAACTTTTTAACAGTGCACAATGTACCTTCCAGTACCGTGCGCTGGGGTCCGTTTTTGTTATATTGCCCTAGACACCCTCAAAGGATTTTTTGGTGATTGTACGAGTGTGCCTGGGATGAACTGGTGGCAGCAGTTACTTTTTTATAATGTTTTACTTCTTTTTACTGAATCATACCGTGTTTACCACGTTTGGTTCAAGACTGTGGCCAAGTCCGGAAATGGCCAAGCCACAAAGTCTTTTGTTCTTTCCCAGGGCCGTTTTGTCCCTTGCCTTCACCCAGGTCGCGTAACCTAGGTTTTCTGTATTTGGGTATGCAGGCTCCTGTGAAAACCAATCTATTTTGTGGGCTTCTGCCTGTCATGTGGGTGTGCCCAGGAAGTGGCTTGGGACTGTCTGGAGTGCCTGAATGACTTATACCACCATGGACCATGGTTGGTCCACGACTGGGATGCCTACAAGAGAGCAGATCTTCGATTGAAAGTTTTCAATTTTGGCGCAAAGCTAATCTTGGATAAGAAAACGGGCTCTGAATCCATTCCAGGTTGCTCACCTGAGTTCTCACCAAACTACAGAAGGAGACAAGCCTTCTGCACTAAGAAACAGACTTGTGAACCCTGTTAGAGATGCTTTGGAAGGTTTTGGCACCCTTCACCCTCTGCTATCCCGTCCCACTCCTGCTTTCTTCTTCGATCGCCAACCCAGCAGTGGAGGATGTGACAGGGGGTCACATATCTCATCAATGCCTGTGGTGTGGAGAGGGGCACAGCAGAAGAGGTCCACAAAGACAGGTGACCTGATGAGATGGATTGAGGAGAATCTCAGCAGCAATTTGGCCTCTGCCCAGGCTACTGGAGGTTGATCAACACATGTGATGAGCTGACACTATTTGAAGAGGTTGACAGTGTCCTGATCAGCAGTGAGCATGTGGTTGGAGTGGGTGGCATGGACCCCTATGCATCCACAACAGGTGAGGGCCATGTGTGCATGATATAAATGTGTTCCTCAATATGGCATAATGTAGTTGCCCATGGTCCTTCTCACCATTCCATGAGTGCCACTGTAATGCATATATGTTCACTTGCATTGCATGTTGAAAAATCAGCAAGGCGGTTGCTTGAATCATGTTTTCTAGTGACTTTGACCTTACAGCACACATTAATGTATGCAGTATTCTTTAAAATAGTCGCTATGTGTTGCAATGGCCTGCAAGACACATGTCATTGGACAAATCCACCGTGTCATGCTTGTGGATAGTTCATTGTGAACATAACTTATGACTCACATGGAATAACAATGTGCAGTGGCCAATGTCAGAGTCATCCAGTCATTGGCCCTGGCGGCCAATGGGCACGGATGAGCAATAATGTCAGTCAGAAGTTGCATGAGGGTGTGTTCCAGTTAGAAGATACAGTGGTTGGCAAAAATGTGTTTGATGAGTGATGTTCACTCCATATTTGTAATTCCAATTGTTCATTTGGAGTGTCAATTATTCAGTGGTCATGCAAGTGCATACTGTTGATTTCCATGTTGCAATCTCCTCACACATGGTCAAGATGAATGGGAACCTGGGTAACCAAAAATCTGGCCTTGTCCATTCTGGCAAAGGTGGTGATGAGGATTTTGGCGACACAATTTGCTGCATGTAGGTTTTGTTAGCCAGAGAAAACGTTATATTTCCACATGTAGGAATAGATGTAGTGGTAGAGGGTCTAAGCAGTATAGCACGGACCTTTCACTCTCATACATATATGTGTGTCAATGTATGGTTGCCTGCTCCTCCCATCTGTGACTTGATGCAGGGCATAATGTGCACCAACATGATTGCACAGAGCATTGTATGTTAGTCACCTGTGCGTTCCACATTTCTGAATGCCCAGTTTCAATGGGGGTCATTACAAGTGTGCCGATCTGTAAATAAAGTGCTGATAATTCCATTTACCAGCACTTTTTCCACACCGCACTACTACGAGACGTAATGCTGGGACTCAAACGCAGGGATCAATGAGCACTGTGCCACCATCGCTACTAGCACAGTGAGCGGAAATATCGGGACCTACTGCAACACATAACGGAAAACACTGGCACAATGGAAATAAGGCGGCCTTACAATAGTGGTATTTCCAGAAACACCAGAACAAAATGGCTAGTAGTACCAGCAAATTCGGGCCTCAAAAGCCTGCACCGCAGAGCAGGTGGAAAACTGGCCCAGGTGGGGAAGAATAGGACACAGGTGCACCAAATAAGCACTGAAACTGATGAAATGGACCGCACCCACACCACAACCACTGACCAACACAACCCTGCTGGCGCGTATAGTTGTAGCAATGGACCTGGAGGTGCTGCACGCTGGAGTGGAGCTGTATGAGGAGGAGCTGCTGCTGTGGCAAGAGGAGGACAGGCTATAGAGGAGGAGGATAATGATGATGATGATGAGGAACAATGCCATGCAAGTGGCGACATGCACCTTAACTGATGGGCAGATCCATATCCTTTACCGTCTAAACAGGGAAACCATCCTGCAACTGGTGTAGCTCATCTAGGATGATATTGAGAGCAGCAAAGGCATCCGGACAGCAATACCACCCCTGTTTAAGCTGGTGTCAGTGCTGCACTTCCTTGCCACAGAAACGTTTCAGCACTCGGTCAGCTGGCATGCAGCACAGCCATATCACAAATCCAAGCGTACCTCTACACAGCCCCATCTACACCCATGTGTCACATGCCCTGATGTTAAAAGGTGCATACATGGGCAGGCCACGACTGCATGTGATCCACAGTCACATTCAATACCACTGCCCTGCACCATTGCCCACACACATCAGATGTGAATGTGAAAGTGAATGCCAATGGCCTCCATGCTCTGCACAGTGTACACTGGCACAGACACAGGGTGTTGTGTTAGCACTGCAATGTGGGTAGCACAGGGGTGAGATCCCAGTGGGAACTGAAGGGAGAGTGGAAGCCGTCCATGCCATTCCATGAATGGCCACAGTGGTACCAAAGTGGGGATTAGCCTCACATTCTGTGCATGTTTGTTTGTTTATTTGTTTGTTTGTTTATTTATTTCTACACATGCATGAGCCTACACATGATGTGCTTGCAAGGCAATCACAGTGAAACCTGCATTGTGGGTGCCATGCACTGTGTGCAGTCACAGCCATGGCAAGGGCATGTCAACGTCCAACCCAGACATCGTCAATGCACAGGCATATGGGTGACTCACAATATGGCCAGTGAGTGGCCAGTACTGTCCTACCCCCAGCAACCCATCCCCGGTTACCAAAACCTGCACACATATTATGTCCAGCAGTGGCTGCCACAGGGTGCAGCAAGGCGCATGAGGGCCTGCTAGTTCACAGTCCCAGATGCATGTGTCAAACACACAGACATTCATTGATCAAAGCATTGGCCAGGCACATTCATGTAATAGCTCACCTTGTGTCCCATCCCATGCAGGTTATACGCTAATGCCATGATTTATGACCACTGTGAGAGACCCCCAGACTCAGCAGATATTGGCCTACAATTGTGCACACATGCAAAACCCGACACTTATTGAACAGACCTTCGGACTATTGTAGGCACGTTTTCGATGCCAGCACCTGTGAGGGGTGTGGCGGGACTCATGTACAGGCCAGTGAAGGTGGGGAAGGTAGTCCTGGCTTGGTTGATGTTGCACAATATATGCATCAGATGCACCATAGAAGAAGATGGAGATGGGGATGCAGCTCAAGCCATGCAATCACACATGCTCATGGATGTCAGGGATGGGCATGTATCCTGATAGGAAATAATTGAAAACTTCTTTTGACCACCCATTCTTTTGACCACGCTTTTAGCAGGCGTTAAGGACGGGACCCGCAAAGGGACTTTAGTGCTAATAACGGTACCGTAATTTACGGTACCGTTATTAGCACCTTCCCCATTCCCATTGAGTCCTATGGAGGCTCAAATGGGAATGGGGAAGGGCCCTGGTGAATGGGGAATTCTTGGTCCCTCCAACCTTGGAAGGGTCTGGTAATTACACCATTCACCAGGGCGGAGTCGGAACGATTTTGGAGGCAGCCATGCCGCAAATAGCAGCGTGGTTACCTCCAAAGTCGGAATGAGGCCCATTGACTTTTTGGGCCTCATTACACGGTAGGCGGTAAGGGTTTACCGGTACCGGTATTTTACTGGTACCGGTAAATCCTTACCGCCTTACTACGAGGTCCCTTTGCGGGTTGGGGAATTTAACGCCTGCTTTTTGCAGGCGTTAAAAACCAACTCGCAAAGGGACCAGTGGAGCTAATTACGCCTTCCCCATTCCCATAGAGCCCTATGGGGCAAAAATGGGAATGGGGAAGGGCAATGGTGGAAGGGGGAATTACTGCCCCGCCAACCTTGGAATGGGGCGGTAATTCCCCTTTCCTCCAAGGCGGTACCGGTAAATTACCGGCATGAACCATGGCGCTAATAGCGCCATGGTTTACCGCCTACCGTGTAATGAGGCCCTTTGTGTGTAACGATATGAATGTATTATTTTGAACAATGCGCATCACACCATCTGCCCCACTATACCTCCCCAAACATACCCTCTTCAAACACTCCCTCCTCAAACACACGCACAAATCAAATAGTGTCAGTAATGCTGGGGGTCAGAATAACTTTCATGGCTTTTTGTTTTCACAGGCCTTGCCTTATCCAGGTGGCCTTGATAGCTGCTGGGAGCAATGGCTTTGGCTGTCCATGTGTGAGCTAGCTAGTGTGATGATGATGGTGCAGAGGGGGCTGAGATCCATGGACATTCCGGCGGTCTAGGCTCTTCTGCGGGGTGTGACTGTGGGAATTTGTGAGAACTGAGACACCTTTGTTCCCCTCCAAGATCCTCTCTGCCAGGAAAATCAGGGCGGATGTAGAGGAGCCCAGGGCACAGGCCCAGCACCAGATGCTGACCTGCACAAATTCCTGCATCATGCGGGACTCTTGTAGCTGCTGCCTCACAAGTTCTGCCATCTCATCATGCCTCTGTTCTATTCTGCAGATGCGTTCATCCATGTCCCATATGTTAGGCATAGGTGGTGGAGGTGGGCTGTGTAGGTCAGAGGGGCTGAATAATGGCCTATGGTATGGCGTGTGGTCTGTTGAGCCCTCTGTGCTGTCCCCATCTTCCTGCATGGCATCTTCGTCTATAGATGTTCCCAGATATGATGGTGGCTGGTGTTGGGTGGCCACTGGCCGTGTTGGTGGGACAGGGGGCTGCATGACACAGGCAGCTGGCAGGCTGTTGGATGGGCCACAGTGACTGTTGTCTGCATGACAGGGGACATTGGATGGGCCACAGTGACTGGCGGCTGCATGACAGGGGCAGTTGGCTGGGCCACAGTGACTATTGGCTGCATGACAAGGGCATGTGGTTGGGCCACAGTGACAAATGACAGTACTACAGGGGGAGGTGGTTGGGCCACAAGGCCAAGGGGCTGATTTGCTGCACCTGTGTTGTCTGGGTTGTGGTGCCGCAGGGTATGATCCTCTTCTTTTGTGTCACTGGGATGTTGAGGGTCCACCATGGTCGCTGTCAGAGGAGGAGCCTGTGAGGAAGAGATGAGCATACAGTTAATCACTTCTGTGCAATCCACCAGACTTGCAATAGACAGATTCATCATTGTGTTACAGTTTGCATGTACATGTGCTGGGTTTCAGGACAGATTTGATGCGTGCATGCATGTGTGTTGTATGGATGTACATTGGTCATAGTGCATCCAAGCTACCTTGGTCAAGTGTGTGCTTCGTGTATGTGCTACTTCTCATGTTGTGTCTTTGTGTAAATGACCGGTACTCATGTGCCCATATGTGTGTGCACATGCATTTTGGGTGCAATGCTTGTGTTCCCCTGGACTATGGCCCATTTCATATAGTGGTTGTGTTTTGGTGTCATGAAGTTGTACCTGACTCCATGATGTGTGCCATGCATTTCACTGTAAACTCAGGTTTGGTGTTTTGATGTGGCTCGTTGTACTCACTGCCCTCTGTTTGCATCCCTGCACCCATCTCTGGCGCTTCTACTCCCTCGATGCCTTCAAAGTGAAGCACTGTGCTGCATATCTCCTCCCAGGAAATTAGTTTGATTGGGGATGCTATCACACCTCTGTTTGCTAGGCATTCCATCCTGTGGGCTGATAGTGCATACTGCACTCTGAGGCATTGGTTTTCCCACCTCTTATAGCAAGCTTTGGGGTTGCGGGTGTCAGGGCCCACAGCCGACACATTCTGGGCAACCTCTTCCCATATGGATAAGGTTGTCCGTTGCCTGTGGTTGGTGGAAAAAAGTTAGTCACCATTTGCCACAATTGTGTCGGTTAAGACTGGTAGCTCTGGCTCTGAGAAGCACAACTTCCTCTGACAGATCTATGGGACCCTTGCCTTGGATGATCCTGACATGGTGCATGAGTCTGATGTCCTTGGGATGGTAGTAGGCTACCAGCCTATGACAGTGCACAATCAATGCGACAGGGCTGGGCACTGGCATTCCAGCTTGGTAGGCCATGCACAGGTAGTGGACATGGCCTACTGGACACTAGGAGTAGGAGGAAGAGGAAGAGTATCAGCATACTGGGTGAGGTTCTGCAAGAGATGGCCAAGGACATCCAGCACCTGACAGATATTGTCATCTCCTCCAATGCCACACTCACTGCCGAACTACACCTATACAGGCAGGAGAGGAGAGAGGATACACAACGTCAGGGCCAGGTGACTCGCAAAGAGTGTTCTACCTATAGGCATTTTTTGTGTGATGAGTTTTTGGACTCAATGGAGGGCCTGCAGCAAGAGATGGCCGCATCAAGGAAAACCCTGCATATGTAGATGTTGGTCTCAAGGACAAGCTGTTAAGATGGATTTCTAATCTCTGACATGGTGGGCAGAAGTTTAGGAGGGCACCCTAGTTTAGTGGAACTGGGGAACGTTCTGGACAAACTAGACCAATCTACCGTAGCTTGGCAGTCGGTCAAGACTATGGGCCTCATTACGAGTTTGGAGGTAGCCATGGTGCTATGAGCACCATGGCTGCCTTCAAAATCGTGTCTGGGTTCCTTGAGTGAGGAATTACGGGGTCATTCCAACCTTGGAGGACCCAGTAATTCCTCATTCAAAAAACCCATCCCCATTCCAATTCGAGCCGTCATAGGGCCCAAAGGGAATGGGGATGGAGCTAATCACGGGCCCGTTAATAATGGGCCAGTGATTAGCTCCCTGGTCCCCTTGCAGGACCCGCAAAGGACGTCTGGTCTGACCAGACATTCTGAGTGGGTCCCACAAGGGAACCTCGTAATAGGGTGGAATGGCTTTACCGGCACCGGCACCATTACCGGTGCCGTTAAACCCACTCCGCCCACCTCGTAATGAGGCCCTAAGTCTCAGCAGGGGTAAGAGTGATCGGAAGCCCAAAATGAGCACCCTCAGTAAAACTCCACAGAATACTCTTAGACAAGTGTATATCAAAAATACATTTATTATGGGCCTTTATAACGAAACAAAAATAAACCACAGTCAAAATAAACAGTTACCACACACACACTTTACACTATGTTACATATAAACAACATGCGTTTAGCCTAATGCGGACAAGGTGAGAACACAACCACAACTTGCAAAAGAAGAGGTGAGTAAAGCACAATTATCACATAAGGCAGTTCTTCAGTCGATCCCAAGTGCAGTGCAATTGTCTGCAATGTATTGTATGTCTATGTTTGCATTCCACAAGAGGGCTATGATTGCATTGTAATCATTGATGTACATGATGCTTTCTCCCTTTTAATGTATGTGTTTTTAGGGGATTTGCCTTTTACACTGTGTCTAACAGAAGACATCAAGCTATTTACTTGTCCTTTTATGCAAACTGGTCTAGGGAAGCCAAAGCGACATTTGGAATAGTATTTACCTTCGTTTTTTTTTATCTACGTCGGCAGTATTTGCCACACTTATGTTTTTGGAAGAGTAAGATTTGTGAAAAATTGTTGCATACTTATACAGAATGGGACTTGGGACCACTTCTATAGAGACCCCACAAATGACTCATTTTGCATTACTTAAACAGAATTATTCCAACAAATAAATGAAATGATACTGTTAAGAAGTGCGGATATTCAGATCATGACATAGTTAGTATCTTATTGAAATGATGTTTTATAATGTAATCACTGGATTCAATCCTTGAGTCTAGCTCCATTTAGATTATAAGTCTCACAATTGAGAGACAGAACACAAGAGTAACGGGGCACTCAGACTATGTTGTCTAGAAAATACTTACCCCCCATTATGGTTTGTTAACCCGAATAAGAAACATTGTTGGATACTTATACAGAATGTACATCTCCTAAATGAGATAGGAGGAGAACCTGTCTAAAAATGATATTTTGGAAACCCAAGCGTAAGCCATTACTCGCGCTGGAACTAGAATCAGAAAGTTCACACTAGAGTTTTCTGTAACACACTTGGGGCCTGATCACGACTTTGGCGGTGACGTCAGTGGTATTACCGCTGGCGGTATTAGCCCTACCGCTGAACTCCCCAGCGCTAATAGCGCCGGATCACGAGTTCGGCAGTAATGTAATTCCCCATTTCCCATTGAGCCCATTCGGGAATGCCCCATTCCCCATTGGGCTCAATGGGGAAAATGTGCGCACTTACCGCCAGAGGATTTCCCGCCGGTGGTAATAGCGTGAATCCGTAAAAATTCCCTTCACTAAGGATTATCCAGTACTCATGCATCACAAAACTATATATGAAGCACTTTTCTTACGCTCCCTTTTAAACTGTGGGCAGACATAATGGGTCAACACTATTATCCTTCACAACTTTGCACGACCATAGAAATTGATCTACCCCTGATCCGGATGTCAACATGGACATTCAGTATCCCTTTACGTTATAATTCTTACTCTGTAACATAGTGCTTGCACAGACTTTTAGTCTAACATTTTTACTCATTTTTTAACCATAAGCCGGATAACACCAGATCTCGAAGCAATACCTACCATGTTGTAATTAGGGTGACCTTTACCCCTTACTTTAATAATTAACAACACCCCCCCTTTTTTACATCATCCACGCATACTAACTTTAATGTTTACATGGGTGACGTCACGTCATGTAACAATGTGATGACGTCACCACTAAGCGCCGCTATTTTAGACGGCCATTTTGGTAGCCATATCACACTCACGAACGGTGATGAGAAGATCTTCTTCCTCAATCATACCATTCTATGAGGTAAGCGCTAGTCCACTTTGGACTTAGGTACTCCCTTTCAAAACCCATTCCTGCTCTACGACTATTACAACTTACTTACCTGTTTTTAGACACCTTTTTAAATGAAACATTTTGTATTCCTTAGATGACTGCATCTGTCTCAACTGACAGCCGCAAGGCATTCTAGCCCACGTTACCATCCTTCCAGCCATTTCCTAGTGGCCACCAGCCAATGTTTTGGCTTTTTCTATCCAACCCGAAGGGTAAGACTTTATAATTCTATAAGCCCCCATTCTTTCTATATCTAACATCTGTTAAGCCATTCCTTTAATGGTTCTCATTAGTTTGGATAAAAATAATGGAGAGTCTCACCTCTCAGACTCTTATACACCGCACATTTATTAGATAAAATTGAGGATGATTGGACATGCCTCGGAGTGAGAACACTTTTACAACGTACAATCGAGAATAATGAGAATGCAATAATAAAGTGTGGGAAATAACACAGAAAACGAAATTCTGTGGTGACGTTTAGTACGGCTTACCATCAAGTGCTAGCAGAATGTAATAATCTCTGTGGGAAATAACCAAGACAAGAATTTCTGAAACTTGTCTGGTAAATCTTGACAATTAACTTCATGTTACATTTTTAGTTGGAAGACTCTATTCGGTCTTATAGACAGCAGCAATAGCGGGCTTCTGATACCATAATATGTGATTCACCTACCAACAATCCTAAATTGATGACATTTGATATGGTTAAACACCTAGGGAATAGGTGTCCAAATTGAGGATCTATTGTTTATTTAAGAGATTAATTTAGTACATGAATTTAGTACACCTTTGTTAATGGTATTTAACTGTGTTACCTTATGAATTGTAAATTATTTGGAAACACTGTTACAAAATAAGTAATTATATGTTTTTTGAAATCTTTCTTTAGATGAGATTGATTGAAATATTGAATATGCCCCTGAAGAAGAGATGTATTTCTCGAAATGCTTTGGGCCCCTTTTGAACAATTGAAAAATAAAACTACATATGAAGAAAAAATCTCTTCTAAAAAGTATGTATTGATGTTTATCATTCAGGAGCACAAATTGATTGTTTGCACAAATTAACACAATTGAATAAGCTTAGTAATACAACATACCTAGGGCCTCATCACGAGTTTGGCAGTAACCCTTAAAATCGGCCGTAACGCTATCAGCGCTGATTTTAAGGGCCCGTCGGATCACGAGTCCAAATACCGCCGGCCCCATTACAGCCAGCGCAAGTACAGCCGGCTGTACAAGCGTCGGCTGTAAAAGCATCAGTAACCATTCGCGCTAAAACATCTGTAATCACGAGTCCGGCGTAGGCGCAATTAGCGCCAGAAAAGCAGCGGATAATCCGCCGAAAATATCCCCAGCAAAAAGCTGGAGCTAAAAGAACACAGGCCACAGCAGTAAGGGCTCAGGTGAAACCAATGCTATTCTGAGGCCTACAAAAGGACCCACCCATGCACAACACACCCTCCCCAACACCATTGCACCAGTAGGAGCAGTGAGGAGACAGCAATAAGGGCCCAGGTGAAACCAATGCTATTCTGAGGCCTACAAAGGACCCACCCATGCACAACACACCCTCCCCAACACCATTACACCAGTAGGAGCAGGGAGGAGACAGCAATAAGGGCCCAGGTGAAACCAATGCTATTCTGAGGCCTACAAAGGACCCACCCATGCACAACACACCCTCCCCAACACCATGCTGCCATTTGAAGTCGTGAGCCTTGATGTGGACTTCTTCCTGCTGTGCCTGGAACTACAGAGGCCAGCCAACCAGGCCAGGGACCTGGGAGCGCAGGGGGTGGTGGGGATGAGGAGAAGGAGGAGGAGAGCAGCACCAGCAAGGCGGCCAGCTATCCCCAGGGTCAGGCCAACACCCTAGGCCCTGACTGATGGCCAGCTGGTGACTGAATATCTGCTGGACAGGGCTACTATCACCCAGTTGCTGGACACAATCCAGGCTGACATCGGCAGCCGCATAGCCATCAGCACAGCAGTACCCCCACTAGTGAAGCTCATGTCTGTGCTTCAATTCCTTGGGACTGGCAGCTACCAACATACCGTTGCCATGATGCATGGAATGGCCCAGTCCACATTCAGTGCCATGCTGGGAGAGGTGCTCGATGCACTGTTGAATCATGTGAATGAGCACATCGCATTGCCAGCCACACAGGCCCAGGTGAACCAGCTGAAGGGTCAATTCCATGCCATTGCCCAAGTCCCGAATGTAATAGCAGCCCTGGACTGCACACATGTAGCACTCGTACCACCCCATGCACATGAGGCAGCGTACAGAAACCGGAAACAGTACCATTCCCTCAATGTGCAGAGGACATGTGGGCCTGACCTCACCTTCAGCCAATACTGTGCCCGCTACCCAGGATCCACCCACGACTCCATGGTCCTGCGCAACAGTACCCTGCCAGCATACATGGAAAGGCACCGAGGGCAAAACACATGGCTGCTGGGTGAGTACAAATGTATACCATAATGCATGTCAATCCACAACTGATGGGGCAGTTTACACACAATGAAATCCATGAATCTCAATAGGCAGCACCATTACTGCAGCATTCCCATTCAAGCAGCTTGCACGAGAAACCTTGGACATGTCCAACACAGCAGAACACATCCATTCAGGATGTAAAAGACACGTGGCAGCACAGTTATATATGGAAGGCCCACCACCATAAAGCCTCCTGTGTGAGTAGCACTATGGCTCCCAACACTGACACAGTACAGACATCCCACCCTGCCCACAAGACAGTTATGCAAATGTAACCCATAAGTTGCCACATCCACAAATGCACCACACATAAGTAGCCTGAGTAATGGCAATGTACATCCCACAAACACTGTCCCCAGAATAGCCAAGGAAATGCATGGAGAACAGTGCAGAATAGTGACAACCAGCAAATGCAACTGCAGCCAAAGGGAATGGCAATGACACATGAGGCAGCCACTTCTCTCATGCAGAAGTAGATGGAAGGACCCCCTTACCCTGTGACAAGTGAATGAGTACAGTTACTTTCTGAAACAGAGGCATACTTATTTGAGAGTACCTCATTGATTCAATACTACTCATAGCACAGCACACTCCACAATGTTGTTGATCTAATGACAAGTATGGCAAAATGACACTGATGACTGAGCTCTGTACATCCACTGGACTTACCTTGTCCCCATAACGGCTTTCTGTCCCCTGCAGGTGATTCTGGATATCCCCAGTACACGTGGCTCATGACCCCTGTGCGTCATGCAGACATGGCAGCGGAGCGGGCATACAACCTTGCCCATGCTCGTACACGGATCTGCGTGGAGAGGGCATTTGGACTGCTGAAGGCACGCTTCCGGTGCCTCGACCGCACGGGAGGGGCATTGATGTATGCACCAGAAAAAGTTGGCAAAATTGTACTGACATGTGCCATGCTGCACAACATCTGCTGTCGCAGAAATGTGCCACTGCCCCCTGATGCTCATGTGCAGCCACCTGAGGATGGGAGTGAGTGTGATGACGTGCCTGAAGGTGTTGCACGTGCACAAAGGGTTGGGCTGAGGGAGGGGAGGTTGGCCAAACAGGGATTGATTGATGTATTTCTCTAACATGGGTGATGGGTAAATTGAACAGATGTCACTTCAACATTAAATAGAATTTTTCCACAATCACTACTGTCCATGCTTTGTGATTTTTTAAACGTGATTTATTTTCAGTGCAACAAATCCCCCTCCCCCAGTGAACACCCAGCACACAATCCCCCCTCCCCCAGTGTACACACAGCACACAATCCGCCCTCCCCCAGTTAACACCCAGCACACAATCCCCCCTCCCCCCAGTGAATACCCTGCACACAATCCCCCCTGCCCCCAGTGAACTCCCCACAACAGTGCAGGTTGGTGCATGTGTCTCATCAGGGCACCAACAATGATTCCATGTACGACTAGGATGGACGTGGGCGTTTTCCTTGTCCGGGCCCCTCTGGTGTGTGTGACCTCAGGTGGCGCATAGACCGGCGCCTAGGAGATTGCTCAAGGGATCCCTCCGTGGGTGTGGTTGAGGTCGAAGGGACTTCCCTGCATGTGCTGTCGGATGAGGTTGTTTCCCTCCCTTGTTTGCTCCTCAAGTGCTGACACTGTCTTGCACAACTCCCTCACCCTTTGTCCATACCTAGTCAGGGAAGCAGTACATTGCTCTACGACTCTGCGTGTGCGTGCATTGTCACGCGCTATGTACTTACATCCATGGCGTATGGATGCACTGATAGCCTTGATATGCCGGCTGTGCACCTTCGCCATTGATTCTACCTTGGCCTGTTTGGCCTCTATCACGTCCAGTCGGCCCATCACTGCTGCCCCTGTGATGCAGGGCACCCCTGGTGTGGCAGGTGCCGGCCTGCCACTTGTGCGCTGTCGGGGGGGGGGCTGCATGGGGACATGGTGCCGTCTTGGAGTGGGCTGCCAGCATCTGAGTGCCAGTCTTCAGGGCTGCTATATGATGGCGTGTCCTCGTCCGGCTGTGGTGTGCAGACATGATGCACATGCACATGTGGGCTTTGTGCTTGCTGTGTGCCTGGCCTTCGGGTTCCCTGTGGTGTGACCATCCCTTCTGCGTCACTGCTTCCGGGTGAATGCAGTCCTCCTGCATGATGTGCACGTGGAGGTGTCGCTCCCATGTCGGGCTCCGATCCACAGGTCAGTCCCTCTGCATCAGGGCTGTGCCTGGTGGCTTGGGGCGAGCTGGCCGTGGCCTCCCTGCGGGCATGTGGGTGCTGCTGCGGTCTGGTAGGGCTGCATTGTGGTGGAGTGGGGGGTGGCCTGCGTTGGCTCCCTTCCGTGCGGCCTCTTTTTGGGGTAGTGGTGCTGGTGGAGGCTCGCTGCCGTGGGCGCCGTGATGGTGTGGCCTCCTCCCCATCATCTTCGTCCCGTTGGGTTTGACGTGTGCCTGTGGGGTACATAGGGTGTGGTGTGAGTTAAATGCTACCTACATTAGTGTAATGTAGTTCATGCTAACAAGTGGGATTGCAGACAGTATCAATCATGCATTCAACTTGCATTTTGTTCAGTCGCCATGTGGTGCTTGGTGTGAGTGAGTATGGAGGCACACTGCATGGGAATGTTTGAGTGACACGACTGCATGCGTGGTTGGGGTTCACTGCACTGAGTGTCTTGGGGTCATATTCCTGCACACTCAAACTCTACGTGGCTGTTCCATGGCTATGGATGTCTATCCCCTGCCCCTAACATTGATGCACTGCATGGGCAGGGTCGTCTAGGCAGCACTACGGTTCAATGGATGTAGGGCTCACTTATGGGTGTCTGCAGTTCCTCACAAACATTTCTTCACATTTATTCACTCAGGGTCTGCATGTGAGGTACTTTCAGTTGCATGCATTCTGGGTGGGATTCACCTGCAGTTGGATCGATGCTGGTGCCTGTCTCTGCTCCACCAATTCCCTCGATGGTTCCAATATCAATCAGGGCACTCATCTTCTCCTCCCAAGGTGTGAGTTTGGGTGGGGGTGGTGGTGGCCCTCCTCCAGTGCCCCTGCTTGCACTCCTGAGCTGTGAGAGGATGCCGCAGACTCGTACACGCAGGTTGTTGAGGCGCTTGCGGCAATCCTCCCCATCCCGGGGCACGCGCCCCACAGCAGTGACCCTTTGGTTTATGTTGCGCCAAATCTGTTCTCTGCACTGGTTTTGCGCTGCTGCAGCTCCTCATGATGTGTCTCGGCCTCCTCCAACAGTACAGCCAGCTCCTGGTCTATGAATTTGGGCTTTCTCACTCTGTCCTGGGCAGTCTTGCCCCTAGTGCGCTCCTGTGACATGTTTTGCTGTTAGATGGGGTGGATGGCTTCCAAGGGCTGTGATATCCGATGGATTGTGATTTCCAAGATGGCCGTCGCTATGTTTTTCCGATCCGGAGGTGACGCGTTTCCCGCGCGCTAATAGCGCATGCTCATGGCACGCGCTATTAACGCGATATGGCGGTGGCGCACGATGCACCGGATTTAAGGGTTCTACCCGTTGTGCGCTATTTGCGCTAACGCCATGTCCCGGTGCACGTGCACGAAAACTCGTGATTTGGCGGATTATCTGCCAGGGGCCTTGGCATTAGCGCTATTTACTCCTGACGGGAAAACCATTGTATTATCGCCGAACTCGTGATGAGGCCTAGGGTATGTGCAAAAGTTAACCTTAACTGTTTGGCTCATCCTTTGAGCTTGTGAAAGTGTGCAGGGGACGGGAGTTCCTCCATTTAGGAACTTATTTTGTTTGCAATAATAGGATCAACATGTTCAAATTGGCCAGTTGCTGTTGAATCTTAAATTATTTGGGTGGTTTCTTTTAAGTGTTCTTCTTTGTTTATATCTTTTTAGTATTCATTGTTTTCACGGTAATTCATGGAATAAATGTGTGCCGAAAAGGGGAGCGCAAGTGTGAAAATCGCAGCGCACGTGTGCTAAAGCCACACACACAGCCATTAATCGATTGATGGAATGCGCTGCACGTGTAAAACCTGGGATGTGCGCCAAATCCGTGGGTGGCGCACGTGGGCGCACACGTCACTAAATGGCGTGCGCGACGCGCACAGGGAAATCACACATTGTGTAGTGCACACAAGAAAAGCGGGCGTAACACGGGGCGTAACACGTGTAATAGGGAACTACACGTGAAAATGTGGGCGTTGTGGGGGAAGTACGGGAGGCAAATGCTCGCACTAACAACAGGTATTCATGGAATCAAACAGGGGAAACCTGTGAGCCAAAAAAGATGCGCTAATCCGGAAACAATTACGCCAGCAGGAAGCAGGTGTAAGCGGCCCTGCGCAGCATAAAATTGGAAGCAAACAACAAACAAGCTCATACGCTACGATGAATATATCGTTCCTCCCAGCAGTGGTAGTGGGACACCGCAGGAGGAGGAGGATAGCCAGGCCTCACATGTTTTTACCCAGGACCAGCCTTTTTGGGATGCCTGATGACCAGGTGTATCGGAGGTACAGGTTTCCACCACTAATAATCCTAGAACTGGTCAGGAGTGGGAGGATGACCTTACATCACCCACCCTGTGCTCCCAAGCACTGAGCCCCTTGGAAAAGGTGCTCAATGTACTGCACTTCTTGGCTACTGGGTCATTTCAGCAGACAAGTGCCATAGTTGGGGGTGTCTCACAGGCCACGCAGTCACACTGCCTAACTAGGTGTTGGCCATCATGACTGCACGCCCCTCAGTCCGCAGGCACATATACATGCCCAGAACACCTGCGGAAAGGCAGGCTGTCGTCCAGGACTTTTACGGGGTGGCACACTTCCCCAAAGTGCTAGGTGCCATTGATTGCACCCATGTGGCTCTACGTCCTCCCAGGGCCATGAGCACATCTATCAAAACCGCAAGCAATGGTATTCCATCAACGTACAGGTTGTATGTGATGCCAAGGGAATGATCACCTCAGTATATGCCAACATGCCAACTATCCGGGGTCCAGACATGATAGTTTCATATTCAGAATGTCACCCCTAAACCGGGACTTGGAAGCTGGGCGGCATGGCGACACAGGGCTAATTGGTGAGTATAAATGCCTCTGCACATGCATGCATGTCAGACACTGAGAAATGTGAAAACCCCACTAATGACAACTATTGTCACCTCCCCAGGGGACAGTGCCTACCCTCTGAGCACTTACATGATGATGCCAATACAGAACCCCACCACACCACCCGAGGTAAGATACAACACAGCCCATATTGCAACCCGGGGCATAGTGGAGCGCACATTCAGAGTACTGAAGGCACGCTTTCGCTCCCTTGACAGCTCTGGTGAGCAGCTGCTATATGCACCCCCAGTAGTGTGCAGAATCATAGTGGCAGCATGTGTCCTGCACAACGTTGCAACCCGGCGGGGCGTCCAGGTGGACATGGTGGTGCCCCCACATCCCGAACCACATGCATGGCCGCTGCGCATGGGAGGTGAAAGGCCACGTGGTGAGGCAGCCCGTACCCAGCTTGTGGCAAATTTCTTCACCTAAAATCCCACCCCTGCGGAGTGCACACAGGCCTGGCACATACCAGCTGACAATTTATGATGATGACAAAAGGGACAGTCAACTGTTACAACCATACCACCCAATGCTGTGTCAGTAAAAGGCACACATTCATGCAGCGTGAAGGACTACCCCCTTGCAAAACACTACAAACAAATAGTGGCATGTCACCCAACCCCTCCCTAACCCCATCTCAGCTACCCAACACACCATGGCATGGCATGCGATGTGAAAGCAACCAAATGAATGCACATCACATGACACAAGTGTCACAAAGTGCACCATCCCAAATGGAAACAGGCCACAGACAATTGCCTCTCACCAATGAAAAAAAACAGCACACATTAACAAATATCAGCAAGACAAAACATCAGTACAGGATCCAACAGTGGCTAAATATGACAGTAAAAAATTAAAGTAGTGCAAGTGTCACAACCTGACTAAGGCAGCATATCGACCCCTTCCAACTGCAGAGTGTTGCTGGTAGGCAAATGTGGCAGTGTACTGCATACAACATGAACGGCATCTGCAAAGAAGGCGGGCTCGTTAAGACATGAAGATACATGTATATATGCAAAAAGTCCTGAATGTAAAACCATATACCAATCCACCATGCAGTGGAGAAATGAACAACAATCCCTACTAGGGATGTATACACAGTTTGCACTACAGACTGCCCACACAACTTTTGGGAGCCCAATGCCTCTGTGTAAGTTACTGTCACTTGGTCACACCCTTTGCGAGCCCATGGAAAGGGGAAGCAGGAGTTCTGTGAGTACTTCCTCCTCTGGTGGAGACCCACTGCCAGTCACCAGAGTAGAGTCATGATTGGAAGCCAGCTTGTTCTTTGCTCTACGTTTGAGATCATTCCACCGCTTAGAGCAATCATCACCTGTGTGCCTGACAAATCCAAGGGCACTAATCTAGTCTGCGATGCATTGCCAGTGGGCCCTACATTGAGCAGTCGTAGTCTTGCACCCTGCAGTCACCAGCATTTTGAGGCCATTGGCCGACACATAGCCCACAAGTGTGTCTAGTTCCACATCATTGAAACTACGCTTCCTTGACGTGCCGGAGGGGGTTGCCGTGTCTGGGGTCCCAGCCTGTACCGCAAGAGCACCCTTCTTCCTCTTGGGAGGTGGTGCAGACCCTTAGTGGTTTTTGCCGCTCTGGTTGGTAGGGACTGAAACGCAGGTGGACTGGGCACTGGAAGTAGCCAAAGGCACGATGTGCAAAGGTCTCACTGCAGGACCAACCTCGGTGTGATGGACTTGGACCAACACTGTCCCAGCTGGGAGACTCAGAGCTGGGTTGGATTGAGATTGTAGCCTCCTCACCCTGCCTACTTGGGGCAGCAGATGACATTGCTGCCCCAGATCCACGGGGCCTGGTGACAGCAACTTTCACCACCACACGTGGCTTTGACTTGGTGACACGGAAGTCAGCCTGGGAGTCATCCTGTGCCAGTTCGGTTGACAATATGGGCCGGGTTAACAAGGCCTGAGCTGGGATGGTGTCAGCTGCATCTCCCCGACCCATTGGGGTGGGCATAGGTGTCCCTGATTGGTCCTCCACACACTGGCCTCTTGGGCCACCCTGCACATCCTGGCCACGTCCGCTACCGCAGCCACTATAGTCCTGGGCAATTGGGGTGAAAGGGGCAGGGTACTAGATGGAATACATACCCTAGTGCTCTAACAAGGCTGTCTGTGACCCCTGGGGGAAGATGACGGGTCACGCAATGCTCAGGCACCCCGAAAACAAAATTTAATGTGCACGCAATCCCTGGTAGCCCAGGTGCGTGGAATAAAGAACCCACACTACACTGTGGCACCCAGAAACACAAAAAAAGGCGTACGCGTGGTACACGCTGGCTACAATGACCTCTGAATGGGTACACGACACACGGGGGCAACCACAGTTGAAAAATACGTGCCCGACTCACTGTCTGCCTGGAAAAAGAACATGAAAAAGACGTGCGTGTGTGCATTGGCAACACCCCCGCCAAAAGAAGAATTGAACGCTGTCTGAGTATACAAGGAGTATGAACTGGAACCTTTGTGAAGTAATCGCGTGTGAACCGACAAGAAGTACAAGAATCACCCGCTCGCTCTCCACAAAAAGCATGTGCAAGAAAATGGTGTCCTACGTGTACCTTTTAACCCAGCCCACACGTGCGACATCACTTACGTGCGTACGCGCTAAGGGCCTTTCCTCCAATTACACGCAGTGACACCCGGACGTGCAGTTTTTGCATGTGTACAATCAACATGCACCCGCGTGGAGGGAAACGCCCGTGCCCGTCACGTCACAGACACGCTTATGAGCTAAGGGTCTTTCCTCAAATTACACGCTGACGTGCAGATTTTTTCACATGCCAAATCACTCCGTATCAAGCTGGCCACACAACAACACATGGAAGAAAATGCTCCTGCCCAGAAGGCCATTTTCCTTCCCCCCAGATCCCCGAGCACGCTCCCACCTGCCATCTGCTGCTGCCTGCTTGCTGCAAACGTGCCTGCATGGCAGCCATCTGAAGGGGTCCAGTTACTTTGACCACCCCTGCTGGAACAGAAGACTCCCGACTGGCATTCCATCACTCCACAGCCCAGCCCCAGGACCCAGTTGCCCACCCACACCTGCCTCGGGGGTTGCCATGTCTGACAAAACACCATCTAGCACCAGTGGCAACCCCCCAGCAGAGAGGCAGAGCGCTGCTAGCTTCAGTGCCAATGGTGGAGCAAGTCCCGGGGCATTATGATGCCCTCTTTGGAAGTTCGCGCGCCTACAATGAAGGACGGAAGAGGATCTGGAAGGACATAGTGGCTGCCATCAACGTGGAGGGGGTGGTAGGCCCCGACATGCAACATGTCCGGAAGTGCTAGGAGGACTTCAGGTCCAGGACCTTCAGCAATGCCCGGCACCTCTTGAAGGCAAAGCATGCAGAGGGGTGCCAGGTCCGTCTTACCAACATCCAGATTAGGGTCCTGGAACGCATACAACCAGTGCTACACCTCCAGATCCTTCAGAGGTAGACCCATCCGGAGTCGAGCGGTAAGTGTCCATGCATACTGATTGGACGCTGTGCATGTTGAAGTGTGGCAGGAGTGTGCAGGTTGCACATATGTCTTGGAAGGGCCATGTATGGATTTGTATGTACAGGAACATGTGCCTGCCGCATGCGAGTCCAGTCATGTGTGTGGCACATCAATGGTGTATGTGTTTAAATGCATGGTGCCCAAATGCATGTGTCGGTGCACACATGTGTATAATTATGTGTATGTACTGTGGCATGGTTGTGGTGTGACACATGGATGCTGGTTCCACCTTCATGTATGTGCACAATGTACATGTGTGTGTGTGTATTTGACATGTGTGCCACTGTGATACACCATGGATACATGTGACACCGACATGTAGAAGGCTGATTGGCAGATGTGACATGGATGCCGATGATTTAACCGCAAAAGGTGTTGGAGATGTACAGATGCATGTATGTCTGGTGGCGTGTGTGCATGTGTTTGGCACTCCCCATGTTGCATGTGATGCCAGGCTAACCTTCGGATGCTCATGCTGTTGTATGTGTATGGATGGTGCTGCCTGCTGCAACATTCCTGTTAATTTGCACATGTGTGTGGGTTCAAATAATACGTGTGTTGGGGATTGTGATGACATGTTTGAAGTTTGACACTTCCACTCATGTGCAACTGTCATGTGTGTATCAGATCATTGTACAGTGCCCTGATGGCTGTGTTCTGTCTCTCCCTGTCTGCAGCGTCAACTGATGAAGAGGGCGGAGATGGTGCTGTGGAGCACAGCGGCAGGGATCCCATCGCCAGCCGGAGACGCAAAGCCCAGCTCCCCTCCTAGGTTGTTAACTCATCGGGGAGTGATGGGTCTGGTGCTGCGTCTGCGGCCGCAGCTGCTGAGGGTAGGTCCAAGAGGCAGAGGTCGGAGGTGGATTCCTCAGCAGCAGAAGGGGCAGCTGAGACCCCACAGGGGCCTATGGAGGAAGATGGCACCAAGTCATCCAAATTGGTGGAGGGTTTGGTTGAGGAGGAGGCCATGGAAGGGCCAAATACGGGGTCTGGAGGGTGTGACTCCACTGGTGCTGGTGGTGCAGTCCAGGGGCATGGACAGGAGGCAGCGCGGCGGCCGCGGAGGTGCCTGTGTGTAATGCTGTCCCCGATCCTGTGACTGCATCATCCCACACCAGTAGGGATGCCTTCGTCCAGACCCGTTTTCAAGGAGAGGATCTGCTAACAACAACTGGCCTTCCTCTCCCTGCGGACATGGCAATCCGGGACCGTGTTGAGCCTGTCCTGGCTGGGGTGGCATTGCGTCAACTTGGCATCCAGGATAACGTGCAGGGTTTTCATGAGGACGCTGCACATTACTTCAGATGCCTCGTTGACCACGTCGACTGGCTAGGAGGGATCACTGGTGCTGGGTACCTCCATCTGCTGGGCCTTGTGCCGACCCCCTCCTCAACTGAACCCCCTATGCGCCAGTCGTCCTCCATGCCATCTTCTGGGCTAAGTATCACCTGGCCACCCTGTGGAGCTGCCACTGACCCAGTGGCCAGGCTGGTGGAGGACACATCCCTGCCACAGTTGGGAGTCGGAGGTCCAGCAGGGGTGGCCACCCCAACAACTGGACCCCAGCAGGAGGAGGACGTGCAGGCATCAACAGGCAGGGCACATGCACGGTAGCAGCAGGCTCAAGGTGGGAGTGATGATGGCTCGGGTCCATCAACATCAGAGGGGCAGGCATCGGCCAGAGGGCAGGAGGACCCTCCATTGGGAGTGTCTTCCATGTGGCAGCAGTTGGGCCAGCAAATAGATGCGGTGCGCCGGCGGTCGGAAGAGGCACGGCTCACTATGGTCACGGCGGAGAACTCCATGCGCAGGGCGCTGAGGCTGGCTGAGTGCCTCAAGGAAATTCACAGGGAGTTGGAGGTGGACATGCCATTATTCCTGCGAGACCTCGGGGCCAGAGAACAGGCCCGCCTCCAGGAAGTTGAACAGGAGTTTGATGATGCCCTGGCCCGTGAAATCAACAAGTGAGCCGTAGGACTTGCCCGCCGCCATTGTATATAGTTCATCAGTGTTAGGTTTCCTTTCTATTTTTCTTTCATTTGGGGCGCATGGACTATGCCCCACCTTTTTGTATATAGTTATTTATTAGGTAAGGTTTTTTGTAGGTTTCCTTTGGATTGTTGGGCTCATGGACCCTGGATTTTTATATTGTATATAGTTCAGGACTGGATTTGACTTCATTGATTTTTTTTTTCCCATGGAGCAATGGTTTTCATTTAGATTTATTTGGATTCAGCATTCAAATATTTTTCATTAATTTTGGACATCCAGCCTTTTGTTTATTATTTTTTTTCTTGTGTGATTTTCTTTCATTCCGTTGATTTTGCATTTAATGCATTTTGATTTCATACTTCATTTGTGTGGTATTCTCTCATTGGTTTTGTGCATGTCATGTTGTGGGTTTTCTCATTCACTTGCCCCCATTGTGTGTCTGACGGACATGTATTGATGTTCATACTTGTCATTTGGGATCTATCATGACATGGGGATTTCAATGTGGAGTCAATGGAATACTTGTTTGGGTGTTTAGACTGGGGTGGCGTGGGGTGGGATTTGGGTGGCCATTAGGACCATGAGTGGTGATCGTGATGATGTGTTGGGGGCGACATGAGTCGGGGCCTGCTGGCAGGTGCCCGTCACTACTGGGTGGGTGGGGGTGCAGGGGGACATGAGTTGGGGCCTGCTGGCAGGTGCCCATCACTGTTGGGTTGGTGGGGGTGCAGGGGGACATGAGTGGGGGCCTGCTGGCAGGTACCGTCACTGCTGGGTGGGTGGGGGTGCATGGGGACATGAGTTGGGGCCTGCTGGCAGGTGCCCGTCACTGGGGGTGGGTGGATGGGTGGGGGGACATGAGTCGGGGCCTGCTGGCAGGTGCCCCTCAATGGGGTTTGGTGGATGTGTGGGGGGACATGAGTCGGGGCCCGCTGGCAGGTGCCCGTCACTGGGGGTTGGGTGGGGGGACATGAGTCGGGGCTCACAAGAGTGCTCACAAATACATGGTGCCATGTGGGCTGCCTGCAGGGCATGGTGAGGGGGGAAACCGCACACCTGGGCAGGCCCACGATGCCAAATAGCATGTGAAACTCCCCGCGTACACCCCAAATACACATACCCCGCTCTCGGCTGGAGTATCGCATGTTAAACTTCCCGCACACCCCCAAAATACATGTACCCCGCTCACACAAGGCCTATCACATGTGAAACTCCCTGCGTACCCCCCAAATACACGTACCCCGCTCTCACCTAGTGTATCGCCTGTGAAACTTCCCGCACACCCCCAAAATACAAGGCCTATCGCGTTTGAAACTTCCTGCGCACCCCCAAAATACACGTGCCCCGCTCGCACAAGGCCTATCGCGTGTGAAACATCTGGCGCACCCCCAAAATACATGTACCCCGCTCGCACAAGGCCTATCGCATGTGAAACTTCCCACGTATCCCCCAAATATACATAGCCCGCTCGCACAAGGCCTATCGCGTGTGATACTCCCTGTGCACCCCCGAAATACACGTACCCCACTCTCGCCCAAGGCCTTTATGTGTGTGAAACTCCTGCACACCCCTGAAATTCACACAGGCACCCCATCCACCCTGGCCATGCCCCACAAGCAGCCCACTCACCCTACCCATGCTCCGCAGGCAGCCCATCCACCCTGGGCATGCCCCACAGGCAGCCCATACCACAGGGGGGTGCTTTTTCTACACAATTTACCTGGCGTGAGCAGGTTACGCATAGTCCGAGGGGGGCACCAGTAAATTGTTATGCTTTTGGGTGCCGTGAACGGGGTGCGCGTAGTATTTTTACGCGATTACAGTGCACCAGCCCTGTAAGCTGGTACAGGGTTAGCGCAGCCCTTTGCGCTGCATTGGGGATTTCAATGCCTTTTCCTTGCGCAAGGGGCATTCTTGGGGGCGCAACTGGCGCTGCGAGATGTTCTCTGCGCCAGCGCTCAAAAAGGCTTGGGAATTCCAAGAATACGCGGTGCGTCAGAATGCTGTTTAGCGCACATGTCTGGCGCACGCTCCCTCTAGGCGCTGCTCGGGTGTGCTGCCTATGCGCTGAAATGTATGAATTATCCCCTTTGTCTTTTGTTGGTACACCATTCATAAGTACAATCAAAGATTGATCTCTTGCCCATTGTACTACTAGAGTTTTACATTTTCTTTAAGATTGAATGGCAAATATACTACTTTGGCAAGGATGCCCTTTAGTAAATCAGATGGAGGCAATTTGGCTGTTTTTGGTTGAAGGTGTATTAGAGCTTAAAATGGGTGTACTGTTTGGATTATAATGATCTCTTAAAAGTTAGGTTGCTGAAGTGGCTTTGGCAGTGGGAATATTTCGGTATAAGGTAATATAATCGCGGCAAATGTCACGGTAAAAAAATATTGCGTTAAAAATGCTGCCGTTTGACCCGGTAAAAGTGTGCCCCATTATACCATTTAAGGGGAGCAGGGGTTGAGTGGTGGCTCCCACATGTTTTACATGGACAGTGGCGCAAAAACAGCTGCATTTTTGCCACAATATTTTGTTACCACGGCAATTTTTGCTGCGATTATATCACATGGAACCAATATTTCACGCGTTCAAAATTGAAGTCTGTATTGGAACTCATAAACCTGATATTTTAGCACTGTCTGAGACATGGCTATCAGACTCTTCCCAGATAGCTGTGCATGATGCTGTTCCTTCTGATTATCAAATCTTCAGGGCTGATAGGAAAGATCATCTGGGTGGGGGTGTTGCACTTGTAGTAAAAACAATTCTTAGTTGACATGATTCTAAATTACACCACTTGGATGGTTGTGAATATCTCATGACAAAATAAAATTTCAAGACAACACTTCACTTATACTTATACTCTACAAACCCCCTCAATTTATACTATTTTTTTAAGAGCAATTACTTGATATTTTGAACAATATCACCAAAATGAACTCACCTTTCATTGTTATGGGCGATTTCAGATTCATCTACCACCTCCCTTTTACTGGCATTAGAAACAATTGGTTACACTCAGTTAGTAAATGGACCTACATGTCTTGGTGGCCACACTCTGGATTGGGTATTAGTGCACCACGGTTCCATTCTTACCATTGATACCCTGGCATGTCCATGGTCGGACCACTCTTTCGTCAACATGACAATTATACTACCTAGTCCCCCTCTGAAATCGGAAACCAATATCAGATCAAACATTACCTGTAGAAATTTCAAAAATGTAACCCCAGCTGCATTTTCTACTTTAGTAGCAATGAAATTGGGCGAATCAACTCATTTGATGGCGACACGCTTGTACTCTTTAGTCCTTTCATTTGCCATTAATGATAGCATAGATATGTTGGCTCCTGAAAAAAACAAGACTATCTAAACCAAAACCAACAATAAAACTTGGTTCTCTGACAAAATAGTAGTAAATCTTATATAGGGTTGCATGTGTACAACTTCAGAAATTCACTGAGGAACATACTATTCTCAATCTAAATCAGTTGGGTTTTCGCACACATCATGGAACCAAAACCACTTTTTTGGAGCTTAAATCCAACATCACTAGGATTATTGAGAATAAAGATCTTGCACTGCTACTTTTATTAGATCTCTCAGCAGCTTTCAATATTATTGTCCATGATCTGTTCTGGTCTAGATTACTATCTATAGCAAATTGTACTGAAATTGCAGCAAAGTGGGTATTGGCTTTTCTGGGCCCAAGAACTTTTACAGTGGCATTTGAGAGACATCAAGCTACCGCAATTCCAAGTCCTTTGGTATTCCGCAGGGTTCCTCTCTTTCCCCCCTGCTTTTCAATATATACGTTAGACCCTTCCTCAACCTCCTGACAACCTGAGCGTTCAATTCTCAAATTACCCTGATGACATGCTGATCCTCTTTGAGCTTTCAGGCAACTATCGAAAAGATGCAAACACTGTGAATTTTACATATTTTAAAATTCCAGAATGGATATCAATTAATTCCCTGGATTTCAATGATTCCAAGACGGAGCTGCTCATTATGGGTTCTAAATGCAGATTAAAGAATCTGCCCCAACAATATCAATCTTTTGAGTGGGCAGGTAACTCCATCCCCATGAGCAAATCGATTAAAACCATGGGACTTATACTGGATACGAACCTTTCAATGAAAAAACAAGTTTCTCAAATGTGTTCATCCTGTGGTTATGTAATTAAACTTTTACATCAAATTAGTAATTACCTTAGCACTGTTAAACTTTCTCTACTGGTGTCCCCATTGATAAATTTGCAACTGGATTATTGTAACAGTTTGTTAATGGGGACGTACCAGGGGAATCTGAAGCAGCTACAAACTGTGCAACATGGAGCCGTTAGAGCAGTCTTTGGCCTGGCCAGACGTGATCATGTCACTGACTCTAGAAAGAAATTACACTGGCTCCCAGTAAAGCAAATCATTAAAAACTAGTTGTATCCCCTGCCTATAAATGCCAAAATGATTTGTCTCCTCCCTACCTTGCCAACAGATTAGCGAGGAAATCCTCAGGCAGAATTCTACGTTCATCGGGTACTGTGCCGCTCGATCAACCAAGATCTCGCTTGAAAAACATTGGTGATTATAGCTTAGAGTTTAATGCTCCACGTGAATGGAATGTGCCAGCATGAACATTAAAAAATCCCAATCATTAACCGTTTTTAAGAAACAGGCTAAGACATTTCTTTTTAAGCTACCTGAATAAACATTTCTTTGGACTTTAGACTCTCTTTCGCTTTCATGCAGTGCTCTAAGGCCTACGGGCATCTAGCGCCATATAAAAACTGAAATAGATGAACACATAATTAAGTTATTAGTGATAGTATGGGATGGCATTTGGTTATTCAAGCTTTGTGTTGCAGTACATGCAGACGACTGTTGACAGGTCAGTTAATTTATCATTTATTTTCTGGAACCAATGTTTCCTCATTGTCCTCTATTTTGTCGGCCATATCTAATTTTTCTGTGTTGTTTTTATAAAAAAGTTCTGTGGCAATGGACACATACTTGGTCTAATATTTCAGTAGATGTGTTCTGAAACATAGCTATTTCTTTTTTGTAGGTATTTGTTAGGTGGTAGGTTGTTGGTGTATCTGAGGTTTTCGCTAATGTTTTCTGAAGTTACTCAATTTTACAGGAGTCCATGGTTTGTAAAGTTTTCATTTTACTTTTGTCTTTTAGTTTTACATACTGATTGAGGAATTGTCTTAAAGATGAAACAATTGTTGGCATGTGTTACACATTGAGTTGCATGTCCATTTGTACACTGGACGATTTGTTTGGGTGAAAGGAACATTTGGTTGGAAGTATGTTGGGGATGTTTTTTCTATAAGGGTTTCTTTTGACATAATACTGTCCCCAACCATTTCACGCCCTTGGCTATTACTGTGTATGGCATTTTATTTTCGTGTTTATAAGCCTCTTCATTGAAATATTGTTCTGTGCTGCTTTTGTGAATCCATTCACCTTCACAGAAGTTTGAAAAGGTATCTATATTGACATTCAACATGTTCAGAAGTACTTTTTGTAATTTATTGATGAATTTAATTAGTGGTTTCATTATGTTTAAAGTCAATATGAGCAATTTTCTCTTTCGTAGAAATGCACTCTCAATTAGAATGTTAAGGATTAGTCTCCTGCAGTACTTTTCAGCTGTTTGTATAAGATTGTAAATAACTCTACAGTGGAACATTTTTTATAGAATGCATTTTTTGCATTGATTTACAGTGGCTACGTAAACATTGGTAGATATAGTGTTAGGTTAATTAGTAGGTCTGCTTTTGTTTGTACATATTTTTTTTACTTTAAGTTTAGCCTTACCTTTTTTAGTGGTGTCTGGTTTAGTTTTGTTAAGTGAGGTTACTAGCTCTTTTGTCTGAATGTTTTCTACTGATTGTTTTAGAGGTAGATGGCTATATGGCTTTCTTTTATTCTTATCTGCTCTATGTTTTATTTCTTTTCTACAGAGTTGCTTTTAGTAGGCATTTTGTTTTGTCTGTTGGGAAGACGTTTGGCTTTGAAAGTCTTGGTATGTATATGCATGTGTTGTGCACGTGTGTGTTTTTGTGGGGGTGTGATTGTAGAGATGAATAGAGTGCTGTTTGATTGTGAAGTGGCATAATAGGTGTGGTTGGGAAGGTTGTAAGAGTAATTATCTGTAGAGGTGTGATGGGCTCGGGTTAGTGAGGAAGGGAGTGTTGGTGTGATTGAATACGTAGGGACATTATGATGTTTTGAGGAAAACAGTGGGTGTTGTAATGGTGGTTTTTAGATGGGAATACAAAGAGTGTGGGTGGTGGATAGTGAAATATAATTAGTAAAAGTCAAATAAATGTTGATTTGAAAATAATACTCTGAGCTTCTATATAGTGGAAGTATATTGTTATACATGCTCCATTAATATACTTACTTTGTAGGATGTGAAGGGTATTCTTTTCTCAGCAGCTGTTTTCAGAAATCTTCTTCTTTCCTGTTATTGTAATAGAAAGCTAGTGGATATATTTGATAATGGTGAAGTACTTGCAATAAGCAAGGGTGTTATTTATGAAGGTAGGCGGAGTTGTTGGGAAAAAGAGTTAATGAAGTTGTGTTATCGGTGATGTACTAAATTGCGTAACCTATGTTGTTAGAAGAATTGAAGTATAAGTAGTTGTGTTTTGCACCTTAGAAGAAACAGGGAAAACATGGTTGTGAGGAAAAGGTGCACATCTAAGTTATTTTTGTGCTGCCGATTTTAATAAAAGAAGTGCTCTGTTTGTGTTGTAATGTATATGTAGTGTGTTGCAGTGTTTTTAAAGAATAGGGAAAACTGTGGCTTAGTGGTAATCCAATGGCGGATTGTTGTTGCAGCAGTATTTGGTGTTCTATAGTAGAGGTTGGGAAAGAAGAGTACTTTATATGAAACGTGAAGTGTTGTATATAGATACTTTGACAGTATAAAGATATGTGTGAGCAGATGGAGAATGGTGGCAGTGTAAGGGATGTAATTAGAGAGGTTGGAAAGTGTGACATTTATATTGAATGAAAAATGCTGATAATTTTAAAATGTTTGTTTTTAGGAGAATTTTCATGAAAGTTAAGAAACACATTTTTGCATTTATAGGAGCGCTGTGTGTAACTTTTTTGTAAAAGAAAATAAAAGCTGATGGAAAATATTTGTAGCACCTTGTGCGTGTAGGTTTAATATGTTGGCAGTACATGCATACTTGCCAACATAATCCATTTCAATATGTGGGTGCTTATGTAATCCTAGATTTTTTTTTGCATTCTGGGGCTTGTAGTTCCACTTCTCCCATTATAAAACGTGCACTACAAGTATTAGATTGCAGAGAAAAAATGAGGACTCGATAAGCACCTAAAGATTGGAATGGGTTATGTTAGCAAGTATGCATGTACTGCCAACATATTATACTTCCACATACCAATTGCCACTTAAAAATGTTGTTAAAATATTTTGCATTTGCTTTTTATTTCTTTTAGGAAAATGTTACACACAGTGCTGTTATGAATGCACATATACAGTGTTTTAACTTTCATTAAAATGCTCCTAAAAAGATACATATTTAACACAGAGAATTTGATATTTTTCACTAAATATAAAGTCATATTTTAAAATATTCGATTCAAGGTCTGTTTTTTCTTTGCATTCAGGGACTTGTAACCTGAGTTTTATAATGGGAGAAGTGGAATTACAAATCACAGAATGCAAAGAAAAAAAGAAGAATTAATAAGCACATACAGATTGTTATGGTTTATATTGGAAGGTATGCATGTACTGCCAACATATTACACTTACACACAGCTAGTGTCACTTAAAAAGGTTCTACAAATATTTTGCATCTGCTTTTTCTTTGTTTTAGAAAAAAAAGTTATACACATGCTGCTGTAAATGCACATATGTATTTTCATCAAATTGCTCCTAAAAAGCTACATTTTTAAACACACAGCACTGTAAATAATTTCTGCTTGATGTGAGTAGGTACTGACATTTTGCAATGTATGGATTGTGCTGCAATGTATAAAAAAGAGAATATACTTAGTCAGAACCGTATTACATGATAAGTAGCAGGAACCCTCTATACATTTTTTTAAAAGAGTTGATAAAATACTTAAGAAAATATAAGCATACTTGTACTATGTCTTCTTAGATGCAGATGTTGTTGAATCTGCAAGTAGAAATCCTGGGAAGTTTAACAATGGTTTTTGATGCAGGTGTCTTTGATTAACATGACATATATACTCTCCGAGTTCAAGTTTACATCTGAAATGTTGAACTGAGATGACAGAGTTAGGTGTAGTGTTTTTGGATGTGATTGGTGGATGGATGTGTGACGGTTTGAAAGCAGCCAAAGAGGGAGTGTTACAAACATGAAAGTGGAAAGGCCACCCTGTGCTACAGGGTCTGCGGACACTGCAGTAGTCTTTGGACAGCACGTGCCACATACGGGTCTCTTAAGAATGTCTGGCATGGAAAGGGGACTGTAGGGATTGGCCAAAGAGGTGTTCTGGGTGTGGTTTGCAGGAAGGGAGGTAGTAGGCGTTTTGTTTGTTGTGTGCAGGGAAGATGGCTGTGGCTATTGCTAGGATAAAGGTGAATGTGTGGATGGTGGGAGATTGTTGCGTGAATTCATTAAAAGGTGATATTAATCTTATGGCATCTGTGCAACTATTGGATTGCACAGAGTTGAGGTTTGGTGGTATACAGTTACTGGAGTAAATTGGGTGAGTTTATTATACTTTTGTCAGAGTATGGCTTAGTTTTAATGGCCATATATTATTATTGTGCATTGAGGAGGGCCCAGTTTGGGCCATGTGACTGCTGTATCATTGCAGTTTGCTATTACGGATTTCTTGAAAAGTCTAATGGAACTGTTTCCAACTGTGCAGATTATTGTTTCTGTAATTAATCCAAGGCAAACATGGAGATGTCCAAATGCATTGAGTCCAGACATGGAAAAAGTGACGAAGCTTGTGAATAAAATTGTATGTGTGTTTTTTTTATATGCTTCATGGATGGCATCTTTTCAGAATGAAAATGTCATGTTGGACGGTGTAAATAATTTTCAGAGTGATGGAGTGCATTTAAATGATGCTGGGAATGCAATTTTTCTTTTCAATGTTAAAAATGCTTTGAAAAGGTTCATATGAACAACTGCAATGGAAAAATGTGGTTTGTATAATAAAGCATTTTTTAGTTAGTGTAGGATATAAAAATGAGGAAAAAAATTATAATTAAAAAAATGCATTTTTAAGAGCCATGAATGTAGAATACATGTTTTTTTATTGAGTTTAAACCTCCCCATCCTCTTCAGTTGGACGTTCTGTCAGCGGATATACTACAGTAGTCTGCGGACAGCACTTGCAACATCTTTTGAGGAAGCATGGCATGGAAAGGGGACTGCGGAGACAGCAGACAGTCGTGAATGTTTGCGGACATCAGCCAATCAAGTTTCCTGGGTGTGGTGTACAGGATGAGAGAGTAGCAGGAGTTTTGTTTGGGGAGTGCACTGAAGATGGCTATGGCTATGCTTTTGAGGTAGGAAAGTGTATGGATTTTCGGAGACTCTTGGATACATTGGCTGAAGGTGTATTATGAGCACTGTGGATTGTCTGAAGATCCTGGATTTGGTGAATTTCAAGTTTCATGGTATGGAATTCGAGAAATGAAGTGGGCGGACTTCCTCCCATTTTGTGAGAATATGTTTCACTTGAAGATTCCGGACATCATTGTAGTTCACTGTGGAGGCAACAATTTGGGCTATTTTACCGGAATATCATTACAGTTTGCAATGAAGTATACATTCGGAAAATTAACCCACCCCTCACAAATGATTGGACAAGACATACACACAGAAGTTCCATATTTCTTAATTTTTCCACTTTTCATTGGTCATTGGCAAGCTTTACTACCATCTTTAGAACATATTCTCAGTCCACCCCTTCTTGGGAATCATCTGTGATAGGTTGTGTCATCATGACATAATAACATATTCACATACAAACATAATTCATTATTAGTAACAACTGGCCTAAACCATTTAAACTTAAGTGTGATTACACATGGTTTGCACGGATACATGAGCAACAAAAGTAACAACTGAGAAAAGAAGTTTCCTTGAACTATCTAATGCTATCTCTTCCACCCGTATTACTTGCTCTACTTAAGACATTTAAATGTATGCAAACTCCCTTTGTATGTTCCTCAGCGTGTATGTCTAATAAATATTATTTCTTCTTTATCGTGGGTTTTCAGGACTGGCCCCCTCTTTGTATGTGCGTTCAAACCCTCTCTGTCTCCCAGTTTCTCTGTACTTTGTAGAACCCGGTGTGTAAATCATGTCCATGATACATTTGGCAGTTTTAACATTTTATCTTTCTGCATGAATGCAAATCTGATATATAGCAATTCTAAACAAAAAGTAACGCTAAAAGGAACAAATCCCATCCATAGTTAACTACACTGGATGCACATGAAATTGCAACATCACACCCAGTTCATCGGACCCCTAGTCATCAATATGGTGCACCAACATGAAACCCTCATGCTCTTTGGGACCCTTCCTGACCACCCCGAAAACATCTTGCAATATTACTGCCACATGATACAGGTCGCAACATACAAAGCACAAATAAAGCCCAACTGTACACTCGCAGTGCAACCCCATTCAAAATAGGACTTACAAAATGGCGGACCTTGCAGTACTAGCACTGACCATACCACATACAAGTAGGGGGAAAAGGATGATGAGGAGGGCCAGAATTTTCCATTCACACACCACATTATTTGGGATGCAAGATCGGGAGGTGTAAGCAAGGTACAGATTCCCTCCCCATATCATCCTAGAACTGGTCCAGGAATGGGAGAATCACCTAGCATCACTCACCATGTGCTCTCATGCAGTGACACCCCAGGAGAAGGTGCTTTCAGCCCTACATTTCCTGGCAACAGTATCAGTCCAGGGCATCACTGCCATTGTTGGGTGCATATCCCAGCTAATGCAATCCATGCGCATCCACTAGGTATTGGGATACATATTAATTGGCATGGTATAGGCACATATACAAGCCACACACACTGCAGGCAAGGCAGAGGGTGTGCATTGAGTTCTATGCCATTGCACATTTTCTTTGGGTCCTGGGAGCCATCAACTGCACCCATGTAGTGCTACAGCCTCCCAAGGGAATGAGTACATTGTCTGCAATAGGAAACATTGGTACTGCATTAATGTGCAGGGCATCTGTGACGCCATTGGTCACATCATGCATGTGAATTCAAATTACATAGGATCCACACATGACAGTTACATTCAACGTCATTCTCCTATATACTAGACCCTTGCATCACAAACCTTTGGAAACACTTGGCTGCTGGATGAGTATCAACTATCATGAAAATACAAGCAGTGGCTTGACACGCAGAAACACAAGCAATGATAACCAATGCTAATAAAAAACATTTCCACCTTTGCAGGGGACAATTTCTTCCCTCTCTCACCATTCCTGCTCAAACACTTCAGTGATTCAGCCACCCCATATGTGGTAAGCTACAACATGGCACACAAAGAAGCATCTTAGTCGAGCGCAATTTTGAGGTGCTTAAGTCATGCTTCCGCGCCCTTCACCACTCAGGTGGCTTAATGCTATATGCACCACCAGAAGTATGTAAGATCATCATGGCATGTTGTGTCCTGCATAATATTGCCACATATCATTTCATAGTAGTAGAGTTTCAGGAGCGGCAATGCCCTCATCCACAGGTACCACTCATTCCTTTAATGGGACAAAGCGCACAGGGACAGGACACGTGCAATCAGGTCATACAATGATACTTCACCTGCACACAAGGCCCTATGTAGGGCCCACAGTGAAGCCACATCCCTGATGCCCTTCAGTGATGAAATGCGGCCAATCCAGCTTGGCCATAACAACACCTATAGAATGTATTTCTGGGAGAGGCAGACTGTGTGTGCCCTGAGGATTGGGTCCCCTAGTCGCATGACTGCCCAAATGATGAGAAATGACTGATATCAGTCACTGTTTGGCCAAACCTCAGGTAGACCAGTGCATTCCACGTATGTGAGCAGATACTCCCTTAGGCAACCGATCAAACCCTATCCAGCTGATGTCTTCGCGGATACAGGTGCCCTATCACTGGAGCAGTTTGACTAATGATAAATATCCAGCCACGCTGATGTCATTAGTGATGTCACAACATAGTAACATAAGTTATGAAGTAAACTCACATGCCTGCACAATGTTAGACACACACACGAAGAACATGCATACACAGTTATCTACATAGATTACAGATACATGTACATACTATCAGAAGACTATTTCTTTTCACTAGCCGAATGCAGAAACGCAAGAAAGCAAAAAGTTACACAGAGCACACTTGCAACCGCTTCAATACAACTAACCATATGGAACTTCAAAGAGCTGAACATTACTAACCCTTAAGGAGAATACTAAAATATATATATATATATTTATGTAGGAAAACCATAGGATCACTGAAGTGAATTCACATGAAGCCACAGGCCTCACATAAGGAACAAAGAGATGCTGATTCTGCAGCATGAATCACAGGGTCAGTTCTCGCAACCAAGGACAAGGGCAGGCAGAACATTTCTGGCTCCCGGGGCAGGGAGCCACTTGCAAAATAACAGAATGAATCCTCACTAATTGAAGACCCAAACGCACAGTGTTGCGGTCCTCACCCATATGACTCAGCCAAGCAGAACAATAGCCATTTACCGGTGGAGGGAAGAGAAATCGTTCCCAGCGAAGACGGACAAAATTGTTTCATCTGTTGCCCAACGAACATTGCAACCTGCAGGCACTCTTCCAGGCTAGATTGCTATACCAGTGGCAACAAAAGGGACACACAGTATTTCCCATTACCTTAAAAAGGTACATTGAACGCTGGGAACAGAGCAGGGTCCCAGGACTGGGGCGGGAGGGACCAGCTCCATCCAATCAGGGAGTACAAATCCTGGAGTGGTATGTAATGGGACAAGGGCTAATGGCCATCCTACAACCATGCAACAATGTAATAGTTTTTGGGGAAGTCTCAAGAAAACCCACCTGACATGGAAGGACCAGTTAGACCACTCATATAGGGGATACCTATAGGTGATATAACCCACGCGTTTCCCAATAGAAAGTGCTCTTAGGTATCTGGGAAAGGGTTGGGGATTGTGATGTCATAACAGGTTAAAATCACGTGACAATGGCTCAGGAGCTGTGATTGCTGGAGATTTTGTCATTTCCTGTATGATCCCTGTCTGTTTGGAAAATAAAGGACAGTACTGCCTTGTCCGATGGCTGAGTCCCCCTCCGTCATTTCCAGCAGAGGGTTCAATTGGCCCTGGGTACTCTTCTAAGTGGAGAATTGTGGTGGGAACCTCCGATCCTCTGGTCTATTTTACAAATTGATAGTAGAGGAGGGTTGCTACATTCGATAGGCACGGAGCCGCCTCTTCCGTCATAACTGGGACTGACATATGAATCCACAGCCCTCAGGACTGTGAGGTGACCCACAAAAAAAGAGGACCACACAGAGAGTGCACCCTGTGAAAAAGCTATCAGGGGCCTCCTTGGAGAAAATCCTGCCCACGGTCTGCAGGCGGAGTGGCAGATTTGGGGAGAGCCGGTGGCCAGCCGGCATCAGCGGATCTCGGAGTGTAAATATTGACTCAGCCATACGGCAAATAAGGGAAGTGGGGAATAACTAACGGTAACGGGTGTGGAGTGGTGTTGAGTATTGTTGAAGTATTGTTGAGTATTGGAGCAGAGGTCGATATTAGCTATATGTGGTTAGGAAGCATTCGATCTTGAGCTGATTAGTTACAGCAGTTGGCCTAAATGATCGATTAGAGGGTATGAATGACAGAAGTTATGTAGATATTAGATTTCTTGTGAGCTGAGTGTTGTAGCTTGGGTCATAGATGACGGTTTCCCAATGTATAGGGTTTAGCAACTGAAGCTTTCTTGAATTGCTGAAGGTGCTCTTCTGGTTAAGTCTTGCAGAAACATTGTATCTTCAAGGCAACGCTCTAGGTAGAGATTGCGCACTTAAATTTTGGTGTCCACTGTTAGACAAGAAGACGGCTGTGGATATATATTTTTTGTATTTGTCGAGGTCTGTGAGTAGGCAGGTATTGGTGATTTTCACTTGCACATTATAGAGGTGACGCCAGCAGGGAGGTTTTTGTGTATAGGACTAGGAGAGCAGGAGGAGGTGCAGAGCCTTTTGACGATCAAGGATTGAAAATGTTGTGGCATTTTTCTAGGTGGTGCATGGAATGCACATGCGCGAGATTGGTCAGTGTGCCTAAGAAGGGAGAGAATTGTGAATCGGCGGTGCGTGGAGCACTCTCAGAACACTGATTGAGAGCCAGAGAAGCTTGTGACTTTGTGAATTGAACTGTTATTTGGAAATTTGAGATTGAAATAAAGTAAAGTAAAGGGAATTTGTATAATAATAGCGGAGGTGTCAAAAGATTAAAGCAATGTATCATGGAAGCAATACGGGGGACATGGCCCTTCAGTATAAGTGCAGGTCATGTCCGTGATATAAGGAGAAAATGTGTTAATATAGCGTGGAATGGCACAAAGCATGGAGGGCAAATTGCCTAAACCATGGCCAAAAGGTAAAAACGTCTCCAAATGTATGCAGCAACCATTACATGTGCATACACACAAGGTTTATAAGGGGAAGAAACTGAATAAGCAAATGGCTATAATAGAACTGTGAAAAATGTTCCAGCATAATGGAGGGGATGTGGCACAGCATCACTGGATTCTGAACCAACAAAGAGGCCACGGCCGAAAAACCTATCAGCCCCCACCCTCCTCCTCCTGAACATGAAATAGAAGGTGTAACAGTGGTGGCCCAGGGGTTATCCCCAGTGAGGGAATTGAGAGCAGTGGTAGGGTACACAAATCCAATATTTGCACCTCCAGCATACACAGTAGGGAGGGGCAGAGCGAGACCGAATGGGCAGTAGAGGGAGACAAAAAAAGAGAGCGCACGCAGCGAGATCCAAATGTGCGTATAGGAGAGTGACCTGGGAACATAGGGGAGATGGGAAGGACTGGCCAATATAGTATCAAATGAATGGTTAGGGGACAAATATTGCTTAAATTAGATGGGAAGACAGCGGGAGAAGTGGAAGGACCATAAAGCAAGGGAATGGGCAGAGATAATGAATGATGTAGAGAGATGATAGAATGAAGGAAAGGAAGAACATGAGCAAGTGCAAAGGGAAAAGAGAAGGCAGAAATGCTAGAATGCGAACAGAGAGCGATGCAGAGACAGCAAGACCTTGGGGAGATGGTGAGAAGGGCAGAAGAAGAAAGGGAGGAGCAAGTAGAGATAAAGAAGGAGAAGAGCCGCTAGTAAGGGAGTGACAGCAAAAGGAAGAGGAAAAGCATGCTGTGAGAGAGGTGATAGTGAAGTTGGGTTTAGCACACTTTGATGATACTGTGGAGAGGAATAAGCCATTAGAGCAAAAACAAAGCAGGAGATACGTTAGGGCAGCTCCAATGCCGGACCAAGACAACAATGGATCCTACATGAGGGGGGACTGTGGGAGCGTGATAGACCTAGGAGAAGGGCAGAGGGAAGGCACAGTGTAGAGAAGACTAAGCTTCCAAGACAATATCGACAGTGATGGTGTAGATACCAAGCCAGACAATGAATTAAGAGGGAGTGAACATGAGGGAGTGGGGCAAGCTGGCTGAGGAATTATAGGGAAGAGCACACACCAAGAAACTATATAGGGAGCCGACAAGGACACGCAAGGATTACGGGACAACACATATGAGCGGGCCCATCATTCTAGGACCAAATCGCGCAGTGTACATATCATTACCGCATATACGCAGAGGAGAGGATCAGAGACCTTCCAGCTCAGAGGAGGGGAGAATAGGCGAGGGTGTTCACCACCACCAAAGACACCGGGAGACTGGATGGGGAGACCAGACTGATACAGTTCCCCTTACTGGAGAAGGGAGGAAGGCGACCTCAACACATAACATGCCAACAGATAGACAAAGACAACTTGAGGTGTAAGCTACCCTTGTTAACCGTGGTAAAATGGAAATGAATATACGGGATGGAAAGACTAACAGCAGATCAGACATTAACAGTGGGGGACATGAAAAGTTTACGGTCTGTGATACTTGTGCCCTCTATTCACATGACTTCCAAAAGGACGAGAAATGGCAGATGTCAGTCACTGTTCGGCCAAACCCTAGGTGGACTGGTACATTCCACGTATGTGAACAGATACTCTCTTAGGCAACCATTCAAACCCTATCCAGCTGATGTCTTCGTACATATAAGTGCCCCATTACTGGACCAGGTTGACTAATAATAAATATCCAGCTGTGCTGATGTCATTAGTGACACCACGTCATTGTATCATTAGTCACAAAGTAAACTTGCATCTCTGCAAGAAGTTGCACAGTTTCGCAAATGTCCACACGAAGAACATGCATGCACAGTTCTGTAGATAGAGGACAGATACATGTACATACTGTCAGAAGCTGTTTTCTTTTCACTAGCCAAATGCAGAAATGCAAGAAAGCAAAATGTCACACAGAGCATGCTTGCAACCTCTTCACTACAACTTACCATTCTGAACTTCAGGGACGTATTATGAACCTAGAAGAGCCAGACTACAAATAACACCTAGGAAGAATACTACAATACATATATTTGTAGATAAACCATAGAATAACTGTAGTGAATTCATATGAATCCACAGCCCTCAGAAAAAGGAACAAAGAGATGCAGACTCTGTAGCACGAAGCACTGGGCCAGTGCTCTCAGCCAAGGTCGAGGGCAGGTGGAACATTCCTGGCTCCCGGGGCAGGCAGCCACGTACAAAATAACAGAATAAATCCTCATTAATTAAAAACCAAATGCTCAGTGTTGCGGGCCTCACCCACGTGACTCAGCCAAGATGAACAATAGCCATTTACCTGTAGTGGGAAGAGAAGCGGTTACTAGCGAAGATGGACAGAATTGTGACATGTGTTGCCCAAAGAACATTGCAACCTGCAGGCACTCTCCCATGCAAGGAGGTTATAGCAGTTGCAACAATAGGGACACACAGTCTTTCACATTACCCTGAAAACGTACAATGAGCACTGGCAACAGAGCATGGTCCCAGGCCTGGGGGGGGGGGGCACTCCAGCCAATCAGGGAGCACAAATCCTGGGGTGGTGTGTAATGGGGCAAGGGCCAATGGCCTTCCTGCAACAATGCAACAATGTAATAGATCGTTTTTGGGGCAGTCTCAGGCAAGCCCACCTGATATGGAAGGGCTATTTATACCACTCATATATGGGATACCTATAGGTGATAGTACCCAAGCTACCCAAAAGAACACACTCTGGGGAACGGTTGGGGCTTGTGATGTTATAAAGGGATAAACGTTTGTGACACAGGCTCAGGAGCCGTGATTTCTGGAGATTGTGTCCTTTCCTATATGATCCCTGTCTGTTTGGAAAATAAAAGACAGTTCTGCTTTGCCCCATGGCTGAGTCTTCTGTCATTTCCAAGGGCGGGTTCGATGGGCCCTGGGTACTCTGTTAGCGGTGAATCATGGTGCGAACCCCCGATCCTCTGGACTTCTTTACAGCTCCATATACATCACATCAAGCACAGGTAGTGTATATGGTTTCCCCTATATAGCCATAACAAGTGGAAACAACAGTAGCCTTGTCCCAGGCACAAAATCGCAAAAGAAAATGAATACTTCCCTGCACACAATGTCACCATACCATATGTTTCCCTTAGTGCCATGCATTAACTGCAACAAAACTCCCATCATCATGTCTCGCTCCACACCATTGCTTCTGGATCTTCTAACCTCAGGCCAATACACTTTTAATTACCGACACAGTGAATACATCCCCACCCACAATGTCACCATGCCATGTGCTCCCCTCAGGGTTTTACCCAATCTGATCATTTCAAATTGATCGTATGGTACATCTGTCCGATGTCAGCTAGTACCATTTGATCTATTCTAAACGATTAAATTGGGTAATCACTACCAAACATGGGGAGTGATGGATGTCCTACACTCCCCATGTTTGGTAGTGATGGCCTTTGGGGGTAGTGGTGGTGCCCCCCGCTTCCGGAGGTTTGAGGCAGGGATGGGGAAAAAATAAAATAAATAAGAAAAGCGGACACTGCATCATCGGATCTGTCCCGTGTGGGAGGGACGGAACTGATGCCACAGGGTCAGAAGAAAGGCAAACTTCAAAAAGGTAAGTAAGGGATGGGTCTGGGGATGTATTGTGGCCATGGGGGGTTAAAGTTTTGCCACATTTGCCCATGGCAAAATTGTATTCACAGAAAAATTGATCATGGTCAATTGAGCCATGAAGAATATTGCCACAGTCAAATCGTATACAACCCCCCTGAGTGCACGCACTAATTGCCACAAAGGACTCAGCTGGCTCACATCCTAATCATGTCTCCCTCCCAATCATTGCTGCTGGACCTTCACATCTCGGGCCAAAATACTTTAAAATACAGAACACAGTGGATACATCCCTGCCCACCATATCACCACACAATGTGCTTCCTCTGGTTAGATGGGAATAGCTTCTCTATGTCTTCCTTGATTGAATTAGCATTGTCTTGCTCTACTAGGTCATGTGTGTTTAGACCATGAAATTAAGCTCACCTACTTTTAATCATGAGGATGTTAACCTGAATTTCTTGCAGGTGGCTTATTGTCTTGGTAACCGGGAACATTCCATCTCCACTCGTCCGTGGCTGAGGTGCATCGTGTATGCCTTCCTCGGGCTGCAGCGATCTTGTCAGCCCTTCCATGTGGTCGAAGTCTGTCTCCCATTCTCCATTGACTTCAGTGTGCCTATAGCTTCCATATTCATCCTTATGGCTTTCCATGCTAGTGGCAATCAAGCATAAGCAAGGTAGGTATACTTATACTTGCCGTCATGCAGTTCAGCTATGGTGAAGGAAATAGATATATATATAGTGATATGTGTTTGTGTGTGTGTGCGTCAGTCATCTACCTGCATGAGCCAAAAGCATGTTTTTTGTAGCTATATGCAGTAATCTAATGTATGTTTGTGTAACTTTGTGAATAGATGGATATATCATGGTGCTTCATGCCTAAGTGCAGCTACATTGTGATGTCAGTGATAACATCATTGATTTCTCAATTTGAGCTCTGTTGACTTGTTCAATTGATGACATCTTCATCGCCTGCATATCAGCCTCCACAGCATCGATTGGATATGGTTTGAATGGCTTTCTGAGAGTAAGGTTTCTCACTTCTGTGATACATTGATGATGGCGGTGAAGGGCCTGAGAGTGAGATGCATCTGTTGTTTCTCAGTGTGCGGGCTGAGAGTCGCCTGGGGGTCATGACGGCAATACTTGGACCTATGTCTTCTATCCCACCTCAGGTCGACGAGTTGACCACATTATCTATACTACTCTCTCTATTCATGCGTAAATTCGGCAGCCAAACCTTTGTTATCCCTCTGAGATGTCCACGGTACTTCAAATGGTCATCCCAACTCCATGTCAGGTAACTACAGTCTACACCAGAGTTGCACCAAATCCATTTCCACCAATAGTAATGAGTGTTCAATGGGAACATGAACACCGTTCCTGCCGGGAACAGAGGACACTGTCAATTGCAATTTCAGTGCATTTTGTATGTTTGTCTCTTTGTCTTCTTCAGTCTCAATGTCTACTAGTACTTTCATCCCTATGGTCTTCTCAGTGGTCTTTCTGCATTGCATTATGGCTACTCTGATGACACAGAAGACAAATAACACTAGTATCAATGCTCCTACCAATACTTTCAGTCGGTTGGCCATCCAGATTAGTATCCAGGGGAAGATGTATGACAGCCAGCCACCGTCCTTTATTACAGTGTTTGTTTCTGCTTGCATCTTAGCATGCAGCTCTGACAGCCAGGTAATCGGCTCTGTCAAGGCCCTATTGTCTTCGTCATGGGCAGAGTTAATGTACAGCAAGAAGGTCCAATCTTGGCGTAAATGCCTTTATCCAGAGCCTTCAGAAGGTCTAGAATATATCTGTTCTGGAGGATCATTAACCTGACTCCTCTCAGCTCTTCCTTGATGGCAGTGAACCTTTTGACAGTTGAATTTATCATCTGCTTCAGCTCCCAATGCATTATCTGAAGCCATTTGGTGCTTGTGTTTGTTTGCACTACCAGAACGATGGATGCAAAGAACATCTCGGTTCTTCTGAACAATCTGTGCTCTGGTGGTATCACGTCCAATGGCTCTTCCATTTTTGATGATGCAAAGTTCCCTCTCTTCACTCAGATCAACCCTACAGATCTCTGCTTTCGTTGATGAGCATTCATTTTAGGGAGCCCATCTAATTTTATGTCTTTCCTGAGCACTAACAATGCTGGTGTGTTCAGCTGTACGAGTGAACATATTCCTCCCTAGTTGGGTGGCATCTGCATGTATGCCTTCAATCCACAGGCCCAGTAGTGGTCCATCAATACTGTGGTTCCGACCTTTGTGTATGGTATCTCTGAGATCTGCTTACACCCTTTATTCTCTCCAGTGTTTACTGGACCATCATTCTGGAAACATAAGGAAGCACCCTCGAGTGGTATGATGGCATGGACTCTGCTTCGTTCTCCACCCATGTGAGCAGTTTCCTACTTGATTCCCATTCCTTTAGGAAGTTGCCATTTTCATTCTGCACTATTTCCACTGGAACTGTTAGGTGTGCATGTGCAACCACTCCCTCTTTCCACCCATCTGCTTTGTAGACATGTCCATTTACTAGCATATGTGGCCTTTTCCAGCATCCAGGCATTCCTCCTATCTCCCTTGGTCCTGTCTTGGGTCACTGTAAATCCCTTTGTGTCACTACCTTCGTGTCTCCTTCATGCAGACCTTCACTGATATATTATATGGTTTTGTATGTACTCCAGTAATTGTCCATCAATTCTTGAGTTTTGCTGTAACTGTCTTCATACTGGAATGTCTTTTTGGATATCCACCTTAGTGTTGCTTGTGTCCCTTGAAATCGTCCTCTTGTGGTGCAGAGTTATAGATGCATGAGGCATTGTGCTCGAGCTAGTGATATTTCAGTTGCTACAAATGCCCTGGATGCACTCATGGCATAGGGGATAAGAGAACATATGTAACCACACTCTCCAGTGGTTTCTTTGCCTACCTTGGCCATGTGTTTGTACAACATGTTGTTGGAAATACGGGCATAAATAAATTAGATATGAATTTATCTGGCTGAAGTCTATGTATGCACTGCATCTGCGTCTCTTTAATTCCTTAGAAGTGCTTATTACCTGCCCAGATATGGCTTCTGTAACAGCATATATAGGGCTTACATAAGTGGGGGTCAAAGCTTGTGCATGTGAAAATAAAATTCTACATAATACAAGGAGGGTAAAGAGGTAGATACAGCAGAAGCCACAACATATTATCAAATTTAAAATTAGGCTTCCCATTTTGCGATCACCCAATGTTCTCTTACGTTGTACCAAGTGTCTGTAAAACTCACCTGAAAAGCCTACAGAATTCAGAATTATGATGCCAGTGTGTTAGGTCAAGCTCTGTATCTATAATATTGCTGCATAAAACAATCGTTCCTACACTATACGGATTCTTGAATCACTGAGGAGTGTAATACAGGGATCTCAGTCGATCAACTGTAGATAGATCTCGGCTACATAAAGCAGAAAGGCTTGGAAAAACAAATCGAGGAGGAATCATTCGCTCCTCCTCTGACTCGATCGCAAATAAAATTAAGTACCCCAGAAAGGACAGTTGTGGATAGGGAACCATGTATCTTTTACAGTCTGTACTTTCTCAATGAATGCCTAATGTAAGGAAGAGATAGTGTGAATAATCTAGGTTTGCGGTCGTTCCTTATATCTTTGGTCCTAGACCATGTTTGCCGCAGTCATAGTGCTCCTTTTTTGTCTTGGTCTTCTTCTTGCATCAAATTGTCTTCATTCTGGCGGGAGGATGTCTCACCTCGGCAGGGCTTAATATCTCTGATGGAGTTCCAGACCTTCTTGCCACTCAGCTTTACTGGACGATCTGTGGCCTGCTCACACTGTATGGCCCCAGAAGCCTGACGAGGTCCAAACAGGCTGAAACACGTGTCTGTGGTTTGCTCTTGGTACTCTTGTAAAAGGCTGATATGTAGTGGATATTTCTCTTGTGTGAAGGGATGGTGAGCTAAAGAATCTGGTTGAGACACGAACCCGGGATATGGGCCGGTAGAGAGACACTCCCAGAACCCCCTTTTACTTATGCATGTTAAGTAGCTTTGGGTCTTCACCCTAAATTACTAGGGCAATCCATACGTGGAACCCTTGATCACTATTCTTAGATAGGCACAGCTCCACCCCACTGACGAGGCCCAACCTCAAAGTCTGGGTTTGCTGTTAGTACTCTTGTTCAGAAGGGAATTGCCTGGCATTTCTGTTCTGGACTGCCAGATGGAATAGATTAGATATTCAGTATGTACAGGTCATAAATTATAACAGAAACTAGAACAAACAAATTTGTACTTGCTAAGGAAAAAAAAAGGGAAGAGGGGGTTAATGACCCCAAACTAAAAACAACAGATAATTTACAGCATCATTTGCAGGTTGAAACGGGCTTTTGATGACCAGTACTATATATACAACTATACAGGTTAATACCAGATGATGAGGAGCCCACGTATATACCTCTTACTCTCATGATTACATACTAAAGGGGGCGTCTGATTACAGGGACAGCCCTGGTACAAATATTCATACGAATAGAGACATCGCGCCACACCTGGAGAAGTGCCATGTGTCATTTTGGGTTTAGGGTGTTAATACACTGATGCCAGAACTCTATCTGCTCGATATATTCCGGATTGTGTACAAAATCCCCAAGATGTTTAGCATGGCTTACTTATATTAAAATTGTTTAAATGAGTGCAATTCCAAACAGTATAAATCTCTAGGAATATTTGTAAAAGCTTTTACACTATATTATCTAGAGCCAAACAAGCCTGGTACCTCGAAAGGCAACAAGGAAGGCTATGCTTTTTTGATTGATTGATATTTTATTTCTATGGCGCTCGTACACAAGTGTTTCAGAGCATGACAAGGCAAGGGAGGGGAACAGGGGAGAACAAAACAGCAATCTTACTAGGCCCAGTGATATTGAGAACGCGCAAGTGCATAGGAGAGGGGGAGGGGAAAAGTGCATGGAAGGGGGGAGAGGTGGAAAGTGCGAAGCAGAGGAGAAACAGATAAATAACAATATATAGATAATAAAGGCAACAAACAGTGGTAATGCAGCCAGCAATTTGCAAGTGCTAGGTTTAAGGCAGCAGACAGGGTAGGTCTGATAAGTGCAGGAAAAAAAAAGAGGGGCTGTATGGGTACAGATACAGACCCCAGTGCAAGGGGTGGCCTGTAGGCAGTGCGGGAGGGTGGCAGGATGAGCAGGTACTTGGGCCCAAAAGACAGAGGGTGGCCAGGTGCACGGTGCCAAGAGAGAACAAATCAGCAGGGGAGAGGGGGAGCGAAGGCAGAAGAAAAGAGGAAGGTCTTGAGGTGCTTCCGGAACCGGAGATGGTTCTCTCAAACTCTAAAACTCTCAAGTTTTAGAGTGGCAGGGAGGCTGTTCCAAAGGGAGGACCCAGCCGAAGACATCTACCCCCAGCTTGTTTCTTAGAAAAACGACTGACCCTGAGTGAGTTGGAGGTAGAGGAGCGAAGAGCTCCAGAGGGGAGGTATTTGCGGGGGGATAGCTGAAGATATTTTGGACCTAGGCCCCAGAAAGCGTTGTGGACAATGCAGAGGGTTTTGAATTTAATCCTTGCATCCACTGGGAGCCAGTGGAGAGATTTCAGAGCTGGAGAGATACGATCCCATGGCTTGAGGCCAAGGACAAGTCTCGCAGTACTGTTCTGGATTAGTTGCCGAGGGCGGAGATTAGAGGCAGGTAGATTTAGAAAGAGGCTGTTACAATAGCCCAAGCTAGAGAGAACCAGAGCTTGAGATACCATGAGCTTCTGAGGGAAGGAGAGGAAAGGCAGAGTACCTCTGAGGAGATGCAGTCGGAAATTTGACTTTTTAGAGACCTCAGAGATGTGGGCGGAGAAGGAAAGGGTGGAGTCAAAGATGACCCGAGGTTCTTAACCTAGCAGGTGGGGGTAGGAGGAGGGCCAAGGGAGGCCGGCCAGAGAGTGAGGGGAAAGGATGATGAAGGTGTGCCGATGAGGAGGATCTCCGTCTTGCTGGCATTCAGACAAAGATCATTGATGGCACACCAATCTTGAATGGCAGTTAGGCAATCAGAGATGCGAGAGGGAGAGGAGGTGGCAGAGGGCAGCTTGAAAATGAGTTGAGTGTCGTCAGCGTAGCACTGGAAATTTGAGCAGAAAATGGCAATGCAGTGGGCGAGAGTTGCCAGGTATTGGTTGAAAAGCCAGGGTGAGATGTTAGACCCCTGGGGAACACCACAGGTAGAGAGGAAGATAGATGAAAGGAAGGACCCAAGTTGGACCTGGGAGGGTCGGTCTGAGAGGAAAGAGGTCAGCCAGGCCAGAGCCTGATCAGTGATACCCAGGTTCTCACGGATACGATTGAGCAGGATGGTATGGTTGACCGTGTCGAAGGCAGAAGAGGGATCAAGGAGGATGAGGACAGATGGAATGTTAGAGTCAAGGTTGGTGAACAGATCTTCACAGATGTTTAGGAGAGCAGTTTCCGTGCTTCTGGCAGCTCTGAAGCCAGACTGGTGGTCATGGACCATGGGGTCTGTTCTGCTCATGCTGCATGACTACTCCCTCCCCACTCATTAAAATTGCCCCTTCCATTGTACATTTTGATCATTTCCTCTGCACTAACTTTGCTTCTTCCTGTTTTACCACCTCACGCTTCCTTCTCGCATTTTCTTGCATTAGTTGACAATAGTGCACTATGGTTAGATGAAATTCTAACCACAGCTTAGTCTCCATCCCCACCAGTTTCTTTAACTGTTTTTGTACCTGCTCAGGGAACCCTGGCATAATGTGTGTTAAAACAGCCTCACTGTTTTGTCCCATGGTTCCCTCATCTCGAGACACCAGGGCTCTTGAATCTCTTGAATATGTTGAAGTTGGTCTTCCTCCTCACGCATTTTGCATGCCATAATTGTGCTTATATCTGAGGTGTCTGGGTATTGCACCCTTAGAGTTTGCCATGTGGCTGCTCAGAAGTTATTGAGCGGCACACCATTGTGTGCAATGTTTTGTGCAGTCACTCCAGGGTACCTTGCTCTTCTCCACACATCGTCTGCTCCTCCGCAAGAATGAAAGTAGATGTTCCATGTCACCCAATGCTAATGACATCCCTGCTGTCTGTCTTTCGGGCTCAACAATCCATTTCCCAGCTCCAGCAGTCAATGACGTTAACCTACATCTTACATTGTCCTTATCCATTTGTTGCCACTGAATATACTGAGGTCTCTCACCCCCATATTCAAAAATGGGAACTGTATTATTGTCATTGCTCTGTCTTGTTTCCCCATGACTTTAATGGTGGTGAACACCCTTGTCATCTCTGTCCGTTTCCATCCTAGCAGGGCCCTGAGCCAATGTGCATACAGAGTGATATTGTGTGCACTGTGCGATCTGTACCTGGGATGCACTAGTTGCCCTGTTTTTTCTCCCTCTGCTCTCCCCATGTCTTCTTCACCTCCCCACACTGTGTTTCAGTCAAGGCTTGCTTCCCTCGAGTGGAGATGAGGCCTCCCCTTTTGTGAACGTCACTTCCCTGTCAATCTTCGTCTGGCCCCATGGTCCCAATATTACTGTCACTGCCTCCTTCTCTCTCATCCTCGAAGCTAAGTATCCTTAACATCTGTACCCCCACTTTCCCCCTTATTAAGGTCCCAGTGGCACTCCTATCCCCCATGAGGCAGCTGTGCTATCTCTCCTGCTCTTGCAAAGTTCCCCTAACCTTTTTTGTAATCCTTCCCCATCCTCATCATCTAAACATGCCCAATCCGTCTTAATCTCCACCACCTTCAAAGAGCGTCTCTCTCTGCTTTTTCCCTTTCCCGTTCATGTATCCGCTCCTCTTCTTCCTGCGTCGGCACTGTTTATCGGGCCACTCGACTTCTAACCTTCTTTTTTCATTCTTTCTTTGCAATTGCCTTCCCTGCTCTTATTCCTCTCTCCATGTTGCTATCTCATCCAGCTCTCTCTGTCTTCTCTTTTTCGTTTCTCTCTATTGCTTCTGCTTGATCTCTCTCTTTTTTGCAGCCTCTTGCTTTCCTCTTTTTCTTCCCTGTCCCTTCTATGTACTTCCTCCATTATCTCTGCCCATTCCTTCGTGTCCTCCGCCGTGTCTTTATGACTCTGCACTTCCTTCTCTGCGTGCTCTGCCTCACTTGGGGCCATCCCGTCCAGTTTGAGCAATATCTGTCCACCTATCCATTCATGTGGAACTATCAAGTCTAGACTTTTGCTAAGCCCTGTCCTCCCCAAGTAATTTTTCATTAATTCTGCTAGCAGCTCACGGCGAACGATCCTTACATTTACTGTCGATATCCTGCGCTCCTTTACCCGCTTGCTTTGTGCCACTAAGTGTATCTTTGTCCCTATATGCCAGAGGTGCAAAAGTGAGATTGGTGTCACTGATTGCAACTGTTTAATGCAGTAAAATCCATTGCTTTATGCTAAAGGACCTTCATTTGCGTTTTGAGGAGGAGGAGGAGGGGGAGCTGAGGGTGGTTCGCATCCCATATCACGTTGACTCAGCATCCAATGGCGCTGAATTGGGTTACCTTCCTTTGCTGAAACATTTTCCATAACTCTAATACAGCCAGTTGCTTCCTTAATTTATTCCCTTATAGGCTTCACATAAATAGGTGGTCAGATGTTGCTGCACACATTTAGAAAAGCTTCCGTCTTTGGGCCATGACTGTGCCAATTTGCCCTCGGTATCGCAAGTCCATTTGGTGCTATATTTTGTCTTGATACCGCGGGAGGGACTTGCATAAATATTGAAGGGGTGTATCCTTCATTTCGTTACTTAATGTAACACTTATCAATACTTATTTGATCTCAAATGGGGATTTCGAAACGTCCTATTTACCATACAATTTTGCAATTCACAAACTTAATACTAGGTCTCATCAGGAGATAGCCCTTAAATCAGGCGGTAACACAATTTGCACCAGTTGGGAGGTAGCCCTTAAATCAGGCTGTAACATAATTTGCACCACCAATACCACTCTGCCGGATCACGAGTCAGCGCAAATAACACCAGTCACAAAACAAGCTGGGGCTATTACAGCCAGCGCTATTACAGCCCGTGCAAATGCAGTTGGCGCTAATAGCGCTGATAACACAAAGTGCAATTACAGCTGTATCCCAAATACATGTACGGTGGTAATAGCCCCGAAAATTGGTGCTAATACAGCTGAGAATTACCTCCAGCCTCCAGCTCGAGGTAACTTAACACAGGTGCAAGAAATGAAGCCACAGGTGCAACCAATCCACCCCAGAGGTGTCATTAACGATGTGAGGGGGCACACGTTGTGCCACAAGCAGGCTTCCACCAGAACCCTGAGGGCCTTAAAACCACTGCAAAAGGGCTCCTGGAGCCAGTCCTGGCACCTTTGGCACACCAGGCTCATATGTAGGAAGTAAGGGCTGTTCAAACTAGGTCCCATTTATATACATGGGCCTTTAAATCCAACATGGAAGCACCCACGCAGTCTAGTTCTAAGAACCAAGCCATGCAGTCTAGTGTTTTGGGGGTGGCAGGCCTGGAACTACTTTCCCCGGTATACTTTACCTGGGCTATATAAACCACACCCTGACTGCAGAACACGCTTCATGTTATTCTGCAACCAGCAGCGTGATGCTCACTGTGCCCAGCTCCTGGTCTTCAGCATCTTCCTGTAATCCTGCAAGAACAAGAACAAGATTATTCTGTTTTACCTGAGAAAAAAACATCCAACACTCAGCATCTTAACTGGGCTGCAATCTGTGGAAACCGAGAGAAGAAGAAACATCACTCACCTGTGAGTACTAGCTTAAGGACTTCCGGCGAACCGCTACCACAGCTGCTGCTGGAACATTGCGACCTGCAATAACAAGAAAGGGAAAAACAATATTAGAGCGCGTGCTTCCAAAACATCGAATTCCAACAGTCTTACCTGAATTCCATTGCGCTACGCCACACTTCCATCAGGAGCACCACAGCAACATCTGCAAAGGAAAAGAGACATATTCAAGTTCGCTTTCAATATTAAACAACCGCACAGCGCTGTACTTACCTTAACAGATTCCGGGGGCCTGTTTTTCATCGCGCTCTCATCCACTCGCAGCACCACAGCAACCTGTGAGGAGAAGAAGAAAACACAGGGTTAGCTTTAAAAGAAAATAAAGGCGCATCGCTTCGTGCTTTCTCTTACCTAGAAATGTGCCTCTCCATCCGGCACCCCAGCATCAAGACCTTCACACCTGAAAAGAATGAGATAAAGACATTAACGAATTCCCACCATAAAAAGAACAAAGACTTACAATTAACAAACCTACCTGCCTACCAGCAGATTCGGGGTCACAGCAGGCCTGGGCCCAAGGAAGGCGTACTGCACCAGTGAAGCAACTCGGGCAGCTCGCCAACAAACGTCAAGCGCCCCTGCACAAGAACCGCAGGACCGATAGCTCATCCTACAAATAACTAAGGTGATAAAAGAACCCAGTGGGAAGGGAATCGGTCAGAGGGAGGTGGGAGATTCACCCATTAGAGACAGTTATCACAAATCCTCCCTTCTGTAATTGCAGATTCATTATTCAGCACTGGGCAACTACACATCCAGGGTTCCAGATCTCAGAGCCTTCCAGACGCCCCCAGGGATATCAGGTGAGCGTAACAACAGGTCTGCATAAGGTACACCCCTACCCCAAACACTGTTTCCAAGACCATGCTGCCATTATTCGCTGAAAGCTGGGACAGGCAGCTGCTCATGCTACGCCTGAATCTTGAGATGCAGGACAGCCAGCTCAGGGCTCAGGGAGCACAAGGGGGTATAGGAGCAGGAGGAGGAGGAGCAGAACTGTCCAAGCAAGGCAAGCACTGATCCCAGGGTCAGGCCATCACCCTGGGCCCTCATCGCCACCCAGTTGGTCACCCTGTACCACCTCAACAGGGAGACCATCACTGATCTGCTGGGCACAATCCTGAAAGACATAGGGAGCAGGATCAATATCCGGCGGGCTGTGCCCCCACTGGTGAAGCTTTTGGCAGTCCTGCAGTTCCTGGGGACAGGCAGCTTAAAGCACTCTGTGGCCATGATGCACGGCATGGCACAGCCCACATTCTGTGCAGTCCTGGCCCAGGTTCTGGATACCCACCTGCGGCAAGTGAACCACCATATTGTACTGCCCAGCACTCAGGCCCAGGTCAACGATATGAAGGCAAGGTTCTATGCCATCGCTCAACTGCCGAGTCTTGGTGGCACCCCAGGCCCATGAGGCTGTATACAGGAACCAGAAGCACTACCACTCCCTGAAGGTGTAGGTGACCTGCGACCCTGACCTCATCATCACACACTGATGTGCCTGCTACCCAGGTTCCACCCACAACTCCATGGTCCTACAGAACAGAACACTGCCAGTTTAAATGGAGAGGCACAGAGGACAACAGACATGGCTAGTGGGTGAGTACATTTTCCACTACAAATGCACAGTTAAGGCTGGGGGCGGGTGTTAACATTGACAAGAAGCATGGCCTGACAAGTGGATGCAGTAGCAGCACCCGGCTAGCACCTGCACCAACGTTAGGGGAGATCCAAGAGAGAATGCACATATCAGACACATTGAGACACATAGGCTGACACACACATACAGCAGTAATGACAACAACACACATGACCACATGTACCACAATGCATCAGAAATGAGGCACATCAAATATCCATACTACATCATCCAACAGCAGGCCAGCCATTGCTACAGTCATGTACCCACGTGCTGCCACGTGGGAATGTAGGCCAACTGCCCCGAGAAAAGTGGGCAGTTCACCAGGCAACCCAGCATGCACCATGCACGAGAGCAGCACACAACTGCAAGACAGCCACCAGGGACACAGCACTGAACAACCACCACAACGCCACACGGTGCATGTGCAGGCAAAGGAATGCACATCCCCATTGACAAAGGCTGCACAGAATCACGCATACACATAGCATGGGTGGGATGTACACATGCATGCACATGGTGACCAATGCCCCGAAACTGTGTGACACCATCCCCAGGCATGATACAAGTGAGCAATTTTTTGTGCTTCACCCCATGCAGGTGACTCCAGATATCCGCAGCTGGTGTGGCTGATGACCCCAGTGCATGACCCATGTACATCGCACAAGACCGCCTACAACCATGCCCACAGCCGGACCTGTGTGTGCATTGAACGCACCATCCAACTCCTCAAGGCACAATTCCAGTGCCTAGATTGGACTTGTGGTGCCCTAATGTATGCCCCTGACAAAGTTGGGAAGATCGTTCTAGAGTGCACAATACCTCACAACAAAAGAGACTTGAGGGTTATTTAAAGAACACTAGTGCAACCCCTCTACATGACGTTATCCTTACAATTAAACAAAAGCCACAAGGGTCTAGTGGTAACAGAGAAGGTGAGTGATCACAGCCAGAAATACAAAAAGCCTTAATCTACAAAAATATCTATTTAATGGTACACAAATATAGTGTTACATTTAATTCAGTTCATACACGAATGTGTTGCCTTGAAACCAATTTAAAATTGAAGACAATCGTTTAACTCTCATGAAAGAATGTCTGAACAACAATCACCTCCACTATTAAGTTTCGAGCTTGAAAAAACAGTCATTGATTCCTCAAAAAATTCGTAAACTAGTGAATTACTAGTTTTGACACCACATTACATTGGCTAAAAGCTCATCATAGCCAACCACTCATCCATACACTCAATCCACTCATAAAATAATTCATACCTCTCACACCCTACATGTTTAATTCCTTTCTATGTACATTTAATAACCTTCACAGGAATTTCTTCAGGGGTTCATCGACTCCCTATCTAGTTCTGTGTAGCCTTTTATGTAACCTCTAGATTCAGACACATGTGTCACTACTTCTCTTAATTACAAAGCCGTGCACTAAGTTCCTTATTCCTGAGCGACTCTTACCCTTTCTCTGAAACAACATAAATCCTGATATTAAATGTTTTGATTAGACAGTAGTTATCAAACTGTAGGCTTTAATGCCCCTTGTTTTCAAAACACCATGGGGGTCATTACGAGGTAGGAGGTAACCATGGCACTAACGAGGAATTACCGGGCCATTCTGACCTTGGAGGGCCCAGTAATTCCTCATTCAAGGAAACCGGACCCGGTCCATCCCCATTCCCATTCGAGCCCCATAGGGCTCAATGGGAATGGGGAGCATGCTAACAATGGGCCCGTTAATAAATTGCCTGTTGTTAGCATGCTGGGCTGCTTGCGGGACCTGCTAAGGCCGCCTGTAAAACCAGGCGTCCTTAGCGGGTCCCGCAAGCAGAACTCGTAATAAGGCGGTAAGGGGTTGATGGCTCCAGCACTTTTACCGGTGCCATTAACCCCTTACCGCCAGGGTCGGAATGACCCCCCATGTATTATTGATATGCACCAAAGCCCATTTTGCACAACCTCTCTTCCATTTTCAAATACTCCATAGCGGTATTTAAACATTCTATATCAGAAATCTTATTTGTCTCTCATAGATAAACACCCAGCTCTGTTTATTTCAAAAAGGCGGGAACCGCTAATGTTAATTCAGTCTTTAACACTTTCCATGCCTAATAGCCGTGCCTCTGCTCGAGACACTAACTTGTGTTTCCAACAGCTATCTCCTTGGTTACTCCTTACAAAAATGTGTAAATCACCTATTTAACTTCAGGTGGTTGAGGTTACTTTTCAATCAGCAGGTATTGGTCTTCCTACTCTCAACACACGTTGTACATTTGAAAACAACACTGCCTGTTGATAGGCACATGCGATTTCTCAATCTCACTGATGTCTGGTTCTAGCTCGCAAATCTCTAAAACAACAAACCATAAGTGCCACATTACTTTTGTTGTCCTGTCACAGTAGCAGTTGCACAATTGCCACCTATGTGTGGGACTATGGCATGCATGCCAACATTCAGAGGCACATGGGAGGGAGATGTCAGAGAAATCGGGAGACCTACAATTTCCCATAGGAATGCATTGGGGCTACATTTATTTTAGGCGGGAGACCATGAAAAATAGCAATATTTTTCACTGAAAAATCGGGAGTCGCCTGCCTAAATCGGGAGGGTTGGCATGTATGCTATGAGCCATTAGAGGTTTTCTAAGAATTTGACCTTGCGTTTTAATTGCAGCACCATGATTCCGAAGTATAACTTCCCCACTTCGTCTATTTACAGGACGTGTATTCACACTCAGTCTGCAGACGCCAGCTGCTGTGTCTCCATGCCTGAAATGCAGGTAAACACACAGATATTATTTGCGTTCTGTTGATTCTGGCATTGGTCAAATCACCCTTGTTAAATGACACTTTTTGAGTTATGGCCCTTAGAGCATAGTGGGATTTGTTACATCTTCAAAGTTATGATATGATAGTTTATTTATATAGCGCTTATACACAATGGGCCTCATTACGACCCTGGCGCTAATGGTTTAACGGTGCCGTAAAAGGCTGCGTCGCCGTTAACCCATTAGCGCCTGATTACGAGGTCCCTTTGCGGGACCCGACCTTAACGGCTGGTCTACACCAGCTGTTAAAGTAGGGACCTGCAAAGGGACCTTGGTGCTAAGTATGGTACTGCAATTTGCGGTACCGTACTTAGCGCATTCCCAATTCCTATTGAGCCCTATGGGGCAAAAATGGGAATGGGGAAGGGCCATGGAGGAAGGGGGAATTACCGCCCCGCCAACCTAGTAATGGGGTGGTAATTCCCCCTTTCTCCATGGCGGAGTCGGTAAGTTACCGGCATGGACCATGGTGCTATTAGCACCATGGTTTTCCGCCTGGGTCGTAATGAGGCCCAATGTGTTTCAAAGCGCTTCAAGGCTAGGGAGGGAACAAGGGGAAATACAATGACATTCTTACAGGCCATGTACAGTAAGGATGTGAAATTAACTATTGTACTCGGCCTAACAACATTTCAGATAGTGCAAGAGCTAAGACATAGATAAGGAAAGGAGGGGGAGAGTGGGAAGGAAATGGAAACAGACAGGCGACTACCGTACTAGGCTTGATGACATTTCTGGTATAGCCGGAGAAAAACAAAAGGTGAGGGAGAGGGGTGTAAAAAAGGAGGGGAGGAACAAAACAAGCAATTATTGTACAAGGCCTGATGACATTTCAGATAGTGTTGGGGGGGGGGCAACTAAAGGGTAGGGGGAGTGGACAGACAAGGTTACTATCATACTAGGTCCAGGTACAATTCTGATAGAGTAAGTGCATAGAAGAAAGCAAGGGGAGTAGATAAGGAAAGGGAGGTAACTGCAGCTGGCCCCACTGGCACAGTCACAAGAAACTCATCATTCTTCCGGTCAGTTGACAGGGATTTGACTCGTATGAGAGAAGAGTCAACAGATTGTGAGGACTCGTCATATCCAGGCTCTGAGTTCATGGATGGAGACGTGGACACAGACGACAGTGAGAGTGTTGGCAATAACAGAAGCACTCCCCCCTGCGCAGCCCATCTAGAAGGGAAATTTGCAGACTGTCGAGATGGATTGAAGAAATGAGATAGATTCCCAAGTTTGTTTGTTAAGTAAGGGGGAGATGTAATGTCCCCTCTCCATGTCCACCTAGGACAAGTACTCCTCCCATCCCCTTTCTATTACTGAAGTGAGTGCAGCCCACCATATATATACAGTTTTAGTTCGCAGTTAGAGAATAAAGAAGAAGGTTGGCTTATCAGTTATCGCTTGCTTGTTTTCCAGGCGGCTTGTACGATTAGTGTCCTCACTTCTCCTGGCGTTCACTTCTCTCTTCGTCCTACTTCTATGTTTGTGAACGTCTCTACTATTCTTTCCTGGTTATTGCTAAGCGACCCCTGCTGGAAACTCTAAGAAGGTTCTCATACATTTTTTGCTGACACTCCTTTTGTCATGTGTTCATATATTCTGTGTGGTTCCACATTTATGGGTATGTCCCGGGGCACCTGCGATCACCTGCGTCCGCTGCCATGGCATGCCACACCCGCACTCCAAATCGTCCAATCACCCTCTCTCAATCGATTCATCTCCACCGCCTCAACCCTCAACCACGGCAGCCCCGCATCTCGCCAGAAAATGAACACACCAAAATTCCAGCAGGACACCCAATCCCACAAAAGAGACAGAGGTACTGTGTTGTGAATAATAATTCCTTTATTGGTGTGTGCAATGCTACTTTCTGCCGGAGGAGGAATGGGACATTACCCCAGGCGCAGACAAGCCATACCGAGAGGAAGTCACAGATGAACAGCATGAGGCAGGAGGCAGAGCAGCCACTCCTGGGATGACATGAGGTGTGGGAGACTGGTCCGGCAGGGAATAATAGACAAGTTCTTCTCGTACAGTACACTGGCTGAAGCATACTTACAGCACTATGAATAAACTGCACATGAGCACAAACAGGAATGTCCTCACATTAATGAAGTTCAACCATTTTTAATGTACCCCGGTGCACTAACTATCCCCCTTCTCCTACCCACCACCAACTCCCCAGCACACTTTTCCTTCCCCCCGCTTACCAGCAACTCCACAGCCCACTAGTCCTCCTTCCCTGCCAACCACCAACTCCACTACACGGCCACTCCTAGCAAAGGTTTGCACATCATTGTCTATGTTGGTGGCCTCTTCCCTCCTTTCCCAGCAGCTGGTGATCTGCAATGCAGCTGGCGCAGCTAGTGTCACCTAGGTGTGCTCTTTCGGTAGTCCCCTGTTCATGTTGTTGGCCTAGAAGGGATGGAGCTGGCCCTGAGGAGATGTTGGCGTACCAGCTCATTGCTTTGGTGGATGGTTTCTGCAAGAGCAGAGGCACCTTCCGTCATCTATCTAACTCTTTGGCCAGATGCCTTCAGTGAAACCGTACTGATAGTTGTCACCCTCTGCTTGCATTGTCCTGCGCAATCCTGCATGTGGCACCCTGGATACTGTTGTGTATTGCCTCCAAGTGTCCAGGATGGGTGTGCCTGATTGCCTCCATTTCCCTCTACCTTTGCTCCATGTCCCCCAGCCTCTGCATCAGCATGTCGAGTGTTGTCTTAGGCTGTGTTGGTGAGGGGGTGCACTGTCTGTGTTGGCTGTTAACAGGGGAGCCAACTGATGGTGTGTCGGTGTCCAGCTCCAGCGCATGCAGCAGCGTGGTCTGGTGGAGGTCTGCTGGCAGAGATTGCGCCAAGGGGTGGGTGGCATTACCGCATGAGCTGTGTCAAGGCTGCTGTCTCCCTGAGCACTGGACTCGGTTGCGTGTCCTCCATGATGGTGTCCACAGCTGCAGGTGTGGGTGCGGCTGCCATTGCCTTGCTCTTGGTGGGCTGTGGGGGGGGGGGGTTGTGGGCCTGGTCTTCCTGAGCTGCGGTGTGTCATGTTGTGACATCTACCTTTGTGGTGCCAGTCTGCCCTTTGCGTGGTGTTGGTGGCACTGGTGGTGTCAGATGGTCCAGCCTCCCCTTCATCCTCAGATGCCTCTGGTGTCGCTTGTGTGCCTCTAGGGGACATGCTTGATTTGGTCAGGTTTCATTCCCTACGTGATTTGGAATGCACAACATACATTACATGGTGCTGAGTAGGACCCCGGGCATCTGGGCTGATGGGCATGGTTTGTCAGAGGTGTTTGCAAGTGCGTTCACAATGATGGTGATGGTTGTGGATATGGGGATGTGTCACATGGGCAGTTTGTATTTGGCCTGTGTGTGTGGATGGCAAGAGGTCTGTGCTGGGGCAGCTGTTGTCTGGTATTCATCCTTCTGATTTCCATGCACCCACGTCACCTCCATGGGTGCCATTTGGATTGGGGGTGGGGGTTGCTGGGTACATGGCACTGCAGGTCCCTGTGGGGCACTGCTGTGCTCCTGCAATGCGTTTGTGGTGATGGCACGTGCATGGGTCCCTTGGCTGCCCTCCCTACTGCTCTGACTCACAGTGGTTGCCTTGGTGCACTGCCACATGGCTGCTGCAGTAGATGGCTGCTGTGGCACCCACTCACTACACCCTGTCGCAATACCTGGCTCATGGGTCTGTCCACTGGGGCATCTTGAGCTAGGCTGACAATGATGCATGCAAATATCCTGGGGGTGTTTACTCACCTACCACATCTTGGCTGATGGCACCCGGCTCTGCACCTCCAACTCCCTCGATGCTCTAGATGTCCAGCACTGAGCTACACTTCCACTCCCATGCGGTGAGTAACACTGACTCCATAGTCCCTCCTCCGGTAGCCATGCCCTCCTGCCGGACACTGACTCGCAGGTCATTCCAGCGCTTATGGCAGTCTTCCCCATCCTGGGGGATGGTAGACACCACTGTCACGTAATAGTGCTGCATAGAGTCAATATTGCTATTTGCACCATGTTTTTCATTGGTAGCCCTTGTTTCGGTGCTTGTTCCGCCAGGCGCCAATTGCTTTATCGCCGAAGCAGGATGAGCATGCTCATGATTTTGTGATGCAACACTATTTGCGCCATGGGTCACGGCGGTAATGCTGTTTCTGCTCGGTGGAAATAGCGCCTGTTTACCGCCCAACTCCCGATGAGGCCCACTGTCTCTTAAATACAATTTCTCCAAATCATAACAGTGTAACAAATCTTTTCAATAGCCTCTCTTGCTCACCACCATCAATATGGGCATCCTCTGTGCACTGTAACCACTGCAAACTCCACCTTGAAGGCTCAAATTACGACTCCAATTGTGTGCTTCTCAAGCTCCAACTCAATGCACAACACTAGTCCTTATCTCACTTAACAGTCTAACAACTGAACTCCGCCGCCTTCCTTACACCTGAAGTCCCATTACACAACCTTGCGGGTGATGTGAGCAATACCCTAGAGGAAAAGCCCTATGCTGAACCCTTCAATATGTATGTCTTCTATTAACTACAAAACACAATGACAAACATGATGTAACACATGACCATCCTCCCGGCTTATTAACAGGGTAAACCATTAAATCACATGGTCCCTCTTCTATAGCGTTGCCATATAAGAATGCATCTCTAAAAGATAAACTAGGAAACTACCTTCCGTGAAATGAGCTAGCTTCTTCCGTAAATTGGCTAACTTACAGGAAAACCATGTTTCTCTTTTTTTTTATTTTTCAGTTTTTTGAACCGCAAACTAAGCTAACTGCCCTAACTGGCCGCCTAAAGAATGGTAATCCTTACAAGAAACAGAAAACCACACAAATACACCATCCAGCAGAACATTTCCCCCCCCTCGCATTTGAATGCAAAGCTCAAATATTCAAAAAGCTTTGCTGGACAAAATTTCCATGCTCCAAGCTAATATTAATGCAAAAAAAAACCTACCTTTTAGACTCAACCAGCACCACCACGATCTACAAAATCCAGTCGCCTAAACATGACCTTAAACAATTCAGTTTCTCACCCCTTACTATCAAGGAAGTAGAAAACATCATAACTAAGCTCAAGCCCTCCAACTGCCAAGGTGATGCCTGCCCTGCAGCCATCATTAAAGGCATGGTCTAGTAAAAAATGTTATTGTCCCTACGGGTCGGCCATGTTTTTTTAAGCCTAAGTGGCTCGATTTTAGAAAACTTTCCTATGGACCTTACCCGAGTTTTCGTCCATTAAACGCACGCGAAAACAAGCACCAGGGAGCCGCCGTTTTCTGATAATCCTATCTTTTCCCCGATTGCCCTGGCTGACCTGCTTTTGCTGCACTAAATCAATTCCCCCGCCCCTGAGCCTGTCATCAGCAGACTCGTACCGCCCATTTCCCAACGCCAAAGCACGTCTCGTGTCAACATTCGCTGCGCTTCAGCTAATGACGTGTCGCCATGGAAATGGCAGGACGCCTCTCTCCTCAATAAGTATAAACAGACCGTTTCACAACACACAGCAGCCGATTTTCGATTCCATTCCTCTCTCTGTGTTACTTTGAGTATTTCAGTGCTCTGGTCAGCTACCTTCGCCGCTTGTAGCCCGTGCGAACAGATACCAGTACCACCGCTATAAATTATTTTAGTTTGTTTAACACACAATGGCTACAATAATGCCCTACATGTACAAGCCCGAGTATACCGAGGAGGAACTACTGGAAAGGGAAGCACGCAAAACGATGGGGATTCGGACGGCAGTTGGCAGGACGAATCAACAGATGAAGAGCCTGGGCCTAGTCGAATGGACGGCGTCTCCACCTGGTGCACATGCAATCGGTGCAAGCTAATGCCAACTGAGGACGAGAACTGCTGCTGCCGAGAAAACTCGGGATGCCTGGCCTACATTTCGGAAGGCGAGCCACGACCGCAATGCATCACCGAGCTGCCAGACTTCAGGGCAGCCTGCCTCACACGGGCCGTGTTGAGAATAATGATGGTGCTTATGCACGAACTTCGAGCAACTGTTCGTCCTCGTAATCCGAGTAACGAGTAAGTATACTCTGCTTGTCATGCCACTCCTATTTCATGGTCTTCTACTATATCCAAAATTACATCTACATATCATTGTAACGCATGTAAGTCGTTGAATAGTGTGCATTGTCTAGATAGCATTTGTCCGTGTAAAATGCCATTAGTTACAAGAATTGTCATTGACAACAAACGTTTTTTAAACTTATCTTGGTAATTTAAAAACAGTTTGTTTCATTCCTTTTCACAGGTGGTACAGGCTGGTGGCCTATCGTTCCTTTACATGGTGGCTTCACGGGAGGCTTGGACACCGTGTTCGAAGAGTGATACCCGCCTGTGCCGTTCGTGCCATTAGAGAAACGTTCCCGAGTGACAGCGGTCAGTACAGGGGATTTTCTCTCGCTGTGCTGCAACCTGACCTGTATAATCTTTAAAGTCTTGAATTTTTGTGTCATGAAAATACTATACAAAATAAAACACCACATATATTTTAACAACGGTTGTCTCGATTTTTTAAATGAATCAAGTGTGTCTCCATTCAAGGATGGACGTCAGACATCTGTGCTCTGAATGGGTGAAGGTCTGGTTGCTGTGAAGCAGGGTGGTCACTATCTATCTAAGCTAACATAACATATTCTCGATAATGCATGCACTAAAACACACTTGTTCAAAGTCTTTCAGTAGGTTATGTCTCTATAAAAGTCACACATATATCTATACTAACATTTACCATTGGATTATACAGTCTTGACCACTATAATACACCGGTTGAAGTGTGGGTCTGTGCTCACAAGAATCTCCGGTATGTGGCATTTGTTATTGATAAGCAACGATATATACTATCATTGATATAAAGGCGATATACTGTATATTGATATAAAGGCGGTTCGCGCCGGTGGATGCGCGCTGGCATGGGGGGCTGTCAGGGGCACGAAAGGCCAAGGTGCCAAACTACATGTACACTTCAAAAGGTGTCCCACGCCAAGGGGCCATCGGTCACATGGCCTCCTCAGACCCCGTGTCTCCAGCCAGGCCTCCCCTTGAATCAGGCCGCCCCCCTGCTATCCACATAAGTGTGTCTCCATTCAGCAGTCTTCCTGTGCCTTATCTGCACGCCCCAGGCCCATCCATCCCACCCCCCTGTATGAAAGGCGGTTCGCACCGGTGGATGCGCGCTGGCATGGGAGGCTGTGACTTGCGCAAATGGCCAAGGTGCCAAACTACATGTACACTTCAAAAGGTGTCCCACGCCAAGGGGCCATTGTTCACATGGTCTCCTCAGACCCGTGTCTCCAGGCAGGCCTCCGCTGAGGCAGGCCGCCCCCCTGCAATACACATAAGTGTGTCTCCATTCAGCAGTCTTCCTGTGCCTTATCTGCACGCCCCAGGCTCATCCATCCCACCCCCCTCTATCAAAGGCAGTTCACACCCGGGGATGAGCGCTGGCATGGGGGGCTGTCAGGGGCGCGAAAGGCCAAGGTGCCAAACTGCATGTACACTTCAAAAGGTGTCCCACGCCAAGGGGCCATCGGTCACATGGCCTCCTCAGACCCCGTGTCTCCGGGCAGGCCTCCCCTTCAAGCAGGCTGCCCCCCTAATACCACGACATACATACGTCATTCATTCACAAACACACCCCAGTTTCTAATACTTTAAAAACCACTCGATATGTCTCATGAGAACATCTTTGTGCTTTGCAAGTCAACGCCTGAACGTGCTACCTGGGAACCACTGAGATCTATGCTAATCTGCTTGTCGTCGTGCTATCCGTGAACTTCTGTGACCGCTTCGAGCATACCCATCAGTGCGCTACCTGTGGCCGTCCACCTATAATCCCGCAACATACTGCTCTGCTTGCTGAATCCAACTGTTTGTTGGTCAAGGTAAGGCCATGTATCCTGGTCATATTTCGCAGATTTTTAAATTTCTATCTATTTTCGAGTAGAGTACACAATAGTGCTATGTTCATTGGTCTTGACTTGAGTTTCCATTGCTATGCTATCAATAGATCTATTTATTTTCATCTGTGTCTATTGTCATTGAATTGCATCCTTCGGGGGTCCAGTCTATGATCTAAGCATGTTTCCTTCTCGTGCAAGACAGAACATCCAAGGGACGAGTCACATGTTCACATTTCAGTCACATCAATTATACATTTCTGCAACTTATGCAAATACTAAACAGCACATAATGAACTGGTATAGTTCCTGCGACCAAAACAAACCTTGGATTGATCATTGTATGATTCATTTACTTTTGTATCAAATCTTTACTCTTGAAGATTGTATAATAATGTCGATATTTACTTTTCAGATTTATCAACAATGCCTGCCTGTTCGATTAGCGGTTGCCCTTCGAAGACCCATGCAAAATCTGAAGGAACTACAATGCATGTATTCCCGAAAACTGTTGATCAAATAAGAGAATGGGTCAGACATTGCGGATATCCACTGGATGAGCTGGAAAGTAGAGTCCAACAAGTCTTAGAGGACAAGAGGAGTGATCGATACCGCATCTGCAGCCGGCACTTTTCCTTGGACATGTACACAACTTCTTGGGTAACAAAGAAGAATAAACGGGGAACGACACGGAAATTGCGCGAAAACGCTATTCCCACTCTATTCGTCCACATTCCGCCACCGGTGAGTCAAGTGTCCGGATTTAGCTTTCGGCCTTGCGGTAGTGTGTAGCAGAATGGATTAATTGATATTGTAGGTGTTCTATCCCTTGTAATAATTTCGATATTGATATGAGTGTATAGTTTTTTGAATAATGACATTTATCAATATATTCTTTTTCGATTTCATAACCCACAAACGCAATGTATATATATATGGGGACAGGGAACTGTGCTGTATTGAGCATTTTTCAAGTATTCTGTCGGCTTACATGGCTATTTTTAATATTGGCATTTCATTATCAATCATTAATTGACCTTTACAACTTCTTGACTATCCCTTGAATCTGAAGCAAGAACATTCTACATCCTTGACGTGGTCGCAGTTATCAACCACTTCTAGCGCGTATCAGGTAATCTTACTAGGCTAATCCGCTACATACTTGTTTTATGCATGTCAAGTAATAGTTTTATTCTATCGTGTAATTATTCTACTGAATGTTTGGTTACTGCCTTCCAATTGATATACACCTTAGTTATCGTCCACTGGTGTTTGTTTTCAGTTATAATTAGTGTTATCCATACTAATGCAAGTACCGTCTTTCAGGGAGATGCTGAAGCGTCCGCCACATCTACAACATTTCTAGATGTTTTTCAACATCAGGAGGTATGGATACTGACAGCTCCATCGAGCATCATCATCAGAGCTGGAATTCTTCTCGTTTGATTATTCTACACAATGTTTCATTCGTGGTTAGCCGTTGATATGTACCTGTGCTGTCGACCCCAGGTGTGTGTTATGTTTTCACAATTGTAATCCTCACTAATGCAAGTACTATGTTTCAGGCAGTTGATGGAGCGTCAACCCCTGCACTTGATGCAGAGCCTGACATTCAAGTATACGAATCGGCGCAACAGCTTTCGGAAGTGCGCACTACATTTGCAACATCCATAGATATTCTTCAGCAGCACCAGGTATGGATAATGACAGCTCCATCATGCGTGATCATATAACGTGATTCCATTTGCTAACTTTCTTCCCTATTAACGCAAGTGCTGTGTTTCAGGGAGACGACGGAGCTTCCACCACAATCACAACATCTCATTTAGATGATGCAGATGTAAAGGAATCGTTGAAATAAGTCGATGAAATGTGATCATATTTGGATTTTCCTTGATTCTTTTGGACAATGCATCATTTGCGGTTATCTCTTTATATGTACCTGTGCCGTCGACACCAGAAAAGCATACTAATGCAAGTACTGTGTTTCAGGGAGATGCGGATGCCTCCTCTCCAATACAACCATTCATGGCAGTCCATGCAGAGCCAGAGGTATGGATACTGAAAAGTTCCATCGAAATAGATCATCACTGGTCGAATACTTGTCGTTTGATTGTTGCACACAATGTTTAAATCGTATTTGGCTATTGAGATGTACCTGTGTGTTCGTCCTCACGTGTGTTTTATGCTAACAATATTTTGATACATAGTAATGAAAGTACTATGTTTCAGGGAGACGATGGAGCCTCATTCCGTGCTGTCTATGCGGATACAGAAAATATAGTCGTTGCAGCGCAAGAGGAAGGGAGGACATGCGGAAACGAATCGGAGCTACAGCGTGCAGATGTTGAAGGTCGAGTCAAAAAAGTTGCAAAGAAAAAAAAACAAAAAAAGGTTAGTTACAAACAGTTCATAACTTTAAAAAAATGTTTGTGCTGGGGACTATTTTATGTTTTTTTCCAGTCAATTCTACTACACTCCATCTTGTGTTTAAACTGAACATCCCTTTTCCAATCTCTCAAACAGTTACCCGTGGGTGTCAGAACTATACACACTCAGACAGTGAAGCAAATGAGAGATGGGGCTTGCCAGACCGTGTACACTATGGAGGAACTATTAATTGAGGCGAGGCGTGTTCAGGCTCGAGATGCTCATGTCCAATGGCCAGAACATGAATTAATTGTGTTTGGAGACTACAGAAAAGTTGCATTGGACCATAGCTACAGTGCGACCGCACCACCACAAGAAGTTGTTATTGAATGTATTGAAGATAGCTCTGAAGTAGTTGCAGATCAATTTACACAATCTACACCCGCCAAAAATTTGCCACCAAAAAACCTGTCAACATTGTTGTGTTCTCCCATCAATGTTGAAGTAATAGATGTTGAAATGACAGAGCATGAACCAGCCATAGCATCTATAGACGCATCAGAACTTGATATCAGCGATATTACTTTCCAATGTGTTGAAATCTCCACAACGTCAAAGGCCGAAACAACGTTGACGCAGGATGACAGTCTAATGAAAGAGAGCAAATACATTGTATTCAACAGTTGTATGATGGAAATTATAAGTATGCTGAAATGTGTGCATTCCATTAGAGGAAAAGTATGTGGGAAGCCATTGATTAATGTGGCTCGTCAAATAAAAGGCAGTAACGTCAAAATAAATGCCGCCTGTAGATTAAATCATAGGTTCTCATGGTCTGCACAATCGATGCTGGGGAAACCGCCAGCAGGCAATCTACTGTGTGCAGCTGCATCACTTTTTAGTGGCTCCAGTTTTAGAAAGTTAGAGGCTTTCTTTCAGTTTGTGGGACTCCATTTCATTTCTAAAGCGCTGTACTACACATACCAACGTGATTATCTGTTTCCGGCCATTAGTGATGCTTGAAAAATTGAACAATTGTCTCTAGCAAGTACATTCGAAGGCAAAGATTTTCTGCCAAGTACTGCACCTACCACTTTCAGGACATGGATAGTAAGAACATTGTGAGTTCGGTGGTCGTGCAGGTAACACAATGTACATCCTCAGTGGCCATGGAGAAACTAGGTTTTATAAAATCAGTGGAATATCTACAATCGAGGGGAATGCACATCGACCTCATAGCCACGGATAGACACGTTTCAATTGCCAAGACAATGAGAGAGCAGTTCCCACATAATAAACATCAATTTGACGTATGGCATCTTGCTAAATCAATCAATAAGAAAATCTCGGCTGCAGGGAAAAAAAAAGGTTTTGAAAGTATTTTGCAGTGGTCACATTCTATCACCAACCATCTTTGGTGGAGCTCAAAAACTTGTGAGGGGTCAGTGGAAATACTACTTGAAAAATGGCGGTCACTGATGCACCACTGTACCAACGTTCACCGCTGGACAGCAAAAGAACATTTCCACCAATGTGAACATGGCCCTTTGTCCCCAGAGGAGGCACGGAAGAAAAAGTGGTTGATTCCATCTTGACCGACACACAAAGCCATTGAGAAGATTGTTTTCGACAAAACTCTATCAAGAGATTTGAGAGGACTGACAGAATTCTGTCACACAGGAGATTTGGAGGTGTTCCACAATATGTGCCTAAAGTACAGGCCAAAGCGCTTGCATTTTGGCTTTCGGGGCATGAAACATCGCACTCTAATAGCGGTCTTGGCCCATAACAGCAATGTCGGACGTGAACAATCTAGGACAAGGGGTAAAGTAAGGATGCCTCGCTACACTAAGGTGTTTTCAAAACTAAGTAAGCAATGGGTGATCAAACCAGTCTATGATGCAATGCAGTTCGACTTTGTGAAAGGCCTTATTGTTGCTGTGTTAGAGAAGCACAGATATGGAATTTTGGACGTTTCTGTGCAGAGCAGTGATCCATTGCCACCGAACATTGCGACTGTGCCATGCCCACCCGAAGCACAGCTGATTGTGAAGTACAAATCCCGGTTTAAATAATTGCAATACGATTGTCTTTTTGTAAATAAATGTTATTGTACAGTGTACCTGTAAACCTAACCCCTACCTTCACCATCATGGGTGGCGAACAAGCTGGGTGTCATCTTTGAATTCTCTCTATTCACCTCAAATATGTGTACGTATATATTTTTCTCATGTCTCATCTCATGTAAATGTAAATGCTGCGCACTGTTAACGGAGGGGAGGCTTGCGTATTGCAAAAAATAAAACAAACAAACAATAAATCTCACTTTTAACTCAACTCCTGTGGTACTTTATACTTTCCCTGTCCTTCAGCCAAAAATTAAATGTCTCAATTTGGGCTGCAAAGCTCGCAGACAACGGGGACAAAATTGGGGCACTTAGAACGCGCCAGCCAAGCGGGCCGTGGCATTTGGGAGAGAAGCCAGTTCGCATTTGCACATTGAGGGCGCACTACATAGACGGATTCTAAACTTCAAATTCTCACAGATGCCTATACTACGTGATGTTGCAAATAAAGAATGCGAAGGACAGCGCCCAGATGAGGCCCACAAGTCGCACTGGAAGTATAAAGGTCTATTGTTTTTTGACCTTGAGACAGGGACCATGCCGAAAGAACTACATTTGAAGGGAGTGCGCAATAACCTAAGAGACGATAAGGCAGAAAATTCAGAAACTAGACCGAGTTTCAGTTTTAGGTCAGTATACGAAAAATCATTGTCAAGAGCACGGTCCGTTTTACAGACTGCATTACGAAGAGACACAATGGAAATTTCAAATATAATGTAAGTAAATCTTTACACGCTTTTATACCGGAATGAAGATTTAATGAATGGATGCATGAATAAATGAATGAATGAAGAGCTAGGAAAAGCAAGTAAAACTGTTCGTAGTGGGCACATGGGCATGCAGGTCCACAGGTCTCACCGTTTTCGGTCCTTGGCCCAGCCACTTTTCCCTGCACTACGGGACTGTCTCTGTATACTTCAGCCCCTTCTCCCGGCATTTACCTTGCACTTGCCACCAGCTGGCCCTATTATTTAATTTGTATTCAACTAACCATGTACAGCCCTTCCCCATGCGCGATGAGAAAGACACCCGGCCTAGTAGGATCGTTGGCTGTCTGCCCTTGTTCCCCACCTGCCTCGTCACGCCTAGAAACACTTGAGTATAGGCGCGTTACAAATGCCATATCATATATCATATCATTCCTCACGCATGTAGACTAACTGTCGTTTATCATTGTGTGTTGGCCTCGATTTATCTCGTTACTTTTCGCATTGATTTTAGAGACGAACATACTCCATTGAACTATCCTTGCAAGCAAATAGTTTCTGATCGGCCGTAATAAATAAAATGAGTAATATTAATGAAGTTCGGCTAGCGAGACTAATTATAATTTTTTTGTTTTCATAACAGGTATTTGATCCCTTTCTGCCACTGCCATCTGTTTGAGACACCGGCGGATGGATTCTTCAGCAGACACCTGCAGCTTTGTGTCAACAACTGGAGCACGATCACAATATTATGGGACGATCGCCAAGGGTCCACATGCCCTTACGCTGTATAGTGGCTAGAAGCAACATATCAACCTTTAGGCTGGACTAGTGCCTAGTTGATGGAACAGCCTTGCGGTTCACCGTGCTTCCAAAGTGATTCTTTTTACGAAAAATGAACACCCTGTGTACCATAAAGGAACAGCGCGTGACTCAAGATGAAACAGAACAGTTATTGCGGATACAGATAAAAGAAAATAAATGGTTTCCGGAGTTCATATGTCAATTGCTGAATATTCTCTAAACATTTAATGTCAAATAAATGTACGTTACCAAATGTACCGTGTTGCTGTTTCATTTTAAAGTACAGTTTCATATTCCGAATTGTGGCGCGCTGTGTTGTGAGTTGATCTGTGTTGGTTTCTGGGTTCTGTGTGGAGTCGCGCAGAAGACGACTGGGCGCGTTTGCTACGCAGCACAGTAACGTCACGGGGAGAGGCGGGGAATATGAATGTTTTGATAATGTCAGGCTCAGGGGCGGGGGAATTGATTTAGTGCCGCAAAAGCAGGTCAGCCAGGGCGATCGGGGAAAAGATAGGATTATCAGAAAATGGCGGCTCCCTGGTGCTTGTTTTCGCGTGCGTTTAATGGACGAAAACTCGGGTAAGGTCCATAGGAAAGTTTTCTAAAATCGAGCCACTTAGGCTTAAAAAAACATGGCCGACCCGTAGGGACAATACACATTTTTACTAGACCATGCCTTTAAGGAGGCCGCACCCAATCTCGCCCCATTTATTACCACTTTCATAAATGCATCCTTTAAATCAGGCACTGTGCCCGACAACCTCAAGGATGCGTGGGTTATACCTTTAATTAAAAAACCTAATCTGGACCCTAGCAATCCTTCCAATTATAGGCCCATCACCACGGTGCCATATCTGCTCAAAATCCTCGATCGCGTAGCCTATCTCCAAATCCAGGAGTATCTCGAACTCAACAATCTACTAGGGCTTAGACAATCTGGTTTCCGTCCCAGGCATGGCACTGAGACAGCGTTATTAGATCTAAAAACCCAAATCGAGGACCTGAAAGACAAGGGCAAACTGACGCTCCTGCTCCTCCTTGATCTTTCAGCAGCCTTTGATTTGGTCGACCACCAAATCCTCTGTCACCATCTCAAAATTGCTGCCCACTTTTCTGACGCAGCAACATCCTGGATCAGCTCATTCCTTGCTAACAGAACCATGAGGTTTTCTCTCCACTAGCAGCAGCCGATCCAGCCCACGTCCCGTGTGGAGTCCCTCAAGGATCCTGTGTATCTCCTACACTATATAACGTGTATACTAAACCACTCTTTGATATCCTCGACTATCTGGGTGTCTCATACACTAATTATGCGGATGACACCCAGATACTCATCCCTATCACTGGTGATTACGTAACCAACTCCAAATCTCTTAATACAGTCTACACCGTCATCCAGGCCTGGATGGCTAATCATGGGCTTTGCCTTAATGACGAAAAAACGGAGTTAATCATCCTTGGCTCACAAACTAAACTTACTAAACTCGACTCCAACTACAAGTCCTTCCCTATTGACGGGAATGATATCAAAGTTGCCAATGTCACCAAAACTCTGGGAATATACCTTTATTCCACCCTGTCCCTCAATCGAAAAACTAATGCAGTTGTCTCTGCATCATCTTACACCTGCAAACTGATTACAGCCTGCAGGCCCCTCCTGACACTGGACAACTGCCTGATACTCGCTAGAACCTTCATTCTGTCGAAAATTGACTATTGTAACGCCCTTTACCTAGGGACCAGCCAAAGAAACCTTGACAAACTCCAGATCATGCAAAATAACGCCATAAGGGCAGAACTCAACTTACCCAGACGGAATCACATCTCCAATACTAGACGTAACATTCAGTGGTTACCTATCTCTCACCGCGTATCACTCAAATCACTTACCCACAAGGCACAGAACAATGTAGCTCCTGCCTACCTAGCATCACTCTTCAAACAACACACAGCCACTAGACCATTGTGATTCGCCCAGGCACACACACTGGACATCCCCAGCTTCAAGTTACAATCTGCTGGAGGGTCGAGTTTCCCTGTCCTTGCCGCCAAGCTTTGGAACTCCCTTCCCAATGTCCTAAGGAACATTCCGCACTGCCATGCCTTTAAAGCCAAAACCAAACTATGGTTACTTGAACAAGATTCCTCAGAATCCACCCTGGCATCTGTCAGTTGTTAGTGCTGTTTTTGAGCTGCTGACTGCACTTTCAGTGACTCTGAACACGTCTGTATTTATATTTGCGTAATTTGCGTAGCCTCGCTACCCTGTCGACCTTGCTGTAATATAAATTGACCTTGATGTAAATATATCTTGTAACTTGTAACTGCATACTGCTTTTACCCTCTGCTGTAACCTGTTACCTTGACTTTGATGGTACTATAACCTGTAACTGTATATTGTTTTACCGCTGCTGTAACCTGTAACTTCCCCCAAACATGCGCCCGCAAGCCTCTGGGCACGGCGCGCAATACAAATAAATAAATACAAATACAAATACAAATACAAATATAGCTTAGTCTATACTCCGTGGTCCGCTGAAACCCCTCGTACACCGACTCTCCCACAACCTGCCACTCTGCGATCCAGTATGATAGGCGTCCCATAGGAAGTGGGCAGGATCCAATGGCGGCTCCGGTCAACCTCTTTTCTTTTTCCCACACATGGACTTGGACGTCGGTTTCTGCAGGTTGCTGCGCAGCCCCTTGGGCATGTGGCGGGATGAGGCGGTTTAATGCCAAAAGGTCTTAGCGAATGGTAGGAAATATTTCTCTTTACTGCACCTTTCCTTACATCTTTATGGAACCCCAATCCTTTTTGCTTTTATTTTTGACTCTGACCTGTATTTTTGACAGTGAAGTGAAGCCTTAAGCTTCCCTACACTGGCCTTTGCTGTGTTACTTTTGTTTAATTTTGTATCACTTGTGGAAATGTTTCTATTATTGTGCACAGCAGCATACACTGCAGTACAATGGGGTGCATTTTTGTTTTGCCCTAGACTAACACTCAGAGGATTTTTGGAACTCTAGGTGTGCTAAAAGGATAGGCTGGTGGCAGCAGTGACTTTTTCCCACTTTTTGGGGCTGTTTGTTTTAGCCTTACCGTGTTTACCGCATTTGGCAAGTAACTGTGGCTAGGGTCCAAACATGGCCATGCCACATGGTTTTTCACCTGTCCTTTTGCCATCTTGTTCTTTAGTCTTCTTCCTGGTCTGAGACACCAGGAAAATCCTTATAAAGACTTCCAGTGCCCGGGAAAGCAGAAGCTTTTGGCAGGCAACTGGAGAGGTGTGTGTGTTTGCTGGCAGGATGTGGGCTGGATCTTTCTGACTCCAATCCACAAACTTGTTTCAGTGTGTCTGAGTGGTATGCATGAATGTTCCCATCAACGGTCCTGATTGGACCACTGCTGGGGTGTGTGAGTGGGCTAGTCCTGCTATTGGCTAGTGAGGCCAGCAGCTCTTACCTGGCATTTTTATTTGTTTACAATAAGAAGAGGACCCCTGCACCCATTCTTCAGAGATCCTTGGGAAACCTGAAGGAGCCAAGTATCCTGTCCAGCTGTGAGACCTGTGAAGGAACCTGAGACCTGACTGAAGGAGGCCTGGCAACCAACTTCTGCTGCTGTCCTGACCAGAGTCCAGTCCTGAGAGGGGTCCTGCATTGAGTTTTGCTGCATTCTTCAATCGAGAGTTCTTGCAACAGTGAAAGACACAAACCGGGGATCAGCTCAAACCTCCAACCCCTGTGAATCGAGGACTACGACTTTCAGCAGGAAAACCAATGGCATACCATCTTCCTTTGTCTTGCCAAGTCTGGGGAAGCATCAGAGTAAGGGGGTAAGTTACAGAGTTTCTAACCTACCGCTATACTCCCATTATAAGTCAATGGGCTCATAATAAACCTTATTTATAAAAATATTGGCTTTTCCATTGCTTGTGCAAGGCATCTGACTGTTGGGACTACTTTTGGACATTAGTATAACTTGAACCCTAACACTAAGAACCCTTCACTGGACCCCGGAGACCCTACCTGCATTTCTTCCTGCCTCCTGACCTCTGTGGAACTTGAACCTGAACTATTGGTCAAAGGCCCCCAGACAATTTAGGGCTGGACAATGTTAGTTTGGCATCATCTCTGTGGACCTTTTTGTGCATAATACTATTCTAAACTTTCCTTCTCAGGAGTTTCTGATGTGTGTTATGCCCTATAACAAAGTGAATGTATATATGTATTTAGTTTGACAGTGTTGTGTGATAGGTCTACCTGCTAGTCGTAATTTTTCTATATTGTGTTTTGGCCATAAATAAATATCTGTATTTTTACACATTCTGTCTATGGGCCTCATTACGAGTTTGGAGGTAGCCATGGTGTTATTAGCGCCATGGCTGCCTCCAAAATCATGTCCGGGTCCGGGGTCTGTGAATGAGGAATTACCGGGTCATTCCAACTTTGGAGGACCCGATAATTCCTCATTCGCAAAACCATTCCCCATTCCCATTCGAGCCCCCATAAGGCTCAATGGCAATGGGGATGAAGCTAATAACGGGCCCGCTATTAGCTCTTTGGTCTCCTCAGGGGACCCGGAAAGGCCGTCTGGTTTTACCACGAGGGAACCTCGTAATAGGGCGGAATGGGTTTACCGGCACCGGCACCATTACCGGTGCCGGTAAACCCATTCCACCAACCTGGTAGTGAGGCCCTATGTGTAATCTGTGATTCCGATAGTGTGACCTCATTGTGGACCCCTTACACGCTCACCACCTCTGAAGAACCTAGCCTAGATGGCTTGTCACTGCTACCTAAACTGGCTTGGCTCCTGTTTCCCAGAGTTGTTCCTGTCACAATATACGTTGAATTCTATTAATCTGTCCACCAGGCCAGAGTATAGAAAATCAATCAGTCCTAACAGCGACCATCCCTTTGCTACCACTTGTTAAGGAGCAGCAGGAGCTCTCTAGCAGTCACCCCGATTACCAGCAGAGAGAAACTTGGGCGCATCAAAACTGCAACGCAAGAACAGAAGATTCAGCCATAGGGCAAACTTTAGCCTTTACTATCAAACAAAATGACACGGATCACACTAGAAAAGCTTACATTCTCCAGAGCTCTCGTCTTCTGAGCGTGTGTCTCCCGGTTTTATCCAGAAGTGACATTACAAAACCAAGTTATGTCCCGAAACCTATCCGGCGTTCAGGTTGGTCAGTTTAGGTGAACCATATACACATTCTATAAGGGTATGTTGTACTACTTGGTAGCCATATCTGGTGACTCCTCCTGGGACCACCTCTACATTCAACAGAATACAAAGTTGCAGGACCGTGGGGAGACTATTGACTCCTGTAACAAATGATGTCTTCACATGAAAGGTGACTCTGGATTGGGCAGAATGTATCCCCCCAGCCTTGGGACCCTGGATTTTACCAGGCTGGGTGTACCATCTCAAGGCAATGCGAATGAACATGGAGGTGATGTGTTTTCCCTTATGTTGCCATCTATGATCACCTAAGCCTGGGAGAGTGCATTCAGTTGTTAATTTGTGAGATACACTTGTATCTTTCCACCTCTGGTTTGATGGGACCAGCTTCTATCTCTCTACCTTGATTGAATGGGCATTGTCTTGCTCTGATAGGCCACTTGTGTTGAGACCACAAAATGAATCTCTACTGCTTTAATTATGATGTTTTTAGCTTGAATTTATTGCAGGTGGATTATCGCCTTGGTACCGGAAACTTTCCATCTCCACTCGTCCTTGGCGTGGGTGCATTGCGTCTGCCTACCTCAGGCTGCAGTGATCTTGACAGCCCTTCCATGTGCTCGAAGTCTGTCTCCCTTTCTCCATTCACCTCAGTGTGCCTGTAGCTTCCATATGCATCCCTATGACTTTCCTTGCTAGTGGAAACAGCAGTCCTAACAGCGACCATCCCTTTGCTACCACTTGTTAAGGAGCAGCAGGAGCTCTCTAGCAGTCACCCCGATTACCAGCAGAGAGAAACTTGGGCGCATCAAAACTGCAACGCAAGAACAGAAGATTCAGCCATAGGGCAAACTTTAGCCTTTACTATCAAACAAAATGACACGGATCACACTAGAAAAGCTTACATTCTCCAGAGCTCTCGTCTTCTGAGCGTGTGTCTCCCGGTTTTATCCAGAAGTGACATTACAAAACCAAGTTATGTCCCGAAACCTATCCGGCGTTCAGGTTGGTCAGTTTAGGTGAACCATATACACATTCTATAAGGGTATGTTGTACTACTTGGTAGCCATATCTGGTGACTCCTCCTGGGACCACCTCTACATTCAACAGAATACAAAGTTGCAGGACCGTGGGGAGACTATTGACTCCTGTAACAAATGATGTCTTCACATGAAAGGTGACTCTGGATTGGGCAGAATGTATCCCCCCAGCCTTGGGACCCTGGATTTTACCAGGCTGGGTGTACCATCTCAAGGCAATGCGAATGAACATGGAGGTGATGTGTTTTCCCTTATGTTGCCATCTATGATCACCTAAGCCTGGGAGAGTGCATTCAGTTGTTAATTTGTGAGATACACTTGTATCTTTCCACCTCTGGTTTGATGGGACCAGCTTCTATCTCTCTACCTTGATTGAATGGGCATTGTCTTGCTCTGATAGGCCACTTGTGTTGAGACCACAAAATGAATCTCTACTGCTTTTAATTATGATGTTTTTAGCTTGCATTTATTGCAGGTGGATTATCGCCTTGGTACCGGAAACTTTCCATCTCCACTCGTCCTTGGCGTGGGTGCATTGTGTCTGCCTACCTCAGGCTGCAGTGATCTTGACAGCCCTTCCATGTGCTCGAAGTCTGTCTCCCTTTCTCCATTCACCTCAGTGTGCCTGTAGCTTCCATATGCATCCCTATGACTTTCCTTGCTAGTGGCAATCAAGCATGTGCAATCCAGGTATACATATACTTTGGGTCTTGTGGATCAGCTTTGGCGAAGGATATAAATATAAATAGAGATATTCTTTTAAACTGTTGATTGTAATTCTGTTTATATACTACCTTGTTGAGTTTGTTGTATGTACAAGTGTGAGGGACAGAATACTTTTGTAACAGTGTTTCCTTTAGTTAATTTTGATAGGCAGGGAAATCCCCATCAGGGTAGGGATAGTGAGACATTTTATCAAACTCTTTTTGTTAATAAAATGGCATCTTATGAACATTCTTATTATTATTAAACAAATGTATATGGTTTACAAAACATTTACAAAAGATATTCCAATTTACATGAACAACCTTCACAAAGTTGTCCGCTTCACATTTCTGACCCCTAACATATTGTGTCAGGGTGGGATCAGAATCAATTGCTACACATTGTGGAACCCTTACATTTGAGAAATGTAGCAAAAGAGCCTCTACCCAGTTGATTTGATCTGATTTAAAACAGAACCATAATCCAGATCTGATAGACCTTCTACAACAGTTACTTTATGTATTTAGAGCTGAGCCAGGGAGAGTAAAAGGGGTGTAACACTACATTCATACTTCTCCAGGGAAGGTTGTTCATCAGAAACCCTATAGAAGCCTTGAGAGTGGGAAACAAATTATCCAGGACGAAAAAAGGATGTGATAAAAGACAATATTATTGAACCATCACAAAGTCCTTTGACCTCTCCTATTGCATTGGTTGCCAAATCAGATCATTCTTGGAGGCTCTGCATTGACTTTGGGAAAGTCAATGAGGTATCACAGTTTTACAGCTCCCCAATGCCCAGGATAGATGACTTGATTGACAGATTGGGCGATGCAGTATATCTTTCTACCATTAACCTAATGAAAGGTTATAGGCAGGTACCAGTTAACCCTATAGATAAGACTAAGACAGCATTTTCTACATCCATATGATTGTTTGAATTCAGGGTGTTACCTTTTGGATTGCATAGGGTCCCTGCTACCTTTCAAAGAACATTGGACCATGTTCTTAGACCATATTCTTCATTCTTCAGGGCCTACAATGATGACATTATCATCCATGTACAGGGGTGGGGGGGCTACCCCGAGACCCTACCACCCTAATGGCTTATTGTAAAATTGAAACTGTGGAAAAAGGTGATTTGAACATTGGGGACTTCATGTCCCACAATTCCCAAAGTACTGGGACAACGAAGAGGGATGCAGGGGATAAGGACCCACACCTGAGGGACACTGGAAGCCATAAAAGACCCCCACTCGGATACAGGCCATTGAGAGCATTAGTGGGAGGTGGAATGATTGAAGTAGTTCTACATTGCAGTTTCAGCTGAAGGAGAGCAGTGATGCTGGAGCCACCGTCATTTCAATGGATGCCAGTTCTGAGAGTGTCTCTACCTTCAGAGACCTTTGTTATAGAGGTTGCGCTACAGGAAGTGTGGTACTTGGAATTTTTCCTCCTTAATACGGTAGGTGCAGAGGTCGCGTGGCGGGAAGCGTAACATTTCGACGTTTTTCCCCTTATGAGTCATGCTCTGGTGGCAAGCGAGCACCGGAGAGCACCGGAGAGCTCTTGGAAAGAGGAGAACTCCTTTTCGGACTGGCAAAAACTAGAGAGAAGCAGTTTTCCAGCTAAGCTGAACAGAAGAAGCAGAAGACCGAGAGGTACAAAAGGGTACACATGCCAGAACCGTTGATTTCACTAGCATATTGTGACCATCTGAGCTCTCCATGATCACCCGCTGGCCTGGTCTGGGTAATTTGAATATCTAACTGATGTAAAGCAGAATAATAATAATTTTGAATGCCAAGCTGGTGCGAAAAGGAGAAAGTGGCAGCATAAGAACTTGGTGAACAGGCCTGCAATGTGTCCTTGTGTTTTGGTGGGTCAGAATAATTGCCAGCAACAAGAGAGGGCAATTAAGAAGCAAGTTGTTTATAGACCCTATTGTCAGAGGGAGAAAGAAGCAATTGGGAGAACTGACCTAAAAAAAGCATTGCCTATGCCAAAGAAGAGCAAGAGTGAGATAAAGCCATTATCAGCATTTGGTTAATGCAAGAGTGGGAACACAATATTGGCAGGAAAACTGCCCTTCTGACAGAAGATATTCAAGAGGACAGGAGTTAATCTGCATTTCATGTGGCAATCTCAAGAGTGGAAGAAACAGCACCATTGTGTCTTTCATTTTCCAAGAAGAAGTAGTCAAAGCTTATGTGTGGAAAGTCAAAAGACTTTATAAGTTATTTGAACTAAAACTGTGCCACAGAAATACTTGTATGAGTGCTAGTAGTTTCATTAGTCCTGGCAGTCTAGTAGACCAGCAAGGGCCCTTGTAGTTGTAGACCTGTCAAGTGAGTGGACCAGGTGAAAAGTCTTAAAGCACTGTGGTGTGGTTGAAACGTTGAGGATAAAGAGGTGGCAATATCACTGAGCACATTGCAAATTGGTGTGGAAAATTCATGACAAATCTATATTGCTGGTGCAAGTACATTGTGAACAGTTGCAGAATAATCCTGACATAAACCTTTTTGTTGATGCTTATGAACTGTGGAAGTATACTTATTTTCTGAGAAGCAGTTGTGTGGAACTCTCTGCCACAAGTGGAGAGATAAAAAAAGACTGGCTGAACATTTTGAACTGCTGGTTAAGTCCAAGTGAGAGACTTACTGGAGGAACTTTTTTGGAAATTTGTTGCAAGACAGGATTCCCTTATTCTTTTGAACTATTGATTGAAATCCTGTTTGAATCTGGAAAGGGGGAAATGGCCTAGGTTACAAGGAGAACGTGTTACCAGGTTTTGAACATAACTATTGTTTTTGTTATTCAAAAGGTGCCTCTGCAAGAAAGAACACATCATGATAAAACTGTTCGATGAGAACGTACCCACTCAGAGTCTGCAGCCACATGTTTTAGCTCACTGTACCTTTCACAAAGAAGGAATATCCATTTGCCCTTTGGCCTGCCCCTTTGTCCTGCGCACTTGAGCAGTCCAGAACTGAAATGCTAGGCAATCCTCCTTTGAACAAGAGTATCAACAGCAACCCCAGAACGTGTTTCGGACTATTTGGGTTATTTTGGTTACCATGTATCACCTTGTTGAGTTTGTTGTATGTAGAGGTGTGAGGGGCAGAATCATTTTGCTAGAGTGTTTCCTTCAGTTTATTATGATAGGCAGGGAAATCCTTGTCAGGGTAGGGATAGTGAGGCATATATCAAACCCTTTTTGTTAATAAAATGGCATTTCATGAAAAATCTTCACAAAGTTATTCGCCTCACATTTCTGACCCCTCACATGACTCTGTATCAATATGATAAGGATCAGTGCTTTGTGGAATTGGCTGAGATGGTGGGGGACTATACAGTGATCCTGACCATCCCCATCAGAATTGTTTGCTTACAGAACACGTTGCATTGATTGGTTTTGCACTCGTAGTGGCTACGTGGCGGGGCCCCGAAAGTTGGGCGACCAGTGGAGGGGCTTTCTGTCCGATAAGGTCAGTGGTTTAAGCACCTGATATGGACAGGTTAAGGAGACAATATGCATTTGTGAAGTACGAGAGAGAGATTTAACTATCCATACGTATGTACTTTCAGGGTTTACAGCAATGTCTTGTCCAGTAGGAGACGGTTGCAATTGATTGACCTGCCGAAACACCACTATAAGGAGCATCTCTGTCCCTATTGTTTTTTGTCAGTGCTTCAAGCGCAGATGGGAGGGCTCTGTGAGATTAACTTAATTCAGTGGGGGCATGGGCAGTCAATATGTTGGATGTACACACTGGTGAGGATGCCTAGCCATAATAGGTTTGGATAAACAGTGGATGAAATAAGTGTCATCAAATATGAAAAATTGTTGGGAAAGAGCCGCCACGTTTACTTGACAAATGTTTTGAAGAAATGTTTCTAACATGTATAGTGTCTAGATATTTGTGGTAATGTGTTTATTGTGAATGTGAAAATAATTGTTGTATGTTTGCAGCTTAATTTGAACATTAATTTGTGTGTGTCTTGAAGCACTAGCACTTTTGCTATTTATTCGCACTTGTTATGTAAGTATTTGTCAGTAACAGCGGAACTGTACCAGACCAGACATCCTTCGAGTCTGGAACTTTGCATAGGAACTTTGATGGTCACAATCTTTTTTTATGGGCCATGATATACTTTGCAAACAATGGGAACAAGTATATTTTCTGTGTGGAACTTTTTTAGATAGAAAATGTGTTTTTTTAGCAATGCAATATAAATTGTGCTATCATCAGACCAAGCAGCCTAATCTGTTCAGGCACAGAACATGATTTAAAGTTAGGGACTCAGTGCATTTACATCAGGAGCCTAATGTTATATAGTGTTTATGATTAGTCCCCAGCTCCTGTCGTTTCAGGGACGTCATATTCGTTATATGTATATGATATCTTGCCCCTGCACTAGCTGATTTCCGCAACCACCCTTTTGCTACTGGATCTTTTGTCTCCTCCCTCAAGCATTCCTTGTGCTACCCCTCCTGAAAAAAAACTTCAGCAGGTCCTACTTGTACAGTTAACTACCACCTTATTTCTATCATCTCCCTTCCTTGGGAAACTCCTGGAAAAGCTTGTCTTCCCCCAAAATACCTCCCACACTGAACATGGCAGCCTCCATGACCATCAATCTGGATTCCGAGCATCCAGAGGCATGGACACTGCTCTTCTTAACACCTGTGAAGAACCACTGGTATCTCTGGATTCTAACTCTCTAACTATCCTCATTCTACTCGATCTCTCCTCTGTCAAAGGCAGAGGAGAGATAGAGTAAAATGAGGATAGCTGGAGAGTCATGGAGCCATTTTATGAGGATGGAGTGGTTGACCACTCTATCCTCATAAAATGGCTCCATGAGACCCTTGGTATCTCTGAGAGAACACTGGACTGGGTGACCTCCTTCCTAACTGAGCGTCCATCCAAGGTTATTCTGGGCACCTTCTCTTCACCTACCTCTTTCTCCACCTGTGGTGTTCCCCAGGGCTCCAAGCTCTCCCCTGTCTCTATAACACTTAACATGCTCTGCTGGCACTCCTCATTTCCTCATCCTCCCCTAACTTCCAGTGCTACACAGATGAAACACAACTCTTCTTCAAACTTCCTGCTGAACCTCTTGCTTCTTCCGTCATCACAGACTGCCTATCTGCCATCCAGTCCTGGTGCACTTCCAACGATATGGTAGAGGGTGTAGGCGGGCACCACTTGTGTATTGTTATTATATTCTTAAACCATTCTACATTATGTCGATTGTATTTCTAGATTTATTTGTGCTTATACATGGAGCTTCCAGGTTAAAAAATAACCCAATGACACAAGAGTTATGTGTAATCTTCACAAGTTAAAAAACAGAGTGGAATCCACCCTGTAGAAACCTGGGTTCTCTTCTTGCTCCCAAAAGGAGCTAAATGTATTGCTTAATGTTAAGGTTCAAGGCTGTGTGTTAATATTTTGAAAATAAATTCCATTCAATTGAGTATTCCTTCTTCATTCACCCAATGATTTAAATCTGCATTTAAATGACTTCTTTGGATGCTTTATAAAAAATATATTTTTGTGTTTTATTCACACAATTTGTCAATGGCGAAATAAGAATTCCTCATTCTTAAAGAACAAGTAAATGCCAATGCATTTCGGTTCGTGGCACCATCATCAGGGCTTTTTTACAAACATAAATTAAATAATTTGTTCATATCGCAATTGTATATTCATATCACATGTATATTTGTCATTTACAGTGAAAAAATGCATACATAACAATGTGTGTGTATCAAGGCCAAAGTTATGTCAGAAATGGGAGGAGAGTAAATACAAAACCTTTGTTAGTTCTTTTGTCATTTAAACAGTAGCTAAATCAACCCTCTGTGTTTGTTTAGTCCACATACCTGAGGTTGGACCAGTTTGAATCCTTCTCGCCATAGATCGTTACACGTGTGAGCAAAGATTTCTCCTGCAAATGTAAGAAATGTTGCTGTGATTCATCCAGTGGCGTAACACAAAATGTGGGGTCCCCCCAGCGAGCCATGCTGAGGGGGCCCCCCCTCAAACTCTGCAACAAATCACGGGTCGTGCCACACTCTGGCCGGCCTAGATTATCACGCTTGCACAATATGCATGAATGTGCTGCTGAAGGGGTATGCCACACACTGTACTAGGAGAAAGATATACATATGTGTTTTAATGCAATATTCAGCACACTTTCTGAGAAAAATTGGCTCAAAGGCCAGAGTGTTTGCAATTGTTTTGTACACCAATCCAATACATGCAAGTCCCCAACAGTGCACAGGAACATTAATGCGTTGCTATTAAAAATGCCATGCCACATTGAAAACATGTCCCACTGGCCGCACAATGTAGACTAGTGTAGACACGTTATAACATTACAGTAAAACATGCCAGGCCACATTTAGACATACCTAGACTGGTTGCACCAAAATACCAGTTGAAGCAATAACACTCATCAAGAAGAGAGCACACATTGAAGCCAGGGTTTCTGCTGCCTCTCACAACATGGCCAAACTCTTTAAAATCTGCACGGAACTGGTCAATCCTGTTGCGGTCTCCACCTCTCCTGTTCCCTCCCAGGACCTCTGTATGGCTCTGGCCTCTCACTTCTCTGCTAAAACTCAGGACATCCTGTCCACTATCTCCTCTTCCTCTCCCTCGTCCTCTCTCGGACCCCCTTTGGCCATCTCTACCTCTCCTCCTCCTTTCTACTCCTTTCTCCTCTTTCTCTCTGACCATACCTGACAAGGTTTCTAGACAAGTCTGATTCATGAAAGTGTCGTCCAAACAGGTGCTCCCCTGCTGCTCCAGAAACATCAAGGACTGTATTGACACCCTTGCTGCACCTTGGCCGATTTCTGTAATCACTCTTTCACCAATGGAACGTTCCCCTCTCCCCTTAAGCGCTCCCTTGTGCACCCACTCTTCATGAAGCCGTCTGCCGATCCTACCTGTCCGGCAAACTATTGCCCAATCTCCGTCACCCCATTCCTGGGCAAACTCTTGGAAAAGAGCCGGTCATCTCCCAGCTTACTCTCCACATTGAATCTGTTGGTTGTCTCCATGACCATCAATCGACTTTGATCCTGATCAATCGACTACATGAGAACCTGGGCTTCACGGATCAGGCCCTGGAGTGGCTGACCTCCTTCCTCTTGGACTGCCCCTCCCAGGTCCAACTTGGTCCCTTTCTCTCCACCACCTCTCTCTCTACCTGTGGCATTCCCCAGGGCTCTGCTCTCACCCTGGTTTTTCAACCTCTACTTGGCCCCTTTGGCCCACCTGATCTCTACCTTCTCCTCTAACTTTCAGTATTATGGGGATGGCACTTGGCTTTCCTTCAGGCTCCTCTCATATTTTGCTCATTCCTGACTGTCTATCTGTGATTCAGGATTGGTGCACCTCCAACAATATCTACCTTAGTGCCATTAAGATGGAGATCCTTCTCATTGGGACCCCTGTCCCTGCTTTCCCTCTCTCACTCACTCTGGCCACCCACCTTGGGCCCTCTTCCTTCGCCTTCCTGCGAGGCAAAAAACCTTTTGTGTCATCTTTGATTCCACTCTCTCTTTCTCTCCACGCATCTCGGCCATTGCCAAGAAGTCCCACTACCTACCAGCTGCTCCTCCTTAAAGCGACGCTTCCCTTTTTCACTTTCCCCCAGAAGGTCATTGTCTCCAGAGCCCTGTTTCTCTCTAGGATGGACTACTGCAACAACCTCTTCCTCAAGCTGCCTTCTTCTACTCTCCGCCCTCTGCAACCAATCTAGAACAGGACAGCAAGACTTATCCTTGGCCACAAGCCCAAGGATCATGTCTCTAAAGCCCTGAAATCTCTCTACTGGCTCCCGGGGGCTGCAAGAATCAAGTTCAAGACCCTCTGCATTGCCCACAAGGCTTTCTAGGGTCGGGCCCACACTACATCCAACGCTCTCTTCCAAAATACCTTTTTTCTCGAGCCCTTCCACGGCTACCTCCAACTCTCTAAGGGCTAGACACTTCTTCAGGCAGAGAGTGGGGTGTAGATCTCTCTCCTCTGCAGATGTCTCCCTCTGAAATTGCCTCCCTGCCCCTCTCAAACTTTAGCGGACCACCAGATGTTCCGGAAACAGTGCAAAACTTTCCTCTTCTCCTCTGCTTTCGCTCTGTCCCTCCACTGCTGACCTACCTGGCATACCTGTCTGCTGTACCGACTGGTTGCTTGGCTACCCTCAGTCTCACTGAGTCCAGGCTCTTTCTTGATCAGTCACCCTTGCACTGCCTGCGGAGCTACAGCACACTTAGGGGCTACAACTGTAATCCTACAGTCCCTTGTTCTCCTTGCACTACCGAGAGCCGCACTGTCCTGGCTGCACTTACTCACCGCATTACAGTCCTGTTTTCCCTTCCCTTCTTCCTTGCACTTCCCCCCTCCCTTTCCCCTTGCATTTCTCATTCTCGCACTTGCACGATTCGAATGACACAAGGCCTAGTAAGATCATTTGTCTTGTCCACCCTCTATCTTCACTCCATTTCTTGTCGCGCCAAGAAACACTTGTGTACAGGCGTGTTATAATAGACTTATATCATATCATTTTATCACAGATGCTAAAAAAAAATATACAATGCTGCAGTAAGAAATGGCTAGACTGGCAGCACCCAAATGCCAATCTAGCTAGGTAATTACACTTAGCAGGACTGTTTTATCAGTAATGCAGTTAAAAAAAAGTCATACCAAACTGAAGAATAACTAGACTCGGTGCACCAAAATGCCTCTCTAGCCACTAATACCACATATCATGCCTCCTTAGCCAGGACATGGACAACCATTATGATTTATCACACAATCCCACCACCCACACATCTCCTCTCCCTCCCATGCTCTACCCCAACCTCCAAAATCAGCTCCTTGGCCCAGAATTACCTTCACATCCCTCTTCCTTGTCTCAGAGCTTACGTTTGAGGCTCCTAGCCTCATAGGTAAGCACTGGGATGAGGATGAGTGGGACTAGGAGTAATGAAGTTTACAGGTAGCTAAATCAGGCATTACTTTCATGTACCTCTACCTCATCCTAGTACTTGAAGTACAGGGACAAGGAAGTATAGGGCTAGGAGTAATGACGATTACCAATAAGTAATTAAGGCATTAAACACAAGTAGGGGCATAACAATATTCAGTTGACTGGGCTACAGCACTCACCCCCAGAAATTGTGGGCTATGTTGACTCAACCTGGCTGACCTTCAGAGCAGTTACCGGACAGAACAGGACACAGCTGTTAAATGTCACCTGGGTTTCGCTCTTAACAAGGGCCCAGCAGTTACTAACGTAAATCATTTCACTGATAGTACCTGCATTCAAATGCAAGAAATTTTAGGAAATTGAAATTGTGATGTGGGTTTAGTACTTTCATGCTAGGGAAGTGATTGGAAGGGTAGAAAGGGAACAGGACACCGTTCTTTCTCACAACAGTTCATAAGTGTGTGCTTTCACACTTAAAGGAGAGAGTTAACTGCTTGTAACATTGAAGCTGCACTAGAATAGTCTCATTAAAATGCGTAAAGAAGTTAGATGCCCCCACACAAATAAGTTTGCCTCCCCCACCACCCATGAAGTTAGTGCCTCTCCCAACATTTGAAGGATCAGCCCCCCGAAATGTAGGTTTTGTTGTGCCCCTGAACACAAGCACAAACACTATTCACCATATACACGCAAGCATGCCCAGCCATCCTTACATTTAAGTGTGCACCCTTTCACCATACAGGCACACCCAAGCAGCCACCCATGCATTTAAGTGTGCACCCTTTCACTTTACACGCACACATGCACACCCAGTCACCCATATATTTGTGTGTACCCTTTCAACATACACTCACACAGGCAGCCAACTCCACATTTAAGTGTACATACACTCACCCACGCACACGTCATTGGGTTGAGGGGAGCACTATTACTTCAAAAAGAAATTGGGCCTCAGTATAAGTTTGCTGGACCGGTAACAACGGTACCGGTAAGCTTGCCGGTACCGTTGTTACCAGACCGGCAAACTATGAGTTCTGCTCACGGGTGCCCTCCCGCCCGCCAGGTCTGACATGGCGGGCATACCGGCACCCGCGAGCAGAGCATGTCCGATACACCAGCACCATTCTGAATGGTGCCATTTCATCCAAGCTCCCCATTCTCATTGAACCCTATGGGGATCAAATGAGAATGGGGAGCGTTTTTTTCCAGTACCCGTGAATGGGCAATTGCAGGGTCTGGTGGGCCTTAATGACCCGGTAATTGCCCATTCGTGAGTGCCGGAAAAAAGTGCAAGTTTGGCGGCAGCCTGCCGGTTTTACCGGCAAGGCTACCGCCAAACTTGTAATGAGGCTGATTGTTTCTTTTTGAAATCACTTTGACTTCATAAAGAAATTATTTCTGTTAAGGACCGAACCATAACGGAATTCATTTCTTTATGAAGACAGAGTGACTTTAACAATAAACTATTTCTTTTTGAAGTCATAGGGCTCCCCCACCCCATGACATGGAGGCTTTCAGCCTGGGGTCTTCCATGTCATGGGGAAGGGGAAGCCCTCGAACTTCAAAAAGAAAGGGCATCATTACACGGTAGGTGGTAAGGGTTTACCGGTACCGGTAAGGGCACCGGTACCGGTAAACCCTTACCGCCTTACTACGAGTTCCCTTTGCGGGACCCGACCTTAACGGCTGATTTTACCAGCCGTTAAAGTAGGGTGCCGCAAAGGCACCTCAGTGCTAATTACGGTACCGCAATTTGCGGTACCGTAAATAGCTCCTTCCCCATTCCCATTATGCCCTATGGGGGCAAAACTGGGAATGGGGAAGTGCCTTGGTGAATGGGGAATTACCGCCCCCGCTCACCTTGGAGTAGGGCGGTAATTCTGCCATCCACCAAGGTGGACACGGTAAAATACTGGCGGCAACCATGGCGCTAATAGCGCCATGGTTACCGCCTACCGTGTAATGAGGCCCTATGTCTTTATAATTTCTTTATGAAGGCAAAGTGATTTAAAAAAGAAACAAAAAAAAATGTGAAAAAATATTTTTTTAATTTTTTTTCCAAGTGGGGCCCCCTCCCAGGACATGTGCTAGCGGGGCCCCACGCACCGTGGGGGCCCCTGTTACGCCAGTGGATTCATCCTCAGAACTCCTATCCTTATTAGAGTATGGGCCATGTATTTAGCCACTTACCTCCACTTCCAACGATATCCACCTCAATGCCAGCAAGACTGAGAACCTTCTATTGGGACCCCTGCTCCCTCTTTCTTCCCCTCACTCTTGCCATCCTCCATGGGCTCTCCCCTTCACCTTCATCTGAAGCCATAAACCTTGGAGTCATCTTGGACTCCTCTCTCTCCTTCCTCCCTCACGTTCAGGACATTGGTAAGAAGTCCCACTTTCAACTCTTCCTTCTCAAAGGAATACTCTCTTATCTCATTTACCCACAGACGCTCAATGTTATCAGAGCTCTGGTTCTCTCTAGGGTAGACTACTGCAATAGCCTTCTCTTGAATCTACATTCTTCCTCCCTGCAACGCCTTCAGCTAATCCAGAATAGGGCAGCAAGACTTATTCTTGGTCTCAACCCCAGGGATCGCATCTCTCCAGCCCATAAAACTCTTCACGAGCTCCCAGTTGCTGCAAGGAACAAGTTCGAATCCGCCTGCATTGTCCATAAGGCTGTCTGTGGCTGGGGACAACACTATGTGCAACTTGCTCTTACTAAACACTCTCCCTCCAGACCTCTACTGTCCACTGGTACCAACTCTCTGTGTGCCAAGTGTTTAACTAAACAGACGGCTTGTGGCCTATCACTTTTCTCAGCTGGCTCCCTCTTATGGAACAGCCTCCGCCACCCTCTTCAGCTTGAGCCGGAACACCTCAAATTCTATAAGCTGTTCAAGACTTTCCTTTTCACTTCCTCCTTTCCTTCTTCCCTCCTCTGCTAATTCCACAGTTGCTGAGATTGGTGACCAAGGCCCTTATGTGTCCTTTCGGCGCCCTGGCCTCCAACATCCAATCACCTTCAGCCTCCGCCCGCCCACAACATTTTCCTTGGCACTCATTGGCCTTCGCTACTGTAGGCCTGCACTTACCCATGTATTTATTACAGCTGAAATGTCCGTAGCACTTCCTACACTGGGCACTTAGACCTACTGCACGCTTACGAGCACAGGCACTCCAGCACTTAACTCCTCCCCCTCTTCCCCGCTTCTCTCTCTGCACTTACACACTCTGAATGCTCACACGTCCAAGTAGGTTCGTCTTTATCCTCCTGTGCATTAATTGTTTTCTATCCCATGTTCACTCCCTGTTGCCCTGTGGGCACTTTGAAACACAATGTACTTGTTGTATAAGCACCTAACAAATTCACAATAGATAAATAAAATAGACCATAGCTGTCAAGCTTTCAAGTTCTATGCAGGACTCATCGTGGGCAAGGAGGTATCAGGAGCCCTGTTCCTGATATCACCCTCTGCACCTGTTCACCTTCACACACCACAGCTATGTAAATGCTCCTGCAATTGAGAAAATCAACAGATCGCTGGCCATCCACCCTCTCCACATATATGTCTTCAATGAATTCAACATGTCCCCCTCCATTCAGAAAGATGCTCCTCGGGAATACCAGAAAGCACACTAGCCATCCACAGGATGCACAAACAGAAACAACATTGTAAGGAAACAGACCCCTCTCCCTCAATATTCCTTGATACATTTATATCATATATCAACACATCAGCAACATGACCCATGACACATGCTAAGGACACTGTACCTCACCAGCAAAGCACTGTACACTACACACATCACCCACATGCATATATGCCAGCTGAACCATTCACCTATGTGGAATGAGACAATCAGGTGTTTTTCATACCCATGCAACATGACAGGGGTGGACCAGGCTCCAAAGTAGGCCATGGAAATGATACACAAAGTGACAACATATCATGCTTCCACTACAAGCCCAACCCGTTTCACATCAGAAAATGTGGAAACAGCACAAAAATGAGGTTCAGGATGCAGAGGTCGACCGTAACTTCACCAGATTACACAATAGGCCAGTCCATCACTGATCATGGTGTGGCCAATGGACCTGAAACATGGCAAGGGACATTGTGCACAGATAACATGAAAGGAGTGCAAATGAAATGCTGCACGTGCAATTGAGCTATTGCATCAGCTCATACCGGAATCATTTGCAGAGGTACACCCCAAGGATACATTCTACAAGCAGTTAGTCATGTATGTGCAACTAGAAAGCCAAAGCACATGCATGGCTACTCAAGGAGACCTGCACACACACAGACATGTAGGCCAACTGAAATCTTCAGCGACAGTCACCATCACCCAAACATCACCAAATCACATCATCCATGTAAACCCTATATGTGCCACAGCATGTCACTTTGGGGTGCAAACGTCACAATCTATGGACATGATTGGCATTGCAAAACCTTATCTTCTGATATAGCTGTTCTGCTGTGAATCCCTCACCACCTCAAGCTAACTCTGTGCCATTGCATTGGGGCAAGTAGGGCCAGTGTCCAGCAGAGGAAATGGGTACTAGGGTTGAAAAGAGGGCCCAGGGTATCTCTAAGGGATTGAGGGCACTGGATGAGGCCATATACCTGTAACTACATAGGAGATTGGTTTGGACCTGCTTTTGGACCAGCTAAAGGAGTCACTCATGCAGACTGCACATGTGAGAAGCAATGTTTAATGCGATGTGCACCTGCATGTGGAAGGCTGTAGCAGTCCAGAAAACCATGGCAGTTACCTCCACAGTGCATCACTGAATGTCCAGCCCTGCGACTCAAATTGGACTTGAGTAGGCAATGGCCCTGAAATGAGGGAACAAAATCAAACGTGAAAAATGTCCATCCTGCATGGAGTTACAAATCAAATACAATCCACCCTGGAGGAGGACAAAAAAGGAGTCCATCTTGGACAGTGACAAAATATGAAAATATCAAAAAAGAAAAATGTAGGGGACACAAATGTGAACAAAAAAATAAGAATGAAAACCATACCCCTTCCACGGCTCATGGACACCAGGGCACAGGTAAAAGAGGTGGTGTGGTTCAATTGGTACTGCCATCCTGTGGTGGTTCCTGGGATGGTGCACTCTGACCACGCAATGCCAAAGCCTGGTCTTCATTGCCATAGCCACTCAGGAGACTGATGAGTTAATACGGGCGCCAATTGCGACAAGTTCCTGATGATTTTAGTCGCGAGAGGCCACAGAGTCATTATGAATGCTCACTCGAAACGTCTCGAACTGCAGAGCAAGAGTTTGTTTCAAGGTAGCCATCTCTTGGCAGTGGATGACCCGTATGGCAAACATTTCATCATGCAGATACTACTTCAAGGTCTCAGTGTTTTAACGGTGGCATTGCCTGATGAAAACATCTCGAACGGCAGGCTGTTTTTCTTGGCTACTACGTCTCTCTATAGAGATTCCTTGAAATAGAACATCTCTGCCTGCAGGCATTTCGTTTGGGCTTATGCATCTTGCTGTCAGGAATCCCTTGAGGACAATATCTCTGCATTTAGTGTTTCCTTCAAGGTCTCCGTCAACTGCTGGTGGGGGTCCGTGGAGGCCAAATACTCATATGCAGGCCTTTGCAGTGGGCATATCCATCCTCGCTGATGACTTGCCTCAGTGACTGCATGTCCTCTCTCCTCTCCTGGTGTGATAGGTGTTGAACATGTTCAGCCATTCAATGGATGTCACTGGCCACCTCCTGCAGGACCTCGCAATACTGAGCAGTGGCACAAAGCAATTGCTCCTCCCACTGAGTGTGTCCAGCAGGCAAAGGTACACCATGTGTGCAGTCCTACCAAGACAGGATCCCGAAGCCCAGGCCCAATGCAGTGAGAGCACCATCGTTGGCCAGCAGTCTGCAACCCTCTGTTCGACATGAGCCTCCACTGCTGGGTTCATTACGAGCAAATGCAATCTTGTAAGTGTCTTCCCACAACTCGGCCCTGGTTCTCCTGGCTCTCCTCATTTGACTCAGCAGCCTCAAGTAACTCATGGAACTCCATGGAATCCAGACTACCTATTGGGGGACCCTCAACCATGTCACTCAGTATGTCCACCTCATTAGATTCAGAAGCGTCAACGCAAGGGTCTGCAGTCCTGCTGATGATTGACTACAGCAAGAGGGGATTCTCACTGGGCACAACACCCAGGCCTGCACTTGTGGATGGTAATGCATCCTCCTCCACGTCCTCAAATGCTGTGTCATCACCTGCACAAAGACAGACAACAACATACAGAGGAATGAGTATCTGACAGAACATGCATACGTGAATTGCAATGCACACAGACACACAATTGGGCCTCATTACGACCCTGGCGCTAAGCGTAAAACGATGGCGGTAAACGATTACCGCCATCGTTTTCCGCTAGGGCCGATTACGACCCCTGACCGTTAACTACGATGCCATTAGCGGCATCGTAGACAACGCTGCCGCTAACTGCGCCAAGGGCGCGTGCACGCGACTTCCCACACCGTAACTAGCGCCATGGCGGTAAGGTACGCGAATGCCGACCCAAGCGGACATGCACCTTACGCCATCACCCAGCCCGTAAAGTACCTTACCGCCATGGCGCTAACAACGCCATCGCGAATCAACCGCAAAGGGACAAGTTAAGTGAATGCAGCTGCCACAGGTGCACAGAAACAGCACAGGTGAAGGCAATACAGACACAGGAAGCACAAAAAGAGCACACCCCACCCCTGCCCACACCCAGTCACACACCACAATGCTACCGATAGGACTAGCAATGTTGGGGCTGGAGGACCTGATAGCAATGCGAGTGCTACAACAGCAACTACAACAACAACAACAACAACTACAACAACAACAACAACAACAACAACAACAACAACAACAACAGGCTGCACAGAGGAGACGCAGGAGGAGAAGGAGGGCAAGGCAGGCCCAGCATGCCCCACCAGCACAGCCAGTGCTACCACGCAGGCAGCCCCCAATCCCACGCGTCAGACCCAACCCATTCAACCTCACCGCTGAGCAGATCCACACCCTGTATCGACTGGACCGGGACACCATCACCACCATCGTGGACATGATACACAACGACATCGCCAGCATGATTGAAACACCCACCGCCACCCCCCCCCTACTGAAGGTAGTGTCCGTGCTCCACTTCCTGGCCACAGGCACCTACCAGCACACAGTAGGGCACTTGCATGGCATATCACAACCATCGTTTTCGCGTACACTGACGCAAGTGCTGGATGCACTCCTCAAGCACACAGATGACCACATCTCACTACCACGGACTGCCCAGGAGATTGCCAACACCAAAGTGGGTTTCCATGCACTAGCTGGCATACCTGGTTGCATTGGTGCCATCGACTGCACCCATGTGGAATTGACGGTCCCACGTGCCCAGGAGGTACCGTACCGGAACCGCAAACAATTTCACTCAATCAACGTGCAAATGGTCTGTGACTCCAACAGTATCTTCACACATTGTTGTGCCCGATTCCCCGGATCAACCCATGATTCATTGGTCCTGAGGAACTCAACATTACCATGCTACATGGAGCAACAGGCAGGGCCCAGAACCTGGCTACTCGGTGAGTCCAATGTCATGGGCATTGAAATGTGAAGTGGGTGTGTAATTGACATACCAATGCAGGGGGGGGAATGATGCATACTCCAACTGGCGGGAAGGGGGGGGGGAATGATGCATGCTCCATCTGGCTGCGACTAGCATTAGCCACAACACACCCTGAGGCAGCACTCACGTCACCTGACTCCTGCATACATGAGGCCTGACCTAAGAAGACCTGACATGTCCATGAAGGTGTCACCCAACCCTGACACAACCACCTACAAGTGCATTGACCATACCGTGACCACATACACTCCAAAGAAATGTACGTGCATGCACGTCACCAACAGCTCCTACTGAAAGGCCTGTTCCCCATGACTGTGCCCAAAGGAGGCACATGATGGACTGGAAGAACAATGCACCAAAACACAGACAGCAAGGCCCACAGACTGTCCCCATGGGCAACAGTCTTGTTCACTGGGGTAATGATGAGCCAGACTGCATTCCCGCTATCATGTGAATGCAACCCTCACGGGACACGTGCCAGGTCACCTACAGAAACAGCCTGAACGGACACAGTCGATCGGCACTCACAAGGCACATGTCACCCCTGCATACCTCGTGCCTTGGAATTCAGAAGCGGCACATGTGAGACATGTGGCACACTCTGTGAAAGTCGATTATAGAGGTATATCCAATAGACGCTCCATGAAGTTGCACCTAGAAATGTACCCAATAGCCTCTAGATAACTGATTTTAGAAGTGTGGCCAATAGCCTCTCTATGGAAAATAGTATTTAGAAAACCGCCCATTAGCCTCTCGTGGGAAAATGAATTTTGTAGTTTGCCCGGTACCCTCTCTGGGAAATGTTGCATCAATAAATGTGCACATTGAAAGAGCATATAACCCATCAAATCACACCACCACGCTTACTCTCTCCTTTACATCACCACTCAACTAGAACACAGAGATACTATGACACCATTCGGTATAACTGTTCCCATACTAACACCGCTTACTCCACATCAATCTATGTAAACACTGCTGGTTTCACACCCCCAGCCAGGCGTTTTCCTCAGGCCTAACGCAGCCACATCCGTCCTGGATAAATCCTGCCTGAACGAACACATTATCCTGATCTCTCAACCACCACATCTGCCGCTAAGAAGCAGCTATTACACAAGTACCGCACGAGCTGCACACATACCCGGTGCTCACACGCACCTTTTGACTCTCCCTACTCTCTCTACTGATCTGAACTTCGGTTCCCAAGGACGTTCAACCTACCAGCGCCTTCAGACCATACCAATGGTATATAAGGCGCTATATAAGTGCAAAATAACAATAACAATAACAATATAGCGGTTGCACGGTGTGAAACCAGTAGCACAGAAGAAACTGCTGCAAATTCAATGTTCAATGCAATTCATGGTGGCATTTCATGTACATCACTCAAGCTCATCCCTGACGCATACATTCTTGCCCACATACAGGTGATGCAGGCTATCCCCTGAAGAGGTGGCTCCTTACACCAGTCCGAAACCCACAGAACCAGCATGAGGAGGACTTCAACCATGCCCATTCCCGTACGCGTGTAGTGATCGAGCAAGCTTTTGGCCTACTGAAGGCACGTTTCCGCTGCATCAGCAGGTCTGGCGGGGCACTCCTGTACCGGCATGAGAAGGTTGCAATGGTCGTCATGGCATGTGTCATGCTACACAATATGTGCGTCAGAAGAAATGTGCCCCTGCCTCCTGACGTAGATTTGCTACCACCTGACGATGAGGATGATGAGGGTGGGGATGGGGCACCACCTCAAGGAGGCAGCGATGCACAGGAGGGGCGTGTCATGCGTCAGACTCTCATTGACCAATGCTTCTAGCACACACAGCGTATGCGTGTCACATGGAGACGGCACTCGGCGCACTGTGTGTGTGTGGGACATGCACACTGTGGACTCTACAACAATGTAGCACATGGACGCAATAAAGATGTCAACACATTTGGTTTGTGGTAATGATAAATGTGTATTGCAACAGTGTTATCTTGTGACACACCCCCTCCCCCCTCCCACCTCCCCCCTGCACACCCCAACACACCCCCTCCCCCCTCCCACCTCCCCCCTGCACACCCCAACACACCCCCTCCCCCCTCCCACCTCCCCCCTGCACACCCCAACACACCACCTCCCCCCTGCACACCCCAACACACCCCCTCCCCCCTGCACACCCCAACACACCCCCTCCCCCCTCCCACCTCCCCCCTGCACACCCCAACACACCCCCTCCCCCCTCCCACCTCCCCCCTGCACACCCCAACAATGGTGCAGTAGTGTCCGTGCTACAAGGTGCGGAGTAGTCCTGCTGAACAGGCAAGTCAAGGATGTGTATCCCCTCCCATGGCCCCTGGGGCACCCCTGGCCGTGCTGCGGAGAGTGCGCCCAGATCTACGGACGGGGCTGCTCTGTGCTGAGCTGGTGGTTGATGAGGCTCCACGCCCCACATCCGGTCGCATGTCCCTGATGGTGTGCACAAGTTCACTGAGTTCATTGCGCACAGCCGCTAGCTCAGTGCATATACTCCTTGTGGAGTTCTCTATGGCAGCTGTGACACGGTCAGCTGACCGCTCCATGGCATCCCTTGGCCCACCACACTGTGCCACATGTGCATTGAGGAGGTCAGTCAGTTGTTGCTGCCGTGTTGCAATGTCCTGTAGTGCCTGCTGGTTCTGCTGGCCTATGGCCAGTGCCATTTGCATCTCCGGTGCGATGCCCACCTCAGGCTGGGGGGATGGGGTGGCTGGCCATTCGTCGGAGTCGGACTGCCCCTGTGTGGCATCCGCCTGCAGGGGGCTTAGGGAAATTGCGGGGGAATGTGGATGGGCAGTGGGCCCTTCAACATCAATGTCCTCAATGCTGGCTGGCCCGCTGTCAGAGTCTGCCGCTATGGCTGCACTCTCCCCAAGGGTGCTGCTTGCGGCAGAGGCTGTCCCCTCAGTGGCCACAACTAGTGGCATGTCTGCTGCTGCTGCTGTGTCTGTGTCAGCAGTAGTGGGGGCTGGCACTTGCCTGTCCTCTACCCCAGGCAGGGTTGGTGGCTGCCGGTGGCTTCCCTTCCGGACGGCTGGGGTGGATGCCTGCGGGCTGGCCATTCTGGAGGAACAGGATGCGGTGTTGCCCTCTTCCTGGGGCTCTGTGTCGGAATCTGTGGTGGAGCAAAGGAGGGATGTGTTATTGATGGGTCCGCGGACATTGGACGTGCATTAGGGGATGACATCTATACAGTCGGTGCATGCAGCGCATTTCATACAGGTTTGGTGGCTTTTGTGTGGAGGTAGCATGGTGCTATGTGTGTTCCAGCAGTTAGGGTGTGCATGCTGCTTGTTTGCAGGGTGGTGTTGGGATGTGTCTGTGCACGTTCACCTGTCGATGTGTTGCATGTGCACTATGGGGCGACTGGGTACTTCGCACAGTGGGGCTTTGTTGAGTGTGGCATGCATAGCTCTGGCCACCTACCTGCGTCTCCTGGGGTCGGCACTCCTCTCTCCATGGCTCCGACACCTTCAATGCTCTCCATCCCTATGGTGGATGCGCATATTTCCTCCCACGCCTGGAGCTTGATAGGTGATTCTGAGCCTCCGCCAGTTGACATGGCTAGGTTGCGGTTCGCCGAAATGATGCTACGGACACGGAGCCTCAGATCATCCCAGCGCTTGCGGCACTGCTGGGCTGTGCGGGGTGCGGCCCCCACTGCACTCACTCGCTGTGCCACTAGGGCCCATATCGCCTTCTTCTTCATGATAGCCGCCCTTGTCATCTGTGTCGAGAATACGACTTCCGCATTCTCTTGCAGGGTCTCTGCCAGCATGTTGAGTTCCTCCTTGGTGAAGCGGTCTTGGCGCTGCCTGTCACATGCCTTTTTTACAACATTGGGCATGTTGGATGTGGTTTTGGGGTGGGTGATGGGTGTGGATGGTTATGGGGGCCGGATGAGGTATGGTAGCGGAGGATGGCGATGGATAGTGTTTTTAAAGATGGCCGCCATGCCATTTCCCGTTCCTGCGCGATGGCGCTATTTCCGCTTCCGCCTATTTACGGTGACCGCTAACTGCGGTGACCGCTAAGTACGGTGACCGCTATGGTGTGCGTGGCGGTAGTGCTCCATGGACGGTGTGCGATGGCGGTAAGGGCCGTTTTTGGCCCATTAGCGCCATGGCGTACTTTACGTTTCCGCCATGGCGTAAAGCACGTGCCCGATGGGTCGGAATTAGGTGCTATTTACGTCTTCGCTACTCGGCGTTAACGTAATTTACGCCATGGCGGTAATTTACGGAACTTACCGCCAGGGTCGTAATGAGGCCCAATGGCCTAACACACATACATCCCATACTATGACTGAGCACACAACTGTCATGCACAGATGACTGACATTCAATGACGTGTGCAATCATGTGCATCATTAGTGAGCCTCTATTTCTTGCAGCATGTGGACTTATGACCTCTACATCGACTAACCTAACCTGAATGCAGGCATATGTGTTGCCATAATCCTCTAACTCCCATCCCCACATCGTGCTCGGACAGATACGTGGTTAGTCACACTCACATGTATCTCAACAATGTGTGAGGAGAGTGTGAAATGGACATGACCAGTGTGTACTTTTATGGCCACTGCTCCATTGACACTCCAAGTGTGGAATGTACATCACTGAAACATCTATTGGCCAGCCACTGCTATTCCTGTCTGGAATACGATACGGCCTCATGCATCTTTGCACTGACACTGTCACTCGTACATGTCCAACAGCAGCCATGACCATAGAATAGATGACTGTAACATCATCCACACCTTGGTATTATTCTATGTGAGCGGGGACATCATTTCACCAAAATGATAGGGTTCGCAGAAGTGACATCACATGAACCGTGAAGTCTGATGACATCACCGACAGTGATGTCACTGGACCACACCCCCCAAGTTACATCATGGGAATGATCACCATGAACTTTAACGCCTTGACAAAACAGGAAGTGGCATCACATAGCATTGTTCCTCAATACAATAAGAAAAAAATGGTTATGATATCATTGTAATATGATGTACATTTCATATTTCAATGGATCAGCATATGTAGCATTAATATCAGTGTGTATAGGCCCATATTACCAAATTACTTTGAATGTAAGCAGACATACAACACAAAAACCTGGACTTCTGCACATCACTCAAGCTAAACTGTAAACAGATAGAGCATTTCGAAGATGTCTAAACCCCAAAGCGCAGACATCCAGTGCCTGCCAAGTGTCTGGCCACAGACTGGTAACAGCAACAGACCAACACATGTCCAACCAGAAAAATGATGGGCTTAAGAGTTGCCTAGAGTACTGCCAGTGGGCATGAATGATTAACCCACAGGTTTGTTAGATGGGAGATAGAGGGAAGGATGTGTTGCAGGTCACAGCAATTGCAGGTTTTTGTTTTTATTTTAAAATCTAAACAGCAGCAACAGCAGCTCCATGGAATCACCCCTAGAAAGGGCCCATTCTTTTTCTTTAGTCCATTATATCTTGCTTAATGCCAAACTTCACCAGCTTCTAAGCACTTGAAGAGGAACTGAACCCATTTTGTACTGCATCCTCGTGTTCCAAAGCAAGTGTGTTGCCCCTGAGCTATTCTTCCAAATAAATATATTTTGTTGATTGAGGAAGCAACAGATGGTTTACTTCAAAGGCGGTGGGCAACTTCAGGTAAATTAATTATCTCACCTTGCGTCTATCTACAGTGTGCCTGTGATGCAGGTCTGGCAGGTCTGTGTCATGTCACACAGTGCCCAAGAGGATTGGTGGCAGAAGCCACTGAGGCACAACCGTCTCATCACAGGACCAGTGGCTCACTTGATGTACAAAGCAGACAATGAGATTTGCGTTCATGCTGTGCTGCCACTGAGTACTACATGCTGCACTTACTCATTCCCAGCTTACTAGACCTAGCCCCCATAGGCTTCATGTTGCTACAGTACTGGGTATGATCTGCACAGACAGCCCCACCTCTGAACCCAACCATTCAGGCATGCTTCACTAATGGACTGCCAACCTTTTCTCCAGCTAATGAGATCTAGATTCCAGGTAAAAATAAAAAAAAGCTGTGGCACATTTATATACATTTACAAATGCCTTTTTCAGATGCAACACAGATATCTGGTCTTGGGACTGCCTCCTTGTCTAGTGGCCCAGGAGTTGCAAGGACAGGTCTAGGGGTAGCAGACGGGGAGTCAGGGGTAGCAATTGCTACCCATGACACTTCGCAAATGACATCCCTGCATGTGAGTCATGGTGCGCATTCACAATGCACTATCCACAGGCATGAATGACGTTGTGAATTTGTCCAATGAAACGTGGCTTGCATTATATCGCCACACATAGGTGTATTGTTGCAGCAGGGAAATCATGTATACAGTGATGTGTACTGTAAGATCAATGTGAACTAAACAGAGACACCATGTGTTAGGGAGAATTCTCATAAATGTGCTAATTCCCTTCACCTTAGAGACCCCCAGCAACTTTGCTGGATTTTGAGGACTTGATTTTTTTACCTGGAAAGAGTGTGAGCCTTTTTTCCCATTTTTTCATGCATTTTGTTTTGTGTTTTACACTTGTGTTCTTTGATTATGGAGTTTTAGACAACTCCATAGGCATCATCTTTTCATGTGTGTTACAGAGCACCTTCCGTGCAGTGACACAGGGATGTCTTTTAGACTTCCCAAAGGTTTAAATACCTTCTCTGGGATGAACTACCCATTCCCAGAGAATGTAAAGTGAAATTGACTTTACTAGTCTTTCCAAATTCTTAGACCCAGCACACACCATCTTACAATGGAGTGCTGGAGGGCTTACATAGTATCCCATGTGTCTAAATACTCGTGAAGCAGTCAAATGCTACCCTTTCCTACTGAAAAGGCTGGTGGCAGTGGTTTTACAACAAACTACCATGATTTTTCTCAACCGCGAACACCAGTAGCTAAAAATCACGGGAGCCATGTTTTTCAAGATGGCGCCTTAAGCCCCTTTGTTTAAACAGGTCCAGGTCTTCCTTTTTCATTGTTTCTTTTTGGAAAGGTCCTTCTAGAGTTTGTGTCTGTGTGCCAAACCAGGTTTGGTCCCTTTCTTCGTGTGCCTTTTGACGGGCTTCAGGACTGAAGACCGCCTCTGCCGTCTGAGTGTCTGGGGTGGGCAAGAAGTGAGGGAGGTGGCAGAAACTCCCTGTGCTTAGTCTCCTAGGAGACTTGAATGCACTCTGGTGTGATTGGCTGGCTGACTGTCCAGCAAGGACAGCCACCCTGCTGGGTGAGTGACAGCTATGCTGGAATGAAAGGGAGAGAACTGTTTAAAAGGCGAGTTTCTTGGACTGGAAAGGAGAGTCCACTGGAATGAAAGAACCAAAAAAGAGCTGAAAGAGGATGGCTGATGCAACTCCTGGACCGTTGGTTTGCCCGGTGAAGCCCTGATGCAGGTCCGAATTGCCAAGTTCATCTCGACAGAGAAACGCCTTCAAGGACAAATTCTTCCCTTGAGTTGGTGGGACCAATAAACTGGTAAGCCACCTGGATACCATTTTCAGGGCTGGTTAGGATTAACCAGGGAGAGTGACACCAGCTTGTGTGCTTGAATTACAGCTACTGGAACTGAAGTGACTCCATCTTGTCAGCATTTTCCAATGATCCCGTGCAGTGCAGGAGTCCCCTGACGTCCTCCCTCTTCTCCCCACGACTGAGGCTCAGGAAAAGCGAGATCTGCAAGACTTGCCAGGAACCAACGTCTTCAGCTGCATTTTGTTCTTCATATTAAGGTACTGTGCCAACCCGACTGAGAGAACGCCACTATCGCTGTGAAAGTTTGGAAACTTTCCCAACTTGCAGGCCTAATTAGCTTGGGACCCAGCATATGATTCTTTTTCGTCTAAACTACTTCTGAGAACTTTTGCAAAGACTTTACCGTTTACTACAAGAACTGCTCTTTCCTATCCAAGACACTAGTCCATTGACTTTGGCCTAGGCCTATTGAACTGAATTGAATCCTCTTGTGAACTGAAATTATTTGCACTGCCTAAGAAAGTATTTATGATCTATTCTACTTAACTTGTGCCTTTTACTACCATTGAAAGTAACTGAAGTGCCATTTTGCTCCTACTTCAAAGGAGCCTAACTTGTTCAGAAACTTATTGGTTCAGTACTGAAATGTGTGTATGTGTATAATATTAAGTTGCCTACTTCTAGTGAATGTTTTCTAAATGATTGTGTAATAAATGAATAAGTGTTTTGCCAAGAAACCTTGAGTATACGTGTCTACTTGAACCACTGTGATTGAAAGACCTCTGTGTAACTTCTTGTACTGCTCACATTCACGCTCGAGATAAGCCTGGCTGCTCAGCTCGCTACCACAAACTGTGTGGTACAGACTTATACCAAAGGTTGGTTAGGCTTACACCTGTAGTCCTAATTGTATGTGGTGGTCCCAGAGGGTACTGCATGCACTTCTGTCTAACCGTGGTGGCAAGCGGTGGGATAAAGTATAGTTGTTACATTGAGAGTGCTGTTCTTACTTTTGGTCAAATAACCTTCACAAGGCTAAGCACCACTAGAAAAGCAATTGTTTTATAATGCCAGATATGGATAACTTCAAACAGGAAGCGCTGATCAATCTTACATTAGATCAACTGTGTAAAGTCGGGTCTCTATCTGTTAAAGGCGAGAAAAATGAATTGATTGAGAAATTGTTGAATCGTCAAAGACTGGAAGGTAGAGCTATAGCCCCTACCCCTTCAGCAAATGTGGATATGTGTTGATGAGGATGATAATGATTCAGAATCCAACTCTAATGTTATTGATGAGCTAGAAGAGCCAGAGTGGTCTCAGGATGTGAGACCCACTGCACCTCTATCTGCTTAAGCCCTCAACCTGTAGCCACAGGGACCCTACCGGGTCCAGTACTGAGTCTAGAATGTGTCTCTTTTGAAAAAAATAGACTTGAGTTAGAGTTCAAAAGAATCCAGATGCAAACTGACAGTAAACATCAAGAAATCAGACTCAGAGAAATGGAAATGCATCATGCTCTTGAAATGAAGAAATTGTCTCTTGAAAATGGTTCTATCCCAGAGTCTTCTAGGTCTTCCAGTCCTAAGAGACCTTGCATGCCTAACGAAGCTGTGAGTATGTATGAGGTGAGATTTGATATTTTGGATTGGTTGGCTACTTTTGAATATAACTATGGGATTCAGGGTTTCACATGGAATCAGTTGAGTCCTTGGCTTTTGTCTAGGCTCCCCCAGGTTGCACCTGATGCTGTAATGGAGGTGGGGGGACTTGGAAGATTGGAGTATGAAAATGTGAAGCTAGCTCTGATAGCTAGATTTGGGAAAACTCCTTCTCAGTACCTTAAGAGGTTTAGGACACTGGAAAAGCATGATGGTACTTCTTGGGCTACCTGGGTATGTGAATGTTTGAAGAACTTAGATGGTTGGATAAAGGGTTACAGAGTTAACTCTTTTGAAGGAATTAGAAATCTATTTTTGTTGGAATCTATGTTTGATACCTGCTCTCCTGAGCTGAGACTGCACTTGGCTGACTCTAAGTAAATTTATCCAAAGAAGTTAGCAAAGGCTGCTGACTTGTGGGTTGCCAACAGGGCTACTCACAAGGATTCTGGGGCAACTCAGAAGAAGGATGATGGGATGCAGCAAAAGAAAGAGGACAAGGATAATTCTAATACCTTAAATCCAAAAGAGGGCCCCAAACATAAGAAGGGTAAGCCACATGGGAAACCAAATCCGGCTAGTGAAACCTCTTGTGCCAAACCAGAGGGAGGTCAGCAGAAACCCCCATTTGTCAAAACATTTGTAAATTGTTATGCTTGTGGGTCTACTGACCATGTGAAAGGGGATCCCAGATGCAAGGGTAAACCTTCAAGGGTCCACATTGTCTCCTTATCCTTCTCCCCAGAGGAAGAAGTACATATGATAAGTGGTAACTTTCAAGTACTGGCTGAAGACCCCATTGGAGTTCCTGCCAGTGTTTCTTTAGTGTCCTTGGGTCTGTGGGAACAGCAGAATTTAGATGTCTATAAATCAATTCCAGATAACACAAAAGAATATTACAAGGACTGTGTATTTGTAAATGGTCAGGAGACCCCTGTCATTAGAGACACTGGGGCCACTGTTACAGTAGTGGATACATCTTTTTTCAAGGTTGGGAATGTTGCTAAGGCACCCAAAAGCCTCACTAAACTTGCTGGAGGCCCTTTCCAAATGCTTCATAGACTACCAGCTCTCATCCAGTGCAACAACATGACTGTCATATCTGTTAGTGTGCAAAGTGAGGTGCCTGTGAGAGTCCTGTTAGGGATTGACTTAAAAACTCTTGGAGTTGTATCAAGAACCCCCAGGCCTCCCAGTAAGAGGAAGGAAAAAGGAGCAGGCAAGGAGGGCCAGGGAGAGTACCTTAGATGGCTCTCCAGAGGATGTTACAGAAGAATCTATAACACCCAGCCCACAGGAATTACTAACTGTTATTTCTAAGAAGGATGAGACAAAGGGGAAACCCAAAGACTCAAGGAAAAAGCCAGACAGCACTCCTTACTACCAAGAAGGATATCCCCGAGAGAACTGTCCAAAGTCGAACCTGTGACTGCTCCACCAGCTGAGGCTGAGTGTGAGGAACAACCAGGAAAGGTTGAATCTGCTGCTGAGGATTCAGATCTGTAAGATGACCTTATCCATGTTGGAGATCTGGATCCTAAAGACCATCCTGAGCTGCAGTATTTACTGGCAGAAGGTGGCCCCTGTAGGGCAGACTACAGCAGAGGCCAGAGAGAGTGTCTTACTCTTGAAGGTCTTCGCCAACAGGCAGCTTCCCAGCTGGACGTACAAGAGCCAGGGAAGCATACGTTATACTGGGAAGATGGCCTCTTCTACAGTGAACCAACTGAGCCTATCCCAGGGGACTATAGAAGACTTGTAGTGCCTCTAGAAACACCAGTTCCTACAGTTAGCCCATGCGATTCCTTTGGCTGGTCACTTGAGCTTCAAGAAGACCAAGGAAAGGCTTTCTCTATATTTCTCCTGGCATAAGTTGGGGTCTGATGTAGATGAATTATGTAGGAGCTGTCACACTTGTCAGACATTTGGCAAGAGTGGAGCCAAGATGGTGCCTCTCCCAGTGGTGGGAGTCCCCTTTGAGAGGGTAGGAATCAACATTGTTGGTCCCTTAAACCCTCCAACCTCTTCAGGCAATTGATTTATATTGGTTGTAGTAGACCATGCAACTAGGTATCCTGAAGCTATACCTATGAGGACTGTTGCAGCCCAGGCTGTTGCTAAGGACCTACTTGGTATTTTTGCCAGCGTAGGTTTTCCGAAGGAAGTCATCTCTGACAGGGGATCAAATTTGATGTCCTTCTACATGCAGGCCATGTGGGAAAACTGTGGAGTGACTTACTAGTTCTCAACTTCCTACTATCCACAGGCAAATGGGTTGGTAGAGAGGTTTAGCCGTACTATGAAGAGCATGATAGGTGCTTTAGAGGAACCCCTTAGAAGAAAGTGGGACCTTCTACTGCCATGCCTTCTATTTGCTTAAAGAGAAGTCCCTCAGGAAGGAGTTGGATTTAGTCCTTTGAGCTTCTCTATGGACATCCAGTTAGAGGTCCATTGGCCCGAATTAAGGAGGGGTTGGAGAGTGCTGCTTCTCCCAAGCCAGTGAGAGTCACTGACTATGTGTTAAATCTCCAGAGGAGAATGGCACACATGATGACAGAAGCCTCTGATAACTTAAAAGCAGGTCAGGCTCTGATGAAGCATGGGCATGACAAGAAGACCAACATGAGTTTACACAAGACCAGCAAGTTTTAGTTATGATACCTACAAGGCATAGGGCCTTATAGGACAAATGGATAGGACCCTTCAAGGTTGTGGGAAAACTTGGAGAGGTCAACTATCCGCTGGACTTAGGCAATCCTAAGGAGGCCCCCAGGGTTTTTCACACCAACCGTCTAAAAGCCTATGTCTCAAGACCAGAAGTGTGAGCTTTGCTTCTAGCTTCAGCTCAAGAGGAGGAAGAGTTTGAATCTCTACCTGATCTCCCCAGGGGACAACCTTTAGATGAGAAAATAGAAGGAGTTAATCTCTCTTCTAATCTGACACTGGAACAACAGGAGGAGTGCAAGTTTCTGTTAAATCAGTTTGCCTCCCTGTTTTCAATAACACCAGGCTTGACCCCTTGGGGCCAACATGATATTCTCACTGGTGACTGTTTATCTGTTTAAAGCAGAGGTTACATGATGTCAGACCATGTAAGAGCTCACATAAAGGAAGAGGTCAACAAGATGCTTGATCTCAGGGTAATATAACCCTCTACCAGTCCATGGTCTAGTCCAGTTCAACTAGTAACAAAGACAGAATCCAAGGAGTTGAGATAGGGCTCGAAATGCAGTCACTAAGACTGATGCCCATCCTTTACCTAGAACCAATGAACTGGTTGACAAACTTGGTTCAGCCAAGTACCTCAGTACCTTTGACCTAACGCCAGGCTATTGGCAAATAGCCCTGACAGACCATGCCAAGGAGAAAACTGCATTTTCAACCCCAGCAGGCCTCTACCAGTTTAAAGTAATGCCTTTTGGATTAAAGAATGCACCTGCAACATTCCAAAGGGTGGTTAATCAAGTTCTGAATGGGATGGAGGACTTCTGCATGGCATACTTGGATGACATTGCAGTGTTCAGCTCTACTTGGAAAGAACATGTTGACCACTTAGGATATGTTTTGCAGGCTCTTGAGCAGGCCCATCTGACCATGAAGGCAAGTAAATGTCAAATTTGTCAGAGCAAAGTGGTCTACCCTGGACATGAGGAAGGAGGAGGTGAAATCAGGCCATTGCCTAGCAAAGTACAAGCTGTACAAGAATGGGCCACCCCTACTACTCAAACCCAAGTGAGATCCGTCCTAGGTCTCAATGGTTATTATAGGAACTTCATAGAGAACTATGGGTCCATAGCTTCTCCCTTGAATGTGATCTACTCACCCACATTTCCTAAAACGGTCAGATGGAATGAGGAGTACACCAAGGCATTTGAAGGACTTTAGAAAACCCTTTGTCAAGCTCCAGCTTTAAGAGCTCCTGACTACAGCCACACTGTCATTGAGCAAACAGATGCTTCCAATACAGGTATAAGTGCAGTTCTGAGTCAGCTGGATGAGAAAGGTAGGGAGCACCCCATCTGCTTCATCAGCAGAAACTTAAAGGAACCAGAAACAAGGTGAGAAACCATTGAAAGATAATGTTTTGCTATTGTGTGGTCACTGAAGATGTTTAGAAGAATACTTGTATGGATCTACTTTTGTGATTCAGACTAACCACCAACCCTTTTGATGGTTAATGTAGATGACGGGGGAAAATCCTAAGTTGTTAAGATGGTCAATCAGCCTACAGGGGTTTTATGTTTCCATTGAACACAGGTCAGGGTTGATTCACCAAAATGCTGATGGTCTCTCCAGAATGTTTAACCAACTGGAGAAAGGTGATTCATCCAGGGGTGGATTAAATCCTCCTGTCCCTTAGTCTGGAGGGGATGAGTGTTAGGGAGAATTCTCATGAATGTGCTAATTCCCTTCACCTTAGAGATCCCCAGCAACTTTGCTGGAGTTTGAGGACTTGATATTTTTACCTGGAAAGAGTGTGAGCCTTTTTTCCCACAATTTCATGCCTCTTGATGTGTGTTTTACACATGTGTTCTTAGATTATGGAGTTTTAGACAAATCCATAAGCATCATCTTTTCATGAGTGTTACACAGCACCTTCAGTGCAGTGACACAGGGATGTCTTTTAGACTTCCTAAAGGTTTAAATACCTTCTCTGGGATGCACTACTATTTCCCAGAGAATGTAAAGTGAAATTTACTTTCCTAGTCTTTCCAAATTCCTAGACCCAGCACACACCATCTTACAATGGAGTGCTGGAGGGGTTACATAGTATCCCCTGTGTCTAAATACCTTGAAAAGGCTGGTGGCAGTGCTTTTACAACGAACTACCACAATTTTTCCCGACCGCGAACACAGATACATAAAAATCATGGGAGCCATGTTTTTCAAGATTGCACCTTAAGCCCCTTTGTTTAAACAGGTTCCGGTCTTCTTTTTTTGCCGTTTCTTTTTGGAAAGGTCTTTCTAGAGTTTGTCTCTATGCGTCAAACCAGGTTTGGTCCCTTTGTTCGTGTGCCTTTGGCGGGCTTCAGGACTGAAGACCGCCTCTGGGGTCTCAGTGTCTGGGGTGGGCAGGAAGTGAGGGAGGTGCCCGAAACTCCCTGTGCTTAGTCTCCTAGGAGACCCGAATGCACTCTTGTGTGATTGGCTGGCTAACTGTCTGGCAAGGACAGCCACCCTGCTGGGTGAGTGACAGCTAGGCTGGAATGAAAGGGAGAGAACTGTTTAAAAGGCGAGTCTCTTGGACTGGAAAGGAGAATGGACCACTGGAACGAAAGAACCGAAGAAGAGCTGGATGATGACAGCTGCTGCAACTCATGCACCATTGGTTGGCCCGGTGAAGCCCTGCTGAAGGTCGTAATTGCGAAATTCATCTCGACAGATAAGCCCCTTCAAGTACGACTTCTTCCTTTGAGTTGGTGGGACCAATCAACTCATAAGCCACCTGGATACCATTTTCAAGGCTAATTAGGATTAACCAGGGAGAGGGACACCAGCTTGTGTGCTTGAATTACATCTACTGGAACTGAAGTGACTCCATCGTGTCAGTGTTTTCCGATGATCCCGTGCAGTGTAGGAGTCCCCCGACGTCCTCCCTCTTGTCCCCATGACACTGCCTGACACTCTTTTTCACCACTTAGCAAGCCCCGCCCAACTGGTGCCTTCCTGCTTGCCGCTCTTTTTCACCACTTAGCAATCCCCGCCCACCTGGTGCCTTCCTGCTTCCTGCTCTTTTCATCACTTAGCAACACACGCCCACCTGGTGCCTTCCTGCTTGCCGCTCTGTTTCCCTACTAAGGAGCCCTCCAGCTTATTTTCCTTTGCAGATGGGGAGCAGGTGCAAGTGGATCTAGGTCACCTGGCCTAAGCCCCGCCCACCTGGTGCCTTCCTGCCTGCCGCTCTTTTTCATCACTTAGCAAGCCCCGCCCAACTGGTGCCTTCCTGCTTGCCGCTCTTTTTCAGTACTTAGCAAGCCCCACCCACCTGGTGCCTTCCTGCTTCCTGCTCTGTTTCACCACTTAGCCAGCCATGCTCACCTGGTGCCTTCCTGCTTGCCGATCTGTTTCCCTACTTAAGGAGTCCTCCAGCTTCTTTTCCTTTGCAGATGGGGAGCAGGTGCAAGTGGATCAAGGTCACCTGGCATAAGCCCCGCCCACCTGGTGCCTTCCTGCCTGCTGCTCTTTTTCACCACTTAGCAAGGCCCGCCCACCTGGTGCCTTCCTTCACCATTACCGTTGTTAGGCAGAAACCTGTGCAGTTCCCTCTGGGACCACTGCAAAAGATTTAAGACTACAGGTGTTGGCAGTAAACCCACTTGGTAGCAGTCTGTACCACACAGATTCACTTGGTAGCTGTGGCTGAGCAGTCAGACTTCCCTCAAGAAGAGTTAGGCAGTATACAGAGTATTCACAATAGGTCAAAAGAACACAGTAGAACAAGTAAACACTGCCCAGAGCTTGGTGTAAAAGAGATATAATTATTTATTTAAAACCACATCTAGTAAAACACACAGGCACTAATGTTAAGCAGTTCAAAAACACGGTCACTAAAAGATATACACTCCCTTAAAAGAATATTAGACAATTCTTAAGTAAAGCCCCACTTATTTTCAGACAGCGGTGAGCGCTTAACGCAGATGGCACTCTAATAATTCGTTTTAAAAAGGGAGAGAAAAGCAGAGTATAATTTGAAACAGATCCCAACACTTTCACAAGAACACAACAAGAGAGGAAGGCAAAGTAAAACCGTGAAGTTAGAGTTCAGAAGGCCGGATCCACTTTAAGAGGATCAGAACGAAATGTGTCCAAGGTCATATGGTTGAAGTGCACAAAAGTCTTGAAAAGGTTCAGAAAGAGTTGGACCAAAGAAAGGGACCAGTTAGATGGTCAAGGTGGCCAGCCCAGTCCAGAAGGTTAAGGGATTATTATTACCTTGTAGCAATCTTTAGAAAGGGAGGCCTGGCGGACACGGTACCTTAAAGTGGTGAGAATACTCCAGCGGGGGCAGTTGTTCCTGGCAGCAGGTGCAAGTCGGTGCTTCGTCCGGGGGAAGAGAGGATCTCGTCGGGGAGGAAGACAGGAGTCCATTGCACTGCCAGGGAAGAAACCAGCCGCGGAGTTCTCAGGTAAAAGAAGCAGCCCTTTTATTTGCGGTTCAGTGGTAAGTGGCTATCTGGTTGCCGGGGTGCTTGGCATGGGCAATTCGACCACAAGACGTCCTGGGATGCGAGGAAAAGAAGGTAAACTGGTTGTGCCCACCAGTCAGGGGAAGAAGCCTCTCCAGCCAGGAGATCTTCTCTGTCGTCGGGAAGTGGTGAGTCGGTTCCGCAGGGCTCCACCGGTGGTGTTGTCGTGGTAGGTTGGCTCAGCTTCTCCCTCGTCGGATTCTCAGGTCCTGTGGCGACTTCTGAAGTTCCAGTCCCCAAAGCCCTGCTTTTATGCAGCACACCCCCATTCACTCAGCCTAGCTGTCAATCAAACATGCTAAGTGGGGAGCCGGCCGGCTCACCACTTGGGCCAATCACACAAGAGTGCGACTTGAGTTACCAAGGTAACTCAGTCCAGGGTGCCTAAACCCCCTCCCACACCTCCTGTGGTACCCAGACAGAGTGGCACCACTTTTGGAGGCTTCTGTGGAGAAGCCCGCCAAAAAGTGGAACAAAGGGCTCAACTTGGGTTGGAGTCACAGAAGAGAACACAAACGCCATTTTAGAATCGAGTCCTGGCAAAAAATACCAACCGGCGAATTAATATAAAATAAATAAACCAGCGGTATGTTCGAGGCTATGAGAATTAAATAATTAAAGTTGGTAGCCTCGAACAATGGGAAAATCCCATAGGGATATATTCGCGGTCGAATATAAAAAGTAGTATCCACTGCCACCAGCCAAAACTCGATCAGGGGGGACGGAGACGTGCCCCCTCGACTAACAGACCCCGGGGCAATCGAATTGCCCCGACCAGTACGTCCACAATATGATGGTTTGTACTGGTGTCTGTTCATAATTTGGGACTAGTAAAGCCAATGGTGACTTTACATGCCCTGGGAGACAGCAGTCAGTCCCAGGGTATGGAGTCTATGGTGGGGTGTCACTATGACACCCCTGTGTCACTGCACAGAGGGTGCTGTGTAACACACATAGTAAAAACACATGAGACCCTATGGAGTAAAGGAGCCCATAGACCACATTAGCAGTCAAAGGAACACCATAAATCAGGTCCAAGAGTGGGAGAAAAAGAGTCTCACTCTTGGCAGGAGAAAAAAACAAACTCCAGAAATCCAGCAAAGCTGCTGGGGGACTCACTAGGTTAGGAAATTCAGCCTAAAGAGAGAATTCTCCCTAACAACCGTCTTGTGGCCAATGCTGGATTTGACTTTTATGGACTTCATTCATTCACTGTGAGTCACTCTTTCTCAACTCTCATGCTGGACTTCCTTTGCATCTTGCACTCATGGTGGCCCTAAATCATGCTATTCCCATCTTTATCTTGTATCCTGGCTTGCAACATTATGTGTTACTACTGACTTCTGCAATTGTATTCGCTCTCCACTCTTGCTTCTCCACTCTTTTTGACTGCTTACTCTCTGTTCTCTCCTCCTTTCCCTTCTCCCTTTTCCTATCTCCTCCCCTTACTTTCTTCTATGCACTTACTCTATCAGAATTTTCCCTGGACCTAATATGATAGCAACCTCGTCTGTTTCCTCCACCCTCTCATAACTGTTTTTTTCCTCCCCACCACCCCCCCAGCACTATCTGAAATGTCGTCAGGCCTAGTATGATAGTCGCTTGTTTTGTTCCGCCCCTCCCTTTCTGCACCCCTCTCCGTCACCTTTTGTTTTCCTCCGGCTCTACCAGAAATGTCGTCAGGCCTAGTACGGTAGTCACCTGTCTGTTTCCATTTCCTTCCCACTCACCCCTCCCTTCCTTATCTATGTCTTAGCTCTTGCACTATCTGAAATGTCGTCAGGCCGAGTACGATAGTTAATTTCACATCCTTACTGTTCATGGCCTGTAAGAATGTCATTGTATTTCCCCTTGTTCCCTCCCTTGCCTTGAAGCGCTTTGAAACACATTGTGTATAGGCGCTATATAAATAAATGATTATATCATATCATGACTGAGGCTCAGGAACAGTGAGATCTGCAGGACCTGCCAGGAAGCAACGTCTTCCGCTGCATTTTGTTCTTCATATTAAGTTACTGTGCCAACCCGATTGAGAGAACACCACTCTTGCAGTAAAAGTTTGTGAAACTTTCCCAACTTGCAGGCCTAATCAGCGTGTTACCCCACATATGATTAATTTTCTTCTAAACTTCTTCTAAGAACTTGTGCAAAGACTTTAGTGTTTACGACAAGAACTGCTCTTTCCTATCCAAGACACTAGTCCATTGACTTCGGCCTAGGCCTATTGAACTGAATTGAGTCCTCTTGTGAAATGAAACCATTTGCACTGCGGAAGAAAGTATTTATGTTCTGTTCTACTTAACTTGTGCCTTTTACGACCATTGAAAGTAACTAAAGTCCCATTTTGCTCCTACTTCAGGGAAGCCTAACTTGTTCAGAAACGTATTGGTTCAGTACTGAAGTGTGTTTGTGTATAATATTAAGTTACCTCCTTCTAGTGAATGTTTTCTAAATGATGGTGTAATAAATTAATAAGTGTTTTACCAAGAAACATTGAGTATAAGTGTCTACTTGAACTTCTGTGATTGAAAGACCTCTGTGTAACCTCTTGTACTGCTCACATTCACTCTTGAGATAAGCCTGGCTGCTCAGTTCGCTACCAAAAACTGTGTGGTACAGACTTATATCAAAGGTTGGTTTGGCTTACACCTGTAGTCCTAATTGTATGTGGTGGTCCCAGAGGGTACTGCATGCAACTATGTCTAACACCATGCAACCGCCTCCTGAATGCAGAACATGTGATATCGTCTATATCCATGAATGGCTGAGGATGACCCCAGCCAACTGTACCAACATTTTTACAAAATATCATGAGGAAATAGAAGCACATATGCAATGCACATTAGGCACTCACCTGATGTGGCTGCATAGGTGTCCATGCCTCCCACAACAACCACCTGCTCACTACTGATGAGTCTACTGGCAACCTCTTCAAATGGAGTCAGCTCCTCCTCCTATTCTGGTGGTCTACCTCTAGTGGCCTGGGCAGAAGACAGGGTGCCATTGAGCTTCTCCTAGGTCCGCCACATGATGTCCCCCATCTTCTTGTGGACCTGTCTTGCAGTGCGCCTCTCCATGCCACAAGCATTGCTGAGGTCTGTTTTATCCTGCCTCTTCCTCATCCGCTGGCTCTGAGTGAGGGTGCTGCCAGCCGAAGGGTACAACTCCACATAGTGATCTTCGACATAATCCATGAGGACTTGCAACTCCTCATCAGAGAAGCGCTTCTTTCTCAGTAGCCCTTTATCCTTCACCTGTGCCTCTTCAAGGGGTGATGCCTCTTCCTGCTTTGCATGCTGGCCACTCTTGGCCTTAGTGGTCCTTGGTTGTGCAGGGGAACCTGAAAGCTCACCACCATCCTTCTCCTGCCCTTTTCCTCATTCTCACCCTCGTCTTCATTTTCTCCCTCTCTGCTGAGCCTTCCCACTCATGGTGCAGTCAATCCACAAATCACACCCCAAAAAATTAGGCTACATGATGCACAATGTAAAGAATCGGATCTGCTAGGCTCAGCGAGGTACCCCCAACAAAAAAATAGGATATGTTATGCCCAACAGAAGAAAACAATCTCTGCAAGGCACCCCCAACAAAAATAACAGGATACGCGTTGCCAAACATAAGAAATAGGCACACTGAGATCCCCAACAATCAAACAGGATACGCAATTCCCAACTTAAAAAATAGACTCACAATGCAACCCCAAAAAAATGTGCTTTGGGAAATAATGCATGTTGAGATTCGTTAATTCTCCATCTCCGTACAGTTCTCGCGCACAACAGTAAATATGCTTTGCACCCCTTAAATGTTTCTGTCACTGCATCGAGCGTGAATCGTATAGCATGCAAGTTAGCACTTAGGCACATTCCACTTATCTTCACACTGCTGCTGCTGTGAGTACATGAAACACACCAGTTCCACCTGCACTGTATTGTCTCCAAACCTCACGATCTGATGCTGCCTGGTAGTGTGTGACTGCCTGCTGATCACCAGTACTGCCTTGGAGTGCAGGCTGTTCCCCCATTTCCTGTTCTCCTGTGGCTCACCTGTAAGGCTCTGGGACCACCTCATCTGCAATCTTGGGACTTCCACCTCTCTGTTCCACCACCACAGGTCCACAGCGCATCATCAGGGCCCAGCTGCACCACACCATCCTCAGGGGGTGCCATGTCTACTCCATCATCCGCTCCATCAACCAGAACCCCCATGGTGAGTCTGAGGTCTGCCAACTTCACTGCCATTAAATATGACATCCTTGGTGATTGGGTCATGCGCATTTCAGAAAATCTGGGAGGACATCACGGTTGCCATCACTTTGGAATTTGGAAAGGGTGGCAGTCTGTACTGTTGACCATCTGAGAACGCGCTGGGATGTCCTCAGGCACTGGTGGCAGGAGAAGGTGAAGACAGACTCAAGGTACGTGCCACTGTGGAGGTCTACTGTGCGTGCTGCCATCGGATGTCACCACTTCAACTGCTGGTCCTGGAAAAGGTGAACCCAGCACCCCACGCCCAGGATTCCATGTAATAATGTCCCCTCAAAAATATCGCCATGCAAAAAAATCATGGAAAAATTGCCGTTTTTTGTGGGAACATTATTACATGGAACATGCGGGGGACACCCCCACAACTCCCAAAGCCTTTTTTATTTTTCATGGGGGGCAGAGGACACCCCCGCAGCCCCTGCCTGCACCTGTCCCTATGTATACGGTCAGCTATATAATGTCGCCACAACCTTTTTCCCAGAATCATTATATACGACGACCATATATATAGGGATATTGTTACCTGATACCACGCCTAGATCATTGACTTGCAGGCACAAATCAAAGCTGCTGGTGAGTACCCAAAGGGTGCACTACTCTACAATGTGTATGTGTTCTGCATGGGTATGCATAGTTTGAGGTAATCCCTTCTGAATATGGCATGTGTGTCACACTAATCTTTACCAGCATGCAGCCTCAGGCCGATGATTAGTGTATGTGATGGAAGACATCTGTGAAGTGGACAATCGTAGGTATGCCCACTGTCAGTTCTTTGTCACAAAGTGTACCCGTGAGCATGCAAAGTGAATTGATGACAGTTGGTACTCAGACAGGTTCACTTTCCAGATGGAGATGTTGGGGGCATGTGAGGGACTACATGCACGACACCTCTATGGGTTGCTCATTTGCTAATGATGTTGCCATTATCCACATTCATCAGCTGAGACTGACACTTGGATGCCTGGAATTACATGTTTGTACATTGGACTCACAGGGACGGCTGGGTGATCTGTCAGTCTGCTTCATGAGAGGCCTGACATGACGTGTGATCATGCCATTTTTTGGGGTTGGGAGTAATAACATTGCTGCCTGTACCTTAGCAATGGGTGCCTGTACGTGTTGCATGCTTTCAGGTAAAACTGGCTGGGGTGCATGTTGCTACATGTTATTAGATGTACATGTGCCCAAACAGGTCTTGTGAATTTGATTCCATACTCGCATAGCCATGCTTTGTGGAATCTAATTATGACTGCATGGAACAGGGTAACTTGACAGGTATGGTACCCAAAAGTGCACTCTGCTTGTCCCCCAGAACAGATATACTCCCAGGATTTTAGTGCGTGCCCACCCTACCAAGGGCCACGCTGCCTATCTCCCTACCCCTGTGTACTGCCTCCAGGGGCCACGCTCTGGAGGGGGGTTCTTTACCAGGAGGCCAGGGTCATGGGCCACATGTGCCCATTGTGATACTTTGAACTGCTAGATGTCCACTTTCCATGCCCGGCCATTTGATAGTTAACCTTAGGAATACATGGAAGGTCCAGATGGCTGGCCAACTCTGGAGATCTCGATGGGCTCCAATCTGAAATGTACTCCTGCTGTGTCTATGAGGAGGCATGACACTTTTGGCCAGACCTCCTCCTCCTCTGTCGCCAAGGGTAGACAGATTGCAAGTAAGCACAGTTGCCTTCCACTTGTTCACTGTTGACAATGTGTGTGGGTCCTGTCTGAGCTCTATTTGGTTTTCGCTGCCACACCCAGGTTATGCACATATCCAAGACAGCCAAGGGCTGTGCACCACACAATGTGCCACCACAGCTTTGCCTGCTGGGTGCGCTCTTCTGAGAGGCCAAGTTCTTTCCCGGGCCAGCGGGTACATGGCTGAAAGGTGAAACTCAGATGACTTGCACTTCAACGTCAGGGCAGCCTGTCCATCTAACTCCCTGCAGGCCACTGGATCTTTTTGCACACTTGGTCCTTGTACAGTTGGACTGCTTGGCCAGCCTCGGCTGTTGTTACAGGCAGGGACCTTCCACATACCTTGGGACGGTGTTGACTTGAGATCATGCCCCCTCTGGTAGTACCCCCTTACAAGTGTGGCTCTCACCTATGAACAGTGCAAAGACCGAGCAGCGCAGCAGTTCCCCAATTGTCATGTCAGAGTAGAAGGGGGGTGGGCTGACCACAGGGCCTGAGTACCGCACAGTGGATGTGGGACCATGTGAGCCATGCCATTGCACCTCTTCACCAAGCTCGTTTTCCCACAGCAGTCGCGGGCAAAGACCGATCCGCAGGGTGCCGCCCCACACTTCCCCATGCCAGTGGTGGAGGCATATGCTGTAGCTGCCCAGCTTCCCTTTCCCACATCCAGCTGAGCAGTTGGCACCCATGTGACCGACCGGGCCCCTCAACCTGCAGCGTTGGGGCGTACACTGACACTCAGGTCCCACAGAAAGGCCTGAGCATGGGAAAGACATCCTAGGGCCAGCCACCTGTGCTTCTGAAACCTAGCTATGAATTCAGAACAAATGTGGCTAAATGCTTGTTTTGGGTAGATTACGGAGTGGAGGAAAATGTAAGTGCAGGAGTTCCTCACTGACAGCTATTGAGTTGGGAAGTACCCTATGCACATTTTTCATACGGCAGCAGATACAGGGAATTTGGGGTACACTTGTTAATTCCCCAACATCGCTGAGGGGGCAGGATATTGATCAGGCATAACCTGAAGATGGTGTTATTCAACTAGCAGACTCCAGTGCAGTGTTGGCAGCATAAGGCCAGGTCCCAAAATGGTGGCCTTTAGGCTGGCACAGCCTCATGGCTGCACAGCAATCAGTTCCTTCGGTCAGGCCCAACTGGCCATGTGGCTGGGAACACCAGATGTCCGGAGTTTCAGCTCTGTCCCAAATTTCTCTGCAGCCAGACTCCATGGATCACACTTCATGTGTGCATTCTAGTCTGTGGTAAGTGTCTCCCTGTGGGATAGACATGTGGCAAGGGATCCAGAGGGGCTCCTCCATGCTGGGACTGGGGCACCATAGCAGGTGTGTTGCAACAGGCCTGCATGCAGTGGGAGTGGCTAAACAAGGCCAGCAGCTGAAGGCCCAGGAAGGACACAGGCTCCATCGGGTTCCATTGGGAGTCCCCGTGAATGGCCACTGTGGCTTTGCCTGGCAGTCGGGGTTCCCAGGCCTCTCAGGAGGGCATTGCTCTAAGGCATCAAAGACATAGCCCCGGGTGGCTGGGGGCAGCCCTCCACGTGGGTACCCCTTTCTAGGCCACAGCTGTCAAGTATCCCTGTGTCATGTGTGTCTCCTCGTGGCAGTCATGTTTGTATTATTTCCCACACTGCATGTCTATGCAAGCTGATGCAGTGATTTTGTGAGCCATGCTTTGGCGGTACTGAGACATGTGCCCAGGTGCACCTCCCATGGTCCTGTCTGCAGGTTACACTTGGATCACTGCAGCATTGGCATTGTGATGTGGAATGATTTGTTATAATGTGTATGTGGACAGACATCAATGTGCTCGGTTGACATGTGTATGTATTGTAATTGTGATTCATTTTCACTTCACTTGTGTGACTGTATTCATACTGATTGTATGGGCATGTGTGTGTGGCAGTTGTTGGTTGACTCATGCTGACTTCATGCAACTGTTACTACTGTGTTTGCCACACATACATTGTCACTGTTGACTGATGTCAGTGCTCTTTGTTCCCTTTTCTACAGTTACCACAGCTGGCGAAGAGAGTGGAAGCAATTCTGTGGAGCACAAAACAAGGGACAAGGCCTCCAGATGAAGGAGCAGATACCAGCCACGCCAAGTTGGCACAAGCTCTTTGGGGGGCAATGAGGCTGGGAGAGCATCTATCCCATTAAGCGAGGCTGCTGAGGGTAAATCTTAGGACATGATTTTTGTGGAGGACACCTCAGCAGCAGTGGGAGAGGGTGGTACTATCGACACTCAGGGGTCAAAAAGGATGGATGCCTCTTTGTAGTCATCTGGGTTGATGGAAGTGGAGGTAGAAGAGGAGGCCATAGCCGCCCAGCCCACAGGGTAAGGTGGGGGCATTGAGGAGGGCGTTCAGCCTGCACCCCTGTCCTAGAGACATGAGGATGTGCATTCCACCGTGGAGGGGACGTCACCACCTCCTGTCCTGGGGCCAATTTCTGCAGCAGTGACCACCTTCTGCGATGCCCAACATCCGGCCTATATGGCCATCCGAGGTGAAAAGCAGCCCCTGCTGGTGGGTGTTGTCTGTGCCTTTGTCCCTGGCTGATGTGGAAGTCCCTACAATGTCACATGAGGTGATCGCTGAGCTTGTCCAGGAGCCCACACATGAACAAGCAGTGGAGGGACAGCAGGCACTTCAGGGCAGTGCAGGTGCCATACTCCCCCGACAACTGCCATCCCGTCAGATGGAGTGCATTCAGAGGGCTCAGACTTCCAGGCAGCAGATGGTGGCAGTGAGGAGGTGTACACTGCAGCGCATTACCACCCAGAGGTGGCAAACTAGAGCACCTTTGGCACACATGAGTCAAGAGGCACACCACCACCTACGGGCTGTAATGTTGGCCCAGGTTCATTACGCAAGGCATCAGGAGTATGAGAGGCAGTGGGTAAGGGATACGGCTATTAGGAGGTCAGGGGAGGTGGAAGAGAGAGTGGCGTAGGGGCGGGCTGACATCCTGGGGGAGTCTTGCAGAGCAGGGCAGGATGCAGAGCTGTAGTTGATGGACTGCCTACATGCCCTCCATGCAACAACCAAGGCCCGACAACAGGCTAATCGAAGCTCTAGCCAACATCCCAACGATCTAGCCTGCTGCCATTGTAAATAGCTGTATAGTATTAGGTTTCATTTTGGACTTATTGTGACTTTTCTCCATGGACATTTTGACCCTCCTGCTTATTTTCATGTACATGTCTTATTTTGCATACATGTTTTCATGATGTTCATTCCACACTTGGTGGTGCGCATGTTATGTGTGTGTGTGATGGATTGTGCATTTATGCTGGATAAACATGGGCTGCCTATTGTAGATGTGGGTAGTTGATGTGCTTTGGGATTCACATGTTTGACAGCCTTGTCATGCACATCTGTTTGTTGCCTTCTTCTTTGATTTGCAGTACAGGCATGTTGTTCAATTTTGTACATGGTGCTGATGTATGTGATGTGTTCATGGGTGTTTAGTGATGTTGAGTGTTGTTGGTGCTTGACATGGAGGCATTCTTTTATTTGTTTTTGACCTGTACACATGTGTTTCACATGTAGGAGTGGGACCATCAAATGGCTGGAGGTGGCAAGGACTGCATATCTAATTCCATTCTCTGTGCATGGTCACTGCATGTTTGGTGTTGGTGTGCTAGTCTTGTTTTTGTGACTTTTTGGTGAGTGTGTAATGGTGTGCATGCAAGGATTGTTGTGGTGATGTGTGATATGTTTCATGATGGTGTTATGGCTTCTCAAGGGTACTCACTTGTTAATGTTTCTTGCCACATGTACCACATTGTTTAGTTGTTTGTTGTATTTGGTGATAGATCATTCACCTCTGCCCATTCGCTACTGGAGGTTGTGTTGATTGTACGTTGAGTTTCTTTTTTGTACACTGATGTATTGGCCCTTATCAATATGGATTGGCCAACACTGGTATGGGTATTTTGCATTGTGGGTGTTGAGGGGGGCTCTCTGTGGATGAGTGTGCAACATTGACCACTTGTGCACTCAATGGAAGATAGCTGTATCACTCCCAAGGTATGGCCACCAACCTGCACACATCTGCAATCACCTGCTACCTGATCACATCAATCATCTAGGTGTTAACGTTTTTACTGTTGTGTTCTCAATATAGTCCTCTCTCCCACTTGCTAGGTGTCCCAAATCTAGGTGTTACTGTTTTAAAGTTGTGTCTGCAATATAGGCCTCTCTCCCACTTGCCAGGTATCCCAAAACTGGGTGTTATCATGTTAACTGCTGTATCCTCAATTTAAACCTCCCTCCCACTTACGCGGTATCCGAAATCTAGGCATTACTGCCTGCTGTTGTGACCTCAATTATAGGCTTTTCTCATACTCTCCAAGTGTCCCACACCTAGGTGTTAGCACCTTTACTGTTGTGTCCTCAATTCACCCACTTGCCAGGTAACCTACATCTAGGTGTTATCTGTATCACTGTTGTGCCCAACACAGACCTCTCTCGCACTTGTCAGGTGTCCCAAGTCTAGGTGTTACCGCTTTCACTGTTGGATCCTCAGTCTGGTCCTTTCTCCTGCCAGCCGGGTATCCCAAACAGAGGCGTTGCTAGGGGGGGCTTTGGGGGCTATAGCCCCGGGTCTTTTGGTTGTAGCCCTGGATAGAATCTCAGAGTCTACAACCAAAAGGCTAGCTAGCCCCGAGTCCCAACAATCCCGGCATTAGTGTAGCCCCAGATCTTTTCTTGACCTAGAAACACCCCTGATCCCAAATCTAGGTGTTAATGTTTTACGGTTGTGTCTTCAATCTCTGCAATTCTCACACTTGCCAGGTAGCTCAAATCTAGGTGTTACTGCTTTTACTGTCATGCCCATTTTAAGCTTTTCTCCCACTTACCAGGCATCCCCAAACTAAGTGCTGATGCGGTTCTCCCAGTTTAGGATTCTCGCCAATCCTTGGTACCTAAGGTACAGGTGCCCTTGAGTTATGTTATGTTACATTATGTTATATGAACTTGGTAAAGCGCACATACACCCAAAGGCATCTTGGCGCTGGTTACTGAGGAGAAATAAAGATCCAGAGTAGACAACAGCAGCAAATAGAGAGGGCCTAAAACAGAGTGGTTTTCAACAGCCGGCAGAAGGTAAGGCTGTCTTCAGTTGCCCGAAGAGCAATAGGCAACTTGTTCCAGGCTCTAGCAGCCACCACCGAAAAAGCGTGGCCTCCCATACGTGACAGACATAACGGGGGGCCGTGAGAAGGCACGCAGACTAAGAGCGCAGCAGACGGGGTGGGGTATAGTGAACAAATTTTGCTTGGAGATACTCAGCACCTACGCCATAAAAGGCACGATGCACCATACACAGTGATTTGAACAAGATCCGGCTGGCCAATGCAATGCATGCAGCCAATGCAGTTTCCTGAGCAAAGGAGAAATGTGGGATGCAGAGGGAGAGTGGAGTATGGAACTAACGGCGGCATTTTACAGCAGTTGAAGCCTTTGGATCAAATAGCGGGGCTGGGCTAAATAAAGGGAGTTGCAGTAATCAAGAGGGCTGAGGACCAAAATGTGGAGTTTAAAGTGCCCAGCACTACAGACACTAGCCACCTGATTGTCAAGAGACAGAGAGGCAGAGATTCTGACACCGAGGTTACGGACTGATTGAACCGGAAGTGGAAGAGGGCCAAGGCTTAATGGCCAGTTTTTCGAGGTCCAGAAGAGAAGGGGAGACCAAGTACCCACAACCAGGACCTCGGTCTTGCTGCCATTCAATTTTAGCCAATTTGTCATCATCCAGTGTCCCAGGTCCTCCAAACAGTTCCTGAGACGTGCAGCAGTCTCAGCTTGAGTAAGATCCAGGCGGACGAGAATCTGTGTGTCTTCCGCATAAGAATAATAGCGGAAACCATGTGAGTGGATAAGAGACAGAAGAGATCTAATATAAATGTTAACGAGAATAGGAGAGAGTGCAGAGCTCTGAGGAACACCACAAAGAAGTGTAGCCAACTTAGAGCGGAAAGGGGTAAGAGAGATAGACTGAGAGCGATCAGAGAGAAACGATGTGAACCAGTCAAGGACCCGGCCAGAAAGACCAGCGTTGGAAAGGCGAGAGAGCAGGATGGAATGATCAACGGTGTCGAAAGCAGCCGACAAATCCAAGAGTAGGACTGCTCCGACACCACCATTGTCCACCAAACATACCAGGTCATCAAGTACCGAGTTCAAGACAGTTTCAGTGCCCCTCACGGGGTGGAAACCAGACTGAAAAGGGTCAAAGAAATGAGAGGACTCAAGAAAGTTAGAGAGAAGAGGGGACACCAGAGCCTCCATCAACTTCATAAGAAAAGGAAGAAGTGTAATATGACGATAATTGGACAAAACATCAGGATCAAGAGACGGCTTCTTAAGAAGAGGAACAACCAAAGCGTGCTTAAGAGAGGGAGGAATAAACCCTGTTGAGAGGGAGGTATTCACAGCAGTGGTGATATGCTCAATGAGGTCACCATATACCTCCTTTAAAAGAACAAGAGGTATGGCATCATTAGGAGATGCAGACTTTAGAAAGCTGCAGAGTTAGAAAACTGCAGAAATGAAGACCAAGAGGCAGTAGGAGAAGGAGTGATTGCCATGTCTCCAACCAAGACACTTCCATCCACCGTGGGCTCTTCGTACCCCAGCTTTATCCACCTAGCTCGGTGCTCCAACCCTAGGTGTTCCCCCACGCTGCCATGTCCCCATCTCAGGGGCTGCCGAACGGCTCAGCTGTCCAATGTCTAGGGGCGACTCGCTTGTGCTGCACGTGAACAAGAAGATCTCTTCCAGGTCAAGGGCTAGCTAGTCACATAGCCCGGCCTCTTTCTCAGCGGAAACTTATCTGTAACAACCCCTAACATATCCACGTGTCCTAGCCAACCCTAATACCGACTGTCTTAGTTGACCCATTCAGAGGTATTGAACAGCTTCACCTGAACCTACACAAAAACTCAACCACCTAAATTAGCAGAAACTGCACCAGACGAATCACCAACTTGAAACCTGCAGAACAAAACACAGTTGACCCTAAAACATAAACCAAAGAACCCCTGAGATAAACATAAAAAACCACACCAGAACCACAAAGAACCTAACCTTAAGGGTCGACAACCCCTGGTTAAATAACCACACCTTCACCAACTTCAAACAACAACTACCCACAAACAGTGAAGACTAAACCCAAAAGACCAGAAAACACACCAATCCAAAGAGGACTCCCACTCAAAGCAATCCAACCCACAACTGAAATACCATGCTTCGCCAAAAAAGAAGCCTGAAGAGACAACAGAAATAATAAGGAATCCTCAGCGGCACAAGAAGGGTTCAATGTGTTAATATCTCCGCAAAAAAATATTGCCATACAAAAATATTGCCATATTTTTGCGGCGACATTAAGGCATGGAACCTGCGGGGGACTCCCCTGCAACCCCTGCATTATTTTTAAAAGAGCGGGGGACACCCCCACAACCCCTGCTCCCAAAAACCCCAAAAATTATCCCCCCCAAAAATATTGCCTATGGCCGTTCCAAACGACCATATATATACAGCGATATTTTTGGTGGGGATGATATTACCTGATACCACAGGAAGGTGCCAACCAGCAAGATCTCACAACTCTGAAACACTGGGTGAAGAAGAGGCCAGGCGGCCTGAGGACACATACTAAGAACAGAGCAAAGACAGACTACATGACTCACTACCTCTCCACATAAGAATGCCTTGTAAGTAAAGACAGACCACCAACAACAAACCGACAGGCAAGAAGCAAAACAAATACAGACTCCACTGGGATGCCAAATGCAACTGGCCAATTGATAAACACCCCAACACAGACTACACCATGGACAATATTCCAACTAGAATCAGGGGAAAACTCGAATCCATTATCCTCTACACACCCTAGATCAAGATCACCAACGACTGCAACAATGGACCGTCACTGACACAACTCAACAGCTTGATCAAACCAAAAGCAATCAACCCTGCCATCAATCTAATCAATTAACTTGATGAAGAGACTGTCATATTTCTCTGGGTTCTTTCAAATGTATCCCTCATTTGAGGACAGCATGCAGAGGGAATTCAGGCACAATCATGTACATAAGCATATAAAGACAGGCCTGGTAACCTCACAATGGGTTAATTTGGACTTCATATATATATATATATATATATATATATATATATATATATATATATATATATATATATATATATATATATATATATATATATAAATGGATTCCCATGCTGAGTGTGGTTGGTACAGTGAGAATGTTTATTTCAGTATAGACTCATAGGGCCTCATTACAAGGTAGGAGGTAGCCATGGTGCTTTTAGCACTATGGCTATTAGCACCATGGCTACCCCCTTACCGAATACCGGGTCCGGGTTCTCGGAATGGGTACTTACCGGGTCTTTCCAACCTTGGGGGACCCGGTAAGTCCCCATTCTGAGAACCATTCCCCATTCCCATTTGAGCCCCCATAGGCCTCAATGGGAATGGGGAAGTAGCTAATAACGGTACCACAATTTGCGGTACCGTTATTAGCTCCGAAGTCCCTTAGCGGGTCCCGTCCTTAACACCTGGTCAGACCAGGCTTTAAGGAAGGGACCCGCTAAGGGACCTCAGAATATGGAGGTAAGGGATTACCGGCACCCTTACCGGTGCCAGTAATCCCTTACCTCAAACCTCGTAATGAGGCCCATAGTCTTTGTGGTGGTCAGCCAACATGTGTTTCGACCTCGAGGGGTCTTCATTTTATTTTATTTATTTATATAGCGCTGCAGCCCGCGGGCATCAGAGCGCGTTCCATAGAGACAGGACAATAGGATTCAGAGGACGGGACAGTGGTAGAACCACACATGTAGGTTAGATCGGGCTTAGCGCGTAGGTATATAGGTGCCTAGCAGGGTGTTATTTGAACAAGAGGGTCTTAAATTGTTTTCTGAAGCATAGATAGTTTGTTTCCAGCCTCAAAGTCATGGGCAGTTTGTTCCATTTTAGGGCATTTCCGCTTGTGAAGGCCCTGCCTAATCCCTTTACCTTTTTTGCTGGTATTATTTGAAGGATGCCTTTATTAGTTGATCTCAGATTATGGCTTGGCTCGTGCCATTTGAATTGTTTTTTAAGGTATGTGGGGGCTTTAACATACAAGCAGAGATGGACCAGTGTAAGAGATTTAAAGAAATTCTCTCCTCAATGGCCAACCAATGCAGGTCTCTTCTGTCATTTGTAATGTGTTCCCTTCTTGATTTGCTCATGATAGTTCTTATGGCGTTGTTCTGGATCACTTGGCATTGCTTCAAGCATTTGTTATTAGCGCCTAGAAGTAGGGAGTTCCCATAATCCATTCGGGAGAGAATTGTTGCTCTAGCTATGGAGGTGCTGTTCTTCTGGTTTAGCAAAGGTCTGATTTTTTTAAGTAGTTTTTGATGGTATTGGCAGTTTCTTTTCAGAAAGCCTGTGTGGGCCTCTGCTCCCAGTGATGCCTGCGGGTAGACCCGTAGTGTCTTTACCTTTTCTGATATTGCAATTTGTGCTTTTTTGATGTTAAATGAGGGGTATGCTGAGCTCAGTTTTTTTCTACCATATGGATATCCAAAAATCATTAGCTCAGTTCTGGTACCATTAAGGCACATCCACTTTGCCTTCATCCAACCTTCAATGATGTTGTATATGGATGTACGTTTTTCACTATCCAGCCCATAGTCTCCACTGAGTTCGAAGACTAATTGGGTGTCGTCGCAAAGTTAGTAAAGAATATGCTGAGCTGGGTCAACATTGTGCACAGGCAGCACATATATAAGTTGAATAAGAGAGGGGAGAAACTAGCTCCCTGTGGAACTCCACAGTCCACTGGTTTGGTTTGTGAGGCATGATTGGCCCAGATAATCCTGGATTATCTATCCTGTAAGAAAGAAGACACCCAATCAGTGGGCTCTTGTGAGCAGTTTATCAAGGCTGCGAGTAAAATTACAATTGCACACATTCAGCAGTTTGTAGATATATGTGACATTATTGAGGTAAGTGGCATGTGCTGATCAAAACGTGAGTACGTGAGTTTAGGTGAGGCATATATATTTTACATAGTAGCATTAGTTACATAGCATTAGTGATACATGATATATACATTTGTTACATTGGTTTTGGGCAGTAGCAATTCCGTGAGCAGGAGAGGAGAAAAGAGAGGGGGAAGAAAAAAGAGAACAGGAATTGGTTAGCTTGGTATATTCTTGGGTTGATCTGAGAATTGATTTGTTTGTAAGTAGCTCTTACTCAGGTTGGAGATTAACATGTGGGGGTGTTGCTCCAGCTTGGGCACCCTGGGGGTTAGAAGTGTCCTGTATGGTCTGAGTCTTGGGTCCTCAAATTCGCTTGAGGCTCAGAGTGGAATGGTTGGATTAGTTGCGGTAACAGGACATGTTGTTACATATGTTAGATTCAGGCGATGGTAACAGCCTAGTGCTTGTGTGCTGTGTGGTGTGTCCCAGGGCCAACGTTGTGCCTGTGATGTCGTTGAAGGTGGTGCCCAATCCATAGTTGACGTGTGTTGAGTTTGGCTACCTCCAAAGTCGTAATGAGGCCCCATGAGTCTACACTGAAATAAAAATTCACACTGTACCAACCACACTCAGTGTGGAAATCCATTTATATATATACATTCCAAATTAACCCATTGCAAGGTAACCTGCCCTGTATTTCTATACCTACTAAGAGGTGTGGGCATCACCTCCACCAACCTTTGACCTTTCACATATGATTCAGGGCAACTAGGACTAAAGATTGAGCTTAGTGCAGGAGCGTTTCGTAACTAGAGCCTGTTTTCTCTCTATACTGCACGTACATAAGCAGTCCCAGGCCTGCAATAATGACAGGAGCCTTCAGTAACTTGAACCTTCTTTATTCTGTGCCCTGCTGTGAACTGCTGCTTCCCACGGCTCATGCGCAAACTTCACGCATGCAGATTGGTCCATGTGACAGAGCTCTGAGGTTCCATTATCCGTATCCTTGCCAGGACACTACATCTCCTCCGTCAAGAAAAAAGTAACTTGCAGTTCTGTCTTCACATTTGTTCAATTAGAGGTACATGTCTTCTAATGCATCTGGTCGCTCTTTTCCAATGTCCTTCTGGTACCTCTTCAGTCTCTTCCCTCACTGGCTCATCACATGAGCCTGCAGAGTTGTCTTTCTCATCTTGCTCTTGATCCTCTTCCTTGTACAGATTGAACTGGGAGACATTTTGAGTGACCACCTTGGTAGGAGAATGAGTAGTCACCATTGTTCCATTGACGTGGGATACCGTTAGATAGTTTGGATCAATTCTCGAGTCTGGATTCCTGTCCTGCCATCGACAAACACGCACAGTGTCCCTCTTTGCAGGTCAGAGCTCTTGGCTCATCTCCTGTTATCAGCATATGTCTTTATGTCCTGTTTCTTGTGAGCATCCGACGCTCGGGCTTGTTCCGCATCCTCATTTGGGTCACTTGCCAGGTAGGGAAGTCTGGTTCTTATTCGCCTGCCAAATAGCAACTATGAGGGACACTTCCGATAGTGCTGTATGTGGAGTTTCTGTAGTCCCGCAATATGTTGCATAGAGCTTGAGTGAGTGACAGGGATCGTAGCTCATTCTGTTGGAGGACTTTTTTAGGCTGTCCTTGAATCGCTACACCATGCCATTTGCTTGTGGTCATAGGGGAGTTATCTTTCTGCAGTGGATATCCGTTTATTGCATGAATTTCAAAAACTCCAAGCTGCTGAATGGCAGACCGTTGTCCGACTTAAGGACTTCAGGAATACCCCATTCTGAGAACATGCTATCGAGCACCGGTATGACAGCATTGGCAGCCATGGACAATGTCATGTGTACTAGTGGAAATTGTGAATACTCATCAATGATGACTAGCCAATACTTGCTCTCAACAAAAGGACCAAAGAAGTCAATCACCAGGTGGGTCCAAAGGAGTTCTGGTATGTCAGACATCTTTAGGCGTTCAGGTTATTAGGCTTGTATGCACTGACACAGCTGGCAGGCACCAATCATGTGTTCCACCATCTGATCTAGTCACAGAACCACATGGTGTCTCTCACCTGTCTCTTCATGGCCACCAACCCCTGGTGTCCTTCATGAGCTAGATCCACATGTTGCTGCAAATCAGTGGGAGTCACTATTCTGTGTCCTCACATGACAAGCCTTTCTTCAGATATCGATAACTCCTCTCTTATGTTCCGGAAGGCCTGAAGTTCTATTATGGCACAATCTCTGACTTGCCTGTTTGTGAAGTCTGTGGGTCTCCACCTTCAGACCTAATTAGGTCCTGTATCCGCTTCAGTGTGACATCCTGTTCTGTGTGTTCTAGGATCATTGGTGGCGTGATGGGTGAGGAAGTTCACGTACTCCTCTGCCATTGAGTTGGTGGAGGTGGCCAATAGCGGGTGCCGGGACATGAAATCCGCCAGGTTGAATTCCTTTCCCTTCTTGTGAACAATTATGAAGTCAAAGTCCTGCAGTCGGAGATCCCATCTCTCTACCTGTTGTGGCATCATGCATTTAGAGCTTCCGTAGATGGTCACCAGGGATTGGTGATCTGTCACAATCATGAAGGGTGTGCCAAGGAGAAAAATATGAAAGTGCTTAAAAGCCCATACAGTGGCTTCCAGGTTGCAAATATCTTGTTTCTACCTCCACAGGGTCTTGCTGGCACAGGCAATTACTGTTCTGGGGATTCTCGCCCTGGTCGATGTTGCTCCAAAATGGCCACCAGTCAAACAGGACTAGCATCCATAGTTACTTCTGTGCACATGTTTGGGTCGAAGTAAGCTATGCGGTCAGCAGAGGCAATGTCCTTCTTTATTTGTGCGAAAGCCCCTTCACATTGGTGAGACCATCTGAATACCCTACCCTGCTTGGTGAGACTCTGAGAGGGGTGCTGGTAGTCGGAGAGTCTCAGAGATTTTGGCTGCAGTAGCTGACCATCCCCAGGTAGGAACTGGCTTCACTGACATCCTAGTGAGCTGAAATCTCAGAGATGGCAGCTGCTTTGCTTGGATCAGGGCTTCTTCCTTGGTGTGAGAAAATTAGTCCATAGAACTTAAGGTGTAATTTGTGAAACACACACTTGTCCCTTTTCAGTGTCAGGCCAGCCTGCCCAAGCACTGTGCAGACTTGATGAAGAGCTTTTATGTGCTGAGCGATGGTGTCTCCAAACGCCAGGATATCATCACTGTAGTTGAAATAATTGCTCACATGACAAATCACTCTCCGCACCCACTCTTGAAATATTTCAGCTGCCAAGCAGATACCAATACTGAGTCTTTTGTATCTGAAGAGCCCAATTGGTGTGGCAAAAGTAGTGATGTATCGGGACTGTTGGTCTATTATGATGATTTGATGATATGATTATAGCCTTTATGCAGGTCGAGCTTTGAGAACACTTTCGGCCCATTTAGCAGGCTGATCATATCATCCAGGTGCATTCTGGGATGTTTCTCATGCCCAATGGCCTTGTTTGCTTTTCGCCTGTTGATGCATTTGTGTATCTTGTCGGGAGATACTCTCTTGGGTACAGCCACTGTGGGGGACACCCAGAGGATCGGACTGTTGGCCGCTTCAATTGTTCCTTCCTTCAGCAAGCACTATCTCTTCTTCGACAAGTGTTTGCAGATGAACTGGTATTCTCCTGGGGTGCTGAGCCACGGTTGTTATGGATTTGTCAATGTGAAGCGTGATAGGGTCTCCTTTGCTTATTTCTCTTTCTAGCGGATTGTTGTGGATAACTTCCCATGATTCTGCACCAGTCGTTTCTCAGCCCACTGAAAAACTCTTAGAACAGATGACCTTAGTTGGGGTGGAGGCAACATCCTGAGATATTCTGATATGTACATGATGTTTAGGCTGGCGCCGGTATCGATGAGGAACTCGCCCACTAGTAGAGATGTCGCCCTCTAATGATGGGGACATTCCATTCATTTTACAGACATAATCCCGTTGAGCACCATCTGCAGAGGCCAAGGTCGACAGAATTCAGCCTGTTACTTTCCTGACATTTCTCTCCTCGGACCTGCATTTCTTCATGGAGCAGTGCTGCACGTGTTGGACTCCGATTTATGTGGCATGGAGTTGTGTCCTGGTGACTGTCCAGGTGGAAAATTGCAGACAACTGCCAAGGGATTCTCTCCACCACACTTGGCACAGGCTTGTCCGAAGGCAGGACATTTCATACCTTCCTGATGAGGAAATGGAAGGCCATATCTGTAGCATTGTCAAAGTGACGAGAGTCCTCAGGGTGCGTTGCTGCTTGTAATCCTGCCTCAAGCTGGAGCTGCTGACGAGACCTGATATACTTGTTCTCTTCCTGGAGTCTTGGTGTTTTCAATTTGTGAGGCTTGTGAATCTGCTCGAGACTCCGTCCTAAGCATTTGTAATATAGTTGCCAGAGGAAGAGGTTCACGTGGTAGCTTTTTCCTGAATGATGAAGACAAACATCCTCCTATATCCCTTAGTCTAATGGCCTCCTCATTGGTAATTTTGTGAAATTCGTAGTGCACCACTAGTTTACGAAGGCGGGTGGTGAAAGTGGGCATGGATTCACCCACCATCTGGCATGCCACGTTGAATGTGTGTCTCTCATGGTTATTGTTGTACTCTGGGTCAAAGTATTTGCTCAGCACTTCTTTGAGGCCTTTGTATGTTGCAACGTATTCCGGCGAGAAAGTAGGTATGAGATCTTCCACTTGATCTCCCACTAGATTCGCTGGCAAACTTGTTGGGTGAGGTTTCATCGTGGGCATGTAAGTCATTTTCGAATCTCAGGATCCATCAATCCCATCGGAGCCCCCGGGCTTGTTCGTCACCCATATCGAATGGTCCAGGCTGGTGAAAGCCTACTGCACTACCTGGGTCTTCAGCATCTGACATTTTGGCAGTCAGATGATTTTGGTGCCACTTCACAACCTTATCTGCAGTGCGCGTAGCTGTGAGGGCCTTTTTATTTTCTTATTTTCAGATGAGAAATACCATCCTCGTTGCCATTGTCATATTTCTCTGGGTTCTTTCTAATGTATCCCTCACTAGAGGGCAGCATGCAGAGAGAATGCAGGGACACTCACGTACATAAGCAGGCCCAGGCCTGCAATAATGACAGGAGCGTTCAGTAACTTGAACCTTCTGTTCTCCGTGGAAAACTGACACTTCCTGGATGCCCGACCGCACCTGTGCGAATTTCGAGTATGCTGAATGGTCCATGTGATGAGCTACGAGTCTCTGTTATCCGTGTCCTTGCCACAAGTGAGTGGGGTTTTCCGCTGGCGGGGGAGAAAACAATGGGCCCAAAGGCAGATTATCCAATTCCTAGGAATAGAAATTGACTCAAGCATGGGAGTGTTGTGACGGATCTGCGGAAGATAATAAAGGAACTACAAGGAAGAAACAAAGTGACAGTGAGAGAATTGCAAGCGCTGGCAGGAAAGCTGAACTTCGCAGGAAGAGTCATACCACAGAGGAAGGTGTTGCAGAGAGGTATTGAGCTAAAAACAAGAGGGGCTACAATGGGGCACCACAGAGTCAGGCTAGGGGGAGGAATCAAGAGAGATCTGGAAGTGTGGGCAGAATTCCTGAGGTACTTCAATGGGTCAGTGATATGGTGCTCACCTATAAACGAGGAAGGGAAAAGGGTGTTGTTCACCGATGCAGCAGGTGGCCTTGGGTTTGGCGCAATACTGGGGAGACAGTGGTGTGCAGGCAAATGGCCAAAAACATGGCAGGTGGCGGAATGGACAAAAAACATAACGCTGCTGGAGCTCTTCCCAATATGCATTGCGTTATGCGCATGGGGGGAAGAGTTAGGAAACAAGGAGTGGGCAGTATGGTCGGATAACGTGGCGGTGGTACACGTGTTAAATAAAGGAGGTGCGTCATGCATAATAGTGTTGGAATTAATGCAGGCGATCACTCTGGAAAGCCTAAAAATGAATACATGCAGAAGGGCGAGGCACATCGCTGGGGAAGCAAACGTGGTGGCTGATGCAATCTCTCGCTTTCAGTGGGAGAGATTCAGGGAGCTGAGACCAGACATCGACAAGGAAAGAACGCCCACGCCGTGGAAGGCATGGGTCCTGTTAGAGGCACTGGAAAGGAAAGCACGGTTGGCTACAAGGTCGACTCTAAAGTAGTGGGAGAAGCACGGGGATCGGAACGGGTCATTGACAAACTGACCAGGAACGCCCTAACGTACAAAACGGGTAAGCAGTACGAAAAGCATGTAAAAGATGTGTTGGTGGAAACAGGTGTGCAAGAGGTGGAAAAAATTTCATCCGAAAAAATTTGTGAATTTCTCGAAGGGGCATTTGCCAAAGGGAAAAAGAAAAGCTGGGCAGCAGCACACCTAGCGGCGGTGGCATATACCACAAAAGTGGCTGGCATACCGGACCCAACCAACAGGGCTAGAATAAAATATGCTATGAGAGGATGGGCTAACCTAGAGGTGAAGAAACCAGATAGCAGAAGGCCGGTGAACTTTGGGAAGTTAATAATTCTGTTAAAAGTGGTACGAGATACATGCAGCAGCACGTACGAAACCGCGCTGTTCAGGGCAACATTCGCGCTGGCATATTACGGGGCTTTCAGGGTAGGGGAGCTGGTGGCCAGTAATACGGTGGCAGGAGACGGCCTGGCAAGGAGGGATATTAGTATGGGAAACAAGGGGATGTCTATAATGTTGAAGAAATCTAAAACAGACCAAACGGGGAAGGGGAGAGCAATAGACCTCAATTGCATCAGAGAGAAGGACCACTGTCCCAGATGCATCACCCAAGAATTCCTAGACCTCCAACCAGAGGTCGACGGGCAGCTATTAAAACATAGGGACGGCAGCGCACTCAGCAGGTACCAGTTTCAGGCGGTATTAAAACAGACGGTGGCAAAAGCAGGATGGGATCCAGCCGAATTTGGAACACACTCATTCACGATAGGGGCGGCAACCTCTGCATGGGCGGGGGGCCTGGGAGCAAAGGGAGTGAAAGGGATTGGGGGATGGAAGTCGCAATGCTTTAAAAAATACATAAGGGAGGAACTGATATAAACGCTTATCTCCCCCATTTCCATAGAGGCTCGACCCTACAAATCGGCATGCATAGTGGGGCACTCTTTCGTGACCCGGCCAGGCAGGTGGCTGGAGGAAGTGAAGCAAGGACTACATTTCAAAAACACAATTACATCCTGGTGGGACCTCCCGGGGATGCACTGGGAGGACATTCACGACAGGCTGTCGGACCTGATAGGTTTCAGGGACTCCCCCCCCCCCGAGTACCTGGTTATACACCTCAGGGGGAACGATCTGGTGAGCACAAATAGGGGTAAATTACAGAGGAACATTTGCGAGTCGCAACATAGCATAGCCCACAGTTGGTGGAAAACCGAAATGTTCATGTCGGAAATAATACCAAGTAGGGTCTGGTATGTGGCACAGAGGAGGCATGCAATCGAAAAAGCCAGAAAGAAACTAAATAAATCAGTAGAAAAGTACTACAAGAGCACAGGGTTACACTTCATAAAACATGGACTACACCGGAACAATCCAGATATGTTTCACCAGGACTGGGTACACCTATCAAGGAAGGGGATGGGGTTTTTTTTCGACAACATTTTTAGGGCACTCCAGGAACGGGGTTGTAGGTAGAGTGCTTTTGGGGGGGACCTGAACGGGCGCGAATAAAACCCGCTCAGGTGTGGCGGCATGTGCCCAGGAACGAAGGCCCAGGGATGACAAGGACTCAGGAGGAGCCGTGGGCAACTTTGAGACTGGACACAAGGTGCCCAAAAGCATATGGCAGTTTATTGATTTTTGTTGTTTTGTATTTTCTGTAAGAAAATAAAATGCCTACGGCCTACAACTTTTCCATAAAGATAATTGGTCTGTGATTTATTATTTAGGTAGGGACCTGGTAAGAAGAGCAAAGCGAGCCCACACTACTCAGCCTATGCCCCAGGCCCCGGGCCGCATGAAATGCGGGCCGATGGAGGGCCCGGGAGTTTAGGCGTGGGGTGGGGGAAACGGCACGGAGGCAGTAGGGAGGGGCGTCCGAATGGCACCACAAGAAACTAAAGCCCAGGAAAGGGCAGGAAACAGCACCTGGGGAAGTTGCGAAATATAACAGCAAGGGGCCAGGGGAAAACCCAGCCCCCAAGAAGGAACAAAAGGCCTGGGGTGTATAAGTAAGCCAGGAAAAGGAGAGGCGGCACAAACCAGGTAAAGAGCTCACCTCTCTCGGTAGGCTCTTAGTGCCTGGATAAGGGGAAGGAAAAACGTTTGCCACCCAACCCACCCTACAAGAATAACGGAAGAAGAAGGGAGCAGGCAGGAGCCGGAACGCTGAGTACTCTTTCGGTACACGGTCCAAAAAGAGGGAGCAGGCAGAAGTGGGAACGCCGAGTACTCTTTCGGTACATGGTCCAAAGCATGTCGTAGGCGGCATGTGCCCAGGAACGAAGGCCCAGGGATAACAAAGACTCAGGAGGAGCCTTGGGCAACTTCGAGACTGGACACAAGGTGCCCAAAAGCAAATGGCAGTGTATTGAATTTTGTTGTTTTGTATTTTCTGTAAGAAAATAAAATGCCTACGGCCTACAACATTTCCATAAACATAATTGGTCTGTGATTTATTATTTAGGTAGGGACCTGGTAAGAAGAGCAAAGCGAGCCCACACTACTCAGCCTAATGAAAAGGTATGTATGTTAAGGTTTCACAAGGCATGAGCACACAACGGACATCTCCTTGATTTTATTTGATTGTTTGGGGGCTGAAGGCAAGGTACGGGAAACACATGGAAGAAGTCACACAACCCCTTGTAGGATAAACATAGAGCCAAATGGGATTAGATTTTGCATGGACACAATAGGAACCCGGAAAGCACAGGGTAAACTTTCTGGTGTGTGTTTTATGATGGAAAGTAAGGGGGGAAAAGGAAAGATCACACAGGGGTCCCAAAAAACCCACTAACACAAAAAGGGAGTGATTATGGCTCCAACATCCCACAGCTTGAAAGAACTGACAAGAAAGCTCAACAAACACTTCCAAAATCCTTCAAAACACGCCTTAAAAATCAGTTAGGGCCTTTCCCAAAAATACCTCCTCTTGCAACCTAACAAAACCCACAAAGGGAAAGTGAAAGCGACCTGGCCCTTTTATGGGGCTCCCAAAATAAAGTCCTGATTCACAGAGCGTTTTCCAATGGGATTGGGGCATTATAGAATGCTTCTGTGAATCAGGCCCTAAGAGCACAGAGACTATTGCCAGAAGAGTCAGTGACTTTGATTTATCAGTCAAACTGCTGCTAAATGCACACAAAGTCTGCCCGATCCTGGGGGACAGCAGCAGAGATTCACGCTGTCCTACTATTAATTAAAAAAAAAGGTTAACATGCGAGCAAGAATCCAAATAATACAATACTTCTATGGGATCAATTAGTTTGTGGAAAGAGTTCAAATTGGACGTTTTCCTCTTGGACCCAGCTCCAACAACCGTCTTCCGTATAGGAGTGACGGATACCTGGCGGGGGCACTTAAACTGCTTTGTGGTACATATCCTCGTCCCCAAAAACAAGGAAAACAAGTTTTTTTTTTCATGTGAAAAACACATAGGTCTGCCTCCTTGAAATCCTAACAAAGGTTTTCTTTTTTTGTGTTGCATAATGCAGGTTGGCACTAACGAGGGCTTTGAAGCAACACAGCCAAGCTGTGTTGAAAGCCATAGCTGGGCTTCAGAGTCCCCCAGGTCATTCCTCAGGGCTGCTTCTTTGGAGTCTTACCTTTTATTATTGGGCTGGGGTAGACTCGTGTGAATTGGAGAGGGCTAAGGGCCCCTCTTCATGACAAGTCACAGCTCACTCAGAAAGGGCCATAAGCATTCCAAAACCCCTCATGCTGCCTGTTTTCGATAGTAAATGGATGCGCCACATAATCATAATTGGTTATTTATAGCGTACTTAATACCCTGAGACTTCTAAGCGCGGACCCGGGACCGAACCTGTGTTGCTCTCAAGACGAGCGCCTTTCCCCTGAGTTATCCTCCCAAGTGGATAAGCCTGAAATAGTGTAATGAAGGCACTCTTGCACATTTTATTCAGAAGGCGCTTGTACAAAACAATTCTGTGATGTGAAGACAGTTAGGGTAATACACAGAGATGCCTGGTTGTCTTGTGCAGGTAAGACATTTTCAAGCATTAGGGTCTTGTACATGTGTGTTGACCACTTGATTTGGAGAATAAGTGGTCTTTTAAATGAATGTTGAAAACAAGGAAAGGGGGTGTTTTAAAAAAAATGGAGACTAACATGGGTGCAACTTAAAACCGAGATTGCCACCACCGGGGACTGATATTAAAGAGCAGATGGTTGCAGTTTAATGAATTGAAATAACAAACAGAATAGTTTGTCAAGCGAAACAGCTTGTATATTCTAAGTCAAAAGCGCAAGTATTGAAAATCAGATTGTGCCCATGGCACCATTGCCGATTGATACATACCACATTTCATTATATTCTCTAATGCAATATTGATTAGGTGTGGCACGTTTATTAAATGTTTTAGCTTTAGGATATCAGCAATTTGATTTGATTGTGAGTAGCAGGATTTTCATATCTGAAACAAATTTATCCAGCAAGAGGCCTTAGGACATCTGATCAGCAGTCATATAACATGTATTGGTAATATTAAAAAAAACATTGATACAATAGAAAGCATGCTCGTACATTTATCGTGCCACGCACTCTAGTTATTCCAGCGTTGTTTATATTACCCGCCCTTTCATGAAGACATACATCTGGTTCAGAAATAAAATAGCCTTATGCAAAATCAAATAAATACATTGTTCTCACTACTAGAAGATGTGTAGTGCAGTTTTTTGGAATGGAAATATGATAAAACAGCTGGTAATTAGCTATTTTTGAATTGTTTGTTAAGATGTATGGTATGAAACATCAAATACGTTAAATCAACATAGCAGTTTCATAGCGTCTACCTGGACGCCACACTTACATGTCATATAGGCATCTCCTGAGCGATATGCCCCTGCATTTTCCTCCTAGGCACCGTGCTTTTGAATTCTGCGGCCATTGCTGAATCATGGATTAGAGTCTACCTGCCTGAAATGATGTGTTTCTCTTTTGCATCTCCTGCCACCTTTGTGTCTGGTTGTCTAGAGAGAGCCACCCCTTCGCCCCACCTATGACCCCCTTTCCTCTCCATCTTTGTCTCTTGCACTTACTTGTTATTGTGCGTCTTACCCTTGACTGCCCTTCCCCTCTCTCCTTCATGTTTAGCTCTTGCTGTAACGACCTTCAGTCACGTGCAATATTCCTTGTCATATGTTGTCACAGTTTTGCATTCCTCCTGTACTATGTTGCACCTCTAAACGCATTGCAGTCCCACTTGTCCTTTCTGAATATCCCAATGTGTATTAAGAATGTTAATCCTTTGTCTTACCCTCTCTGCGTTGAAGTGCTTTGAAAATCTTTAAATGTATAGGTGCTATCCAAATGACCAATAAATAAATAAATAAAAGGGTATTATGCTGCGCAAGGAACGTCCACAACACGCCCCCACGCTCAGCAAAAGCATACCCGAGGACCAACCTTTCCGCAAAACTCTGTGTCCACCTCAGACACAACATCCAGCACCCCAGCTACTCTGTACGGCTCGATTCCAAGTAAGTAATGGCTGCACCCCAGCTACTCTGCGCAAGGCCCCACCCAAGTAACGGCTGCACCCCTGCTACTCTGTTCGAGGTTCCACGATAGTAACAGCTGCACCCCAGCTACTCTGCTCGAGATTCCACGTAAGTAACGGCTGCACCCCAGCTACTCTGTGACAGGTTTCATGTAAGTAATTGCTGCACCCCAGCTACTCTGTGCGAGGCCCCACGTAAATAACGGCTGCACCCCAGTTACACTGTGCGAGGTTCCATGATAGTGACAGCTGCACCCCAGCTACTCTGCTCGAGATTCCACGTAACGGCTGCACCCCAGCTACTCTGTGCCAGGTTTCATGTAAGTAATTGCTGCACCTCAGCTACTCTGTGTGAGGACCCACGAAAATAACGGCTGCACCGCAGCTACTCTCTGCAATGTCCCACATAAGTAACAAATGCACATCAGCTACTTGTCCTGAGGTCCCATGTCCCTGCAAATGCCCCCCCCCCCGACTCCCACCACACATAAAGTGCTGGCACATACCCAGGCTGCACATCAACCCCATCAGGTGCAGACACCACTCACCAGCCCCCTCACCTCTGAACCTACCCCAGGCAGCCCCCACACCACCCACTGGCCGTCCTCGCCTCTGCCACTAACCCAGGCAGCCCTCACACCACACCAGCCTTCCCCAGCTCTACCACTACCCTAGGCACCCCTCACCTCCAACACTACCACAGGCAGCCTCCTCAGGTGAAGAAACCACCCACCACCCATCCTCACCTCTGCCACTACCCCCAGGCAGCCCTCACACCAACCACCAGTCCCCCTCGCCTCCGACACTACCCCAGGCATCCCTCCCACCACCCACCAGCCCCCCTGAACTCCGACACTACCCCAGAAAGCCCTCACACCACCCACCAGCCCCCCTCACTTCTGCCAATACCCCAGGCAACCCTCTGTTAGGGAGAATTCTCTTATAAGGCTAGTTTCCCAAACCTAGTGAGTCCCCCAGCAGCTTTGCTGGATTTTTGGGGTTTGTTTTTTTCTCCTGCTAAGAGTGAGACCCTTTTACTCCCACTCTTAGACATAATTTGAGGTATTTCTTTGACTTGTTATGGGCTTATGGGCTATGGGGTTTCTTTTTACTCCATAGGGTATCATCTGTTTTTCTGTATGTGTGGTACACAGCACCCTCAGTGCAGTACCACAGGGGTGTCACAGTGACCCCCAAGCATAGACTCCATACCCTGGGACTAACTACTGTCTCCCAGGGCATGTAAAGTCACCATTGGTTTTACTAGTCCAAAATTGTGAACAGAACCAGTACAAACCATCATATTGTGGAAGTACTGGTAAGGGGTAATTCGATTGCCCCTGGGTCTGTTTTCGAGGGGGCACTGTCCCGTCCCCCCTCGTCAAGTTTCTGGCTGGTGGCAGTGGATACCACGCGAAATATTCCACCGGAATATTCTCTATGGGATTTTCCCATTGATTTTAAACGCACCACTTTTTGGTGCAATGTTAAAGATACCGCTGATTTATTTATTTAATATTAAATCACTGGTTGGGTCTTTTTGCCAGAAATCGATTCTAAAATGCCGTTTGTGTCGGTCTCTGTAACTCTGACCAAGGTCGAGCCCTTTGTTCCACTATTTTGGCAGGCTTCTTCACAGAAGCCCTCCAAATGGTGCCACTCTGTCTGGCTTCCACAGTCTACTCTGATTGGCCCAGGGGTGAGCCGCCCGGCTCACCACTTAGCATGTGTGGTTGACAGTTAGGCTGATGAATGGGGGGTTTTCTGCATAAAAGCAGGGCCTTTGGGACTGGAACTTCAGAAGTCGCCACAGGACCTAAGAATCCGAAGAGGGAAGAAGCTGAGCCACCTGCAACCGACGACACCACCGGTGAAGCCCTGCTGCAATGAACTCACCACTTTTCCAGCGACAAGAGAAGATCTTCTGCTGGAGAGTCTTCTCCCTTTGAGCTGGTAGGACCAACTAGTTTGCCCTTTTTCGCTTCCAAAGATGTCACTTGGTCGAATCGCCCGTGCCAAGCACCCCGGCGGCCGGATAGCGAAGCTCACCATTTTTGACCGCGAATAAAAGGACCGCACCTTTTAATCGGGAACTCCCCGGCTGGTTTCATCCCTATGCAGTGCAACGACTCCACGTCCCCTCCTCGATGAGATCTTCTCTTCCCCTGGTCGGAACCATGAACTTCAACCACTGGCAGGGTCAACTGCCCCCGCTGGAGCTTTCTTCCTCTTTAAGGTACTGTGTCCTACCTGGCCTCCCTTTCTACAGATTGCTAAAGGTGACCCTTAAATCCTTGGTTTCTAAACTGGGTTGGCTCCAGGCCTTCTAACTATATCTTTTGAATCACCCCAACCTCTTTTGAACACTCTGAAAAGACTTTCAGTGCACTTTAAAACGTGTGATCATGGGCACATTTCACTTTGCTCCATTTAAAGTGGTCCTGGACTGTCAACTTTGGCTCCATGGTATAACCTGCCTTTCTCCCCTTGCTCTGAACTCTTAAAAGTGTTGGGAACTGTTTTATTCTTCTTCTCTGCCTTTTTCTCTCCCTTTAACTACATTATCAGAGTGCCATCTTGGTTAAGGGCTCACCTCTGTTCTAACAAATAGTAGTGTTTTAACCCTGACTTGTCTGATAACTATTAATGGAGGTGTGTATACTTTACCTGACTGTGTTTCAACTTGCTTTTGATTGCGAGTGCTAGTATATGCCATAAAGTGTGTTTTAAATAAATAATTATATACTTTTTATACAAAGCTCTGGTCAGTGTTTGTTTGCCCTACTGTGTTTTGGTCCTATTGTGTATACTATGCATACTGCCCTACTCTTCTTGAGAGAAGTCTGACTGCTCAGCCACAGCTACCAGGTAAATCTGGGTGGTGCAGACTGCTACCAATTGGGTCTACTGCTTACTCCTGTGGTCTTAATCTTTTTGCAGTGTTCCCCAAGGGAACTGCACAGGATTCTGCCTAACACCCTCACCCCACCAGCCAGCCCTACTCACCTCTGCCACTACCACAGGAAGACCTCACAACACCCACCAGCCCCCTCACCCTGACACGACCACACACAGCCCCTCAGGGGCAGGCACCTCCCACGAGCCCTCCTCAACTCCGCCACTACCCGAGGTAGTCCTCACACCACCCACAAGGCCCCATCACCTCTCAGACTACCCCACTCAGCCCTGACACCACTTACCAGCCCTACCCACACCTGCCACTACCCCAGCCAGCCTTCACACTACCCACCAGCCCTCCTCACCTCTGCCACTACTTCAGGCAACCCCCATTCAACCCACCATCACCCCTCAACCCCAACACTACCACAGGCGGCCCCCTCGGGTGAGACACCACCCACCAGCCATCCTCACCTCTGTCACTACCCCAGGCAGCCCAAACACCACCCACCAGCCCCCTCACCTCTGACACAACCCCAGGCAGCCCTCATACCACCCACCAGCTCCCCTCACCTCCAATACTACCCCAGACAGCCCTCACACCACCCATCAGCCCTCCCCACTTCCAATACTACCACAGGCAGCCTTCACACCACCACCAGCCCTCCTCACCCCTGACACTACCACAGACAGCCCCTTCAGATGCAGACAACACTCACCAGCCCTCCTTACCTCCGCCACTACCCCAGGCAGCCCTCACACCACCCGCCAGCCCTCACACCACCCGCCAGCCCACTTACCTCTGACACTACCCCAGGCAGCCCTCACACCATCCACCAGCTCACCTCACCCACCTTAGACACTACCCTAGGCAGCCCTCATACCATCAACCAGCCCTTCTCACCTCTGCCACAACCCCAGGCAGCCCTCACACCACCCACCAGTCACCCTCACCCCTAACACTACTACAGGCAGCCCCCTCAGGTGAAGGCACCACTCATCAGCCCTTGTCACCTCTGCCACTACCCTAGGCAGCCCTTGCACCACCCACCAGCTGTTGGGGCTGATTTCCTATACTCTGGCCTGGTGGACAGATGTCTAGAAGGTCAACCTATATTGTTACAGGAACAACTCTGGGAAGCTGTAGCCAAACCAGTTTTGGTAGCAGTGACAGGCGGTCTAGGCTAAGATCTTCAGAGGTGGTGAGCTTGTAAAGGGTCCACAAGGAAGTCACACAATGGGAATCACAAATTACACATAGACAGGATGTATAAAAATACAGTTATTATTTATTGGCCGAAAACACACTATGAGAAATGACTACTAGCAAGTAGAGGTGACGCAAGACTAATAAAATAAACTCATATATATAGTCACTTTGTTATAGAGCAGAATAAACTTCAGAAACCCCTGAAAACGAAATGTTAGAATAGTATTATGCAGTTTTGGTCTGCAGAGATGATCCCTAACTAAAATGTTCCAGCCCTAAATTGTCTGGGGCATTTTGCCCAATAGTTCAGGTAAACGTTCCACGGAAGTTATGAAGCAGCAAAAAATGCAGGTAGGGTCACTGGGGTCCAGTGAAGTGTTCTTATGGTTTGGGTACAAATTAGACTAATGCCCAAAAGTATCCTCAACAGTCAGATGTCTTGTGCAAGCAAGCAATGGCAAAGCCAATCATGAAACAATTAGGGTTTATTATGAAGGTTGTCATTCCCCAAACTCAGATCCCCAACTCAGAATACATGGAAACAACCCAGTAGGGAATAAGACCAGGAGATAGATTGCAAGTTGAACAAGGTTTATTTTAGGTAAACGATGCATGCAGAGGACTCTGCTGCTCAGAGAGCGCTCTGCCAACAATACAGAAACAACACATTTTATTAACAACTTTCGTCATCAGTGCGAAACAGTATAGGTGATAGATATTACATGGTCATTGGTTCATTACAAATTTGCAGAATAGGCCATACTGGGATGGTGCAGGTTGATTGGCTGGTGCAGAGCTGTTGCTTCTCACAGCAAGTGGATCAGCTGGGCTCATCTGGGAGGGGTGAAGGTCAGAGGCATCGGCACAGGACATCTAACTAATCTCTTTATTCTGACAACATAGAGAAAAAGCTAGAAACAACTAATCACATCAAACTCTGACATTTAATGGAGGTGTTCTAAAGCTCAGCTAACAACTATAAATCCAGCTTGTGCTTTGGCCTCGACGAACAGTAAACCATAATGCCTTAATCCCAGCACCCATCATGAAGGGGTTTGATCTACCTGGTGCCTCATGATACAGATTGATAGGTGTTGTTTTGTCATTGAATATATGGTACAGGGGGACTTAGGGCTGTGGTGGGTGCATGCTCTGGTCATTTCAGGGGTTAGATGTGTATCAGCATCAAAGGGACAGTGGGGTCTGGGTTTTGTGAGTGGTGGGTGTGAAGGTGGGGGTTGAGAGGGCAAATGCAGGTTTGTGGAGATGGATGAGTACACAAGTCAAAATCCGCCCTGGTCGCACACAGGACAATGAGCTCAGAGGAAGGAGAAAGATACAAGCAATTTGCAACAATACATGGCTGTACTTCTGTGGGAAAGGAGCTTGTGCAGCGCAGGCAGGGAAGGAGGTGTGGGGATTTCTGGGCTGGCTGTGCACGGTGCTGAACAAAGGGAGAGATAGCTTTTTGGAAATCATTGTGCAGCCTAGTAAAACAATGGAGTTTGGGGTGGCACAAAATGGAGTCTGTATGAGTCATCCAACGGCTTCTCTCCGCCATTGTCAGAGGAAAGACAAGGGGACGTCTCCCTGCAATGGGAAGAGCAAACTGATTCCTTTCATACAGAATGTACATCGGAGGGCCTTCCTTCCTTACAATTATAAGCCCATTGACTTATAATGGGAGTATAGGGGTAGGTTTGAATCTCTGTAACTTACCGCCCGTACTCTGATTCTTCCCCAGGCTTGGCAGGACAAAGGAAGAGGGTCCAAAGTTGCTTTTCCTGCTGAAAGTCACAGTCCTTCATTCACAGGGGTTTCAGGTTCGAGCTGATCTTTGGTTGGTGTCTTTCACTGTTGCAAGGACTCTGAAGAATGCAGCAAAACTTGATGCAGGACTCCTCTCAGGACTGGACTCGGGTCAGGTAAGCAATTTTGGATGGTGGTAAGCGCAGCATGGTGGCGCAAATGGACTCAGCAGCCGTGGTTGGACTTTCCCTCCTTTCTCGGGTCCCCTCAATGCTAGCACAGCGACATTTCGTAGAGGTTAGTCCCAAAGTGCCAGCTAAGGATTCCCAAGTTTCAGGCTGAAACTTGGTACAGTGATGCGGGCAGTACGGTAGCCCAAAAGTGAAGCTGGTCAGCCACAGGACGGTACCAGGGCACTTCCGAACGCTTCGTTTGACAGGGCACCGAGCAGACGTCAGGAATGGATGGTCCCTCCACTCCAAGTGTCGCAGCACCTTCACAGGACTACTAAAGATCACAAGCAACGACAAGGCTCCTCCAGGACAGCAACAGAAGTTGGTTGCTAAGCCTCCTTCAGTCAGGTCTCAGGTTTCTTCGTGGGTCTCGCAGTTGGAAAGGATACTTGGCTCCTTCTGGTTTCTTCAGTATCTCTGAAGAATGGGTGCAGGGGTCCTCTTCTTATCCTAAAAGCCAGGTAAGAGCTGCTGCCCTCACTACCCAATATCAGGACTAGCCCCCACACACACACCCCAGCAGTGGTCCAATCAGGACCACTGGCAGGAACACTCATGCATGTCACTCAAACACACTGAAACCAGTTTGTGGATTCAGGTCAGACAGTCCCAGCCCGCCAAAAGATTCTGCTTTTCTGGGCACTGGAAGTCCTTATAAGGATTTTCCTGGCTTCAGGCAAGGAAGAAGGCTAAATAACAAGATGGCAAAAGGACAAGCGAAAAATCTTCTGGCATGGCCATGTTTGACACCCTCACCTCTAACACTGCCCCAGGCAGGCCCCTCAAGTCCAGACACCACCCATCAGCTGCCCTAACCACTGACACTACCCCAGGTAACACCCTCACAGTACACCACCCTCCCCACACTGCCCTCACCTCTGACACTGCCCACAGGCAGCCCCCTGAGAGTACACTCTCCTCCCCACACTGCCCTCACCCTCAGCTCTGACACTACCCCAGACAGCACCCTTTGTACTCTACCCTCCCCACACTGCTCTCACCTCTGACACTGCCCCCAGGCATCCCACTGACAGTGCACTCCCATCCCCACACAGCCCTCAGCTCTGACACTATCCCATGCCCTCACAGTACTCCACCCTCCCCACACCAGGACAGCTGAATTCAGCAGCAGCTACACAGTGCAGCCACCATGTACATGTCACACAGTAAAGCAATGTGCTGCAATGTGACGTATCATTGTGCACATGTGTCATTGCAGTTACCTCAAACTGCTGTAGCTGAATGACCTAGGAGAACACTAGTCCAAGACAGCTCTGACAGGACAGTGGCACATGTGATGTCAGTGCATTGTAGCAAACAAAGTTCAATGATTCAATGGACCAACACCGGACAGCACAGCATTCTAAGTCCCTGCAACCAACATAATTTTAGCAGGCATGTTTTGGGTGATGCTAAGGAATACTGAGAGTTTGTGAGCCAAGCAGACATATGATGTGTGTAGCCACATATAACCAAACTCACATCTTTTGAAGAAGCAATACAGTGGCAGAGGTGCTGCATGACATGAGACCACACACTGTTTGTAAGTTGATGTGTGTTGTTGGGTGTCCATGCATTGTGAGGTCTCCAAACTACTGTATACCACCCAGCACAGTGTTTGCCACCCCTGCATAGTTTTTCCCCAACCCAAATGAAAGTCACACAAGACATGCATAGCAAAAATATATATGTGGAAAGGGGGAAATGTCCAAAGGAAATATCAAACCCAAACAAAAAAACACAAAATAAACTATTTACAAGGGCAGCGGTCTCGATAATCTGCCATTACATCCTCCAGGGCAGACTCAAATTCATTGTCCACCACTTGGAGCCGGGCTACTGTCTGGTCCTGGATGGCTTGCAGGTGGTCACTCATCCTCCTCTCATCCTCCCCCACATCCCTGCAATCCTCCTGCAGAATCTCAACCCATCTCTGTGTCCTTCTTTCTACAACCTCTGCCCTTTCCCTGGCAACCCGTGCCACTCTAGACCACTGCCTCTCCGCCATCAACTGCATATGCAAATCCATATAGACACACACCATATGCCTGAACCGGAGGCGCTCCTCCTGCCAGTTGTCCAAATGTTACTAATTGGCTTGCCTCCCCGATTTTGTTGGGTCCTTTGTTGCTTGCACCTGGATAGTCCTATAGTGCTGTTGTCTGGTCAAGCGTACCCTGCGCATGCACTCCCACCATCTGTATGTTGCACGATGGGGGGTACACAGTACCAGTACTGTCCTGATGTACAGCTGACCACTGATGCCTGTTCCTGTGCATGTGCCTGGGCAGGCGCAGCAATCGTCTCTGCTGTACTTTTTCTGACTTCCGCCTTAGGCAAGGATGTACTGACCACAAACTGGGCGGTGTAGGTCGGACAGGAGGAAAGGGGTCTGTGATGGGAAGTGGCCCCCCTGAGGATGACTGGGGCACAGAGGAGGAAGTGAAAGAGGGTGCAACTGAATTGTAAAAGCATATTTCGCATAATATCGCCTGATAATGAACATTGGCCAAAGCGCATTTGCATCGTACTGTAAATCACATTTAAATGAACTTGCAATAAGCTGTCTACGCCGCCATCTTAGGTTATCTGCCATTTTGATTAACTCCTGCTTTCTGCCCCATGCTAGAAATTGTGTTTTTGTCTTCAGCAGAGCAAAATGAACTTTGTACTATGTCAACGTAGATAAGCATGTTGAAGCTGCTAAGGTGGAATTGTTTGTCCTGCACTAAGAAACATTGGAGCTAAACAAGAGCCATATTTATCAATAGTGTCTTCTCCGTCCAAACAGCAAAATAGAATGTTGAATGGCTGAATATGTGCTTTTGCAGAAATAGTTGTTTTCGCTCCTTGAAACTAAGCTGACTTTAAACTTAAGAACAAATGGTAGACAAATATGAGTAAATGAAACAAGGACTGTTACACTTGTGTTTTATGTGCAGAAAAACATGTCTAGTGTTTGAGGAATACATTGAACAATGTATAGTTGTTTGAAACTGTATTAGTTATGTGAACTGGCTATGAACACTTGTGAATGGGTAACTCGAAGATGGGCTGGGCGATGTGTCCGAGATTGTGAGAGAACTGTATACATATGCATGCTTCGTAATGTCTGGCACAATCTCACGGTGTCCACTACCACACATTGTGAGGTGTTGCGAGACCAGACAGCTGTTCTGCAAAATAAAAGTGTACTTGTACCATTGTACTCGTGCCTGGCTTATTTCTATTAAGTGGTATTAAGCCTCTATATTTCTTTAATCTTTCAGAATGTTCCAATGCACAGAGACCACCCGAGAGCAGCACAAATGACAGCTAGGACATTGAGACGCACAATGTTTTGTGATAATTTGAGAGGAGGCCACAAATCTCTCTCACATCATCACAAATCCTGCATGTATGCCTCACAACCCTAGCCAGCAGGACATGCAACATCTCAATGGTGATCTCCATAGCCCCAAAAGTGGGCCCAGCCTGGGTGGAGGCAACCATGACAATGGTCACAGCTGCATCAGATGGATTAGGGACAGGAGGTTGGTCAGCTCCCTCCACAGTGCAATGAAAATCCTTCTCTCCCTGGCCCAGGGGTGCAATCTGAACACCCTACTGGAAGTCCCCACCTGACTCCATGCACTGAACTTCATCCTCCTCCCCCCAACCACCACCTCCATGTCCCTGAATGACTCCAGCAAGCCTTCCTCCCTAGATATCCCCTCAGTATCTGCACCCTGGCCCACAGTCACTGAGGAGTCCCCCTCCAAAACAATCTCCTGGGACATAACCCCATCAGCTCCGCACGATGGAACTTACACTCCCCCAGCCAGCTCACCCCGGAAGATGTGGACTCCAGTCGGGCTGGCCTTGATCTATGCTTCTGCTTGCTGGCTTTGTCTCTGCCCTTGTGCTCCACAACAATGCATCTTCCCTCTTCCTGAGCTGCAGTAACTGTGGAAATGTTTTCAAAAAAACATTGACATCAGTAAATGTTATCAATGGATGTCTTAGATACACAAAATTAACAAGTGCAATCATACCTTCATGTCACAACCATGAACGGACACACGCACAATGCACACATACATGTATGTGCCTTGGCATACAGCATTGCAAATGTGGCACGGTTGTACTGTGAAGGCTCACTCACAGTCATGACCCATGCACATGTGAACAAGGCACATTGTACAGTGTCCAACAACACATCCCCTACAACAGGCAATGCCACCATACCAATCACCAACCAGCACAAGAACAACCTTCAGCCATGGTCATGGAGACAGCACCAGGTCACCTGCCCACACAAACCAAGTCACCAATTTCCAGACGCCACAGCATGGCTGTAATCAATCAACATGTACCGCCAGCCATGTCTGACATCAAACTGAACATGTCAGTTGGCTAACCATACTATGATTGCATGGAAACACATACATTCATCTTACAAATCCAGTGGAATGACATGTCACATCCCACTCCCGGAGGTGTCAACACATGAACCCCACACACACAGGCATCAAAGCACATGTGCCACACATCGACTCAGACATCATGCACATCAGTCACATGGCCACCACATAGCATGTCCACATTGATCATGTCCAAGCACTTGCTCCATGCTCACACACTGCACGTGCACAACAACAATAAGCCATGAATGCACAATCTGGCAATCCTCATGAAAATGGCTGCATGCAATGTCTAATATCAAAAATACCCTACATTGGCATGAGTCACCAATCAGTTGCGTCTCACAACCCACACAAGTTACAAACAGGATGTGGCATCTGAAAACCTGCATGCCACACATACGCCCTAGAGCGTTGTCTGACATAGGTACTCACCAGCGGCATCCTGATTGCGTTTCCAGGCAAAGAGATGCGAGTGGAGGGCTGTATAGTACCTATGAAGTACCCACAGCTGTATCTGGCTCAACTGGTGGCAGCAAGCACAGCAGACCGCCTCGGTGGGTTCCATGGAGTGGGCTGCTATCACCTTTGTATGGCTGTGAGTCTTCAGGTCATCACAGCATTTCAGGACTGTTTTCCTGGGCCGGACTGCCACAATTGCTGCCCTCCTTACAATCCACACACATACTTGCATTTATGAACATTTTTGTGCTGCAGTGTACTACACAGACACTAGCCACGCATGATTACCATTCCTCGTTTTTTGCCATAGTGACCATGTACCATGCAGGGTGCACCGTCACTTGTTATGAGACATGTTGAGAGCTGCTGGGTGCACTTCAATGCTAAATTCAGTGCAATGCACATTTCACCCAATGCAGTCCATTGCCAGTAAAGTCGACTTCCCTAGTACTTTCCTTTTGCATGCTCACTTTTTTCTGTTTTTTCCTTGGCCTCTCTTTGTCATTGCTTTCTAATGTCTGCTTGTGTTTCATTCCATTTGCCTCAGTGACCTGCCTTCCAGTCTGACAGCTGCCTCTGTGAAGTGTTGCCTTCTGCAAGATTGTGTCTTCTATGCAATTCCTGAGATTGTTGGTTCCCTTCTACTTGGGCTTACCATCATTACTGCATGTCACACTGCCATGTTGATGAGGGAATGGCATATCATGGCATTGACAATACTACAAAGGTGCTCCAGGGTTCCCATCCTCTCAATGTTGTCATTTTGTGGGTTGTCTCAGTGTCATGCTGACTGTGGCCAATCACATTTGTTGTGAAGGTGCCATCAGCATGTATATGGGTATGTGTAACATGGTCATTCACTGCGTGTCACTCTGGAGGGCCTGCAGTGTAGGGGTTGTTTGTGGCTGTGTGGGTTATTCATGTTGCATTTCTGTGAGGTGAGTGGGGGTGGATGCATGTGTGCCAGGACACAGGGTGATGGGTGGCTGGTGAGTTTGTGTATGCCTTTGTAGGATGTTGCTCAGAGAGGCACATGGTGATGTATGTTTGGCACTCACATTTAATTATTTTTCTCTACAGATGCTTTTGACATGGAATGATGGTTACAGGGATTGTGATGGAAGTAGCAGCTCTATGCATGCACAGGTTACAGCATGCAGGTTTGGCGGTTTCCAGGCAGACAGACAGTTGGTGTGTTTGGTGGACTGCACAGTCCCAATGGTGCAGGCTCACATGAGATGAGGTAAGATGTCCATTTCTTTTGCAGTGCACTTTATTTTCCAGTTTCAACATGACTGCTTTGATGTGACTGTGTGTTGTGGGCATAGTGGTTGTTAGGGAATGGTTTGGTCACAGAACCAGTTTGTTGTTGTGTAACACACATTGGGGATCCAGGGGTGTACTCACATTTACTTCTTGTCATCAGATTTGTAATATGCTTCCTACTTGTTATCTCTTGTGTGTGGTTTGGTGTCGACATGCAGTCCAGTTGTTGTTGTACAGATGAAGGTGCTCTAGGACTAAGTTCCTCATGCTGTGTGCTTTTGTGTGTACTACATGGACACTTTTGTGTGAAAGTGATATGCTTGTGTGGTTCAGTTGTCACTGTCAGACTGACACATGCTTGGAGATAGTTCTTTGTAAAGAAAATATTGACACAGATTTACTTTTCCAATGCCGAGTGTTGTACAGCATTGTTTGTGTCCTAATGTTTTGAAAATAGGTTTACCTTTTAAAGGTGTTAACTGTAGGAGGTGTGCAAAAACAATAATGTATTTTCCTCCTTCATAGTCGGTTTTTAGGACTTATTGCATTCTGAGGTGATTTAAAGTCAACATGAGTTTGGGACCCATGCTTACTTCATGAATAAGGAGCACTTTCATTTGTTTGAGAATTCTGCGTACGTCAGCACCAGTTTCTGCTGATAATTTGTAGTATGCTAATTTCTTTTGGTGTACTACTGGGAAGAGCAGTAGTAAGTGTAAAGTTAAACTTCCTATGTTGTAGGCAGCTAAACCTCTGGGGGCTGTTAAAGCAGCCGAAAGGTTGTTGTTTGCTAAGTTTTGTAGAAATCTGCTGATTATTTTAATGATATGATATGATATGGCATTTGTAACGCGCCTATACACAGTGTTTCAAGGTGCGACGAGGCGGGGGGAACAAGGGGAGACAGACAACGATCCTACTAGGCCAGGTGTCATTCAGATTGCGCAAGTGCAAGGGTAGAGGGGAGGGGAAAAGTGCAAAGGGGAGAGTGTAGTACAGGATTAAGAGCATAAGGATAAATAACAAGGGCCAGCTAGTGGCAAGTGCGAGATAAGTGCACGTTTACCAAAACCAGCTCGACCACTTATATACAGGAGCAGATGTTTATAGTTTTTATAACTGCAAGTTTTAATTTCATGTTTAAAACCATGTTCAGTTTCTTCAATGACTTCCAGATAAATGGTGTGTTGTTTATCTTTTAGCTGTAATTTCGGCACTGACAGGACTTATTCAGATTTTTACATGGTATTTTCTACTTCAGTAACAGCTAGAGTGTCTTTATCTAGTTAAGCTTCAATTTCTTATCCTTGTTGGCATTCATTGTCCAACATTTCTTTACATTGTTTGAAATTGACATTTTTTATACCGCTTTCATTTGCTTTGAATACAGCTTCAAAAGAGTCATAATTACCTAATAATACTTATTCTTTTCTGCAAGGTTTAAAAGGTTGCACTAGGGCCATTTAATAAAGTTCTCTATCTTGCAGAGATTTAAATAACTTCATATGTTTAATTAAACTGGTTTTGGTAAGTTTCACTAGGCTTCTTCACAAGTTGAGAATAAGTATTTGCCAGTTGTCTCAACAAGTGTGACAATGTTTTGAGCTATGTCATCCACGCACATGTTTTACAGAGCAGTACTTCTGTTGGGTACTGTGTGTCCATTAAATCGTTTTTTAAATTGTCCTGGTTGATCATTTGTTTCTATTGTTTTTATCTCTTGGTAGGATAGTAGCACTCTTTTTTTCTGGATGAAGCTGGACCAAGATTTAGCCAGACAATGTGCTCGTATTTCCATATAAGGCTGTGCCTGTTAAAAAGTCTGCAGCTCCGTAGCACCTGTATTCTCTGTGGGAGAGCATTTTTATAACAAAGCTGTGCATTTTTTGTGACAGTGTTTTGTCAGATGATATATCAGCTTTTGTGAGATACGCTGTGACATATCTTGCAACTGCAGTGGAATTGTCTGCAATGTGTTGCATGTTTATGTTTGTATTCCACAAGTGGGCAATGATTGCATTGTAATCATTGATGTACTTAACTGCTTTGTCCCTTTTAATGTTGTATGCGTTTTTAGGGTATTTGCCTTTTACACTGTGTCTAACAGAAGACATCAAGCTATTTACTTGTCCTTTTTTATAAACTGGTCCAGGGAAGCCAAAGCAACATTTGGAATAGTATTTACCTTTGTTTTTATATCTATGTCAGCTTTATTTGCCTCACTTATATTTTTGGAAGCGTAGGATTGGCGTACGTAGGTCACTCATTATGCGTAGTTTCAGAAGGGATGTCGCAGGTAATGAATTTATCAATAAACTGTAAAACAGTGGCCTCAATGTCGTGGACAAATTTGGGAGCATCTTTTTATCCACAAAAGCATCTGGATGTGTGGTCTCCTCTGCATTGATATTCTTTTCTCCAAAAGAAGTGTTGCACTTCTCTGAGCGGTTGCCTAGTTTTATTGCAGATGAAGTGGAGCATGGCCATGAAGCGATGGTGAAAGTACCTTGATACATTGGGCCTCATTACAACTCAGGCGTTAAGGGTTAAGGGTTAACGCTGTTGTTAACCCTTAATGCCTGATTCCAATTTTAACGGCTGCTTTTAGCAGCCGTTAAAATCCATGGCGCTAAACCGCCTTGGTGCTAATTACGGCACCGTAATTTATGGTGCCGTAATTAGCGCCTTCCCCACTCCCATTATGCCCTATGGGGCAAAAATGGGAATGGGGAAGGGTAAATGGGAAATGGGGATTTACTGCCCCACTCACCTTGGAATGGGGCGGTAAATCCGCCATCCACCATGGTGTAAACATAGTTTACACCATGGTGGTAAAGTTGGTGTACTTACCGCCTGGGTCGTAATGACCCCAATTGACAGGGTCAAGAGAACAGAGTTTTCCTGGTGTTTTTATATCTGTTCCATCTTTATTTTGGTTTGCAGTTAATGTGAAGTCATACAAGTAATCCCATGCGTACTCTGCACAACTTAAAGTAGCTAACCATGGCCCTCATTACAACACCGGTGGTAAACAATGGTGCTGTTAGCACCATGGTTGCTGCCGGTATTGTAACGAGTCCGCCATGGTGCAATGGGGCATTACCACCCCATTCCAAGGTTGGCGGGGTGGTTATTCCCCATGCACCATTGACCCTTCCCCATTCCCATTTTTGCCCCATAGGGCTCAATGGGAATGGGGAAGGCGGTAATTACGGTACCGCAAAATGCGGTACCGTAATGACCTTCAAGGTCCCTTCGCGGGTCCCTACTTTAACGGCTAGTCCAGACCAGCTGTTAAGGTCGGGAGCCGCAAAGGGACCTCGTAATTAGGCACTAAGGGGTTAGCGGCGCCACAGCCTTTTACAGCGCCGTTAACCCCTTAGCACCAGGGTCGTAATGAGGCCCCATGTGCGTGGGTTTACGTTCTTTAGCATACAATGTACATCAGCGTGGTGTCGGAAACCAGTATTATTTTGTGCCACACATGTTTGCGAAGAGATTTGTCCTATTTGAATGCAAAACATCATCTTTGTCTTTTTATCTTTTGAAGCAGCTGTCTAGCAGACATGTTTAAAACAATAAGAGCCTATGTTTAATGTGTATGCAACTCCATAACATCGACATTCTAGTTCATTTTCGAACAGAGGTGGAAAATGTATTCTACATTTTGTTTGAATCTGGGGTCTTCAAAATACATGTGTAAAGAGAAATATTCTGAGGCATTAGTTTGTGTGGATCTTTCATCATATCTTCCTCCTTTTCCTATAGAAAAGAGTAGAGAAAAAAAACATACTTTTTTTTCCCATATGCTCATTAGGGATTCTTTAGCTTGACGCATTTGATATTTTTCTAATGCATTTTCCATGGTGTCTTTGGTACATAGTGGGTGAAATGTATACTAATCTAAAATGTTGGCTGCAGTAACAGGATCTACATGTTCAAATTGGCCGGTTGCTGGTGTATCTTGAATTATGTAGGTGGTTTCTATAATGTTTTCCTATATGTTGATATCTTTGTAGTATTCATTGTTTTCTTTCAATTGTGGTATGGCTTGTCTAACTTTTTTTAAGTCGACTAGTTGTTACCAAATGTATTTGTCTATTGTTGGTCCACCATTAACTAGTACAATCAAAGATTGACCTATTGGCCTTTGTACTCCTAGAGTTTTTACATTTTCTTTAATATCTAATGGCAAATGTACTATTTTGCCACAGATGTATTTAGGTAACTCAGATGGAGGTAATTTTGCTGTTTCCAGTTGAAGGCGTATTATAGCTTGACATGCATGTGTTGTGTATATTATAATGCACTCATACAAGTTAAGTTGTTGGAGAACTTTTGGAAGTGGGTATATTAGTGATAGCACGTGATAGCATTTGGATATTGTCAAGCCTTGTATTGCGGTACGCACAAACTATTGAGGGGTCTGTCATTGCATATTTATTTTCTGCTGTTAGATGTAAAGCTAATTAGAACCATTGGTATTCCTCATTGACCTCTTTTTCGTAGGCCATTTCTATAATTGTGCTGGTCTCTTTATAAAATGTTCTGACACAACAGACACATATGTGATCTGGTATTTGAGCTGATGTCTTTTGATACTTAGCTATTTCTTTTTTGTATGTGTTTATTAGGAGATTGGTGTTTGTAAGGTTTCCGCCAATGTTTTCTGAAGTTACTGAATTTTCTAAGCCAACTTCAGTTCAAAATTATTTACTTTGGATGTGATGAAGGAGTTTTTTAGCTGTTCCATGTAGGAGAATGTTATTTACATTTTGGAGTTCTAGAGCAGGTCTTTGACATACTATAGTCTATGCACAGGATTCTTTATAGCGGAATGGTGTGTTGCTAACAACTGAAATGCAGGCATCTGGATGTCCTCAAAGTCCAATGTGGTTACACACTGGACAAGAGTCCTTGGTTTGGTTTGTAAAGTGTTGTCTTTGAGTTTCACAAAGTGATTGAGGAATTCTCATACAGATTTAAAGGATTGTTGGCGTACATTACACATTGAGTTGCATATCCATTTAAACACTTGAACAATTTGTTTGGGTGAAAGGAATATTTAGTTGAAAGTTTGTTTGGGAAATGTTTTATTTAAGGGTGTATTTTGCTACAATGCTGTCTCCTAACATTTCATAGCCTCTGCCATTACTGTCTATGGCCATTGGGTTGTTTTGTTCTTGTTTATAAGCCTCTTCATTGAAATATGGTTCTGTGTGGCTGTGGGAAACCATTCACCTTCAAAGATGTTTGAACAAGTATCTATATTGACATTGCACACGTTTAGAAGTAATTTTTTTAATTTACTGAATCATTTAGTTAGTGGTTTCATTCTGTTCAAAATCTATGTAAACAACTTCCCCTTTAGTATAAATGGACTGTCAATTAGACATCAAGGATTAGTCTTCTAAGGTCATTTTAACAGGTAAATTGTGACTTTTCAGCTGCCCTTATTGTTATTGTCATGACCATTGTGAGGGGGCACAAGTTGTGCCACAAGCAGGCTCCCACCAGACCCCTGAGGGCCTTAAAACCACTGCAAAAGGGCTCATGGAGCCAGTCCTGGTGCCTTTGATACCAGGCTAATATGTAGGAAGGAAGTGCTGTTCAAACTAGGTCCCACTTATGTACATGGGCCTTTAAATCCGACATGAAAGTACCCGCACAGTCTAGTTCTAAGAACCAAGCCATGCGGTCTAGTGTTTTGGGTGTGGCAGGCCTGGAACTACTTTCCCTGGTACTACTTTACCTGGGCTATATAAACCACGCCCTGACTGCAGAACAAGCTTTGTGTTATTCTGCAACCAGCAGCTTGACTCTCACTGCGTGCAGCACCTGGTCTTCAGCATCTTCCTGTAATCCTGCAAGAACAAGCACAAGATTATTCTGTCTTACCTGAGAAAACAACATCCAGCACTCAGCATCTCAGCTGGGCTGCAATCTGTGGAAACCGAGAGAAGAAGAAACATCACTCACCTGTGAGTACTAGCTTAAGGACTTCCAGCAAACAGCTACCACAGCTGATGTTCGAGCATTGCGACCTGCAATAACGAGAAAGGGAAAAACAATATTAGAACGCGCGCTTCCAAAACATCAAATTCCATCAGTCGTACCTGAATTCCATCGCGCTACGCCACGCTTCCATCCGGAGCACCACAGCAACATCTGCAAAAGAAAAGAGACATATTCAGGTTCGCTTTCAATATTAAACAACCGCACAGCGCTGTACTACCTTAACGGATTCCGAAGGCCTGTTTTTCATGGCGCTCTCATCCACTCGCAGCACCACAGTGGCCTGTGAGGAGAAGATGAAGAAAAGACAGGTTAGCTTCAATAGAAAATAAAGGTGCTGCGCTTCGCGCTTTCTCTAACCTAGTAACGTGCCTCTCCATCCAGCACGCCAGCATCAAGACCTTAGCACCCGAAAATAATGAGATAAAGACATTAAGGTATTCCCACCATAAACAGAACAAAGACTTACAATTAACAAACCTACCTGCCTACCAGCAGATTTGGGGTCACAGCAGGCCTGTGCCAAAGGAAGGGTGTACTGCACCAGTAAAGCAACTCGGGCAGCTCGCCAACAAATGTCAAGCGCCCCTGCACAAGAAACACAGGATGGATAGCTCACCCTACAAATAACTAAGGTGAGAAAAGAACCCAGTGGGGACAGGGAATCGGTCAGAGGGAGGTGGGAGATTCACCCATTAGAGACAGTTATCACAAATCCTCCATTCTGTAATTGCAGATTCATTATTCAGCACTGGGCAAATACGCATCCAGGATTCCAGATATCAGAGCCTTCCAGACGCCTCCGGGGATATCAGGTGAGCATAACAGAACACAAAGCCTCTAAGTTACAGACCCCATATTTTGCCGTACCAGTAACCTTGATCCATTAACAACAACTGTCACGGATGCATGCCATAGAGGCATATATAGACAGCAGAGCAGTTGGTAATTACATATATCGAGATCTGGCAACAGAAATGGAACTTCCCTTATGCACAAAACCAACAACTGAAAAGGTAACTACTGTTGACGGTACAGAAATTGCTTCTGGACCAGTAACCCAATGCACAACAGAATTAACCCTTCTGTGTCAGGATGGACAACAAGAAGCAATCACGCTTGAACTCATCAAAGCTCCTCTGTTACGGTTGATCTTAGGGATACCATGGTTAGTAACTCACAATCACCACATAGACTGACGTGCAAAGAGACTGACCTTTTCCGACGAATGCACCCACGCTTGCTACCCAAAATCTATACCACAGCCAAACCTGAAATCTGTTCAAGGAATAGCATTGGGGATCGCAGAACCAATGGACACCTTACCAAAAGAATATCAGGATTATCAAGATGTTTTTCAGAAGGAACTGGCTAACACATTACCACGCATAGGCCCTATGACTGTCAGATCGACCTGATACCTGGTGCACAGGTTTCTTGTGGTCGAATTTATGCACTTACGGAAACCGAAAATCTCCACTTGAAGTCCAATCTGGATCAATACCTGGCTAATGGGTTTATCCGCCCATCAAAGTAACCGACAGCCTCTCCCTTATTCTTCGTACCCAAGAAGGAAGGAGATTTGAGGACTTGCAACAATTACTGCACACTTAACCAAATCACAATAAAAAACGCTACCCTTTGCCCCTTATCCCGGAACTGTTGGACCAAGTCAAGGATGCCCGAATCTACACCAAACTAGACCTCAGAGGAGCATACCACCTTGTACGTGTTAAGAAAGGGAATGAATGGAAAACCGCGTTTTGCACCAAGTATGGCCTGCACGAATATCAGGTAATGCCTTTCGGGCTGTGCAACGCTCCCGCAGCGTTCCAATACTTCATGAATGATGTATTACGGGAATTAATCGATGTCTGTGCCATGGTCTATATTGATGACATCCTGGTGTATTCCCCCTCTGAAAGAGAGCATGTGGAACATGTTTACTCAGTCCTTGCAAAACTTTGCCAGCACAAACTGTATGCTAAACTCGAGAAATGATCCTTCCATGTCACCAAAGTTGAGTTCATTGGTTTTGTTCTCTCGCCAAAGGGAGTCAAGATTGATTTACACAAAGTAGATGCCATCCTTAATTGCCATCACCTTCTTCACTTAAAGGAACCCAAAGCATGCTCGGCTTTGTGAATTTTTATCGCCGATTTATTCCAGATTTCTCATGGATAGTCCACCCAATCACATCGTTACTGAGAAAAAAACAACAAAATATTCCAATGGACTGAAGAAGCGGTGCAGGCTTTTCAAGAACTCAAGAAAAGATTCACCTCTGTGCCCATTTTACAGCATCCTCACCCCGATCTCCCCTATGTAGTGTAAAATGATACTTCTAGCGTAGCTATGGAGCAGTTCTCTCTCAAAGAGATCCAGAGACAGGCCAATTACACCCCGTGGCCTTTTGTTCACTTAAATTCTCACCACCAGAACTTAACTATGTAATTACAGACAAAGTTTTGTTGGCAATAAAATCAGCCTTTAATGCATGGCGGCAGTATCTATTAGGTGCCAGACATACTATCACAGTAATCACAGATCACTGAAACCTTCAATACCTAAAGTCAGAAAAAGCCCAATCGTCATGACAGTTGTGGTGGGCTCTATTCTTTGCAGAATACGATTACGTTACAACATACCCACCGGGAGTTCGGAATGGGAAGGCCGATGCCTTGTCTCATATGGGTGTTGAAGAGAAAACAAACAGTACCCTGGAACCTGTTGCCATCATCCCAAGTGATAAACTACTGGGACTCAACACCACATTGTCTCTGAGTGAACTTCAAGAAAAGATTTGACCCTTAAGGAACTCCGAGATGTTGCAGAAATGGAATTCCCAAAATGAACATCACACGATTCTGGATGGATTATCCTACTTCAGGAAACAACTATATCTACCAAGTAAAGATCTGCAATAATTGGTCATGTCTGGTCATCACGATGCCCTGATCGAAGGCCATCCCGGAATTGCTGAGACTCTAGCCAAGGTTAAACAGAATTATTGGTGGCCAACCTGGCGTAAGGACATTGCTCGATTCGTTCTATCCTGTGGGATACGCGCACAGAATAAATAAAAAAACCAGAAACCAGCTGGCCACCTACAACCACTGGATATTCCACTGGCTCCCTGGCATACTCTTTCGCTTGATTTTATTATGGACTTACCTCCCTGTTAAGGTTTTGATACCATTCTGGTGGTTGTAGACCTGTTCTCTAAAATGGAACATTTCATTCCATTCAAAGGACTTCCTAACGCTACCGGTCTGGCACAAGCATTTCTTGAATAGACTGTATGGTTTCCCTCAGTCCTAATCTCAGATCGTGGAAGCCAATTTGTATCCAACTTCTGGAGGAAATGTTGTACTGTGGCACACATCGATGTTCGATTATCCACTAGCCATCACCCCCAAATGGATGGACAAACAGAAAGAACAACCCAGACATTAGAATAGTATCTGCATTGCATGCTGCATCAAGTGGAAGAGAATTGGAAAGACTTGTTATGGATAGCAGAATACGCATACAATAACTCCATACACACCAGCACGGGTCAAAGCCCGTTCTACACAATATATACGGAAGACATCCACGTACCTATGAACTAGACTCCCCCACAACCTTGGAAATGCCAGCAGAAAAGACACTACACACAAGCATAACCCAAGCCTTCAAAAGGGCAAATTAACATTTACTGCAAGCCAAAGACAGACAAAAACAATTCTTGGATCGGCATCGAAAGAAAGCTCGCGATTACCAAGTTGGAGACGAAGTCTGCTTGGCATCAAAACATGTGCCCATAAAAGGTACCCGGACCTTTCGTCCAAGATATCTAGGACCATATACCATCGAATCGGTGATAAATCCGGTGGCCATCAAGTTAGCCTTACCACAAAACATGCAATTTCATGCGGTGTTCCATGTGTCACTTATAAAACCTGTACAACCAGGAACCTGAGTCTTAACACCACCAAAACCTGTGCTAGTTGATGGAGAGCTTGAATTTGAAGTTAAAAACATCCTGGATTCAAAACGTACCAGATCTAAGCTATACTATTTAGTGGACTGGAAAGGGTATGGGCATCAAGACATAATTTGGGAACCAAGGGAACATATTCACGCACCACATCTGATTAAGAGGTTTTGCCTGGATAACACTACCAAACCCGGACCGGACAGGAAGGATACCATGAGAGGGGCCTTAGGGGGGTGGGTGCTGTCATGACCACTAAGAGGGGGCACAAGTTGTGCCACAAACATGCTCCCACCAGAACCATGAGGGCCTTAAAACCACTACAAAAGGGCTCCTGGAGCCAGTCCTGGCACCTTTGGCACCAGGCTCATATGTAGGAAGGAAGTGCTGTTTAAACTAGGTCCCATTTATGTACATGGGCCTTTAAATCCAACATGGAAGCACCGACAGTCTAGTTCTAAGAACCAAGCCATGCGGTCTAGTGTTTTGGGTATGGCAGGCCTGGAACCACTTTCTTTGGTACTACTTTACATGGGCTATATAAACCACACCCTGACTGCAGAACATGCTTTGTGTTATTCTGCAACAAGCAGTGTGACGTTCACCGCGTCCAGCTCCTAGTCTTCAGAATCTTCCTATAATCCTGCAAGAACAAGATTATTCTGTCTTACCTGAAAAAACAACATCCAGCACTCAGCATCTCAACTGGGCTGCAATCTGTGGAAACCGAGAGAAGAAGAAACATCACTCACCTGTGAGTACTAGCTTAAGGACTTCCGGCGAACCGCTACCACAGCTGCTGTTCGAGCATTGCGACCTGCAATAACGAGAAAGGGAAAAACAATATTAGAACGCGCGCTTCCACAACATCGAATTACCTCAGTGTTACCTGAATTCCATCGCGCTAAGCCACGCTTCCATCCGGAGCACCACAGCAACATCTGCAAAGGAAAAGAGACATATTCAGGTTTGCTTTCGATATTAAACAACCGCACAGCGCTGTACTACCTTAACAGATTCCGGGGGCCTGTTTTTCATTGCGCTCTCATTCACTTGCAGCACTACAGCAGCCTGTGAGGAGAAGAAGAAGAAAATACAAGTTAGCTTTAAACGAAAATAAAGGCGCAGTGCTTGGTGCTTTCTCTTACCTAGAAACGTGCCTCTCCATCCGGCACGCCAGCATCAAGACCTTCGCACCCGTAAAGAAGGAGATAAAGACATTAACAAATTCCCACCATAAACAGAACAAAGACTTACAATTAACAAACCTACCTGCCTACCAGCAGATTCAGGGTCACAGCAGGCCTGGGCCCAAGGAAGGCGTACTGCACCAGTGGAGCAACTCGGGCAGCTTGCCAACAAATTTCAAGCACCCCTGTACAAAAAACGAGGGCGGATAGCTCACCCTAAAAATAACTAAGGTGAGAAAAGAACCCAGTGGGAAGGGAATCGGTCAGAGGGAGGTGGGAGATTCACCCATTACAGAAAGTTATCACAAATCCTCCCTTCTGTAATTGCAGATTCATTATTCAGCACTGGACAACTAAGCATCCAGGGTTCCAGATCTCAGAGCCTTCCAGACGCCCCCAGGGATATCAGGTGAGCGTAACAGTTATGAACTCTACTGTGGACATTTTTTTGTAAAATATTTTTTTTGGGAATGCTTCACTGTGGCTTCATTAACATTGGTAGATATAGTGTTAGTGTCATTAGTAGGTCTGTTTTTGTTTGTACATTTTTTTTTTTTACTTTTAGTTTTTGGAAGAAAGGCTGTGCCTTTTTTAGTTGTCGCTGGTTTCGTTTTGGTGAGTGAGTTTAAGAGCTGTTTTGTTTTAACGTGGATGACTATATGGCTTGTTTTTATTCTTATCTGCTGTATCTTATCTTTGTTTTCTATAGAGTTGCTTTGTAGTAGGCATTTTGTTCTGTATGTTGGGAAAAAATAAAGTTGTGTATGAAAGTTGTGTAATATATGTGCATGTATTGTGGATGGGTGTGATTATAGAGATGAAGAGAGTGCTGTGTGATTGTTTAGTGGAAGAACAGGTGTAGTTGGGAAGGTTGTAAGAGTAAGAGTTCACGCAGCCAGCCAGACCGGAAGGTGTGAGCCGGCAGCAGATCTCTGCTGCAAGGACCGCGCTATAAGGGCCTGTCTGTGTCCTTCGCCTTCACTCTACACATCACCCTGCGTGCGGAGGGCAGGAGTCTTCCCTCCCTTCACTACGTGCTACAGGTTTGATGAGAGGATCCCTGGCGAAACCACTCTGACGACCATCACGCCTCACCATATCCGTGGTGCCCGACCTGAGAAGCCTCCCACACTGGCCTCCTTATTGCCTTCCTTTGCCCCAGAGCTTGCACCATTATTTGTGTGCAAAAGCACTCATCGCCGACAAGAAATCCTGAGTGTCTGGCTCTAAAATGGCTGCCACCATGTTTTCGGATGGTTGCTAAGCAACCCAATCAACATCCAGAAACCCAGACAGCCCCCTGATTGGCCGCAGCTCTGCTGTTCATGCAGCCAGCCTGACCGGAAGGCATGAGCCGGCATCGGACCTCTTCTACAAGGACCACGCTTTAAGGGCCTGTCTGTGCCTGTCCATGACCGCCGCACCGCTGTCTCTGTAAAACTGTGCCTCGCCAGAGCCCACCAGAAAATAGGTGAAAACCACGTGAGTACATACCACTCCTTCCTCTCACCCACCAAGACATTTACTTTGTTTGATTACTCACCTCTATGCTTACCCACTATTCGTGCACGCAAGGCCTCACCCAAAATAACTTACTGTGACGGTCTTACTGACATTATACAGTGACATGCACGGCTCCTTTTGGCCTAGCCCTTCATGTCCTGTCGCCCGAGTCACACTACTAGCCACCCACTCACGCTCATGCACAGTTAGATTTAAAAACAGGCCATTGTAAGTGGATTTATTTAGCCTATTGTGTCTGAAATGCATGGTTGTCTCAAAATGGCCGATTGTATTTGTAATAACCATGTGTGCTTCAAATGGCCTACTATGGTTTGAAATAGCTACTACGACTCAAAACTACCTTGCATGTTTGTAATAGCCTTGAATTGTCCCATTGTGGTATGAAATAGCATTTGCAACTTGAAATAGCCTTGTGTGATTTGATTTGTAATAGCCTACTGTAATTGAAATAGCCTACTGTGACCTAAGTGCCATGAACATTTCAAATGCCCTACTGCCATCTGAAGCAATCTATTGAACTATGAAATAGTCTATCCTGATCTCAAATAGCCACTTAAAACTTGAAATAGCCTATTGTGACTTGAAGCAAGCCACTCTGATCTGCTTTAGCCCAACGTGTATTATGCTAGTACCATCCCAAGTCTCATCTTTTAACTATTACTTTGTGGCGCATGATATATATCCTGCTCGTGATTTTGTGATTTTGTTCAGATCAATTGCCTGTTGACTCTCATAGGAATCTCTCCTGCATAGTCCAATTTACTGCACTGCAGTAGCTTTTCATACGATTGTGCACTGTGTACCGAGACAGGAGCATATGTACCTAGTTCCTTCCTGGAGCCCCATACCACCTTTAATAAAAATGCCCCCTGGTACTCCCATGTGCCCTCTTGATCCTTGCTCTTAGAACTGCTACCTAACATCACCTATTACCCTGGCTCCTGTTAACCGCTACCATTAGCGGCCTCTACAAATTTAACTATACTGCATACTCTCATATCTTAGCCGTGACTGTACTCTGCTAGTGGACGTCATTATGCATTGGCAACTCATTCCTTACACGGATAGCCACCTTGCACTCGGCCTTATTCCCAAGTTACAATGTCTAACTTGGTCACTCACCTTTTATTTCAGTGCTTCACCCACGGCATTCATACCTACTAAGACCCACACCCACATACTGCTTCCACGCATTACATACCTTGAGCATATCTTGCCTCTTATTTCAAACAAACAACTACACACATCCACCATACTTAATATCATACAGTCTTATCCTATCTTAGCACTAGCTCCATCAACACACATCGCCAACCTCTACCTTAACTCATCTGCCCTCTGGCTTGAACACTTCGGCACCAAACCCACGCCGAACCAACCTTGTATTACATATATGTGGAACCTCAGACTTGGTTCCAGGCTCTGACATGCCTGCCACCACCATACAGGCTCTATCATGCATTCTGACTGCACATCACTATCTCCTACAGCCTGCGCCTCACCTCTACCTAACACAACCAAGAACACCGAACCAAGTTTTAATACTCCCGCAGCACATGAAACCATGATCAAGGGGGCATTGATTAATGCTTGAAGCCTCACTGCTCATGCGCTTGACATGGCCAATCTGATTATAACTCACAACCTCGACTTCATCGCCATTACAGAAATATGGCTCCATTCTGCTTCAGGACCACTTCTATCACTGGCTATCCCAACAGTATATACCATCATCAGAAGTGATCGCAATACCAGCCAAACCAATGGAGGCGGAATTTCCTTCATACTCAAAAATTTGATAAGCCTTTGTATCTCCCCCACACAACAAACCCCATCAATGGAACTTTAGCCTTAAACCAAACTATCACACTTCACCTCATCTATAGGCCCCCGGGTCCTTTATCCACATTTGCAGATGACTTATCCTACATTCTGGCGGACAATGGCAAAACCAAATCGCAAATTATCGTATTAGGAGATTTCAATTTGGGTCTCCAGACCTCAATGATGCCTCAGCACGCGATATCACCAGTATACCATCTAACCTAGGCTTTACGCAACATATCAGTGCACCAACACACATCAAGGGCAGAACTCTTGATTGGTTAGCTGATATAAACTGTGAAATCATCATGGAATCTAACCAACCTTGTGCTTGGACAGACCATCACCTAATCACCTTCAGCATTTCTGCAAAAAACGCTAGTACCACACAGGACATCGCACCTGCTATTTCCACAAGAAATAAGAGAGATATAACGTGTGGAAAACTACTCCCCCTTCTCCTCCCAGCACTCAACGAACTGTCCTCCTCTTGCACTGATCCTACAGTCTTGATAGACACGTTTAATCAGACTATGCTGAAAGCTCTAGATCTTATTGCACCTATTAAATTTAGGAAACCTAACCACGTGCTCACCTCAACTCTTGGTTTACACTGAGGTTGAGAGTGCTACACAAAGCAAAACGCAACATAGAACCTTGTTGGAAAAGTAATCCTTCTGAAACGAACGAAGAGAGTCTTGCCCTAGCCACCCTGAACTACAAAGATGCCACCCTCCAGGCCAAAAAAGACACATACAGCAAGCGTATCCTACAAGCCAAATCAAACACGAAAGAGCTATTTAAGATCTTAAAAGAACTGGAATCCCCTGTCGCCCCACCTGATACTTGTAGTAAAGATAGTACCTGGTGTGCCAACATTCAGAAGGCGCTCCCTGGCAAAATAGCCACACTCCAAACCGAAATCAACAACAATAAATCTGCTTTCAGATTGACCCGCAACACAAGCCCCAACATGATAGAACTAAACCTAGCATACAAACGCATAAACCATTCAGCTTCTCGCCCCTCTCCACCACTCATGTCGAAAACATCATTAACAATCTCAAACCATGCAACTGCCAGAGCGACTTATGTCCAGCCCACATCATTAAGGAGGCCTCACACAATTTAGCCCCATTCATCACTGCATTTATAAATTCATCATCTAACTCACGTATTGTCCCAGAAAACTTGAAGGATGCGTGGGTCATCCCGCTTCTTAGAAAATCTACACTGGATGCAAGCATACCGACAAACTACAGGCCTCTCACCACTGTGCCTTTCCTGCTAAAAATCTTCGATCGTGCAGCTTACCTGCAGATCCAAGTCTATTTGGAAACTAATAAACTCCTAGGCCTTAGACAATCTGGCTTCCGTCCAGAGAAACAGCACTCATCGATTTGAAAACCCAGATTGAAGACCTAAAAGACAAGGGCAAGCTGGCCCTTTTACTCCTTCTTGATTTATCAGCAGCATTTGACCTGGAAAATCACCAAATCCTCTGGCGTCACCTCAAACTAGCTGCCCACTTCTCTGACAAAGCCACTGCTTGGATCAGCTCATTCTTGGAAAACAGATCCACTGCCGCCGCAGAACCCTCACCAGTTCTGTGTGGGGTACCACAAGGATCGTGTGTTTCCCCTACGCTATATAATGTGTTTACGAAACCACAGTTTGATATATTAGATTATCTGGGTGTCATTTACACGAATTACGCGGATGACACCCAGATACTAATCCCCATCACAGGTGATCACACAGCTGACCCACTAGCTGTAAACACCATCTACCAAGTCATCCAAGTCTGGATGGCTCAACACGAACTTTGTCTCAATGACGAAAAGACAGATCTTCTCATTTTGGGATCTCATCAGAGACTTAACAAACTAGACCCATCCTTCAAATCTTTTATCATCGATGATAACTTCGTTAAAGTCACAAATGGTACAAAAACTTTAGGCATATATCTCGATTCCACCCCTTTCGATCTCTAGACCAACTAACACGGTGTCCTCGGCCGCTGGGTATACCTGCAAGCTCATCACAGCCTGTTGGCCCTTCCTCACACCAGTCAACTGCACTACCTTGGCTAAGACGTTGGTGATGTCCAAAGTCGATTACTGTAACACCTTCCATCTTGGCACTAACCAAAGCAATCTCAACAAGTTACAGATTATCCCAAAATAATGCCATCAGAGCCGCACTAAATATCCTTAGGAACCACCAAATATCCGACACCAGACAAAGCCTCCACTGGCTCCCAGTATCACAAAGAGTCTCACTCACTCAAAACACTTGCTTTGACGCATAAATGCCTTGCCAACCAAGCATCCAGCTACTTGGCTTGCAGATTTGCTTACCACACCACCAACAGACCCCTCAGAACTGCAAGGCTACTTGCCTCTCTATACCTCGCTTCAAGCTACAAAGATCTTTGGGGATCAGCTCCCCAGTTCTGGCTGCGAAATTATGGAACTCCCTTCCTATCCCTCTCAGAGCTGAACGCTCGTTCCTTGCCTGCAAGAGCAAGGCCAAAGCTTGGCTGTCCGCACAAGACCTGCCCATGTATTAAATGGCATGTCAGTCACTACCTGTATACCTCTCCTACTGTATAAAGCTGATTGTGTATATACTTGTATGATAGTTGCCTTTGTTCTACAATCACATAATAGTGCTCCTGTACATGACTGTAAATTCTTGCTTTTTTCCACCATTGTATTTTATCCCTCCTGTTATGCTCGTATTTCTGTTATGTAAACCTAAGTGATGCGCCCGGATGTCCTTGGGCCAGGTGCACTATATAAATAAAGGAATACAAATACAAATAAGAGTGTGTGTCGGTCTGATGGGCTTGAGTTAGTGAGTAATGGATTGGTGGTGTGATTTAATAAGTAGGGAAAATATAATGTTTTGAGCATAACATTGGTCATTGTAATAGTGGTGTTTAGACGGGAATATAAAAAGTGTGAATGTTGCAATATAATGAGTAAGAGTGAAATAATTGTTTTTGATTCAAAAAGAATAACCGAGGCTAATATATAGTGAAAGTACATTGTTAAAATTATAAAAATATACATGGTATATTGACGTATTTACTTTGTTGGATGTGAAGAGTGTTCTTTGTTTGGTAGCTGTCTTTGGCAATCTTCTTCTTTCCTGTAAATGTAATAGAAAGTCAGTGGGTATATGTGGTAATGGTTAAGTACTTTCAGTAAGCGAGGATGTTATTTATGAAGGTAGGAGAAGTTAATGGGGAAAAAGATTTCATAAAGTTGTGTTATTGTTTGGGTACAAAAGTGTGTTGATAATATTGTTCAAACAATTAGATTATGATAAGTGCTGTTTGGCACATTAGAATGAAAAGGGCAAAAATGGGTGTGAGAAAAAGGTGCATATCTAGTTATTTTTGTCCTCGTGAGCTTAATAGAAGAAGTGCTGTGTTTATGGCGTAATGTGTTAGTAATATGTTGCAGTGTTTTTAAAGAATAGGAAACTGTGTCCCTGTGGTAAAGCAATGGCGGATTGCTGTTCCAGCAGTGTTTGATGTCTTATATTAGAGGTTCAGAAAGAAGGGTACCTTACATGTAAATTGAAGTGTTATATATAGATACTTTGGTGGCATACATATATGTGTGAGAAGGTGGAGAATGATGGCAGTGTCAGGGATGTAATGAGTGAGGTTGAAAAGTGTGAGTTTGAAAATGTTGCTCTTTAGGAGCATGTTCATGAAAGTAAAAAAATGCAGATGTGCATTTATAGCAGCACTGTCTGTAACTATTTCATAAAAAGAAAAGCAGATGGAAAAGGTTTGTAGCACATTTTTAAGTGGCAGTTGGTGTGTAAATGTTGAATATGTTGGCACTACATGCATGCTTATCAACATGATCCATTACAATATGTAGGTGCTTATGAAGTAATTTATTTGTATTCTGGGAGTTGTAGTTGCACTTTTTCCATTAGAAAATGTGGACTACAAGTCCCAGAATGGATAGAAGAATGAAGAACTGGATAAGCACCTACAGATTGGAATGGGTCATGGTAGCAAGTATACATATACTGTTAAGATATCAAACTTCCACACACTAAGTGGCACTTAAAAATGTTCCACACATATTTTACATCTGCTTTTTCTATGTATTTCAAAGAAGCTACACACAGTGCTGCTGTAAATGTATACAGTCATTTCTTAACTTTTGTGAAAATGCTCCTAAAAAGGAATTTTTGTAAACACGCAGCATTTTCATTTCATACACATGTGATACTTTTGGAACTTTCAGTCCCGGCCTGGTTATGTTTGTTGTTTTTTGGGCATTCTGGGACTTGTAGTTTGAGTAGTGGAATATAAGAAGTGGTATAACAAGTTACAGAATGCAAACGAAGAAACCAAGTCTTGTTAATCAGCTACAGTTTGAAAATCGGCTTGTTGGCAAGTATGCATGCATTGCTAACATATTAAAGTGGCACACAGCAAGTGCCTCTTAAAAATGGTTGACAAATCTTTTCTGTCTGTTTTTCCTTTCTTTCATAAAAATGTTACACACAGTGCTGCTATTAATGCACATATTATTTACATTTTACAAAAATGCTGCTTAAAAGAAACAATTTTAAATGCACGGCAATGTAAGAAACTGCCAATTGGTGTGAGCAGGTGCTAAATGCTGCAATACATGGCATTTGCTAGAGTGGTTATAAAATAGAATATACTTATTGAGAAGTGTATAAGTAGCAGGGAATCTGCATTTGTACATTTGTAAAAGGGTGAAGAAATACTTAAAAAAATATAAGCATACTTATACTATTTCTTGTTAGATGCAGATGTTGAATCTACAAATAGAAATCTTGAGTTTTACAGCGGTTTCTGATGCAGGTGGCTGTGACTAACAGGAGACATGTACTTTGAGAGTTCAGGAGTACATCTGAAGTGATGAACTGAGATATAACAGGGTTACATGTAGAATTGTTGGATTTGATTGGGGAATGGATGTGTAACTAACTATTTGAAAGCAGTCAATGAGGGAGTTTTAGAAACATGAAAGTAGAAAGTGTAAAAGGGCTGCCCTGTGCTACAGTGTAAACTGTCACCGCAGTAGTCCATGGACACTGCCCATGCCATCTCAGTCCTTTAAGGATGCCAGGTATGTAAATGGGACTGCAGAGAACCGCAAATAGTTGTGGAGGTCCACGAACAACGAGGGATCATCCAATCAGGTTTCCTGGGTGTGATGTGTGGTGTGCAGGAAGACTGGGTAGTAAGTTATCATATTTGTGTGCAGTGAAGATGGCTATGGCTTTGAGGAAGCAGACATTTTGGATTGTGGGTAACGTTTGGATTCATTGGCTGAAGGTGTATTCTGAGCACTGTGGATTGTCTGACAATCTTGTATTTGATGAATTTCAAGTTCAGGATGCATTCTGTTTTGTGAGAATATGGCTAAATTGAAGCATCTGGACACCATTGTAGTTCTCTTTGGAGGCAAATGTTTGGGCTACATTACTGGAATTTCATTACAATTTGCAATGAAGAATATATTTGGAAAGTTGATGGAACTGTTTCCACATTTCCACTGTTAGACATTGGCAAATACCAGAGGGAGGTTAGTGCAAATCCCCCAAAATTGGGTATGCATAGGGTCCATTATCTTCTCTACACTGATCACTTGTTGCGTACAGACTATACTCCAATTGGGCTGCAACGCTCATTGGAGGTGGACAGTAGGTACCTGAAAGGCTTGGATTTGGATCTTAACATCCCCATATCAAAGGTTATGATGCTGAACTCGAAGAAAGGGACAGCAAGGCCATGGTATAATTAGAATGAACAATCCTTGGATCTGGTAAATAGTTTGAAATATTTGGTGGTCCATTTGCGGTGTAAGATCTCTTAGTTCTCTAGAATGGCAATGCTGAAATCCTTAATAGGAAGTATGGTGGCTCGGATGAAAATAGTAGATGGAAGATTTGGTAAATTTTCATTAAAACCAGTACTAATACACTGCACCGTGATACTGGAGGATGGCTGCAATTGGGCAAGCCTAGAGGCAGGTATATGAAAGAAGGTGCTAGAAGTCCCTGCTGGGACTCCCTATGCAGCTATTTGTCATGAACTCGGCTTGGTGTCCCTTAACACACTAATTGAATGGAGGCAACTGTTATTAGTAAACCCATCTTGCTACCTCCAGAAACCAAATATAGAAAAGCTGGTTGGCTACAACATTTTCGATAACTTCCAATTTGACATTAAGGCACACAATACATAACTTGTCACACACCATATTGAGTTCAACACAACCAAGATGATATGAAGTGGTGGGTGGCAGACAAAGTGCATGGCAATACCAACACTGGGAATGCACTGAATCACAAAGAGGATTGGTCAGTCTTTAAACACAATACTGTGAACCATGGGCTTAATGAAGCCAAGGTGACTTCCCTATTCAGGTAAATTGCACCAACTGTATCCAGGTTTTCAGGTGCTAGTCCAACCTTTCTGGCAATCTTCAGCAGGCTGCCGCCCTAGCTGGCAGACGGGGAACCCAGGGACCGCTATAGATCCTTTGGCCTCACCCATACTTAGCATGGTCCTTTCCAAGCAACAACGAGACCAGGCACAGGACTATTGTCCAGTGCACACAGCAGTTTTTGGACTGTCCCTATTTATTCAGTGCTCATCACAACCCTCAATGCCCCCCAAGTAACCTCAGCCTTGAAACACTTGTGTATAGGGGCGTTACAAATGCCATATCATATCATATCATATCATAGCCCTTTGCCGGCTGCACCGTACTATATACATATTTAAATATGTTTTTTATAATGCTGTTCCAACTCTAGAGGTCACCTTAATCAACCACCCTTGCAGTCACTGCCTCAATTTACTGGCTGCACCACACCATTTTGTACTTTCCCGGTATGTATACAGGTTTCCACAGCTACCTCGGAGCTCGAGACCTCGGCTCTGTGTCTCACACATGTGTGTTTCTTGCTACCGAGTAATTAGTTCAACGCGCATTCGCACTTGCGGCCGCCGACTGAGCGTTACCTTGACGACACATAACACCCAAATCCTGTGGCTCAAGGCATCCTCAACACACCGCCTGAGCACACCCTCTCCCATAACGGTATTCCACTGACCGGTAAGCACACACTGTGGGACATACCTTGAATTGTGCATTCAATCCTTTTGCTTCACTTCTAATGATTCCCTACACGGCATTTACATGCGTTCCTCCCATGCGGGAATCATGCTCCATATGGCTCATTTACTGGTTCTTTACAGGCTCCACTGCTCTGATTGCCTCCCCGTCACAATCTTGTTTGCTATCTCTGACAGGATGACACAGATACCCAGCAGGCAAGAGATGCCATGTGCAATGCTGCGCCCTAAGGCACAGGAGTGAATTTGCGCTGCAAGATTCAGAAAGACTCAAGTAAGCAACTTTTTTCTCTTTTATATAGAGGAATGAAATACTTATTATGCTAGCTGAGCCCAATTGTAGGTCCTCCAAACATGAAGGCCAGCTCAGTTAACTTCCATTTTGTATCACCTTACATTTTCTAAAGGTGACCTTGCATTCATGCAATTGGAATAGTTCAACACAACTTAAGTCACTTCTGTCTACCATAAAGTTAGTACGACTCGCTCAATGGAACTATATATTCCCTTGATGCTAGCACCTCTCCCGCAAGATCGATACCACATGGAAGAGTTTCTTTAAGGTCAGTGGTGCCAACATAGGCATGAGTACAATTGGAATATGCCTGTGCAATATATGTTTGTCTGCCTATTGATCCCCTTTAATTATTTTCCCAGTCCTTTTCTTTCTTTTCAAGCCAGGCTACCACTCAATTTGAACTCTCTGTGCTCTTTTTTTTGTAGAGACACATCCTTAGGCCCAGAACAAGGCAGACTCTACTGCCTGCCGAAACGTCCTTGGACCTGCAAGGTGAGTCCATACCACACCATGAGGAAGTTATGTTTCCAATATTGACCTTGGATTGGTCTTTACTTACCCACTGTGACCATGTATTGGTCACTCCTGTATCCAGAACAATTTGTTTGAATTGGCTGTAAGTCAGAAATACACACACCTTGGTCTGACCACATTTGGCTCTTATTTCTTGGGTTGTTAATCTTGATACAAGTTCATATATATACTAACTGATTTAGAATTTTTCTGTATACCATGTATATTTAATACAGAAGTTGCTCTGTACTGTATGTATATTAGTATGTCAATTGTCCGAGAATGCACTCAAGTATGCAATCTCTGTATTTCTCGGTGTATTTGCTTCATCAATGTCTGTTGAACATCAATTTGTCAGAAAATATCTGAAATTACAGTGAATAAATAGCAGCCACTAAGTTAACCGCTCATCTGTTCCAACACATTAGGAATGTTAATTTATGCAGCACTACTCTGTCAATTGACTTGACCTTTCAGGGCTGAGATGGGGCTCATTCAATCTTTAGGCTAACTTGGTTATAGCAACTTTTTTATCAATAACAATTAATTCCGAAATTATAATTCTGTTGTTAACTTTGTGCACGGGAAGACCATACCCCCTTTGTTCTTTAGGGGCTGATTAATGGAATTATTTGCACCGAAAAACGGGGATTTGTGTGCCATTCTGCCCGCAAATCCCTATTTGTTAAACAGGGATTTGCAGGCAGAATGGCATACAAATCCCTGTTTTTCGGCGCAAATAATTCCATGAATCAGCCCCTTAGTCTTTACAGTCTTTACAGTCTCTGTTGTTCTCCTGCACATGTGGAGTGTGTGTCTGGCTACTGACCATTCCATTAAGTAGGTGCACTTTCTGTGCATTACTGCACCTCCAGGGGAATTATTGAACCTGAAAAATCGAAATTGAAATAAAATATGAGAAGAAAAAGAAAAAAAACAAAATTTGCATATAATTGTTGGAAAGGACTGTTTTATTTGGCACTTTCATCGTGCTGCCATTTTCTGAGCTTTTTAATACCTGGAGCTGCCTTGCTATTTTGAAAGCACAAGTTCTTTCCCACTATTGCCTGCTTATTTGACTGTTTTTTGGCCCTTCCAAGATGGCCGCCGTGGTTTTCTTAGTTGTGTAGGCAGGCTGTGCTGAACCACCTCTCCCTGTGCTGCACTCCCATTGGTTGCTGGGTGTTTTCTTCCATCCAATTGGGGACCGGCAGGCTTCAGCCGGCCCTCTCAGCAAGGCCCACTGGCTGGAACTGGTTTCTTTCATCTGCTTCTCACTGAGAGTGAGGTCCTGTTTCCTCCCTCCTGGCCATCTGTTGTTCTCCTGCACATGTGGAGTTTGTGCCTGGCTGCTGATCATTCCATTAGGTAGGTGAACTTTCTGTGCATTACTGCACCTCCAGGGAAATTTTTGAACCTGAAAAATTGAAATTGGGAAAAAAAGAGAAGAAAAAGAAAAAAAAAGAAATGTGCTTATAATTGTTGGAAAGGACTGTTTTATTTGGCACTTTCACCGTGCTGCCATTTTTTGAGCTTTTTAATACGTGGAGCTGCCTTGCTATTTTGAAAGCACACGTTTTTTCCACTATTGCCTGCTTATTTGACTGTTTTTTGGCCCTTCCAAGATGGCTGCTGTGGTTTTCTTTGTTGTATAGGCAGGCTGTGCTGAACCACCTCTCCCTGTGCTGCACTCCCATTGGTTGCTGGGTTTTTTCTTCCATCCAATCGGGGACCGGCAGTCTTCAGCCGGCCCTCTCAGTAAGGCCCACTTCAAAGGCCCCTGTCTGCTCCCTGTCCGCTTCCTGAACGCTAATTGGAGTCCTCCCTGCACCTTAACCACAATGATGCTGCCACCTCACTCCTCTAAGGAATCCGGATTGCCTTGACTTGGCCTATGGGTTAGTTCCCTCCTTATGGACTCAGTCATACCGCCTTTGACTATCACTGTTCTTTCTGCTTGTAACTCCCATGTTGTCATCTGATGCACAGTGCTTCCTAAAACCCTTTGCTAACATCTGATTCCAAGATTGAAAAGTCAAATCTTGCTATATTTGCTTTGTTCTAAAAAGTAAAATCTTGCTGTTTTTGCTTTGTGCTAAAAAGTCAAATCTTACTGTTTTTGCTTTGTGCTGAAAAGCCAAATCTTGCTGTTTTTGCTTAGTGCTAAAAAGTCAAATCTTGCTGTTTTTGCTTCATTCTAAAAAGTAAAATATTGCTGCCCATTGCGAAATTCTCTGTATTTTGCTTGTATACTGTTTCTTCTCTGTAACTTGCCAGCCCAGTGACCTCACCGCTCTCTTTTGCCCCAAGCCTACCTGCCTTAGCCCCCGAGTATCTCCACTCTTTCCTCGCTTCCACCCCAATGGCGCTTTCTGTTTCTCCTATCTTTTCCAACTGCTTCTCCATTGACTATCCTTCCCTTCTCACTAAGTCTGGTAGGAAGAAGTTCAAAAAGGATATCTTGGCCCCTAACCCTGGTCTTCCTATCGCTGACACCTACTCCAATGCTTCCACCAGACAGACCCTCACTGACATCCTCTTTGTCATTCCTTTGCCAGATCTATGGACTCTTCATATGGTCTCTGTGCTCTGCCCTATCTCCTCCTCTCCCATTAATGGTGGCACTCGCTGGGAAGTTCTCATGGCTTCCTTTGACTCCTCTAAAGTCATCATTAATGTCTACCTAAATGGCACTCAATGTGCTCAATGGCATCAATCCCTTTTTACAATTTACGATTCATTATGATAGACACAGAATCGATTTTCTAGACCTTACCATTCTAGTAAATAACATCAACAACACGCTAGAAGTAAAACCATTTCATAAACCCACGGACAGGAACTCCCTATTGAGGTATGACAGTTTTCATCCCAAAACACTTCGTAACAATCTTCCCTTCGGCCAATATCTTAGGTTGAAGCGAAATAGCACCAACACTGATACCTTCCATGAGGAAGCTGGTATTTTTAGCAATAATCTCATGCAAAGAGGTTATCCTCAACAAATGGCAAAAGTGAAAATCCTCTACATCTGACCCGGGCGGTTTTGTTTTTGTCAGTACTTATAATCCGCTGTCACATAAAATCGTCAGCATAATGAAAAGAAACTGGCACTTGTTATCCAAAAGCAGCAATCCGGTCTCGGTACCTAGATGCGCGTTCAAACGCAGACGGAATCTCGAAGAACTTGTTAGGAGGAATGATATTAGCAACTATTCTACTTCTCAGCTCACCATTACTGAACAATGGGGTTTAGCAAGACCGAGTGGTCATGCCCCTTGCGTACTTGCAAATGCTGCTCCCCTACCAAACGTACCACAATGGTTGATATAGGTTTGACTAAACCCTGGCAACAACGTATCTTCACAAACTGCAACACGAGTGGAGTTATATATGCCATCTGGTGTCCTTGACCTAAATTGTACATTGGACAAGCCGAACGCAAAATAAAGATCCGTGTTACCGAACATAAGAGCTGCATTAGGAATAAAAACATCACAGCTCGTATGGTTGGCCATTTCTTGATGAATAATCATGACTGTGAAGATCTGAAATGGACAGTTTTGAAAAAGGTACGCACGGCTAATGGCGACAATACAAGTAGAAGTATTTTGATTAAGGAGGAGATGAGGTTAATATTTCTCAGGAAAAGCCATTTAATCGGCCTCAATGAACAATTAGACCTCGCTTTCTAACCCTTCCCTTTTTTGGATGTAATCTTGATTTTATAAGCAACTATTTTTTATTTGCCATCTTCATTCTCTTTTTTATAGCCACCCCCTTTTTTCTCGCGTTATGCGGCTCATTCGGTTTGTTGTGCAAATCTCAGTGAGGTTTATAACAGCGCTATGTGAATGGCAACTCCTTTCCAATATGGCGGCACTTATTTCCTTTGAACGTGCTCCCATACGTGATTAGTACCGTGATGCTCTACAGTGTATATTGAGCTGTTAGTTTCACTTTGAAGTCCTTTCTCCATTTCCCTGAGAGACTGCGCTCATTACTACAATGGATACCAGATGGAGGTTCCCGCTCCCGGAAAGCACACGATTCTATATTCTTTGGGCTATAGTATACCAGCTGCCTATGAGTGCACTTGCCCTTTAATCTCAGTGTTACTCCCCGGGCCCCAATTTGTCTCATCGTCACCGTAACTACCCGATACACTTGGAGGTACGTATGACGCTGGTGTGTCAGTTACAGCCTGTTTGATTCTGACCCACACGCATTGACGACACGCGCCGTTTTCAGGACTTAACGCACGCTTAGGCACAGAACTACATTATATCACCACTGTTTTTCGGATGCATGCCGCTCTTCCGCTTTTTTAATACGTGCTGTCTATAATGTAATCTTTCACTAAACGATGCGGTGTTACACTCGCGTTCGAGACAATGTGCATTTATTTAAATAACATATGCACGGACAGGTTGACCATTTTGCTAACAGTGCTTGTACTTATCGTTTTATTTGCCAGACACTTTGAATAGCCTTTGTTGAGATACATCTGCCACGACCATCTCTGCATCCACGTATGTTGCTCTAGCAACCTGATGGTGTATGTTATAGCTTAACTGCTAACCACGTTCTAGCTGACACTGATCCATCCAAGTAAGTTCTTCTGGTGTCCATTTTCTGTCGCTTTAGCCTATCCATGCTAGATTCTAATTGACCTAACATTCCAAGAGCTTACATACTTGCTTCCCTACCTGGTATCTGTCATATTTGACTTTATGATTCATTTCCATAGGGTATGTTTTCCTTGGAGTGTCGCTTGGTTACACTGCGCTTGGTTTTACTTGTCTGATCCAATTATTGGGGCGTACGCCGTGATTCACTCAATGGCAGACTAAGTGTTACTTTAACCTTAGCTCCAGAGTTACTGAATTATATAATTAACAATTAATACAGTAGTCTAGATTACTTATGTCAATGTATTACTAACCTTGAGCGACTTGTTGCTTCTCTTTTTCTCTGATTTTGACCATTTATGGCTACATAAGTGTATCCTTGGTTTACTACCTGAGAATCACCAGCTGTTCACGGACTGCTTGTTTTATACCAGACCGCCCATTTTCCCACTTTTTTCAAATAGAATTGGTATATGCTACTTTTTCAAATAGAATTGGTATATGCTAGTTGTCTTGAATATTGTGTCAATTTTATATCTATAGCAATTTCTGATATTGTGCATTTATTCTCAGGCAATTGTCTGCTCTCAGAGCCTCCACATGACAGTTTCCTCTTTTGTATTCACTCTCTTGCACTGTATATTGGGTTAGAACCTAATGCATGTAGTTTCTATACCCTGTTGGTCCACCCATTTGTTGTTTGTGACCTTCTGCAGGTGTTTTTCATTCACGCCCATTGATAGAGTGTGTCACAGATTTATACTGAACTCATGAATTCAATTAATTAGAGATCAGTAATTTCGGTCCTTGTTTGTTTAGGTATCATGACATGACTGGTTTATGGATCTTTGCAACACCCCGACACCATCGATCATTGATGACTTCAGTTCTTAAGTCACCCCGATGAATTTCGACATAATTAATCTAACCATGAAGATGGAAAGAAACATGTTGGTTCTTTAAGTGGTCCACTTTTGTTGTGGCCCATATTGTCAATTAATATGACTTTTGAAGGTCTCTAATGTTAGGACATTCTAATGATATTCTAGTCATATAGTGCTTGTCACTTACTGGAATTTGAACATGGTGCTATAATATCTTGTGCAATTAGTTTATGTGTGTTAATGTATAGTCTGTGTTTTTCATCATTGTATTTGAGGTATGAATTTTAGATATCTATGAGTTTAGTATGAATGGCGTGATTAGTGATTTGTATGGGTCGGGTTGTGTTGCACATTGTTCTAAGTAATTTTCTTGACAATCATGTACTCATTTTTTCCATGGATTGTATTTTATGACTTCAATGTTTCATGACACATTAGGAGTTTTTATAATTCTTATGATATACTCTATTAAATGAATGAAAATCTTCTACCAAATTTAGGATGTGAATTGAATTTTTTCATCTCCTGCCTTGTGATGTGGTTTGTACTTACCTAGTTGTATTTTTGACTATCTGTGCTATTAATGGCCCAGTCTTGCGTGTTCACCTTAACAAGTTCTTATACCTCGGTCTCCTAGTTTCTCTCTCTCTCTCTCTCTCTCTCTCTCTCTATATATATATATATATATATATATATATATATATATATATATATATATATGTTTTTTCCAAGCACAACCGTGCATACTTTTCTGCTTGGAGTCCCTCATTGTTTGTTGGCGAGTTGCTCTATACCTCAATGGCACTGTCATGGTCCAAGGCCCTCAGGCCAACCTCCTCCTCTTTGATAGGCGCTTCCCTCGCCTCATCAATTTCCTCTCATCTCCTGCTGTGCCCTCCTCTCCCCCTTGGCTACCTTGCCCTCTCTCTCCTCCTCCTCCTCTGGCTCTTTCTCCTCTGCAGGGCTTATCTCTGATCTGTACCCCTCCCGGAAGGTCTTTAAGGCTGGCAACCTTCTTCATATTGCCACTCTCAACTCTCGCTCTGCTGTCAAACACTTCTCTGACATCTGCCACCTCCTTGAAGAACTAGACCTTGATGTCCTTGGTCTTACTGAGACATGGTTCATGGCCAGCTCTGTCACAAGCTTTGACATTCTCCTCCCTGATGTCTACAAGATCCTCTCAGCACCCAGATACTCCCGGTCCGGTGTGGGGGAGGGGTAGCCCTGATCTTTCCTGAGTGGATTCCTGCCTTTATCATTCCCACTCAGACCTACTCCTCTTTTGAATGCCTTGTCTGTAGGCTTTCTCTCTCGCCTACCCATTTTCTTACTGTGGTTACCATCTACCGGCCTCCTGGTCAAATCATCGAATTTCTCTCTGAGTGGGCAGACCTCTCCTCTTCCCTCCTGGCCTCTATCACTGAACTCCTCCTCGGTGACCTCAATATACATTTAGGCTCTCCTTGCGCCTCCTCTGTACTCTTCCGTGACTTCTGCGACTCACTCTCCCTAATCAACCTCCCCTCTGGCCCGACTCACTCTGCAGGGCACACATGCAATGTCTTGATCTCCTCTGACCTCCCCCTCCCCATCCCTCTGACCACTCCTCTCTCCTGGAGCGATCACTCCCTCCTCTCCTCTCAATTCTCCCTCTCTTCCGCCCAAGCCAAGCCTACCCCAACACTGCCACCTACCTTCTCGGACATCTGGCCCATGATGCGTGTGTCAGTTAAGGCTTTTGCCGCCACTTTCTCCCCCCCCACCTTTTGGCTGTCTTACATCCTGACACAGCCCTGCCTCTGCTCTACTCTTCAATTTCTGATACGCTTGATGCTCTTGCCCCTGTCATGAGGATCTGTTTGAAGTCCAAAGCCAAGTGCAATTCCTGGTATGACTCTGACCTAGCTACACTTAAACATAAGTGTAGGGCGGCTGAGAGGAAATGGAGGACTTCCTGTTCATCCTCTGACAAACTGGCATGTTGCCTGCTACAAAGGCAATACTGACTCTCTGTCCTCACCAAGAAGAGAGTCCACATTCAAGCTTGTGTCTCTGCAGCATCTAACAACTTGGCGGAACTCTTTAAAATCGGCAAGGAGCTGGCCAACCCTGCTGCAGTCTCTACCCCTCCTGTTGTCTCAAAGGCTCTTTGCAATGCCCTTGCCTCTCACTTCATTTCAAAAACCTAGGACATCCTGTTAACCCTCTCCATCCACACCCCTACTCTCCCCTCTCCATCTGTGCTTGCTAACCAGCCTTTAGCCACCCCCACCATCCTTCTCATCCTTTACTCTTTTGTCCCCTGACAAGGTCACTAGAAAAGTCCAATCTATGAAACCCTCATCAAAACAGGTTCATCCCTGTTCCTCTAAAACCATCAATTACCACATTGACACCCTCGGTCCGGCCCTTGCTGATTTTTGCAACCACTCGTTTGCCTCGGGATCATTCACCTCCACTCTTAAGCACTCCTTTGTGCATCCACTTCTCAAGAAACCGACAGCTGATCCTTCTAGTCCAGCTAACTATTGCCCAATTTCCATTACTCCCTTTCTGGGCCAACTCCTGGAAAAGTTGGCCATCTCTCAGCTTAACCTTCATTCCAATTTTGTTGGCTGTCTCCATGACCACCAGTCTGGTTTCAGAGCTGCCAGAAGCACGTAAACTGCTCTCCTGAACATCCATGAAGATCTCCTCTCCAACCTTGACTCTAACATCCCCTCTGTCCTCATCCTCCTCAATCTCTCTTCTGCCTTCTGCCTTTGACACGGTCAACCATACCATCCTGCTCAACCGTCTTCGTGAAAACCTGGGTATCACTGATCAGGCTCTGGCCTGGCTGGCCTCATTCCTCTCAGATCGACCCTCCCAGGTTGAACTTGGGTCCTTCCTTTCATCTATCTTCTTCTCTACCTGTGGTGTTCCCCAGGGGTCTAACCTCTCGCCCTGGCTTTTCAACCAATACCTGGCAACTCTTGCCCACTGCATTTCCACTTACTGCTCATATTTCCAGTGCTACGCTGACAACACTCAACTCATTTTCAGGCTGGCCTCTGCCACCTCCTCTCCCTCTCTCATCGCTGATTGCCTAACTTCCGTTAAAGATTGGTGTGCCACCAATGATCTTTGGTTGAATGCCAGCAAGACGGAGATCCTCCTCATCGGCACACCTTCACCACCCTTTCCCCTCACTCTCTGGCCGGCCTCCATTGGCCCTCCTCCTACCCCCACCTGCGAAGCTAAGAACCTCGGGGTCATCTTTGACTCCACTCTTTCCTTCTCCACCCACATCTCTGTGGTCTCTAAAAAGTCAAATTTCCTACTGCACCTCCTCAGAGGCACTCTGCCTTTTCTCTACTCCCCCTGAAGCCCATGGTATCCCAAGCTCTGGTTCTCTCTATCTTGGACTATTGTAACAGCCTCTTTCTAAATCTACCTGCCTCAACTCTCCGCCCTTTGCAACTAATCCAGAACAGGACTGCAAGTCTTGTCCTTGTCCTCAAGCCCTGGGATCGTATCTCTCCAGCTCTGAAATCTCTCCATTGGCTCCCAGTGGATGCAAGGATTAAATTCAAAACTCTCTGCATTGTCCACAAAGCTTTCTGGGGCCTGGGTCCAAAATACCTTCAGCTATCCCTCCACAAATACCTCCCCTCTCGAGCTCTTCGCTCCTCTACCTCCAACTCCCTCAGGGTCCTTTGTTTTTCAAAGAAACGTGCTGGGGGTAGATCTCTGTCTTCGGCTGGGGCCTTCCTCTGGAACAGCTCCCTGCCACTCTAAAACTTGAGTAGAACCATGTCCGGGTCCGGAAGTACTTCAAGACCTTGCTCTTTTCTTTTGCCTTTGCTCCCCCTCTCCCCTGCTGATCTGTTCTCTCTTAGCACCATGCACCTGGCCACCCTCTGTCCTCCGGGCCCAGGTACCTGCTCACTCTGCCACCCTCCCATACTGCCTCCAGGACACCCCTTGCACTGGGGTCTGTATCTGTACCCATACAGCACCCCTTTTTCTTCCTGCACTTATAAGACCTACCTTGTCCACTACCTTAAACCTAGAACTTGCAAATTGCTGGCTGCACTACCACAGTTTGTTGCCTTTATTATTTATTTATTGTTATTTATCCGTTTCTCCTCTGCTTCGCACTTTCCACTTGTCCCCCCTTCCATGCACTTTTCCCCTTCCCCTCTCCCATGCACTTGCACTTTCTCAATGTCACTGGGCCTAGTAAGATCGCTGTTTTGTTCTCCCCTGTTCCCCTCCCTTGCCTTGTCACACTTGTGTACGAGCACAATAGAAATAAAATATCAATATCAATATCAATACAGCCCCTTGGGTCTTCCCAGATTTCAGGGCTCCCCTTGGGTTAACTGCACAATACATAACAGCCATATCTAGAAAAACATCCCTCTCGGGTTTGTCGAAGGGTCATGCTGAAAATAAAGCTTAATTTATTCCCCATGTTAGATGTATTGGGGGCTCGAACTAAAATCCCTAGACATGAGAGATTGTGCTGGTACTGTATAAGATACATGAGATGCTAAAGCATTTAATGATATCATGCCCTGCCCTGGTAGATTTCCGTACAAATATTTTTACCAGTGGGAAGTCAGAAATTCCACTTGATTGGTGAAGATTATGGTATTGCTTGTTGATGAATCAAGGGGATTCATGCTTGATAGCAGCTAAGAGGTTTGTTTATTTGATATTCTCAGACTGAATGATTTCTATAATATATACATTTAAATTGTTGAGAGATGTTAGAATTGATTCAAACTGTGCACTTTATATATATAGCACATATTACTATTGAAATAATGTTGAGGTTTTTTTGTTGATAATAATGGTGTTTTCCCTTGTTAAATAAATGTAGGTTATAGATTTTGGATTTAAAAAAGAATTAATATGATTTGGGCACTAGGAATATATGAGCATGTATGTAGTGAGTTCATAGATTAGGGCATTTTAATTTATGGATCATGCATAATGATTTGCACTAGGAGGTAAATCTGATGTGTGCCGTGAATGGATTTTAAACATATGGTTTGGGTAGCAAAAATATCAAATATTAATATAAGATATGGAGTATGAATATGAATGTAGTAACTATGTTGATTACAGAGTTCTGATTTTTAAAATGTGTATTAATCTAACATAATGAAATTTAATGGGCTGTTTGTAAAATAATTGATGTGAAATATTTGTTATTTGATATAAATAAATAAATGAATAAATAAATAAATAAATAAATACATAAATACAAATATTTTTTCACAGATTGCTCAGAGACAAATGTGGATGTGTTCGAAGTTATTGTGTCCACAAATTGAAAACCCAAGGAGCAATATGACTAAAGTTGTAGGTGCTTTTTTTGCGGGATGTTCAGTGACATCTTTCCATAATGAAAATATTAAATTTGATATTGTCAACATTTTTTGAAGAGACGGAGAGCATCTCACTGATGTGGCAACCAAATTTTTCTTCAAAATGTTGATGCAGGTTTTGTGAACATATAACAAAAAGGAAAAACAAAAAAGAAATTAGAAACACTTTCTCTGAAAGTCAAAAAAAATAATTTCAGTAGAATATTTGTTAGTTGAGTATATAAAACCAAAAATTAAAAACAAAATATGAAAGGCAAAAATAGAAAAAAGGTTCTTTAAAAGCCACCATTTTTGACTGAAAAATAATTAAGATAATTTTAATTCCCCCACCCCCATGCCAGGAATTGTGCGGTCCACAGACTGTGCAGGCTGCAAGTGGGCCTGTGATTCTTTTTTTCCAGTACGATTTTTTTACTATATAAGGTGGCTCCTAAAGTAACCGTTTTTTTTTCAGGAGAATCAAGGGAAGGGGCAACAACCAAAGAGACGTAGGGACAGATGGACATCAGGAGATGTTGGGCAGGTGTTAAATATAAGGTGGGGGACAGTGTTTTTCATGCTCCTTGACCGCAGCCTCGAAAGCACTGCAAATCTGCTCTCCCCTGTAGATTGGTGCATCGCAGTACAAACATAGTACTGTCACCCTCGAAGGGTAAGCGTCAACAGCATTCTGAAAGGCCTGTCATCAATGATAATGTCATTTTACCTATGATGTCCTTGGTGTTAGTCTTAGCAGTGTACAGTTGTGGTGCACGTTATGGTTACTTAGCTTACCATAACGGGAGAATTTCTAAGATTTTTTGGTTTTACTTGTTACCATAATGTCCCTTTAACAAAGTTCTTTCAGTGAATTTCATAGGTTTTTATTAGTGAAACTTAAGCACAATGGCCATCATTACAAATTTGCCGATCTGGAAACAATGGTGCCGGTAAGCTTACCGGCAACGTTGTTTCCAGACCGACAAACTACGAGTCTGCGGCAGGTGCCATTCCGCCTTCCTGAGTCAGACCTGGCGGGCGGAATGGCACCCACCTGCAGACTTACATGGAAGCACCTGCACCGTTATTAACGGTACCAGTGCTTCCATGGTTCCCATTCCCATGGAGTTCTGTTGGACTGAATGGGAATGGGGATAAGCATTTTACTGGCGTCTGACTTACAGGACCGCCGGGGCTGTAATGACCCAGTGATTCTTGCAAGTCAGATGGCGGTAAATCATTACAGGTCTGGCAGCTACCTGCCGGTTTTACGGGCATGGTTTCCGCCAGACCCGTAATGAGGGCCAATGTAAGCTATTTAATCGCTAGCGGTGGCTCTGAAAATAACCTTTTTTGGTGTGGGTTCGTAAACAAACACCTTTTTTGTCTTTTTTCTTTTGCTTTTATGTTGTTTTCTTTCCTTACAGGAACCTCTTCAATGCATTCCTTACATTATAAAGGAAAATTGCATTTCCAATATTTGTGAAGTGAACTCCATACGGAAAAGATTCACACCCTGAGAATTAATATTATCATTCTCAAAGGATAACATTCCAGAACCATACAAAAAAGCAGACAAACCTTTATTGATTATCTGTCTTGATTGTTCAACTTGAGGACTGAAAAGGTGTGTTGGACATCTCCATGTGCGTCTTTGATTTATTTCAGAAAAAATTATCTGATCAGTAGGAAATAGTTGCATTAGGACTTTTAAAAAATCCTTCAGCGCAACTTGCAAAGACACTGGAGTCACAATCCCTAAACTGTCCCTTCCACAATGGACAATCACAATATCTAGACTTTTAAAATGAGTCATACTCTCAAAGAATGAAAGGAAACTTGCCCAGTTTGAGCTACAAACTGCATGCCAGGAAACTTCTGCCAATATTTTCCAAGGATGCCATGATTCTCAGCATATACCTTCAATCACTGAATTGAAGTGTCCCCCACAATCCACACAGTCTGCCTTCTCAAACACATAGCCATATCAATTATCACTGTTCTCACTACTGATGAAAACCAAACTCCTACTGCCTTCTCTTCCTGTACAACACACCCAGCAAACCGGATTGGCTAATCCCCACAGTCCTCTTTCCTTGCAAGGCATCAAAAAAAGACCCGGATGTGGCACGTGCCGTCCGTGAGACTACTGCAGTGTCCGCGGACCCCTGGCACAGGGGCAGCCCTTCTACCCTTGCCACTTTCATATTCTCAACACTCCCTCATTGGCAGCTTTCAAAGAATCACACATTCATCCACCAATCACATCCAAAACCTCTACACCTAACCCTGTCATCTAACTTCAACATGTCAAATGTATACTTGAACTCTCAGAGTACATATCTCCTGTTTATAAAAGGCATCTGTATCAAAATGTACTGTGCAACTGTCCAAGATTTCTATTTCCAGATTCAACAAGATCTGCATCTAATAAAACATAATAAAGGTATGCCCATAAGTAATTGTTTTCAACACCTTCATAAATGTTTATATACTTGGTTGCTTCTACTTATCCCGTAATAAGCGTCTCAATCTACACATTCTCTTTTGCAACCACTCTGCCAAATGCCATGTATTACAGCACACTTAAAATTATTTAAAAGTATTTCAACGCAACGTACAAAATGCATATCTGCATTTATGGCGCACTGTGTGCTAGTTATTCTAAAAACAAGGAAAATCAGCTTGAAAAGATTTCTACAACATTTTATAATGGCACTTGCTAAGTGGAAGTGGAAGTTTAATATGTTGGCAGTACATTCATACCAACCAACATAACCCGTTCCAATCTATAGGTGGTTATTAAATCATGTATTTTTTCTAGGCATTCAGTATACAAACATAAAAACACAGGACTACAGTAGACAATTCAAAGATAAAGCATTTATATGGAACGGAAAATGATGTGCATTTAAAACCAATATTTTTATGACCATTTCAAGTAAAATTGAAAAATGCATATATGCATTTCAAACAACACTGTGCATAACTTCTCCTGAAAAGAAACAAAAAGCAGATACAAAAGATTTCCACAACATTTTAAAGTGCCACTTAGTGTGTGCATGGGTAATATCTTCACAGTACATGCATACTTGCTAACATGATCCATTCCAATCTACATGTGCTCTCCCAGGCTATTTATTTCACTAAATTCTGTGAATTGTAGTCCAACTTTTCTAATGAGCAAATGAGCAAACTGCAACTACAACTCACAGAATGCAAAGCAAAAACAATACTTGATAAGCACCTGCATATTGCTTTTTTAATCTTTTATTTACACTTTGCACAAAAAAGTACATTTCAAATATAAGATCAACACAGAGTGCAGCAAATCATTATCTGAAAATACAGTACCGAAACTATATACAAATACAGTAAAAACATATATACAAATTTGTAGAACCCCAACTGCCCCCCAAAAAAACCCACAAAATGAGACCAGTACAAATCCAAAAATGTCCCCCAGATTCTATCAAAAAGATTAATTCTTCCACCCCTCAAGTAAATTATCTTTTCGCACCTGCATATTGCAACAGATCATGTTTGCAAGTATGCATCCACTGCCAACATATTAAACACCCACACACCAAGGACCCCTTATACATGATCTACACATCTTTAACCTCCACTTTTATTTTATTTTATAAAACAGTTACACACAGTGCTGCTATAAATGCTCATATGCATTTTTTATCTTTCATAAAAATGCTCATAAAAACAAACCGTTTTACAGGGTCATCATTTTCCATTTTTCATTACATATTAATGTCACATTTTACAATCTCATTCATTACAACCCTTGCAATGCCACCATTCTCAAACTGCTTACACACATGTATATACTGCCAAAGTATCTACATACACCACTTCACATTAAATATAAAGTACTCTTCCTTTCCAACCTCTACTATAAACCACCAAGCACTGCTGCAACAACATTAAATTAACAGTAGGCCACAGTTTCTCTATTTGTTAATTATGCTGCAATAAATTACAAATAGATTGCACCACAAACACAACATGTATTTCATTAAACTAAGCAGCGTTAAAGTAACCTACACATACACCTTTTGCTTATACCCATTGTTCCACTTCCCTTTGAATCTCCCAAACAGCACTACTCATACTTCAGTTGTTCTAACAACATAGTTAACATACTTCACTAGACTATACAAAACACAACTCTATTAACTCTTTTTTTCCCAACAACTCCTCCTACATTCATAAATAACAACCTCTCTTACTAAAAGTACTTCACCATTACCAAATACACCCATTACACCATTACTAACATACTTTTATAATTACAGGAAAAAATAAAATTATCAAAGACACCAACTGGAAGATCCTACAAAGCAATACATTACTGTACTATTAATCTCTTTATTATGGTTCCAATACACGTTTGCTATATAGTAGTCTACAGTATTAATTTCAAATCATCATTACATCACTCTTACTCATTACATTTCAGTATACACACTCTTTACATTCTCATCTAAACAACATCATTGTAACACCCTCTATTCTGCTCAAAACATCATAATATCCCTACATTTTCATTCACGCCACCACTCTCTTACTCACTACCCCAAGCCCTTCACACCTCTACACACAGTTACTCTTACTACCGTCCCACCCAAAACTATCATCCCATTACACAATCACACAACCCTGTATTAATCTCTACCATCATATTCACACACCCAGTCACAATACATCCATATATATTCCACAACTTTCAAACCCACACTTTCTTTTATCCCAAAAGACAGAACAGAATGCCTACCGAAAAGCAACTCCATAGAACACAATGAAAAAATAGAGCAGAAAAGAATAAAAGCAAGCCATATAGCCATCCACCTCTAAAACAATGTATTTACAATATTCAAAGAAAACTGCTAATAACATCACACATCAAAACTAATCCAGCAACCACTAAAAAATGTAAAGCCCTCTTCCAGGAACAATAGCATAACTATGAATAAACATAACCCTAGATCTAACAATGGGAACGTAGAACCTGTAAAGCATTCCAAATAATTAATTTTAGAAACACTTCCACTGTTGAGTACTTCACAATCTTATGAAAACAGCTGAAAAGTCATGGTCTCCCCTTAAATATTACCACAGAAGACTAATCACCGAATCTCTAATTGACAACACATTTCTGATAAAAAAGAAAGTTGTTTATATTAATTTTAAACAACATGAAACCACTAACTAAATGAATCAATAAATTACATAAAGTACTTATAAACATGCGCAAGGTCAATATATATCTTCAAACTTCTGTGCAGGTGAATGGATTCACACAAGCAGCACAGAACCGTATTTCAATGAAGAGGCTTATAAACAATAACAAAACAAAATACAATTGCATAACACAGTAATGTCCAAGAGCATGATATGGTAGGAGACACCATTATGGCACAAGAAACCCTTATAAAAAAAAAATGTCACCAGCAAAGTTTCAACCAACTGTTCCTTTCAACCAAACAATCCATCCAGGTGACGTATGGGCATGCAGCTCAATGTGTAACACACGCCAACAATCATTCAAATCTTTATGACAATTCCTCAATCAGTATATAAAACTAAAAGTTGAATAAAAACTTTATAAACCATGTAATCCTGTCCAGTGCGCCACTACACTGGACTGCAAGGACATTCATAATCCTGCATTTCGGTAACTGCTTGCAAAAAGCAGCTTCTGCCACATCAACATTTTAGCAACACATCATTACACTATACTGAATCTTGTACAGAGACTATTCTATGCTAAAAGTCCTGATTTACAACTGCAACATTCAAATAACATACTCCAAAACAGCACATCCAAAGTAAATATTTTGCAACTGATGATCACTTAGAAAATGTGATAACTTTAGAAAACATGAGTGAACACCTTATGAACACCAACCTAATAACATAACACACAAAGAATAAATAGCAAAGTTTAATGAAATAGCAGATGCAGTATGTGTCTGTTGTCGCAGAACTTTTTATAAAAACAGCACAAACATACTAGATATGGCCTACAAAATAGAGGACAGTGAGGAATCAAAATGGTTCCAATTAGGCTTATATGTAACAGCAGAACATAAATACAAAATATTGACCCCTCAATATTTTGCACATACTGCAATACAAAACTTGACTTGACAATAACCAAATGCCATCACGTGCTGTCAGTAATAACTTAGGGATATTCCCACTTGCAAAGGCTCTCCAACAACTTAACCTGTATGAGAGCATTATAATACAAACAGTACACCCATTTCAAGCTATATTATGGGTGTATTAAGCTATATTATGTCTTAAACCAAAAACAGCCAAATTGCTTTCTTCTGAGTTACAATATCTTAAAGAAAACAATAAATACCACAAAGAAATAAACATAGAGGAGAACTTAACATCAACAATCCAATTAATTTAGGATTTGCCACCAACTGACCAATTTGAATGTTTGGATCCTATTACTGCAAGCAACCATTTTGGACCAGTATACAATTCACCCACAGCACTCCAGACACCATAGATTGCGCATTCCAAACATATACAATGTGTCAAGCCAAAAGATCTAAAATGAGCACATGGGAGACAAGTTTTGAATCACGTTCTTTCCCTCTACTCTTTCCTACAGAAAAAGGAGGAAGATATGATGAAAGACCCACACAAATTAGTGCATCAGAAAATCGCTCTTTACTAATGTATTCTGAAGATCCCAGATTCAGACAAAACATAGAACACATTTTCCACCTCCTGTTTGAACTAGCAACTCTATGTTATGGAATTGCACATACATTAAAAACAGGCTCCAATTTCTTAAACATGTCCGCTACCCAACTGCTTCAAAAGATACAAGACAAAGATTATGTTTTGCAGTTAAGTATCACAAATTTCTTGGCAAACATGTGTGGTAGAAAAGAATAATGGTCCGATGTCACGCTGCTGTACACTGTAGTCTAAGGAACCTAGGCCCACCCACCTGGTTTGTTACATTAAGTTGTGCAGAATATGCATGTGATGATTTGCACAAATTCTTATGCATAGCAAAAGAAAATAAAGAAGGAATAGATATAAAAACACCAGGAAAGCTCTGTTTTCTTGACTCTGTCAATGTGTCAAGGTACTTTCACCATCGCTTTATTGCCATGATGCAATTCATCTGCAATGAATGTACCCCTCCGCTCGTAGATTTAGAACACTTCCTTTGGAGAAAAGAATACCGATCTAGAGGAGCACCACACATCCACATGCTTTTGTAGATAAAAGATGCTCTGAAATGTGGCCATGACAGTGATGTTACTGTTTTAAGGTTTATTGGCAAATACTGCTGATGGTAATATAAAGACAAAGGGAAATGTTGATTTGGCTTCCCTAGACCAGTTTGTGCAAAAGGACAAATAAATATCTTCATGTCCTCTGTTAGACACAATGTAAAAGGCAAATTGCCTAAAAACACATACAACATTTAAGGGACGAAGCATTCAAGTATATCAATGAATACAATGCTATCATTGCCCTTGCCCTCTTGTGGAATGCAAATATAGACTTGCAATACATTGCAGACAATTCCACTGCTGTTGCAAGATATGTCACAGCCTATCTCACCAAAGATGAGAAAACAGATTTAAAAGACCTCTGGAATGGCATATCATCTAATAACACACTGTCACAAAAATTGTACAGCTTTTGTATAAAAATGCTCTCCCATAGAGAATGCTGGTGCTAAAAAGCTGCAGACTGTTTAACTGGTACAACCCTATATGGCAAATCTGAACACATTGCCGGGCTAACCTTGGTCCTGCTTCACCGAGAAAAAAGTACTGAAATCCTACCAAGAGATAGAAACAATAGCACAAATGATCCCATCAGCCAGGACATTTTAAAAAACAATTTACTTGACACATTCCATCCAAACAGAAGGACTGCTTTGGAAAACGTTTACCTGTACCACATTGCCCAAAACTACTCCAACAAATGTGATGTCAAACCAGATGATACAACTTGCCAATATGTAGTCTCAACTTGTGAAGGAAGCATATTCAAACTTACCAAACGCAACATAATTAATCACATGAAATTATCATTTAAAACTCCACAACATAGGGAACTTTTTATCTAGGCCTTACTACAGCTTTTTAAACCATGGAGAAAAGAAGACAAATTAATAGCTAACCATGACTCATATGCAGTCAATGCAAATGAAGGCAGCGTAAAAAATGTCAATTTCAAACAATAGAAAGAAATGTTGGACAATGAACGCCAACAAGATGAAGACATTGAAGCTAAACTAGATAAAGAGACTCCTGAAGGCAGTCAATCTTCCCTTAAGTCACTTGGAGAACCATTCATTCTAAATGAAGCAGAAATAGCCATGTTTGAAGTAGAAAATACCATGTATCAATATAAACAATCAGAAGAAGACTACTTGTATGTGCTGAAATCGCAGCTAAATGATGAGCAACTCATCATTTATCTCCAGGTCACTGAAGAAATGTAACACTGTTTTAAACATGAAACGAAAACTTCTAGCTGTAAAAATAAGAAACCTCTGCTCCTCTATATAAGTGGTGAAGGTGGTTCTGGAAAAACATTCTTGATTAAACTTATCAGGAACATTCTTCAAAACTTAACAAACAACAACCTTTTGGCTGTTGAAAGAACCCCCACATGTTTAGCTTCGTGCAACATAGAAGGTGTAACTTTTCACCGACTACTGTTCCTTCTAAAAGAACACCAAAACATATTAGAACACTATAAATTATCAGCAGAAGATGCAACTGAAGTATGCAGAATTCTAAAACAAATCAAAGTGCTCCTAATAGATGAGGTAAGCGTGGTTTCCACCCTCTTGTTGGCTTTAATTCACCTCAGAATTCAAGAACTCCTAAAATTGGACTACAAAGAACTGTTTGGAGGAAAATACATTATTGTTTTCTGAGACCTCCTACAGTTAACACCAGTACAATTTGAACCTATTTTCAAAACATTATAACACAAACAATGCCACAACACACTTGGCAGCATAGGAAATGTAAATCTCTGGCAACATTTTCTGTAAAGAGAACTAACTCAAAAAATGTGTTGATCTGCAGATCTCAACTATGCTAATATTTTAAAAAGCATTAGATTGGAACGAGTATCCTTACTAAAGATGCCAAATAGATCTTAAATAGTAGACTATATCTGCATAACACATCTGCTCCTGATGTCATGGAACAATTAACTGAACAAAATATAAAATGCATGTACTTAATGCCAACCCTAGCAAGCTGTAGTCAATTAAACGAGACAATGTTAAAAAAAGAAATGCAACCCATACTGCATATTAACTCTACAAACAGACTAGAAGTGCACAGCATGATACTCCCTATGTGTCAACAAGCAACAGCACGACTAAATAGCAAGAGTGGACAAAATTTTAATGTTGTGTCTAAACTGCACAGTAATTCTTAAACGTTACCTTGAAGTAGAACAAGGTTTAGACAATGGAGCTATTGGTACAGTTGTTGGCTACCAGACATATGGACAAGACAACATTCAGTTTGTCAACATCCTCTTTGACAAACGTGCAGAAATTAAAAGAATATGGTGCTCAACAGCACAATTCCTCTTTTCAAAAGACATGTATCTACGCAGAGAACAATTCTCTCTGCCTCTTGTATATGCTGTCAGGATTCACAAATCACAAGGTCTAACCCTAGATCAAGCATTGGTGACATTGGCAGCACAGTCTTTAAAGAAGGTATGAGTTATATAGCATGTTCACGTCTATGTACACTTGAAGGATTATTCCTAGTCAATTTTGATCAAACAAAGTCAAGACTGATATTCCTAGCATCCTAGAGTACAACAGATTATGTACACTCTACACAACCCATCTAGATATGCACCCAGTTCCTCAAAAAGCTAAAGTTGTAAAAACAAACTTAATGCAACCAGAACTTGTAAAATACTCCCAGCAATACCAGCAAAGAAACAAAAAACAACTGCTACTCCATCAAGCATTACAACCAGAAATCTGTCTAGTGCAAACATAACTGCACATCCATCAGAAGATAGAAAGATAAACATTTCTTCTAAACAAAACAAGTGCAGGTCCAGCATATGACAAAGAGACAGAACTCTCTGGTCTATTGATGTTTCCAACATAACTGGTGTGAATTGCTATGCAAATGTAGCAATCAATCTTCTCTTCCAATTGCCACCAATTTTTCAAAACATTTACTTGAAAGGCTCAGACCAGTTGTGTTTGCAAATGCTTGTCCTTCATAGAAATGCCACAAATAATCCTGAAAACACTTACAGTGTCTCATGAATAAGGCCAGAATTGGACTATTATATAGGGAACAATAAAATTCACCATAAACACACAGGAAGAACCACAAGAATGTCTAATGTACTTACTGCAAGTGCTGGAAACCAAAAGAATACCTATAAATGAAATCTTCCAGATTTCATACACATGGAAACATACATGCACTCTCTGTAACCATGTTTCACAAGAGCACATCCCAATTGAACGATTTGTGTATTTATCTATTCCACATTTTGAATCCATTCCATTTCATCAGCTGTTGCAAAATGCAAATTATGCCATATTATACACTTTTTGCATTTCAGACAATGGTTCCACCATGCACATAAACTCACATAGCCAACATCTGATACTAATGTTTTCAAGGTACAACACAGATTGTAACAAAAACACTTGCAAGCTTACCTGTTTCACACACGGGCAAGTATCTCTTGGCAAGAAAACCTTCACAATAATACAATAAAAGGCATAATCTTCCACACTGGTGCCACAACCACTGCAGTTCATTATACTGCATATATTAAAAAAAGGAAGTGGTTGGTTTGAATGCAACAACACTTCTGTTACTCTAAAACAGAGATTACTAGCAAATCTAACAAATGCCTACTCAATATTCCTTAAACCTAAATGTAGTCACTGACCTTTAAAACTAACAAAGAGTTATAATACACCAACTGGTATCTAACGACAACCAGAATACTACAATGCTACTTTCAAATAGCAAAATAGTTAGAATATGCCAACAGGTATCTAACTACTTCAAAAATGCCATTCGGAACTATAAAACTATCAACAGTTAGAAAATGCCAACTGGTATCTAACTACATCTACAGTACTGCAATGATGCTTTTAAAATGCAAATCAGTTTCAATACGCCAACAGTTATCTAAGTACTTGAAAAATACCCTTTAAAAAATAGTACAATGGTACTTTTGAAAAGCAAAATAGTTAGAATACACCAACAGGTATCTAACTACTTAAAAAATACCCTTACTTAATATTCCTTAAATCTAAATTTGGTCACTGATCTGTAAAACTATCAACAGTTACAATACCTCATTTGGTATCTAAATACATCTATAATACTACAATGCTACTTTTGAAAAGCAAAATAGTCACAATATGCCATCAGGTATCTAACTACTTACAAAAAACCTTCAGAACTATAAAACTATTAAAAGTTAGAATATACCAACTGGTATCTAATTACATCTACAGTACTGCAATGCTGATTTTATAATGCAAAACAGTTTCAATAAACCAACAGGTATCTAAGTACTTCAAAAATACCTTTCAAAGAAATAGTACAATGGCACTTTTGAAAATCAAAATAGTTATAATACGCCAACAGGTATCTAACTACTTTGAAAATACCCTTCATTGCGCATCATTTTAAATAGACCATCACAATTCCTCTTACTCCTACACTGCCAATAACAACAAATAAACTTATCTGTGCACTTTAAACATCCCCTTAAGTACAGCACACTTCAAACAAACATACAGTCAAACATAAACTCACATAAACATAGTAGGGTTTTTATAATTTCTCAATGTTATGCAAACAGAAACAGCAACTGTGCAGAACACACAGTAATGTTGTTCCAAAAATAGTACTTGGAATTTACTATTATGAGGGTCTAAAAAGTACATGAATATGTGAGATTGTATGCAATGAAGCATTTTAAATGATCCTCCCTAACATATTATACTGTGTTTTTTCACAGAGAAAGAAGCAATGATTTCTCTTTTATTGAAGCAATCACTTCAATTGTATTATGTCACCATGTTACAGATACTGTATGCTGCCCCTACACTACGTAGAATTACTATACACATACTACTAAAATTGTTTTTGGCCAGTGGCCAGATTCTTGGGTGTATGGCCTACGGCTGTAGCCATGAGCAACATTTTTTCCCCATGTCTATGGAAAAAACACACATTTTGATCGCCTGCACGAAACCTCACCAAACTTTGCATCTATATTACACGGTCTGCAGTAGCGGATGTGTTGTTATGGTTAAGTTGCTCAACTCATAGAAAGAGCACTTTTTGGGTGGCTTATAACATTTTTCCCCCTCAACGAATCCTTACCAAACTTTGTAAAAAAAGTATATGGCCTGCCCTGAATTATTTTGGCAAGGTGTTTTCAAGGGGAGTTGGGGGGGCAAAGTTATAGGGGAGTCCGAACATTTGCTTTTTTCCATAAACTGAATGGAAAAAAAAACTTTGCTCACGCCTACAGCTCAAACCACTGGATGGATTTTCACCAAATTTGTGGCAGGAGCGGCGGCTTGGTCCCAAAAGCGTGCTTTTGTAAATTTGGTGAAAATGCATCCAGTAGGTTTTTTTAAAACAGGCAAATTGCAGGTCCAAAAGAAGTTGTGATATTTGACTCCACAGACCCATTTTTCCGGTTCGCTCTGCGGTCCAGACTCTGATTGGGCCCGAGGGCCACATCATGTCCACGGAAACCCAGCTGACCTGCTGATTGGCTGGGGGAAAGCGTGATGTGCATCACATTTTTCTGAAACGCCTGCCATATTGTATCTGCGGATATCCGCAGATAGGGCAGCAACAAAAACAGCTGGAAAACATGTTTTGGGGCATATGGTGTTGGGTAGAGGGGCTGGACAGGGTGGGGGAGTGAAAGATCGAGGCCGTGAACCCAAGAGTTCAAGAGTCTGCCCACTGGTGGAAGTACTGTAATAGTATGTGTAGAGAAGTGAACAGGGCCTCAGTTGGCTGCCTTACTGCACTGAAGAGTCTGCTGACTGGTTGCATGTACTTGAATACCATATGTATAGAAGTGGACAGGGCTTTAGGTGGCTGGCTTATGTTAGTGGGCAGTGGCCATCGTACAGATTGTTGGGTGATGGCTGTATTATGCTGTGGAGAGTGTGACCAAATACTAGACTCATGGGTGCATGGCCAGATGCCATGCACCCAGGAGTCTGCCCACTGGCTGCAAACAGTGTAATAGTATGTGTACAAAAGTGGACATGGTGTGTGACAGGTGGCTTGTTGGGCTGCTTTGAGATTCTTGGGTGTATGATAGTGTATGTTTTGGAATGTAATTGTGGCCAGCTACTACAGTCTTGGGTGCATGGCCACAGGCCATGCACCCAAGAGCCCAAGAGTCTGCCCACTGGTTGAGGTACTGACATAGTATGTATAGATAAGTGAACAGGGCTTCCGGCAGCTGGTTTACTGCACCCAAGATTGTGCTGACTGTTTGCATGTACTGGACTACTATGTGTACAGAAGTGGACGGGGCCTGACCCAGCTGGCTTATGTGTGTGGGTTGTGGCCAGTTTACAGATTGTTGGGTGCATGGCTATATTATGTTGTGGTGATTGTGACCAGCTACTAGATTCTTGTGTGAATGGCCATAGGCCATGGACCCAAGAGTCTGCCCACTGGCTGCAAGTAGTGTAATAGTATGTGTACAAAAGTGGACAGGGTGTGTGGCAGGTGGCTTGTTTGGCTGTCCTGAGTTTCTTGGGTGTATGATAGTCTACGCAGTGGGAAGCAATTGTGGCCAGCTAATACGTTCCTGGGTGCATGGCCATAAGACATGCACCCAACAATTCAAGACTCTGCCCACTACTGGAAGTACTGTAATACTATGGGGGTCGTTACGACCCAGGCGTTAACCATGGCGCTATTAGTGCCATGGTTGATGCCGGTATTTTACCGATTGCGCCATGGTGGATGGCGCAATTACCGCCCCATTCCAAGGTTGGCGGGGCGGTAATTCCCCATTCACCATTGGCCCTTCCCCATTCCCATTTTTGCCCCATAGGGCTCAATGGGAATGGGGAAGGAGGTAATTACGGTACCGCAAATTGCGGTACCGTAATTACCTCGAAAGTCCCTTTGCGGGTTCCTTACTTAACGGCTGGTAAAACCAGCCATTAAGGTGGGGACCCGCAAAGGGACCTCGTAATTAGGCGGTAAGGGGTTAACGGCGCCGCCACCTTTTACGGGGCTGTTAACCCCTTACCACCTGAGTCGTAATGAGGCCCTATATGTAGAGAAGTGAACAGGACCTCAGGTGGCTGCCTTACTGCACTGAAGAGTGTGCTGACTGGTTGCATGTACTGGAATACTATGTGCATCGAAGTGGACAGGGCCTTTGGTGGCTGGCTTATGTGTGTGGGCTGTGACCAGTGTACAGATTGTTGGGTGATGGCTGTGGTGATTGTGTCCAGCTACTAGAGTTTTGGTTGCACCCAAGAGTGCACATATTAGCTGGAAGTAGTGTAATAATAGGTGTACAGAAGTGGACAGGGTATGTGGCAGGTGGCTTGTTGGACTGCCCTGTGATTCCTGGGTGTATCATAGCCTGTGCAGTGAGTGGGAGTAATGTAATAGTATGCGAAGTGGAGTGGACAGGGGTTTAGGTGGATGTGTTTGGTGTCTGGGTTTGGCCGCTGGGCAGATTCCTGGGTACTTGTACTGTCTTATGCTGTATTGGTTGTGGGAAGTCAGTAGAGCCTTGGGTTCATGGTCGGAGGCCATGCACCCAAGAGTTTGCCCACTGGCTGGAAGTACTGTAATATTATGTCAACTGAAGTGGATAGGGTCTCAGGCGGCTGTGTTATGAGTGTGGGTTGTGGTCAGTGGGCAGATGTTTGCATGCATGACTGTATTATGCTGCAGTGGTTGTGGACAGGCCCTCCACCCTTGGGTGCACAGCCAGACGCCGTAGGCCATAGGCCATACACCCAAGAGTCTAGGGCCTGGCCACAACCACTGCAACGTAATACAGCCATGCACTCAACATTGTGACAATGGCATTTGGATTGCACAAATATTTGTGTAGAATGCAATTTGCAGATTACAAAGAAGTATAACACCAATACTGGTATTCTCACTGTATGTATTGTTGAGGCCCTGTGCACCATTTTTGCACGCAGTGCAGAACACTGTCCGGACGGCAATAGCAGATTAGAATATTGTGAACATGTTAGGGTAGGTACTTCATAATGTTGCATTGCATTGCATTGCAGATATGTCTGTACTTTGTGGACCCTCATAATTAGTACTTAACAAGTACTGTGCTTTAAACAAGTGTACTGTGCAATGTGCTCAGTTCCTGTATCTGTTCGCACAATCATTGGGTCTGTGGGAAAATAAATCTATGCAGAATAAAAAAAAAATACCTTCTACGTTCATTGGTTGATATGTGCCACACGCTGTTTCAGTGACGTGTGAACTACTTACAGCATTGTTTAAGGTGCACATCTATGTGGTATTCTGGTTATAAGCACTGTTGTAGTAGGAGGAATTAAAATGGTGTATGATCGTGCTTTTGGAAGTGGTGGTACTATGGTTACAGTTAGATACCAGTTGGCATATTCTAACTGTTTATCTGTTTCTTCTTTTTAGCAGTATTTGTTTATGTGTTTGCTTGCTGTTGATGTTTTCTAAGTACTGTGGTATTGCACACTAATATTGGAGGATTGTGGGGGCAGTTAGATACATGTTGGCGTATTCTAACTGTTGGTAGTTTGAAAGTTGTCGAGTGTATGTGTGTATCACTGTGATTGCTACAGGTTGATTTTGGCAGTTGGACCGCTGGAAGTAATATTGTGGTTCTGCGGTTGCAGTAAGATACCAGTAGGAGTATGCTGGTTGTTTATACTTATAAGTGTTGAAGGGTTTCCTGAGAATAAATTTCATTTTTGCTGGGGAATTTCAAATTGAGTAGTAATGGGAAGTAATATTGTAGTATTATGGTTGCAGTTAGATACAAGTTGGCATATTCTTACTGTTTACAACACAGTTTCTCAGTTTTGCAGGGTATGTCTTCAAGAACATTCATTCTTGTTGGTGGATTTACATTGTTCACTCTTGTGAAGTGCTTTTGCAGCACTTTGGGTGCAGTTACATGTATTTGTGTATTTCTTGCATTGATATGGGCATTGTTAGACAGATGTTGGCTTATTTTACCATTTGATGGTTTCAAAGGATATTAAGGACAGTTTTTAGATGTTCATGCTCAGATCAGTGAGTACATTTTAGTTTCAAGAATATTAAATAGGCATTTTCAAGATTTGCTGTTAATCTCTGCTTCAGAGTAATGGAAGTATCATTGCATTCAAACCATCCACATTTCTTTTTAATATATGCAGTATAGTGACCTGCAGTGGTTGTGGGGTCCGGGTGGCAGATTATGCCTTCTGTTGTGAAGGTTTTCTTGCCAAAGATCCTTGCCCGTATGTGAAGCTAGTAAGCTTGCAGTGGTTTTTGGTACCATCTGCATTGTATCGTAAAAGTATTACTATTCCGTATTGGTTATGGGATTGTATCTGTAAAATGGATTGATTGTCGGAATTGCAAGTAGTACATAATATGCCATGGTTTGCATTTTCTATGAGTTGCTGAAATGGAATGGATTCACAGTTAGGTATAGATACATTCACAAAGTGCTTGTTAGGGACTTGTTCCTGCACTACATGGCTGCAGAGAGTGCATGCATGTTTCCACATGTATGAAATCTTTAGGATTTCATTTATAGGTATGCTTTTGTTTTCCAGTACTTGCAGAAAGTACATTAGACATTCTTGTGGATCTTCGTGGGTGTTTATAGTGAATCTCACCATTCCCGCGCAGTAGTCCAATTCCGGCCTTATTCCTGAGACAATGTAAGTGTTGTCAGGATTGTTTGTTGCATGTCTATGAAGGACTACCATTTGCAAACACAACTGGTCTGCGCCATTTAAGTAAATGTTTTCAACAATTGGTGGCAATTGGAATAGAACATTTATTGCTACATTTGCATAGCAATTTACACCAGTTGTATTGGAAAATTTGAATGGGCCAGACAGTTCTGTGTCGGACTCATTTGATAGAAGTCCACATGGTTTGTTTGAAGAGGTAGTTATCTTTGTTTGTGCAGTTGGGTATGCATTTGGCTTTTCAGTACATCCTTCTGTGGTTGTGGTAATTGATGGAGTACCAGCTACTTTCAATTTCATCATGTATAAGTTGTGTTTGCACTAATTTTCTTTTAAAAACGTTTGCCTTTTTGAGGCACAGTGTACATTTTGAGATGGGTGTGTAGAGTGCACATAGTCTGTTAAAATTTGAGTAGAAATAGTCCTTCAAGTGTACATAGGTGTGACAGTGCTAGATAACTCATGCCTTCTTTAAAGACTGTGCTGCCAATGGTAATCAAGGCTTGATCCAGCGTTAGACTTTGCGATTTATGAATAGTGACTGCGTGTGCTAAAGACACAGGAAACTGTTTCTGTTTGAGTACATACATGTCTTTGAAAAGAAGGAAACGGGCTATTGAGCATCCTATCCTTTTAACTTCTGAAAGTTTGTCAAAGTGAATATTGACAAACTGAATGCTGTTGTCATATGGGTATGTCTGGAAGCCAACCACTGTACCAAGTGCTACACTAACTAAACCTTGCTCCACATCAAGGTTACACTTTAGCATTACTCTACAGTTTAAACACATTGTTAACATTTTCTCCAAACCAGGTGTGTTTGTTTTTAAAGGTATTTAGTCGTGCCATGGCTTGTTAACATATAGGTACTGTCATACCGTGCACGTCCAGTTTGTCTGTCGAGTAAATTTGCACTAGTGGTTGAATTTCTTTTTTTAACATTGTTTTGTGCACAAAACAATGTTAAAAACAATTGTGCAAAAAACAATTGTACACAGCTTGCTACGGTTGGCATTAAGAACATACAGTTTACATTTGTGTGTGCTAATTGTTCCATGACATCAGTAGCACATGCGTTACTCCTGTATAGCTCATGGGTATGTCTGCTATATAAGATAGACTATGCTTCCTTAGAAAGCACACCAATCCGAATGCTTTTCCAAATGTTGGCATAGGTGAGGTCTGCAGACTGACGCATGTTTTCCGTCATTTCTCTGTATTGCCAGAAATGTACATTTCCTATGCTGCCAAATGTCTTATGGCACGGTTTGTGTCCTAAGGTTTTAAAAATAGGTTCACCTTTCACTGGTGTTAATTGAAGAAGATCACCAAAAATAATAATGTTTTTTCCTCCAAAGAGTTCTTTGTAGTTTGTTTTAAGGACCTCTTGTAATCTGAGGTCAATCAAAGCCAACATTAGGTTGGAGACCATGCCCACCCCATCTACAATGAGCATTTTCATTTGTTTCAAAACTCTGCATAGCTCCATAGCAGCTTCTGCTCAACATTTGTAGTAGTCATATTTCTTTAGTGTTCTACTGGAAGGAGTAGCAATCGGTAAACGTAACACTACCTATGTTGTAGACAGCTAAACCTGTGGTGGCAGTTACAACAGCTTGACCTCTTACGCACAGGAGTATGGGTTTAAAGTTTTGACAGGCACAAGTTTTATTTTCATGGGGTCATTCCGAGGTTGGAGGTAAGTAACGGTCCTTACCAGCATGGCGCAAATAGTGTGTCTGTGTAGTCAATAGCCTGCTATTACGACTTTGTGGGCACAAGCTTTGCGCCATGCGGGTAAGGGCATTACCGCCATACCGTTAAAGGCATGAAAAATGCCCTTAGCGTCATCATGTATAGCGCAGATTGCACTACCGGCATGAACCAATGCAGCATTAGCGGTCGCCGCTATTAGCGGTCACTGCTAATAACAGTCACCGTAAATAAGCGGAACCGGAAGTAGCGTCATTGCACAGGAACGGGAAGGAGCACGGTGGCCATCTTTAAAAACACAATCCATTGCCATCCTCAGCACACAGGACCTGTGGGACTCTGCTGTTTGTTTGAAAACCTTCATCTAACACATCACAATGCCCAAGGCCCTTAAGAAGGGAGCTGCCTGCCAGCGCAAGGAGCGCTTCACCGAAGACGAGTTGGAGATGCTAGCCTGGACCCTGCAGGAACATGCTGATATTGTGTTCACTAACAGCATGAAGAGGGAGGCAATCATTAAAAAAAAAAGAGATCTGGGCACTTGTGGCACAGAAAGTGAGTGCAGTCGGGAGCACCCCATGCACCATAAAAGACTGCAGGAAGCCCTGGGACAACTTGCGGCTACGGGTACGGAACATTCTCTCCGTCAACAGGAGCCAGGCAATGGGGGGATAGAAGGTGTCGGTGACATGGAGTGTGGCGCCACAACATCAGCGGATGGAGGTGAGTGTCCTAAGAAAACACTGTAATGCAGAGTCTGATGAAAGTCAACCAATATGTCCGTCCAAAGAGGCAAGCCATGGCCCAACACACACTCACTCCCAGCAAAGTTGCCGGACGCATCACAGACACATGCAGATACCTGCAGCAAGCCAATGCCATACCTGACACATACCACACAAAATGCAATAGCCATAAATCACACAGCATGCAGGCCCCAACAAATATGCATGTCACATAGCAGAGGTCTTGGCCAACATGAGTGACCCCGATGTATGCCTGCATAACCCACCCATGTATCAAACAACATGATCATCCAAACTCAAATGCCTATTATCCTCGATTGTGTGGATGATCATTTGTCCAAATGTATATATGATGCCTATCAAAACATCACTCATGCCGTCCCTCTCTTCGACCCCCACAGGCTCTGACCATGACAGCGATGCCCAGGACTCAACCCCTGTGAAAACCACACCCCGGAAGAGGTCCCGAGATGAGGCCAACTGGCCTTCCACCTTGAAGGGACAACCCAAGGGCCGCCGTGCACCACCATTGAAGACACCCCAGGTTGCCAGTGCTCCGGTGCTGCCAAGGGCCGTAGAGGCAGAAGCTCCAATGGCTATTGCACAGCCAGAGGAAACAGCTGAGGCACCACACTCGGAGAAGTCAAGTTTGGCTGGGAGGCGGCAGCCACAGCACCCCAGGCTGTGGAGGAGTCACAGGATGAGGTATGGGTGGCCATGGAGGACAATTCCTCAGAAATGTCCCGCATGCCCAGTCCACAGGCATCCCCCCAAATCTCATCCCTTGACACAGACCACACCACCACCCCAGAGCAGTCTAGGCAGGTGTTAATTGAAGGGCCCTTTAGTGAGATAGTGGCGAGTAGTGAGGCCGTGCAAGACACCCAGGAACCGTCCACCTCCACAGGTGCACCCACAGGGCCGCAGCGTGCTGAGCAGCTGACTGCCCTTGTGCGGCAGTCCGTGGAGGACAACACACAGGCAAGGCAGGAGTGGCAGGAGAATATTGCCTCTCTAGGCAGGACCATCTCAGACAACACTGCCTCCATGGGCAAGATATTTGTGGAGAACACTAGCCTCCTCTCCGAGGAGGTATCCACCCTGCGGCAGGTACTAAGCCGTATAACCGATGTCATGTAGTCTAGGCGTCCGGCAACCCAATTTGAGCAGGCGGCCACACCATCCTCATCTAGCTCTACCCAGACGAGCCCGCTTCGCAGGTCATCACGCACCCTGCGCCGGCCAGACATGCCGCCACCAGGTCCAGGGAGTGCTAATTAATAGTCTGGGCAGCCTGATGTAGGCCTTAGAGACTTGATGGGACATGTGTGGGGGCGTTGTGGGGGGAGGGGGAGGGTGGTGAGGGTGTGTGGGGGAGTTGTGGGGGGAGGGGAGGAGGGTGAGGGTGTGTTGGGGAGTTTTGGGGGGACGGGGAGGGGGGTAAGGGTGTGTTGGGAAGGTGTGGGGGAGGGGTGGGAGGGTGTGTGGGGGAATTGTGGGGGGGAGGGTGGTGAAGGGTTATTGCATCATTTTCTTTGTTAAATTCAATACACCTGTTGTGTCAAAAGCAAGACCTGAGTGGACATTACTCATTGCGAATGTGTCATTTATTCATATACAGTGCATAGTGTGCATGTACCCACACACCCAGTGGCCTCTGTCAGAATATCATGTCATCCTCTCCAGCCATGTGTGTCAATAATATTGTGCAATCACTGACTGACGCACAGCACGTCCCTTCTGTGCATCGGCACCGCAATGATGTGCATCCACTTCTTCTTCATCCCCTTCATCGTCACCAGGTGGTTGCAGTTCAATGTCAGGGGGCAAGGGCACGTTGCATCGGATACACATCCCGCCAGATTATCGTTGGCCACATGCACATGTCCTTCGATGTGTGCACGCCATTTTTAGGCCCTCCATGTGTCCTGTGCCATGGAATAATGGTGTGGGTTGCATCTTCGAGATGATAGACGGTGTGCTCTGCTGTGTTGTTGCTCATGCATTGTGTACGTATACAGCTGTGTCCGTGTCCATTTAGTGATGTGTAGCATTATGTAGGATTTTCTGATGGGAAGCGTTGGCAGTAGGCTCTGCAATGTTAGGCATTCTGCGCTGTGTGATGATCTTGCTTGCATCGCCTCCCATCTGCACCTGGTTGGAGTGGTATTGCTTGCGATTGCGGTAAACCACCTCCATGGCATGGAGGCCACCTTTTGTTTCAAGAATCTCCTGAGGAGTCCGTGGTAGGGATATGTATTCCGTTGTGTGCTTGAGGAGGGGATCCAACACTTGCTTCAGGGTGCGAGTGAATAAGTGTGGTGATATCCCATGCATGCCATGCATGTGCCCCACTGTGTGCTGGTAGGTGGCTGTGGGAAGGAAGTGGAGCACCAACACTACCTTCAGTAGAGGGGAGATGGCGGTGCGTATTTCAATGAGGCTGACACTCGTGTATCATGTCCACCATGGTGTTGATGGTATCCCGATCCAGACGGTACAGGGTGTGGTTTTGCTCTGGGGTTGGGTTGGAAGGACTAGCTCTGATGTTTGGGATTGGGGGCTGCATGTGTGGTTACGCTGGCTGCACTGGTGGGGCATGCTGGCCCTGTCTCATTCTCCTTCTCCTGCTGCATCTCCTCTGTGGTGCCTGCTGTTGGTGTTGGTGTTGTTGCTGATGTTGCAATGCATACATGTCCTCCAGCTGAAGTGTTGGTGCTACTATTGAATTGATCTTGGTGTGGAAAGGGGTGTGGTGTGTGGGTGTGTTCCTTTTGCTCAGGCCCAGACTCCATTGCCTCTACCTGTGCTGATGGTGTGCACCTGTGGCAGTTGGGAACACTGCACATGGCATTTTACGGTTGGTCAACGATGCCGGTATTTACGGCATGCCAGAATCCACTTTTAGCACCTTCATGATGCCTTTATTTGCATGTCCGCTTCACTTGTGATGTCCTCCACTTTACTTCATGCTGCTATAGCCGGTTTGATGGGCCGCATGCCTGCGCCCATGCCTCTATTGGAGGCACTGTTATTTACGGTGCCTTTAATAGTGGTTTGATTGGTCGGAATTGCCCGGAGCAGTAAGTGATACCGGTATTCCTTTACCGGCACCATTTATCCCTTACCTCTAACCTCGGAATGACCCCCACTGTGTTCAATTTCTTTAGTTACTTCTAGGAAATTGCTACGTCGCTCTTTTTTTAGTTGTGGTGTTAGTAGCGCAAAGTTTTTTGCAGATTGCTCATACTGATACATGGGGCCTCATTACAAGTTTGGCGGCATCCATGGTGCTATTAGCACCATGGCTGCCTCCAAAAGGGGCTCCATTACCGGGCTCCTGCAATGGGGACTTACCGGGTCATTCCGACTTAGGATGACCCGGTATTTCCTCCTTGCAGGAACCATTCCCCATTCCCATTTGAGCCCTCCTAGCGCTCAATGGGAATGGGGAGGGAGGTAACAACGGGCACATTACAAGTGTCCCATTATTACTTCCCTCTTTCCCTCGCGGGACCCGGAAAAGACGTCTGGTTTTACCAGACGTCTGATCCGGGTCCTGCAAAAGGAACCTCGTAATCGGCACTCCCGTAATGAAGGGGGCCGGTCCCGTACCGGCCCCCTTCATTACCGAGCGCCAGGGTTATAATGAGGCCCATGGTGTTTTTGACTTCAGTCATGGCTAATTCTGCCTCATTAGCTATGAGTGACTGTCCAAGTGGTTCTCGGCTTCCTGTAAGAGAAGGTTGACTGCTCCCAGCAGTATCTACATTTAGTTGTGCTTGAAGTTCTTCTTCTTGTTGACATTCATTGTCCAACATATTTTTGCATTGTGTAAAGCTTATATCTGTTATAGTGCTTTCACTTGCATTGAAAACATCTTGATAGAAGGCATGGGTGTCCCATGAATCTTCTTCTTTTCTCCATGGTTTAAAAAGCTGCAGTAGGGACATGTAGTACAGAGGAGTTTTTAATGATAGCTTCATATGATTAATCACGCTGCGTTTGGTAAGTAACCAGGCCGCCCTTACAACTTTTGACTATGTATTTACCTTTTTCTCATCTGGTTTAATATTATTTTTATATGAGAAGTTTTGGGCTATGTGGTATAGACACATGATTTCCAAAACAGTACTCCTTTTTGAGTAGTATGTGTCCAATGAGTTGTTTTTCAAAATGCCCTGGCTGTGCTGTTGGGATCATTTTTGGCTATTGTTTCTATGTCTTGGTACCATTTGAGAACTCTTTTTCTGGATACAGCAGGACCAAGGCTTAGCCAGACTATGTTTTGAGTTTCCCATACAAGGCGGTGCCGGTTATACGTCTGCGGCTTCGTAGCAGCCACATTCTCTATGGGAGAGCATTTTTAAGCCAAAGTTGTACAATTTTTGTGACATTTTTTTGTCAATGATATGTCATCCCAGAGGTCTTTCAGCTCTGTTTTCTCTGCTTTGGTTAAGTAGGCTTTGATATATGGTGCAACTGCAGTTTAATTGTCTGCACTGTACTGCCCATCTGTGTTTGCATTCCACACGATGGCAATGATTGCATTGTAATCAATGATGTACTTTGATGCTTTGTTTTTTTTATGCAGTATGGGCCTCATTCCGAGGTGGGCGCAAAGGGATACCGGGCACTGTTAAGGACATTGGTGCCGGTAATCCCTTTGTGCCCTATTCAGAGGTCCCTTAGCGGGTCCCGCAATGGGTGCCTAGTTTTACCATTATTAGCTACTTCCTCATTCCCATTGAGCCCTATGGGGGCTCAAATGGGAATGGGGAATGGATTTTTCAATGGGGATTTACCGGTCCCTCCAGGGTCGGAATGGACCAGTAAGTCCCCATTGAACCAGGTCGGACCCGGACCTGGTATGGAAGGTAGTCATGGCGCAAATAGCGCCATGACTACCTCCATACTCGGAATGAGGCCCTATGTGTTCTTAGGCGATTTGACTTTCACACTGTTTCTAACAGAACACATGAAGCTGTTTACCTGTCCTTTTTCAGAAACTGGTCTATGGAAACCAAGGCAGCATTTGGTGTATGATTTGCCTTTGTGTTTATATTTGTGCCAACAATACTTTGAAACTGCAAAATGTGTGCATGTAGGTCACTGTGCATCATAAATCCACAAAAGCATGTGGATGTGTGGTGGTCCTCTGGCTTGATATTCTTTTCTCCAAAATAAGTTTTCCACTTATGCAAGGGGTGGAAATATTTTATTACAAATGAAGTGCAGCATGGCAATAAAGCGATGATGGAGGTACCTTACATTTACAGGGTCAAGCGAGATGAGTTCTCCTGGTATTCTCATGTCTATCCCTGCTTGGTTTTTGTTTGCTATTCGTAGGAAATCGTTCATAATCTTCACAACTTAAAGTGACAAACCATGTGGGTGGGCCAGGGTTGCGTAGCATACAACATACATCTGTGTGACATTGGAACCAGTGTTCTTTCATACCACGCATGTTTGCCAAAAGTGTTGTAATACTTGACTGTAAAACTTCATCTTTCTCTTGCACCTTTTGAAGTAGCTGCGTAGCAGACACGTTTAGAAAATTGGTAACTGTTTTCAATGTGTCTGCAACTTCGTAACATAGAGTTGCTATTTCACTTTCAAAGAGGATGTGGAACATGTATACGTATACAACATTTTGTCTGAATCTGGGGTCTTCAGAATTCATTCGTAAAGAGCAGTATTCTGATGCTGTTATTTGTGTGCATCTTTCATTGTACCTTCTACCTTTTCCAGTAGGAAATAGTAGAGGAAAGGCTTGTGCTTCTATATTTCTTTGCCATATGCTGATTGGAGATCCTTTGGCTTGTTACATTTGGTATGTTTCTAGTGCATTGTCTACGGTGGCTTTGGAGCACAGTGGGTGAATTGTATATTGGTCTAAAATATTGGAAGCTGTAGTAGGATCTAGAAGTTCAACTGACCAGTTGATGAGGAATCCTGAATTATTTTGGTGGTTTTTCTCAGGTTTTCTTCAATGTTTATTTATTTGTGGTATTCATTGTTGTCTTTAAGATATTACAGGGCTTCTCTAACTTTAAGTCTACTAGTTGCGGCCACATTTTTTGTGTTTTGTAGGTACACCATTCACTGGGATAATCAAAGATTGATCTATTGGCCGTTGCACTCCTAGAGTGTCTACATTTTCTTTGAGATCTAATGGCAAATAAACTACTTTGCCATGAATGCCTTTCAGTAATTTAGAGGGAGGCAACTTTGCTGGTTTTGGGTGAAGGCGTATTATCGCTTGTAATGGGTGTACTTTTTGGATTATAATGCTCTCATAAAAATTAAGCTGTTGGAGTGGTTTTGGCAGTGGGAATATTTCCAAGTCATTAGTGACAGCACGTGAAGGCATTTAGTTTTTGTCAAGTTTTGCAGTGCAGAATCTGCAAAGTAGTGAGGGGTTAGTAATTTCAAATTTGTTTTCTGCTATAAGATAGAGAGCTAATTGGAACCATTCAGATTGCTCATTGTATTGTATTTTGTACATTATACCTACAGTTTTGGTGCTCTTTGTATACACTCATGCTTGGTTTGGTACTTCAGCAGGTGTGCTTTCAAACTTTGCTATTTCTTTTTTGTATGTGTGTAATACAAGGTTGACATCTGCAAGGATGTAGCTACTCTTTTCTAAAGGTACTGGATTTTGTATGTGCTCTTCAGTTCCAAAATGTTTGCTTTGGATGTGGTCTATTTCTTCGAGGATTTCTTTGGCTGTACCATGTAGGAGAATGTCATTTAAATGGTCCGGTGCTAAAGCAGGACTTTTAGCATAGTACAGTCTTTGAATGAGATTTTGTATAGTAGACTGTTGTTTTGCTAACATTTTGATGTGGTGGAAGCTGCTTTTGCAAGCAGGTCCAGAAATGCAGGCTAATGAATTTCCTCATTGTCCTGTGTATTTGTGCACTGGACAGTAGTCCATAGTTTGTAATATTTAAATTTTTAATTTGTCTTTGGCTTTCACATACTGTTTGAGGAACTGCTGCTAAGATTTGAAAGATTTTATTTCCATGTTACACATTGATGTGCACAGCCGTTTGTACACAAGACGTTTTGGCTCTGTGGAATGGAGAGTTCATTGTAAGTTTGCTGGGGATTTTCTTGCAATCAGTGTTTCTTCTTCCATCATGGTATTGTCAACCTTTTCATACCCTCGCCCACTTATATGTATGGCAATCGTGTATGTTTGCTCTTGTTTGTATGCCTCTTCATTGGTGGTCTGAATCCACTCACCTGCACATATGTTTGCAATGGTATCTATGCTGATATTGCGTCTGTTGCGAAGTACTTTTTGTAGTTTACTAATTAATTTTGTTAGTGGTTTCATTCTGTTTAAAACAAATTTAAATAATTTCCTTTTGGGGAACATTGCACTGTCTATGAGAGCTTCCAGGATCAGTTTTCTGCGGTAAATTTTAAGGGTGGAGCGTGATTTCTCCCCTATTTTTATAAGGTTCTGAAGGATTCTATAGTGGAAATCTTTTGTAAAAACATTTTTGGGAATGTTTACTTGTGGCTATATTACTGTTCGTGATGTAGTATTTGCACTACTGGTGGTGCATTCTTCTTACTACATTTACTTTTAGTTTTACATTTTGAAAGAGAAATCACACTTTCTTCCCTGCTACCTGGTTCTGTTTTGCTTAGTGACTGTATTAGCTGTTTTGCTTGAACTTCTTGTATAAAGTCTGCTAGAGGTCGATGGGCATTTTGCTTGGCTTGAGTTTTATCTGCTCTAGTTCTGCGTTGTTTTCTATGGAGTTGCTTTTCGGTAGGCATTGTCTTGTGTCTGTTGGAGAAAAAAGGAAAGTGTGGGTTTGGAAGTTGTGTAATGTATTTGTGTGTACTGTGCATGAGTGTCTGAATATGAGGGTATGTATACATGGAGGAGTGCGAATGTGCAAAGGGCTCTTAGTTTTGATTGGGAAGGCAGTACTGCTATGTGTGTGTGTTCCTGTGGGAAAGCTTTGCATCAGTGTGTATGAGAGTGTAATGTGCTTGAAGAAGTGAGGACATTAAATGTTTTCATAAAACTAGTGGGTGTCTACATACTGGTGTCTAATGACACTTGAAACAGTGGACCTGGCAAGGTATAATGAGTAAGGGTGAAGCAAGAGCTTTGGGCTTGGATAACATTGTCTAGGCTACAATACAACAACACTGCCCTATCTGAGTAACAGGCAGAACACTGCAACAGTACTGCACTTGCCTCTGGGTTTTATCTTCCAGCAGAGATGTCACTGGCTTTTAGCAGGTGGTTTTTCACTGCAATTGCAAAAGAAGGAAGTTAGTTGGTATGTGGGTTAATGGTACAGTAATAGCAGTCAGAGAACACATTATTTTAGATTGTAGGTGGATTTATTGGCAGGAAGAGTGTGCATATGAGTGGGGACTTGGGAGTATTAGCAGTGTTGTATGGGGGCCAGTGCTGCAGTGATAACTGTGCCCTATGGGGTTGCAGTTCTGAAGTGGTTGAGATGTGTTTGCGCTATTTGTTTTGGAAATGGATTAGTGGAAGTCATAGTAGAGTGAGAAAAAGGGTAGACAGGTGTAGAGATTGGAAAGAAGAATGACGTGTGTGTGGATTTTTAGTAAGATTCTCACACATAGATGTTAACTACATGACTACAGAAATTCTTTTTTCCGTTGTGGAAGTTATGTATTCAAATTTACACATAGCACCGTTTCCAATGAACACATGCATTATCCTTTGTTTTCCACCAATGGTGCATTTTGTCAATTGTGCAATGCATGTGCTTGGCATGCTTTCATAATACACATGCAGTTTCCCTTTTTGTGTGTGCATTTGACATAGGATCTGGCACTTGCATGTGCTGTGGAAATGTTCCCAACATGGTTTGGTGTAAAATAAATCACAGGCAGTGGTGCTGAAATTGAAATATGTGGTTTGAAGCTGTTATGCTAGTGGGTAGTATAAGAAAACTGTGAAAGCAAACAACACTGTATGTAACTGTCAGTTGATGTGAGGAGATGGTACAAATGACAGTATTAATATTCGGTAGGTTATGCATGGCAAGTGGCAGGCACTCTGTTCAAAAGCATGGAATATATGTACTTGCTAAGCTTTGTTAACGTACATGCAGTTTTCATTTTCTATGTGCATTATAAAACAAATGCATACCTGTAGTTTGTGTTGCTGGATGTAGATGTGGATGAATCTGGAAGTAGAAATCTTGGAGAGTTTTACAGTACTTTTGAATGCAGGTGCTTGGGAATCATAGGCGACCTGTGCTCTGAGAATTCAACAGTGCATCTGAAGGATTGTACTGAGTTGCTGGAGTTATAAGTAGAGATCTTGGCTGTGATTGGTGGATGGTTGTGGGACTGCTTACCAGTAGCCAATGAGAGTGTGCTGTAAAGTGTGAAGTGGAAAGGGAAGAAAAGCTGCCCCTGTGTTACAGGGTCCGTGGACACCACACTAGTCCACGGATCACACATGCTACATTCAGGGCTTCTTAGCATGCCTGGCATGGACATGGGAGTGTACTGTGGGGATTAGCTAATCAGGTGTTAAGGGTGTGCTTTACAGGAAGGTAGGCTAAAACATATTTTACTTGTGTGTTGGTTGTGTGGTGAGGATGGCTGGAGTTATTGTCACCACCAAAGAGGAAATATCCTACCCTGGTTGAAATGTATTTCTTCCCCCTGTGCATTTCACGATATGTCTGTGGACACTGCGGTAGTTCGTGGATCGCACGTGCCACATCTGGGGCTTTTGAGGTTGGCAGGCATGGACATGAGACTGTAGAGGCCAGAGGAATGGTCAATCATTTTTCCTGGGTGTGGCATGCAAGGAGAGACTGTGGCAGAAGGTCTGTTTGCTGAGAGGAGTGCAGGTGGCTATATCTATGGCTATGGCTGTGTCTTTCAGGAGGCAGAGTGAATGGATTTTGGGGACTTGTGGATAAGTTGGTTGCAGGTGTATGCAGAGCACTGTGGAGTGGGTGCACATCTTGGATTCCCTCATGTGAATGTGCACTGATATGGAGTGTGTGGCATGAGGTGGCTGGATTTGCTGCCTCTTTATGCCACTTTGGTGACGTAGAATCATCCAGACATTATTATTGTTCATTATAGAGGGTATAGTTTAGGACATGTTACTGGAATCTCATTGCAGTTTGCGATGAAGGAGGCACTTGGGAAAGTAATTTTTTTCTTGCATTGCCCAGAACAGATGTGGCTGCGCTCTTCTTCATTTGGTCCACAAATGGAGAAAGCGAGCCACAATGTCAACAAGTCTGTTTGCACCATTTTGAGAGATGTTGTCATGTCCTTCTTCCACAATTAAAATATTACATTTCATAACAACAACCTTTTTCACAGAGATGGAGTCCATCTTAATGATGCTTGTAATCAGCTTTTTTGCAAAATATCCAAAATGCATTGCAGCCCTTTTTGCAACTATAGCAAGCAATTTTGCAGTTGGTGTTGTCCTCTTCAAACCTTTCACAAACAACAAAGGAACCCCATAAAGGCTATTTTCAGAGCCACCACTTTCTCCTGGAAAAGAATGCAATGGTTTACATGCTGCCACCCCATGCATGGCTTTAGAAGTCTGCAGACTACTGAGCTGCCCACGACTTCTCAGAATGGCCAGGGCCATGCACCGTTTCATTGGCACTTCTAGCTTTAAACTGTGGAAGGTGGCTCTGAAAAGAGCCATTTTTTGGGGAGATGTATCAGTTTTTTTTTTTTTTTTTTTAAACACGACACACAATGGAGGGAAGGGTAGCAAGGATAGGGAAGGGGCACCAACCACATGGATAAGAAAGGGCAGATGGTTACAGGAAGATGTTGTGTGTGCCACATTGAGGTAGGGGGCATTTTCTTTTGTGGTCCCAGACCGCAGCATCGAAACCACTCTGGAACCGCTCACCCCTGCAGAGTACTGCGTCACAGTACACACACAAAACAGTGACCTTTGAAAGGTAAGAATCTACTGTGGTGCATATGGCCTGCGAGGCTGCTTGAGGAATCCTCTGTCCCACAGGAGCATCCCTTGTGGTGACAGGAGCAAATGTTGAGGATGCTGCACTGGAACTCAACCTACTACCCTATTCGAAGGGGATGACCCTCCCAACTGCTGCTTTGTGGCTGAATCTCCAGTGTTGCCGTATGGAGGTTGTCCCATAACTGTACAGCCCAGGTGTGCCATGACTGAGTACCATGCTGCACTCATTGCAGCAAAGGTTGGCCACACTAGCCTTGGGATTACCACCAATGGTGGTAAAAAGCCTCCACACCCAAGACTCATGTGGGCAGCAGGTAGTGGGGACTTCCACTACCCAATTCTCTTCTTCCTTCTCTGCATCATCACACCTGTTCCCCTCTCCATGCCCTTGTGGAGGTGGTGGTGGTGTTGGTGAGGCTGGTGGTGCTGCTGAGGCAGAGGCAGCAGGAGAGGTAGCCATGGATGCCATTATCAAGAAAAAGTTGTTTGGAACCAGGAACAGCAGGAACACAGCAATGTGCTAAATAGCTGAACAACTACCTGCAGCAGTAGCCCTGGTCAGGCACAACCAACAGCAATGTCAAGTAATGCAGCAATGCCAATGATCACAAGTGCTCTGTTCAGGAAATCCAAGAACAGAATGAGGAGCAGCACTGGGAAGTGGCCTTTTATAGGGATGCTGGGGAGCCCTTTGCTGACAGTTGCCCTGTCTGCGGACACTTCAAACCACAAGCTGGGCTCAAAAGTTCCAACAAGTGTCCAGATCGGCACGGGCATGGTCTGGGACCTCTGTGATGATGAAGTTTCACAGTAAAACACCTTGGGTTACTCAAAAAAGCACTTTTTTCCTGTCCTGGGTCCCAGACCCTGACCGCGAATAAGGACTGACACTCAGCGTGGGTGCGGTCACATGGTGATGTCGCGGATGTTTGCGGATGAGTCGGCTATCAGCAGGACAACTATTGCACGAGATCCATTGTGCACATATGCATAGGTGTCCTACGGACAGGGTTGGAGTCCCCAAACTAATTAAAAGTGTGACTCACATGCGGCAGACAATTCCAAACATGTGCAGTGTCCGTAGGATCAAGGGGATGAGATGTGCATGCGCCCAGGTGTCTGCCAGACATTGGTGGGGTCCCCAAACTAATGAAAGGTACATCACAACTTTGTGGACATTGTGGACAGGCACTTTGTCCATAGGACACAGGCAATAAGAAGCACATGCGCGCAGGTGTCCACTAGAATTGAGTGGGGTCCCCAAACTAATTAAAGTACGTAACTTTTTTGTGGAATTTTCAGATAGGCAGGATGTTCGTACAACTCAGGGGGAGAGATGCGCATTGCCCCTAAGTGTCCGCCAGACAGGGTTGGGGTCCCCGAACTAATTAAAGGTATGTCACAACTTTGCAGACATGCTGACAGGAGCAGAGTCCTACAGACATCTCCATTTTGATTAATTGCAGGCATCTCAGACAGTCACGCGTTCCGCGGACTCATAACAGGGCATTTAAAAATAACACACACAGAGTAACATTATACACATAGCCCTATATTTACACACATAAATACACACACTTAGGAAAGGGAAGGAGTAGCAGGAATGGAGACATATACAGGGGAATTGTGGTTTTCCCCAAGTTGGGCATATGGGGAGGAAGGGATTGAGGTCAGACCATAACATCTTCGCTTATAGGTAATTTGTGGGGATGGTTGGCTGCGACAGGGGGAAGGGGTACAGGTGCATGTGGGGCAGTGGTATTTAATGTTGTCCATTACCATTATATGTCTCTGTACAAAATTTTTCAAACAGCAAAAGTGGTCATTAATTGGTCAATGTTTACCTCCAGGCTCACTAGTTGATTTTGTACACTGGGCCTCATTAGGACCCAGGCGGTAAGGGGTTTACGGCGGCGTAAACAGCGCCGACCCTTACCGCCTGATTCCGAGGTCCCTTAGCGCCATGGAGGATTTAACACCTGCTTTTAGCAGGTGTTAAAATCCATGGCGCTAAGGGACCTTGTTGTTAATTACGCCACCGTAATTTACGGTGGCGTAATTAACGCCTTCCCCACTCCCATTATGCCCTATGGGGCAAAAATGGGAATGGGGAAGGGTAAATGGGTTAATGGGGACTTACCGCCCCGCCAACCTCGGAATGGGGCGGTAAGTCCGCCAACCACTATGGCGTAAACATAGTTTACGCCATGGTGGTAAAGGTACGACCCAGGCGGTAACTTACCGCCTGGGTCGTAATGAGGCCTGTCTCTTTGGTGTTCTATGTAGTCATGGACTTGTGGAGGAGCTGCTGCTTCTGGGGAATTCACTTTATTTCCTGTATGTACTGTTAAAGAAATAATATCTATCAGGTACATGTGAAACAATGTGTCAAACTTGTCAAACTGTATTGTGTACCAATGGAGTTACTGTCTTCACTAATTTCATATTGCACACTGAACAAACTGCGCATGTATATGAAAAAAATGTAGTGTACTTACCACTTTGTAGTACAGTTCTGCTGTCAGTACATTGCAGTTGTCCCACTGACAGTTGTTTCTCAGTTTGTATGTAAAGCAGCACTGAGGTAATACTGTTGGAAGCACAGGTTATTTTTCTTCTTGGTGCATTCCATTTTGTTGCATACCCTGTGCAATTGCACTGTTGCTTTCATAAGTACAGCGTTTGTAGAGCTACTTCATGTTTCCTTCTAATTCACTTTTGTGTTGCTCTTTCAACATGTTCAGTGTATTTACTGCTCGCTAAAACAATGTAAGAGAACCCCATAGCTTGTGGGCAGTGTGGATGCTACCCAAGGTCCACGAACAGTCACACGGTTCCCGGACCCTGCGGTTATCTGCATGGGGTCAGGGGGTTCAGTATGTTGTATGGTACATCTATACAAATTAATGGTATCCTAGTAAAAACCTATGAAATTCAGTGAAAAAACTTTGTTAAAGGGAAGGAATGGTTAAGTTGCACTACTAAAAACCTATGAATTTAGTGAAAAAGCATTGTTAAAGGGACACTTTGGTTAAGTTGTGCTACTAAAAACCGATGAAATTTAGTGAAAAAGCATTGTTAAAGGGACATTATGGTTAAGTTGCGCTACTAACAATCTATCAAATTCAGTGAAAAAAACGTTGTTAAAGGGACATTATATTTACTTAGCACTAATAACAACATATCCATATTATGGTTACAAGTAAAACTGAAAAACCCCAGGAATTCGCTAGTTATGGTAAGCTTAGCCACCATAACTCGTTCCACCACCGTGCACTGCTAAGACTAACACCCATGACATCAAAGATGACATCACAAATGGGGTGAAAAATCACTTGCCACGGCCAAAGTGACTAGATAGGTATTTGGGAGACTTTTTATTTTGGCAGTGTGTTTACAGACTTTCTTACATGACGTACCTTTCTTACATGTGTGACTGAGGAGAAAACAAGGAAGAAAACTCAATACAAAGTCAATACAAAAAGTTGTGTGGTTTTCAAAATGGAAATTCTTAGAAAAAATATATAATGATGTGAAAGGAGTACTGTTTATGTGAATAATATTATAGATAGAAATACTGAAGAAGACGTTGAAAACTCTTTCTCTGATTTCTCAGGTCCTGATTCTTTTTTAGTGGATTGTGGAGGAATACGTTCTTTTGACTTATTTTGACTTAACATCAGTGATTTCGAAGAAATTGGGGAATATTTTAAGAAGTATTGGCTAAGTTCATATTTTTGATTTGAGGAGGCAATGTGTGAAGATTAGCAGGATGTATGATTTGTGGAGAGCGATTTTTGGTAGAGAGTAGAAGATATTTTATTTTGGGAAAAGGCATTTAATACAGTATCTGAGGAAAGTGCACAGAGACACATTTCATTTGTTTTTGAAATCTTCTAATGAAACTCATAAGGGAATTGCAGAGTTTGACACATTGTCAGAATAAAAAAGTATAACATGAATGTTCAGAAATACTACACTCAGTGTACCCCAAAACAGTCCTTTTGAGGACTATTACATAAGTATATATATACCCGTGCAACTCACTCACACAAGTATCATCCTGTAACCATAGCTGAACAAAGTCAGTGGGCCTCATTACAGGTTTGTCGGTAGCCTTGCCAGTAAAATCTTGCACATTTTTCCGGGAACTTGCGAATGGGCAATTACTGCATCATTACGGCCCGCCGGACCCAGTAATTGCCCATTTGGGGGGACCGGAATACAATGCTCCCCTTTCCCTTTGAGTCACATAGGGCTCAATGGGAATGGGGAAGTCGGCAGCATTCGTGAATGGTGCTGGTGCATGAGACATGCTCTGCTCATGGGTGCTGGTACACCCACCAGGTCAGACCTGGCGGGCGGGAAGGCACCCGCGAGCAGAACTCATTGATAGCTAGTCTGGTAACAACTTTACCGGCAAGTTTACCGGTACCGTTGTTACCGGACCAGCAAACTTATAATGATGCCCAATGAACTCTGGCGTCTATAGTGAAAAATGTGTTTTTTGTGTATTTATATGTGATACGTAATCTTTAAAAGGACTGTTTTGGGGTACACTGGGCCTCATTACGACTCAGGCGGTAAGGGTTTTACAACGGCGACCCTTACCGCCTGAGTACGAGGTCCCTTAGCGCCATGGCGGATTTAACACCTGCTTTTAGCAGGTGTTAAAATCCATGGCGCTAAGGGACCATGGAGTTAATTACGCCACTGTAATTTACGGTGGCGTAATTAACGCCTTCCCCACTCCCATTATGCCCTATGGGGCAAAAATGGGAATGGGGAAGGGTAAATGGGGATTGGGGACTTACCGCCCCGCCAACCTCGGAATGGGGCGGTAAGTCCACCAACCACCGTGGCGTAAACATAGTTTACGCCATGGTGGTAAAGTCACGGCCCAGGCGGTAACTTACTGCCTGGGTCGTAGTGAGGCCCACTGAGTATAATATTTTCGGACATTTGGAGTACTACTTTGTTGTCATGAAGGAATATTGAATTACCTTCATCGGTTAAGTGTACTCCAACATATTTGTACAAATTGGTTATGTAGAATTGTATGCTGTCTTTTGAAATCCATAATTGGTTGTAGTCTGTCATGAATGCTGAAACTACTTTATTAACATTTCTTTGTGATTTTTCAATTTTACCATTAAATCTGGTGTTTCATCTCCATGTTTGCCTCTGAGTCAGATTGTAAAAGATAAAGATGGTGTTAGGAAAATGTTGCATTCGTTTTTTCAAGTTTTGTTTCATCATCAAAGCAACTCATACATTACCAAAATAATTGCCTCCACAATTAATTATCATGATGTCTGGCTGCCCTGTACTTCTCAGTCTGAACAATGTTGGAAATACTTGGTGCCAATGCATTTCCCGCAGTCCAAAGAATTGAATTGCAACATTACTGAAACCTAGGTCCATGTTAATATTTATTTACTTACAAGAAGCTAGTAACCAACATAGCCAACTGTCTCTGATCATCTACACAGTTTTAACACCAGCCATGATATCTGCAGTCTTTCTTTGTTTCCAGGAAGATGACTCCTAGTTTGAATTTTTACTAATTTGTAAGCATAGGATATGTATGATGTGTTTGTTTTGGTGTTTGTAATTGGTTGTTTTTAATGTTGTAATGTTGTACTTGTCAGTGATAGGTTACATTCAAAATGTGGCACCCATTTTAATATTTTGCATAGCAAATATAATCCTCTTTTTGAGGTTTTCATTTTAGAAAGTATAAAAGGCACCATTCTGTGCAGTTTTGTGCTTATGATTGTAGAAGTATTTATGTACCATACTTTCATTCTTTGTGTCCAACGCATCCTTTACCTGTTTTTGAATCTCATCCTTCCTACCTAACTCCAATCTTCTGTATCCAAACGACTATGTATATTTTCTTCATTATCAACATCTTTAAATACCTCCATAGGCAGTCATTTGTTTTTATTGATACATTTTAAGTACTATTGTATTAATAATGTCTCCTTAATGTATATTCCATACTCAGATTTTTTAATTTGTCTTCTAAATTATTTGTATACTAGCAGCTATAAAAAAAGGGATGCGATTGGTGCATTGAGGATTGTGCCCAACAACTTAAACGACTAGGGTGTTTACCTGTGGCTATCCAGTGGCCACCCAGTGCACAACGTTGCTACCCGCGGGTAAAAGTGGCACCCTGTGCAGCCGCAGCTATTTTACGGCAAATGGTGCATCGAGTGTTTGTAGACATCTGGTATCCAAAGCTATGAGAGATGCTGGGCAGGGATAATAAAGTTTTCATTGAGTTTGACTGTGGCAATAACCACCGAGCTGGTGGGCCATTACCACCTAAGGTAATGCCCCTGGGGCCTGAAGTTACACGGTGGCCCCAGGGGCATTACATTTAGGTGGTAATGGTACTCTGGCGAGGCGGTTATTGTCATTAGTATTCCAGGGTCTGCAGGCTCGGGATTCTAGTTTTCCGGAGTTTGCAGCCCCGGAACACTAATAGCTGATGAAACCTTTTCAAGCAGCATTTCTTTTGCCATTTGATAATGTTTCATCAAAGTACGCGTTAGTTCTAGGAACACTAGAATGTGCGTATTGCTTCATTAGCACGGAGCAACAGGGCGCCATTTTGGGCCAAGTGGCTCCATACTAATGAATGAGAGGAAAATGGCCACCTTGGAAAAGGAAGAAGGGACTACGTGTGGTCCCTTCTCCCTTTCCATGGTCGCCAGAAAAAAAGAGAGAGTGTACCCGGCGCGGAATGCACGCAAGTGCGTCCACAGGATTACACTGTGGTACGGCTCGGAAACAAGCCAATCCACATGCAGAGTATCCCGTGGAATTTCTGCGCGGGGTACTAATGTTTGTTATTGGTTGTCGTTTTTTGTGTTGTAATCTGGGACAGTTTGTGGTGAAAATGTATCATCCATTTTAGTCATTGTATTGGTATATAGTCATCCAGTTGTGGTATTCATTTTTGAAAGTATAAAAGCCACAATACTCTGCATGTTTATTCTTTTCATTCCAGAACTAACAGTATGTACATGGCAAGAGTTTGGCTGATGTGAAAGTAAGTGTTCATAAATCTACATATATATAAAAGAAGAAGTCCTGACTGACTGACTGACTGATCCATGCCCCGCTCTAACCATTTAACCTAGGAACGTTACATTTGGAAGGTACAGTGTTTTCCTGACGTAGGCACCCACTAAGGAAGTATTTTCAGAACTCCCGCCCTTAATGGGGTGACAAGGGACAGTTGCATTTTTTATGAGGATACCTATATCTCAAAAAGCAAAGATGTTACAGATGGGAACATTGGTATTAAGATTCTTCTTCAAAAATAGAGAAAACATGTTTTACCATTTTCTTAAAATCCAGTTTAAAAAGGTGGAAAAGGGGGAAGATTTATTCATTTTTATGGATACCAATATCTCAGAAACGAAATATGTTAGAAAAGTAAAAATTGGAATATCAAATTTTCATTTTAACGTACGTTTAAACACAACATGTCCTGCTCCTAACATCTGTAGTTCTCAAGATATGTATATCACTAAACAAATGAATACTCTTTTTTCTCATCTGATAGTTGAGTCATAATATATAATTAAAAAGTAATATTATACTGTTACAATTTCATATTACAGTAATTGTAAACCAAATAATAATAACATATTTTGAATGTGCCAGACCGACGCCCTGTCCACAAGTTAGCTGATTGGTGCCCATGAAGTGAAACACAGAGAATGAACATAGACTCACAAAGTTTAATATGTGTGAGTGTGCAACCCAAACAGGCACACACATGAGGGCACATGTTGTTGCGAGTGGTCGTGTTGTATTTCTATTTTAAGCTCTGTAATGGCACCCTTTTGTGAGTGAAAGCTCCCCACGAAATGTGATTGCGGCTAAGGTGATAGCCAGTTCTGGCCACGGGGAGTCTGTGTTCATACCACAAATACCTCTTATACCTTCAAAATATCCATTTGAATTCTAAAGACTTCAAATTCCACGTAAAGGTTTGTTGGGCCATGAACATCAACAAATCTTAGGGGAAGACTTTAAAGGTAGCAGGGATTGATCCAAGCTTCTCACATGGGCAGTTTTACGTGGCCTGCTCCAGAGTGAGCTCACCAAACTGTTTGGTAATTCTAGCACCTGAAGGGAAAACCACTAATGTTGTTTTTTTTTAACATTCAAATGTTACATGTGCATTACTTTTCCCCTGGTATGTGTGGTGACTTGCCAGATGAATAGCTCCTCATTGTGCATTTACACCACTTCACTGAGTGCTAGTGTGCCCACTGCTGGCCTGGACATGATGGGTTTGCGGTCACTTGTCAGCAAATGCCATGCATCTGTTCCTTACTGGACCAAGTGTGTGAATGCACAATGTCTGATGGGTGCATGTCCTGGCATTTATTGTTACATTGCACCTTGAAGCATATTTGCATTGTTATCTCTTTAAACATGGATCAATATGTCTTTCTCTGTCCATGTTCTGGTGAGGATGCACCATATGCAGAGGAGGATGAATAGTTAATGGTGCATCAGACCACCAGTAGGGGACGTGGTGTGGTAGGCCGTGAGAACCCACTGGTGCTCCATGACTTCCTGAGTCGTGCTGCAGACTCTTGGGCCTCTTCTGATTCAGCTGGCTTTGATGTTGAACCTGATGTGCATACCATCAGCTGGAGCCCATAAGTCTGCGACAGGACAGCTGGCTTATCAACACCAGTCAGTGGTTGTCCCCTCGTCTGCAGTGGTTACGGATCCAAGGCACCCTCCCATGATTTGGCTTCAGGTCCTGCGGCTGATGTCCAAGAAAGGGTTACAGACCTGCAGCCAATGACAGGGGCACTACAGCAAAGGGCATGGAACCTTGCATCTGGCCGCCGCAGACCTTGAACATGTGGGGGACATGTGCAGACTGGGGAGACAGAGTGGGAGCAGCAGATGTTGCATGCCGCCGTCTGACATGGGAATGTGTTGGACAAGATATCTGAAGGGATGGATAAGATAGCCATGTCCATGACCCCGCCAGCGGCCTGGGTAGAGCAACAGTTGCAGGTCATGCGGTCATAATGCCACTCTCACAGACTGTGCATTGAGACAAAATTAAGGGCCGACTGGCTGATCTTCAGGCGCACACTGAATCCCTGAGGATAAAAATGTTCACCATGAAGACTGCTATCCATGAAGAACTCTCCTGATCCATAAGGAGATGGATGCCTTCAGGCAGACACTCTCCAGCAAATCAATGCATCAGGGGTGAGCATGCATACAGACTCTGCAGCCATCCATGAGGAAAAGCATGGATACCTCACCAACCTCACTGTGCTTGTGCATTCAACTGTGTCACGGCTTGCCATGGCCAGTAAAGACCGGGCCTCGGCAGTACATGGTGTGGCTCCAACACCATATCCTCCTACAGATCAACCGCAGGATGGGTATCCCAGCACATACCAGCCTCCTTGTCTACTGTTGCTATGAGGTCCATGAGCCCACCAAGTTTTTTTTTTTTCTTCTTATTGTCTAGTTTTTGGTGCACTCAACATGCGCCCTAACCCTCCCCTCTTCTGGGTGGACTCCCCCCCACTCATGATTGACCTTTCTTTTTTTGTCCATGGCCAGAGTTTATTTTAATTTTGTTTTTCTCCTTGACTCTGCATGGACACTTTTTGGCTTATTACATTCCTTTGGCCCTGATGTGGGCTTATTATTTCTTTTTTTGGGTCCCTTGACATGTGCAGTTGCACTCTCAGGGGCCTGATGGATACAGTTGGGGACAAGCAGCCACGCACAGCGACATCAACTGTCATGGTTGCATCATGGAAAACAGGAAGGCATGTGCAGGTAATGGATTGAGTGAATCTTAACACATGTGTGCGTTATGCATGATTGGGCAATATGGCTGATTTTAATGCATTGTCCCAAGTGTTTGCATTGCTACAGAATCATGTATTGATTGCACTCCATGGGAGGTCCACCATGCACACTTTTTCATCCCTAGTCCCCTCTGCCAGGAAGTTGTCCTCCTCACATGCATTTGGGGGCACAGTTCCTGGTGGAGGTAATGAGGGAATGACATCATGCTAGCTCAGTCAGCATTTAAACATGTGCTATGTCTTGCATGGTGTGTCAGTGTTATTGGTCACTATGATATTTGCATGCAGTACACATCTTGACATACTGGTGGTTTAACCTTGTGTCTTGGGGAATGTCTGGGCAGATGTGTGTCTGTACCCATGCATGTTTGTGTACGTGCAGTTACACTTCTATGCGTGTGCATTGTTTGTGTGAATGCACTTATATCATTTACGCCATAATTGGAAGTGAATAGATGGCACTATACACACTTTACCCACTGGCAATGTTTCATTGAGTCTGGATGTACATACTGATTAATGGCATGCATTCACTGTACATTTGCATGACCAACCATGATGATGTGCCCTTACTGCCATCCTTCCACTCGGCTGTCCCCATGTTTCCTACCAGGCCCTGCAGGGGTACTCCCTGTGCACACTTCTCTTTGACCTGTGCCACTTCACAACCCACTCTATTCTACACTTCCATGACCTGCCTTGACCTGCCACTGTTCAAAATTTGCCACAAACATTGATTTTCATGCATCATCATCCGCTGCAGCGCTTAATGGCATAGACTATGGATAATCATTATGGCCTCTTGTGTGCATTGACTCCACAGGACATGTTTGTCACACTCAGCGCATGTTGGGTTAGAAAAATGTGCGCATGTGTTGCCATGACTGACTGGTTCTGTGTTACACAAGGAAGACACTTGTGTTACAGTTTTTGTATTTGTTGGTTATCTGCACTAGGGTGTGTTACATGTTATTTGGTTTTGATTCCCTCTTCATGTCATCTGCCACTGTGAGTGAGTGAACATTGCATGCCCACATTGGGGACCCATGCATATGTATGATCGTCCACACCCCACAGCTTGTCTTCATCTGTTCTCCCTGTATGAGTTCCAAGTGCACCCTGGAATCCATGCACACTTCCTGGGACAGTCTTTATCTGGGTGTGTGGTGTCTTGGAGGGTGAAGGAACAGTGGCATGTTGTCCATTGGTCCATAGGTTCATTTGCAGTGTTGTAGTACCGGTGTGTAGGTTGGTTGCTGTCAGGTCTGGGTATGTGGTTGGAGTGCCTTCTATGCATACATGGGTATTTGGGTGATTTGCATGCCATGGCGGCTGTTGCTGGTGTTTTTTTCTTATGTGGAGCTGATGACTGAACTTTAAAATGTGCCCATTCTTTTCCAGTCTGCCCTTCAACGTCACCCACTTGTGTCCTTCATGAACCACTAGATGTGGTCTTTGTCAATGTTCCTTCATTGGTCTCCGAGCAGGATGCTACTTAAAGAGGTGTACATGCCTCACACACTGTGATGTCAGTCAGGTCTGTCCTCATCTCTGCTCCAGAAAGTCTCCTCCTTACAATGTTTTTCCTGTCCCTCTCTCTCACTTTCTCCAGCTCCACTACACTGCTCGTCAATAGTCACTCTGTGTCCTGTCTCCCTATTGCACTCTGGGATCCTTGTACACTGGGTAGTGCATGCCTACGTTTGTGCTCCCTACATGAGTTGTCATGGATGGAGAGTATCTTGAAGTTGTTGCAATGCATGCCTTTGCAATTTGCAAATGTATTTGCAGGTGGGATTCAGTGGATGCAAGCCAGGGGGACATCATGTGCAGGTAAGTGAAGTGCACTCAGGGTGTGACATGTGTTGTATTTTGTGGCTTGGAGTATGGCACTATGTGGGGATGCTGTTATTTTACTTGTTTGGGGTGCATGTAACATATGTTGTTGTTAGGATGGTTTTTGTATACATGCTATTTTTACCAGGTAATCATGTAGGCACTGGTTGTGTTATCCTAATTGGGGGTGGGTATCACTGTAGGGCCTTTGTTGGTGAGTTGTCATGAGGGTGGCTGCTCTAGCTGTTTGTGTGCTGTGACACATCTTTGAGATGGTGGTGGTGAGTGTTTCCTTGCACTTTACACGCGTGTCTTGGCCCACACAGGTAGCCCAGTCGTGGTGCTTCTTCCCCTTATGTGGTTGCTGGCTTAAGACCAATACACACACATACCAGCATTGCTGCACATTGTTGTGATGCAATGTACTCCACAGACACCAGGCACACATGATTGTCCATTCTTTGTTGGTTGACATGGTGACCATGTACCATGCAGGGTGCACTGTCACTTATTATGAGGCATGTCGACAGATGCTGGGTGCATTTCAATGCTAACTTCAGTTCAAAGCACATTTCACCCAATTCAATCCATTACCAGTAAAGTCTGACTTCCCTTGCACTTTCCTTTTGCATGCTCCCTTTTGTGTGTCCGTGTCCTTGACCTCTGTTTCTCATTGCTTTCTCTTGTCTACTTCTGTGTTTCTGTGTTTCATGCCAGTTACCTCAGTGATCCGTCTGTCAGTCTAACAGTTGCCTCTGCGAAGTGCTGTCTTGTGCCAGATCCTGATTTCTGTGGAATTGGTGAGATTTTTGGTTCACTTCTTCTTGGACTTAGCATCATTGTATCCACTACCACGGTTTACTGCATTGTCACACTGCCACATTGATGATGGGATGGCATATTATGGCATTGACAATACTATGAAGGTGCTCCTGGGTTTCCATCCTCACAATGTTCTCTTTGGGGGTTGTCTCTGACTGTGGCCAGATGCATGCGTTGGGAGGATACGATCAGCATGCTGGGTGGTAAGTGATACATGGTCATTCACTGCTTGTCACTTGGGGGGGCAGGCAGTGTAGGGGTTGTGGGTGGCTAAGGTGTAATTGTGTGAGTTGTTCATGTTGCATTGACGTGAGGTGGGTGGAAGTGGTTGCATGTGTGCCAGGAGACATGGTGATGGGTGACTGGCGAGTTGGTGTATGCATTTGTAGCATGTCATTCAGGAGGGCATATGTTGGTGTATGTTTGAGTACGTGGATGTTTGGTGGTACCCACATTGACTTGCTTTTCTCTACAGATGATTTTGGCATGGAATGATGGATGCAGGAATTGTGAAGGAATTAGCAGCTCTATGCATGCACAGTAAACAGCGTGAGGGTGGTTTCCAGGCTGACAGAGGTGGAGTGTGATGGACTGCATGGTCCTGATGATGCAGGCACACATGAGATGAGGTAAGATGTGCATTTTTCCTGCAGTGCACTTTATTGTCCGGTTTCAACATGACTGCTTTGCTATGACTGTGTATTGTGGGCATAGTAGTTGTAGGAAATGGTTTCGCCACTGAACTAGTTTATTGTTGTGTGACACATTGTGGGTCCAGGGCTTTCTTCACATGTGTTTGTTAGCATCAAATGTGTAGCATGCCTTCCTACTCATGGTGTCATGTGTGTGGTTTGGTGTCTACATGCAGTACAATTGTTGTTGTACATATGACAGCGCTCTGGGACTTTGTTCCTTGTCTTTTTTGCTTGTGGGTGTACTACATGGATACATTGATATGTCCATGTGGTTCAATTGTGTACTGCCATGCATATTAGGGGCATGAGTCACAGGCTGTTTTCATGTGTGGTTGCAACATAATTTGACGGTCCTGTGAATTTGTCCCATGGGGTGTGTCAAACACTTTTGCTCTATTACAAATTGTCTCTTATTCTGTTGTTTTGATATGGGGGGCGTATTTCCAGTATGTACGTCACATGGTTAATCTTGTGCCTCTGCTTTCACACTCACAGCAACATGAATATGTTTGTGTATGTAGTGCTCATGGTCATCCAGGTCTTTGATCAGATTTTAGTTTGTTTATCGGAATTGGTGGAATTGTTGATTGAGCTGTCCATGAATGGCTAGGTACTAAGATTTGATTGTTGCCCAGTTCATGCATTTTCTCTAGCATCATACTTGTACTTGTGCATGAATGTTTGCCATTTCTACAGTTGTTGATACTCAAGACTGATTTCACTACATACTTCACAAAGTGGTAGTGATATATTGCCACTTACAAGTGTTTTCAGGGGCCTCTACTTGGCCACTTTGTTTTATGTCTAATGGACACACACATTTTCACTCCCAGTGGCACATTCCCAGGGTGTTGTTGTGGCCACATAGGATAGGCCACAATTCATCATTGATTGGCACCTGGAGGGTGGCTTCACTGTGTGTACTCCACAGGGGCTGGTATTTATATGAAGTATGATTGCACCAGCTGTGTGCATGCAGCCTTTCCACATGCCCTTTGGCCAGGCATGGGCAAGGGTGGTGCCTGTGGGTGTGGGTGGTGTTCCACCTGTATGTCCATTGGTACACCAGGCCATGTGGTGACATTGTGCAGGACACATGCAGCCACAATTATTCTACAGAATCCTGGTGGTGCATACATCAACACCCCACCAGAGTGGTTAAGGGAGTGGAACCATGACTTAAGCCCTCTGAATACGCGTTCCACTATGCCCCAAGTGGCTATATGTGTCAGTGCTTTCTATTCCTGTAGATGTGCTCTGTCAATCGGGGTGGCCGCAGCACTAAATGGGTGCAGTCTATGGCACCTAGTACATGGGGTGAGTGTGCCACTGATTAGAACTCCTGCATGACCGTCTACCTTTCTGCCGGAGTTCGGGGCATATATATGTGCCTGTACACACATGCACGTGCTGTCAAACAGGACAGCACCTGGGGTAGACAGTGAGACTGAATGGCCTGTGATATCCCACCAACTGCTGCAGTGGTCTGCTGGAAGGACCCATTGGCCAGGAAAAGTAGTGCAGTAAACACTTCTTCAAGTGGGGTTAGGGCATGGTATCAGATGGTGGGTGACATTAGGCCATCTTCCCACTCCCTGAATGATATGGGGGGGACCTGTATCTGCTATAGATTTGATCATCTGGCATCCCCAAAAAGTGTGGGATGTGTTTTGAAGATCCGGGCTCTCTGTATCCTACTCCTCCTGCAGTGTCTGTGCACATAGGCTCCGAGGACTGCTAGATTCATTGTGGCTGTAGACGTTCCTTTAGTGTGTATTGCATGCTTTATACACATTTGATCCAATGCATGTTGAATGTGCGTTGATGTTTATGCCTTCTATCATATGGTGTATTGGTTCTGGGATTTGCGTGTACTTTTTTCAAGGTTCCCACTTCAAATACATGAATACCATTAAATTTGCACGGCGATTGGGGTGGGATTGCTTGCCCGTGTACATCCCTCAACATGCCCACATTTTCACGTGTTCTTCCTCATTCTGTATGTTCTGCTCCCTATTTTGGTCAATGCTCAGGTTTGGCCCACACTTTGCGTGGAGTCTCGTACAAGGCGCTCGTCTACTCGCACAGACGTTGATCCTGAGCAAACTCCACGCAAGTCCCAAGAAAGTCACGCGCAGTCGGTTCCATGAATCGACGAATGCAGATGTGCGCGCCGTTTGGGGTGCAACTTCCCTATTTTCATTGCAAATAATTCGACGAATCGGGCCCAAAATGTCTACTAGCACTGCCTGATAGTTTGGTTAATTGGTTGATGTCAAAGCTGTACAGCATTTTGGGAGGGTTATATGATGACGGTGATCTAGGTTCAATGGCCATGACTACCTCTGAAAAAAAAGATGCATGGGGATATCTTGACTTTGTTGGCAGGGTAGTAGGCAGCCCTTTTTCTGTCTGCAGATAAGTATTTTGAAGCACTATGGCATAATTTGTTTTCAGTTGTAAATACACGTTCGGTTAGACTGTGAGAGCAAACTGTCAGTAGTTGGTACTCACTGGATGTTTGCAATATATACTGCTCGATTTGACACCTCAAAGATTGAAAAGTTTGATTTTGATGGACAAATATTTTGAACGCACCAAAGGCAATAGTGAATCATATGGGACAGCGCAGTCCATGAAGGATGCAGAGAGTGCTGCGTCATCTTTTATTCTTTGAGGAAAGATAGACTCCACGCCGGGAAGAGTTACTGCACCTAGCCATGACTAGTTTCTAAGTTGTAGGCTTGGACAGGGTGAGGAGAAGGCTTCTGTGTCCTGTTCCATCAAGCAATTGACATCTTCAAAACATGTAAGTGCATAGCAACGAGAAATGGATTGACTGTGGCGATTGAATGCGTTTTGGAGATAACCCTTTTCTTTGTTCTTGTAAGAAATGCCTAGGGTAGTATTCTCCCAGCTACAAGCACTTTCCCTTCTGTGAGAATACGATTGGTTTGGAAAGTTGATGATGCATTGCTTCAGCGGCCAGTCAGCGATTCTGGATTTCCACTTCAGTCTTTTACTGCTGAAATATTATTATTATTATTATAATTATTGTTATTATTATTATTATTATCAATATTAATATTATTTAATGTTTTATTTGTTTGTTTTGATTCTTAAAGAACCTTTACAAGAACTGCTGAAAAATATGGATGTCCTTTTTGGAGGCTTATCTATCTACCTTAATGTTTTGCATCTCTTAATCGAATTGTCAGCCCCAGTGTTTGAAAATACTTCATCAGAAATCCTGGAATTCGAGATCAAATGGAAGAGTTCAATTTAGTTTCAGGATTTAAAGATATCCTAATGCATGTACACATTCATGATTCCCCAGGGTACCTGGGGGATAGACTGCAGGCCACAATTGCAGCAGAGGAGCTGTAAGGAGAGTACAAAAAAACTGCTAGTAATGTGTTGCATGTTATTTACCTACAATGCAAACCAGCTGGTTTTAAATTGCTATTTAAGTGCCGTAAATTGGTTTGTTAATCAATACACTGTGTCAGCCTTCATTATTACAAGTAGCTGCTAATGTATTTTCATGTGCAGCATTAACATTAAAAATGCATAGGGAAAAGCATGCAATCTGTTTAGAACATTATATCAGACCCTGCACGTTTCAAGTGAATGCCACCAGGAAAGAAAATATCTGTAGCTGTCAGTTAATCGTAGACAGAACCGTACAAAAAGCATTGCTTCAAAATACCATGCTGCAATTCAATACGGATTTCCTTTTAAAGCAAAAGTCTTTAAGATAGCAGTGGTCCTAATTAAAAGAGTTGTATATATTGTGACTTTTCTTAAAACAACTTTAGATGAAATTGCTTGTCAGCAGAAAGTTATGAGTAAGGGCCTCATTTTAGACTGGGTGTTGTGGTAAATGGAGCTGTAAAAGTGAGGCATAATGCCTTTATCCCTCCTGTAAATCTCCTCCCCATTGTGCAGTGGTGACAAGGCAGAGGAGTGACAATGAGTGGAGATAAGATCTTCGAAGTGCTGACCTCCTGCCTCTCAGCAGTACATTTTGTTTTAAGCCCTATTTTAGTTTCATGCACGCTTAAAATAACAGATGGAATCTTCTTTGGTCTGCTCAAACCAGGCAGATTACATAGAAATCCATTAGTAAACACCACCTGCAAAGTGTAATGTGTAGGCAACATTTACTTGTCCACTAGACCGAGAGGAACATGGAAGAGAAAATGTTAGTTTGCCTCATTTTTACTTGTTCCTCTCTGCAAGATGTTGCTGGCACTGGTGCACACGTCTGACGCCAGCAGCAAGGCTGGCGGCATGGCATCACAGGACCTCAGACACAAAGCGCCAGCTTCTGCTCTCCTTAAAGGAGCTGCGGTTATTAAAGCCACTGCATTTCAACGCTGCGGACTTAGTTGCGTTGCAGGTTGCTTTGCACAGCCTTCTTCCGATTCTTTTTCCTCCTGACTCGGTGCCTTCTCCAGTCTTGCTTGCTTCCAGCCCTGCTTGTTTCCAGCCCCACTTGGCTCCAGTTCTTGCTTCTTCTACAGGCCGTCCTTCCTCTTCCACATTCTTGCTCTCCACGTACTGACCCAATTGCACCTCTTGGATTCCTGCCTTCTGCCTTCTGTTGGTCTGCAATATTTCATCCAGATATCAGGGCCACTGCATAATCTTGCTCTATCAGATGCTGCCACACCATTCTGCAGTGTCCAGGAGTTTTTGCCCTTGGGCTTTTCCCCAGGGACGGTCTGATAGGTCACTTAGACTTTTATAGCACCAGAACCTGACATCAAGCAATTGACATCTTCAAAACATGTAAGTGCATAGCAACGAGAAATGGATTGACTGTGGCGATTGAATGCGTTTTGGAGATAACCCTTTTCTTTGTTCTTGTAAGAAATGCCTAGGGTAGTATTCTCCCAGCTACAAGCACTTTCCCTTCTGTGAGAATACGATTGGTTTGGATAGTTGATGATGCATTGCTTCAGCGGCCAGTCAGCGATTCTGGATTTCCACTTCAGTCTTTTACTGCTGAAATAGTATTATTATTATTATTATTATTATTATTATTATTATTATTATTATTATTATTATTATTATTATTATTATCAATATTAATATTATTTAATTATTTATTTGTTTGTTTTGATTCTTAAAGAACCTTTACAAGAACTGCTGAAAAATATGGATGTCCTTTTTGGAGGCTTATCCATCTGCCTTAATGTTTTGAATCTCTTAATCGAATTGTCAGCCCCAGTGTTTGAAAATACTTCATCAGAAATCCTGGAATTCGAGATCAAATGGAAGAGTTCAATTTAGTTTCAGGATTTAAAGGTATCCTAATGCATGTACACATTCATGATTCCCCAGGGTACCTGGGGGATAGACTGCAGGCCACAATTGCAGCAGAGGAGCTGTAAGGAGAGTACAAAAAAAACTGCTAGTAATGTGTTGCATGTTATTTACCTACAATGCAAACCAGCTGGTTTTAAATTGCTATTTAAGTGCCGTAAATTGGTTTGTTAATCAATACACTGTGTCAGCCTTCATTATTACAAGTAGCTGCTAATGTATTTTCATGTGCAGCATTAACATTAAAAATGCATAGGGAAAAGCATGCAATCTGTTTAGAACATTATATCAGGCCCTGCACGTTTCAAGTGAATGCCACCAGGAAAGAAAATATCTGTAGCTGTCAGTTAATCGTAGACAGAACCGTACAAAAAGCATTGCTTCAAAATACCATGCTGCAATTCAATACGGATTTCCTTTTAAAGCAAAAGTCTTTAAGATAGCAGTGGTCCTAATTAAAAGAGTTGTATATATTGTGACTTTTCTTAAAACAACTTTAGATGAAATTACTTGTCAGCAGAAAGTTAGAGTAAGGGCCTCATTTTAGACTGGGTGTTGCGGTAAATGGAGTTGTAAAAGTGAGGCATAATGCCTTTATCCCTCCTGTAAATCTCCTCCCCATTTTGCAGTGGTGACAAGGCAGAGGAGTGACAATGAGTGGAGATAAGATCTTCGAAGTGCTGACCTCCTCCCTCTCAGCAGTACATTTTGTTTTAAGCCCTATTTTAGTTTCATGCACGCTTAAAATAACAGATGGAATCTTCTTTGGTCTGCTCAAACCAGGCAGATTGCATAGAAATCCATTAGTAAACACCACCTGCAAAGTGTAATGTGTAGGCAACATTTACTTGTCCACTAGACCGAGAGGAACATGGAAGAGAAAATGTTAGTTTGCCTCATTTTTACTTGTTCCTCTCTGCAAGATGTTGCTGGCACTGGTGCACACGTCTGACGCCAGCAGCAAGGCTGGCGGCATGGCATCACAGGACCTCAGACACAAAGCGCCAGCTTCTGCTCTCCTTAAAGGAGCTGCGGTTATTAAAGCCACTGCATTTCAACGCTGCGGACTTAGTTGCGTTGCAGGTTGCTTTGCACAGCCTTCTTCCGATTCTTTTTCCTCCTGACTCGGTGCCTTCTCCAGTCTTGCTTGCTTCCAGCCCTGCTTGTTTCCAGCCCCACTTGGCTCCAGTTCTTGCTTCTTCTACAGGCCGTCCTTCCTCTTCCACATTCTTGCTCTCCACTTACTGACCCAATTGCACCTCTTGGATTCCTGCCTTCTGCCTTCTGTTGGTCTGCAATATTTCATCCAGATATCAGGGCCACTGCATAATCTTGCTCTAGCAGATGCTGCCACACCATTCTGCAGTGTCCAGGAGTTTTTGCCCTTGGGCTTTTCCCCAGGGACGGTCTGATAGGTCACTTAGACTTTTATAGCACCAGAACCTGACTTCAGGAACCAGCTGTCCTTACCTGTATGATAGACTCACAAGAAGCATTGTAACGTACTATATAAGGCCCGTCCCAAAGACTCTGTTTTGTGAACGTTAGAAATTGCAGGCAGCAGACCTAACAGTACTTATGTGTTAAAGTGGGTAGATCCCTGCATCCAATTAACATTTGTTATAAAATGTAGCTGTATTGTTTTAGGAGATAACAGCTGTTTCTTCATATGCATTCTGATCACCCTACTGTTCTAAGAAGCAAGAAGCAGAGGCAGGGAAGAAATGCAGAGGATCCGTGGGCAAGATGTAATATCGTTGCAGAGTGGGAAGGAACATGTGTGGAATATCAATCCTTCTATGAACATCTCTTGTGGTTGGAAATGCCAAGGTCTAGTCTCATAGCAGTAAGGATTGGTATGGGGGAGGATTCTCTGATACTACTTGCCTCAATTAAAGAGCTATTCTATCATATTTGAAATGAGGAGATTCCCATTCTGACACTGATTGGGATAGGTTAATATTGAAGTATGTCATGGACATGCCTGCACACTCATCAAGAAAAATAAAGATAATTATACACGTGGTGGATCATTTTCAATGAGATCCATTGTAAGAACAATGCAAAAAAGTAAGGCTTTTATGCATTTATCTCACATCACGGCTCATTTCTTTTAGGTTTTTTGTGAAGCAGAGGAGGGGCACAATGCAACGTGTGTTTCTGCCTCCTCCCTTCCTCTCTGCCATAGAAATCCAAATGCATGTGTGCCAGCATGTATTTTCACGCCACCACACATTTGGTGGCTCCCTGTTTGGGAGATTTCTCACAAAAGTGCTAAATTCCCTCTACCTTAGAGCCCTCCATCTCTTTTGCTATATTTTGGAGCTTTGAACTTTTCATTTTCAATGTGTTTTACTTTTGTGTTCTTTGGTTATGGAGTTTTAAAACAACTCCATAGGTATCATCTTTTTCTGTGTGTCACACAGTACCTTCAGTACAGTGGCACAGAGATGTCTTTCAGACTTTCCAAGTTTTAAATACCTTCTCTGGGACTGACTACTGTCTCCCGGTGCATGCAAAGTTAAATTGACTTTTCCAGTCTCTTTAAATGTACTGACCCAGCACACACTATCTTCATATAGAGTGCTGGAGGGATTGCATAGCTTCCCCTGAGTCAAAACACTCATGTAACAGTCAAATGTTACCCTCTTCCTACTTTAAATGGCTGGTGGCAGCGGTTTAGATCAAACAACCATGATTTTTCCTGACCGTGAACAACAGTAGCAAAAAATTGGGTCAGCCATGTTTTTCAATATGGCGCCTCAGACCTATCTGTAAAAACAGACTCTGGTCAACTTTTCTCACCATTTCTTTTAGGAAAGGTCCTTCTTGTGTTTGTCTATGTGTGCAAAACCAGGTTTGGTCCCTTTTTTTGTTGGCCTTTGGCGGGCTTCAGCGCTGAAGCCCTCCTCTGGTGTCTGAGTGTCTGGGGTGGACAGGATCTGAGGGAGGTACACAAAACTCCCTGTGCTTAGTCTCCTAGGAGTCCTGAAGGCACTCTGTCGTGATTGGCCAGCTGGCTGTCCAGCAAGGACAGCCACCCTTCGGTGTGAGTGACAGCCACCTTGGAATGAATGGAGAAAACTGTTTAAAAGCAGGTCTCTGGGACTTGGAAAGCAGAGTTGACCAATGGAACGAAAGAACTGAAGACGAGCTGAAGGAAGAGGACTGCTGCAACTCCTAGACGACCGGTGAAGCCCTGCAGCAGGTCCGAATTGCCTGAAACTCCATCGACAGAGAAGACCTTCAAGGTTAACTTCTTCCCTTGAGTTTGGTGGGAACAACCAACTCGCAAGCCACCTGGACCCCGTCCCCATCTGGTCGAATTTTCAGCAGAGTGCTGTTGAAAACCGGATAGCCAGTGGGAAGGAAACTAGCTTGTGGACTTTAAGGCACTCACACCTTAAACCGACGTCTTGCTACAGCTTTTGGCCTCATCCCTGGGCTGTGCAGGAACCTCCCATCGTCCTCCTTCTTGTCCTCATGACTGAAGCTCAGGAACAGCGAGATCTGATCAAACTGCCAGAAACAACTGCCTCAGCTACAGCTCTTCTTCAATACAAAGGTACTGTGCAAAGGCGGTCCGGAAATCTTTTCGGCCATTGTGAAAGTTTGTGGAAAATTTCTCAACTTCGATGGCTTGTCCTTCCCTAAACATTCGTCAAAGTTTTCGCCTTGCCAAATTCTTCTAAACTCTGTGGCAAAGACTTAACCGTTTACTAACAGAACTGTGCTATCCAATACAAAGACTCTGAACCATTGACTTTGGCCCTGGCCTATAAGATGAATTGCTGGTTGTAGTTTACTGAAACCCTTTGCCCTGCCTATGAATGCATTTGTGCTGTCTTTTCTTATAACATTGTCTTTTTACTCCTTTTTAAAGTATCTGAAGTGCCAATTTGCTCCCACTTCAGGGGAGCTGAACGTGTTCATTTACTTACCGGTTGTGTAATTGTGGTTTATTAGTGTATGATATTGGTTGTCAAACTGACTGTGTAAATGAATGTACATTTTCTTTACCAAGAAACCTTGAGTAAGTGTTTGTTTGAATGACGGTAATTGTTGATCCTTTGTGTAAGTTGTACTACTGCTCCCTTTACTCTTGAGATATGTTTGGCTGCTCAGCCATCGCTACCAATTTACTGTGTAGTACAGGCTTGTACGAAAGGTGAAATTGTACTTACACTTGTAGTCTTAATTGTGTATAGTGTTCCCAAAGGGTACTGCACATGATTCCGCCTAACACTGGTGTACAGTGGTGTGGATAAAGCATACTTGTGACATTTAGAGTACTACTTTTATCTTTGTTCAAATAATCCTCACAAGGCTAAACAACACTAGAGAAGCAATTCTTTTATCATGACTGATATGGAAAGCTGCAGACAGGAGACCCTAGTCACTTTAACAGTTGATCATTTGAGAGATATGAGTAAAGCTATGAATCTCTCTGTAAAAGTCAAGAAGGTTGAATTGATAGAAAAATTGTTAGAAAACCAAAGTCTGAGGAGTAGGTCTGAAACCCCCACACGTGCACCAAATGTGGAAAATGTTGATGAAGATGATAATATGTCAGAGCCCAGCTCTAATACTGTGGATGAGTTCGATGAGGCAGAATAGTCTCAAAATGTAGGCCCTGTTTTACCTCTTCCTGCTCATAGGCCTCAACCTTTGACCACAGGTACCCCATCAGGTCCAAACCTATGTCCTGAATTTGTCTCACTTGAAAAGATGAGAGCGGAGTTAGAATTGAAAAGAATTCAAGATCAATCGGAAAGCAAACATCAAGAGCTTAGACTCAGAGAAATGGAATTGAATCATGCACTTGAAATGAAAATGTTGTCTCTTGAAATTGTTTCTCTCCCAGAGTCCTCTAGGTCTTCCAGTCTAAGAGGCCTCGCATGCCCAAAGATGCAGTAAGTATGTATGAGGTTAAACTTGATATTCTGGATTGGTTGGCTGCCTTTGAATATAACCATGGGTTTCAAAACATTACAGGGAATCAGTTGATTTCTTGGCTTTTTTCTAAGCTACCCCCTGTTGCAACTGATGTGGTAATGGAGTTGGGGGATATAGACCGAAAGGAGTATGACACTGTGAAGCTATCTTTGATAGCTAGATTTGGGAAGACCCCTTACCAGTATTTTAAGAGGTTTAGAACCCTCGAAAAGACTGATGGTACCCCTTGGGCTACCTGGTTGTGTGAATGTTTGAACAACCTAGATTATTGGGTTAAGGGTTACAGAGTTAACACCTTTGAAGGAATGAGGAATCTGTTTTTATTGGAAACTATTTTTGATGCTTGCTCTCCTGAGCTGAGACAGCACTTGGCTGACTCTAAGGAATTACAGCCAAAAAAGTTAGCTAGAGCAGCTGACTCATGGATAGCCAACAGGGGCAATCAAAAGGATTCTGAAGCAACTCCCAAAAGGGTTAAGGGGAAGCAGCACAAAGGTGAGATCACCGATAAATCTAAATCCATCCAACCAGAAGAGGCCCCCAAACATAACCAGGGTAGGCCACCTGTGAAACCAAATAGGGCTAGTGAATCCTCTGATGCCCAACCAGAGGGAGGTCAGCAGAAACCCCCATTCCAGAGAGCATTTGGTAAATGCTATGTCTGTGGGTCAACTGACCATGTGAAAAGAGATCCCAGATGCAAGGGTAAACCTGCAGGGATCAGCACTGCTTCCTTAGCCTTCTCCCCAGAGGAAGAAGTACACATGGCTAGTGCCCACTTTCAACTATTTGCTGAAGCATCCGTGGGTCTTCAGGTCACTGTATCCTTAGAGTCCATGGGTCTGGGTAAAAAACAGAATATGGATGTGTACAACTCCATTCCAGAGAACTCTAGAGGGTATTAGATGGACAGTGTTCTTGTCAATGGCCAGGATACTCCTGCCAGGAGAGACACTGGGGCCAGCAGAACAGTAGTGGATGAAAGCTTTTTCAAACCTGAGGATGTTGCTAAGGCACCCAAAGATCCCACTGAATTCTCTGGAGGCCCTGTCCAGTTGGTTCCAATTCTACCAGCTCTCATTCAGTGTAATAATATGACAGTGAGGATTCCTGTCAGTGTCCAGAATGAGGTGCCTGGGAGACTCCCATTGGGGAATGATTTGAAAACTCTAGGAGTAGTATCCAGTACCCCCAGGTCTCACAGTGAGAGAAATCAGAACCAAACCAAATTGGTTAGAGAGGCAACCTTAAGAGACCACTCTGAGCCTGTGGGAACCTCTACATAGAACCCAACTGAAAGCCCTGGTGTTAGTAAGTTTACCTCTAACACAGGCACATCTTAGGCTAGTATAGTAGGGAAATGGGAGCCCCAACCAAGCTCTATCACTGCCCATCCAATTGCAAAGTCCTTGGCCCCATCTGCTTCTGGGAAGAGGTGGATAGACACATTGGACCCCTCTCTAGGCCTGTGAGAACTGGTACTTCTCAAAGCTGGTGGAAAACCAGAAAACATAGGTCTAAGGCTAAAAACCCTTAAGACTGTTTGAACTTCTACTGAAGACTCCAATGTAAATCTTGGTATTAGGAGGGCAACTTCTAAAATATGTAAGGTCAGATCTCAGAGGAAGTGGCACCATGTACTTTGCTTGACCACAACCACTCCAACCAAGATGCCCGAGATCCAACCTGCTCTTGAGAGAGAGGTGGTGAGGAACCATGGAGGCCTCTCTAGATCTAAGGGATTCCTTTCTAAGGACCCCTTGAAAAAGCCTATTGTAGGTTCAGAGGTTGTTGCAACTTCTGAGGGTCTTTTAGCTCAGATCCCCTATAACTTAAAGAAGAGAGATGTACCACCACAGGTTTGTAGGTCATGTAGCTTACAAATGAAAATACCTGATAGAAAGTGTCGTAGCAAGGGTTAGATCCTGCTGTCCCTTAGTCTGGGGGGGACGAGTGTTAGGGAGATTTCTCACACAAGTGCTAAATTCACTCTACCTTAGAGCCCTCCAGCTCTTTTGCAATATTGTGGGGCTTTGAACTTTTCATTTTCAATGTGTTTTACTTTTGTGTTCTTTGGTTATGAGTTTTAAAATAACTCCATAAGCATCATCTTTTTCTGTGTGTCCCACAGTACCTTCAGTCCAGTGGCACAGGGATGTCTTTCAGACTTCCCAAGGTTTAAATACCTTCTCTGGGACTGACCACTGTCTCTGAGAGCATGTAAAGTTAAATTGACTTTACTAGTCTCTTTAAATTTACTGACCCAGCACACACTATCTTCCTATACAGTGCTGGAGGGGTTGCCTAGCTTCCCCTGAGTCAAAACACTCATGTAACAGTCAAATGTTACCCTTTCCTACTTTAAATGGCTGGTGGCAGTGGTTTAGATCAAACTACCATGATTTTTTCCGACCACGAGAACAGTAGCAAAAAATCGGGTCAGCCATGTTTTTCAATATGGCGCCATATAGCTATCTGTAAAAACAGACTCCGGTCAACTTTTTTTGCCATTTCTTTAAGGAAAGCTCCTTCTTGTGTTTGTCTCTGCGCACAAAACCAGGTTTGGTCCCTTTGTTCATTGGCCTTTGGCGGGCTTCAGCGCTGAAGCCCTCCTCTGGTGCCTGAGTGTCTGGGGTGGACAGGATGTGAGGGAGGTACCCGAAACTCCCTGTGCTTAGTCTCCTGGGAGACCTGAATGTACTCTGGCGTGATTGGCCGGCTGGCTGTCCGGCAAGGACAGCCAGCCTGCTGTTTGACTGACAGCAGGCTTGAAAGAATGGGGCAAAACTGTTTAAAACCAAGTCTCTGGGACTTGGAAGTCAGAGTCGACCACTGGAACGAAAGAACCGAAGACGATCTGAAGGAAGAGGACTGCTGCAACTCCTGGATGACCGGTGAAGCCCTGCTGCTTGTCTGAATTGCCTGAAACTCTATCGACAGAGAAGCCCTTCAAGGTTAACTTCTTTCTTCCTTTGAGTTGGTGGGAACAACCAACTAGCAAAAGCCACCTGGACACCGTCCCCATCTGGTCGAATTTTCATCAGAGTTCTGTTGAAAACCAGATAGCCAGAGGGAAGGAAACCAGCTTGTGGATGTTAAGGCACTCACACCTTAAACCAACGTCTTGCTATAGCTTTTGACCTCATCCCTGGGCAATGCAGGAACCTCCCGACATCCTCCTTCTTGTCCCCATGATTGAAGTTCAGGAACAGCGAGATCTGCTCGAACTGCCAGGAACAACTGCCTCAGCTACAGTTCTTCTTCATTATAAAGGTACTTTGCAAACGCGGTCCGGAAATCTTTTCGGCCATTGTGAAAGTTTGTGGAAACTTTCTCAACTTCGAAGGCATGTCCTTCCCTAAACATTCGTCAACATTTTCACCTAGCCACATTCTTCTAAACTCTGTGGCAACGACTTAACCGTTTACTACCCGAACTGTGCTATCCAATACAAAGACTCTGAACCATTGACTTTGGCCCAGGCCTATGAGATGAAATGCTGGTTGTAGTTTGTTGAAACCGTTTGCCCTGCCTATGAGTGCATTTGTGCTGTCTTTTCTTATAAACTTTGTTTTTTACATCTTTTTAAAGTATCGGAAGTGTCATTTTGCTCCCACTTTAGGGGAGCTGAACTTGTTCATTTACTTACCGGTTGTGTAATTGTGGTTTATTAGTGTATGATATTGAGCTGCTCTTGCTAGTGTAATGTTTTCAAATTGACTGTGTAAATAAATGTACATTCTTTTACCAAGAAACCTTGAGTAAGTGTTTGTTTGAATCACTATAATTGTTGGTCCTTTGTGTAATTTGTTCTACTGCTTACTTTACTCTTGAGATAAGTCTGGCTGCTCAGCCATCGCTACCACTTTACTGTGTAGTACAGGCCTGTACCAAAGGTGAAATTGTACTTACCTTGTAGTCTTAATTGTGTGTAGTGTTCCCAAAGGGTACTGCACATGATTCTGCCTAACACTACCCATGCGGCCCAACCACTTCATGCACCTGCAAAAAGCAGGCTTTCCCCGTTGGGATCCATGGTAAAGACTGCTTGCCATACTTATACACTGCCTTTTGCCCTGCAACTTTGCACTCTAAGGTGCAAATGACAAGCATTCAGAAGTGGTGACGCACTTACCAGTTCCCAGTTGCCGAATAATGGGGAACTAAACAAGTTGCCCCTTTATTTTTCCACAGAACGTAGTTTAAGATTGACTATTTCTTAATATCATAGAAAGCAACACATCACATAATGCAACATGGCATTCTACTGAGGGGAAATGCAGACATGTGGAATGAGGAGGAATCATGATGTAAAGATAACCCAACCTTTGTTGCTGGAGACATATGAACTCTTAAATACCCACTGAAATCTGACCTGATAGAAAATGTAAAAATATTCTTTAATTAAAATGAGGGCTCCAGTTTCACAGTGAGTTGGTAATGAGAAACAGACTAGCATTACCCTAAGGCCATCATGATCCAGAAAGTCTCTATAAAGAAAATCGAGGACAGAAAACAAGAAATCCTAGCGGAAAAAAATAGCTGTCCCAGAAGCCATATTATGTGAGTTGAGAAATACTAAATGCAAACAAAATATTAGGGCTCATTATATGCCAGTGTGGTAGCATGCCGGTAAACAGAATTACTGGCACATTAACACTGCACCATCATACTCCTAATGAGGCATTGTCTTTGCTTATAAAGATGAACATTCCCTATTTGGGTTACATGTTTCCCAATGTACTCAAGCAGATAAATCTGACCATTTACTGGTGATACAACTGAAAGTATCAGAGGGTCAATTAGGAGTAACAGCCATTCTGGAAGAGGGCATCACTGGCACAATAACCACCTAGATATAGCTCAGGAATTCTCTGCATTTACAGGCTGGGGTTTCCCTATTATATAACTAAAATGTGTTGTGTATAACTTACCCATACCAACATTTAAGGTGAAAGAAACAACCTCTGAAGCGGGTCAAATAATTGAAACTGAAATTGTAAATATATGAAAGAAAATGGGGACAGCCATACCACCTGTTGAAAATGTACTGCTGTAAGACGTTTATAGGATTAGAGAGAATTTGATTGTGGACTGTCACAAAGACAATGTGAAGCAACAGCAGATACACAAATGCGGTTCAAGGATTGGACCATTGCTAGAGCTTTTACTGCCACTTGGGATGGGGATAACATAAAGTGATCCTCTATTGAGGGTGTGTTTGTCTGAATGGGTGAGACTTGTGTAAAGCAGGTAACATTCACCCATACAAATCGTGATCATATATCAGGCACAGATGAACAGTAGTAAGGAAATGTATGTGTCTGAATAGCACAGACTTTCGTTGTTTTCTGATGCTGAAATGGTTGGTCTCTTCCAGGAGGGATTTATGGTGTATGTTTCAGCGTCTTACTGCCAGTGCTGTGCAGGCCCTTCTACAGAAGAGGGGACCAGGGTCCAGGTCCCCCAAGGCCACACCCTGCCCCCCCTACAACGGAGCCCATACCAGTGGTGTTAAACCCCATGTTAGGACAGTTTTTCTGAAGCCCAACTAAGGATTTAGTAAAACCATTCAACTGAGGTAGTACAAAACTCCACTCTTAGTATAAGGTTGTACTACCTGAGTATAGGGTAGCATAGACAGAGCAGCCAGGCTTACCTTAGGGGGGAGAGAGGGCAGTAGACACAGTACAAGTGAAATTGTAATACTAAGGATCCAAATAAACACTGAAACACTATGTATGCTTTGTAAAAATAAAGGATTTATTTAAATACAGGTAGGCCCAGATAAATCTAGGGGTTAAGTAAGTAATAACACATTATATGAAATCACAATATAAAAACACAACACTATACTTGAAATCCACAGATCCAAGTATAAACCTTATTTGGAACACCTAACAGTAGTTCTAAGGAAGTTACAACCTTGTTATACACATTTAGTATAGGACAAGCCTATTCTTTGGGAGTAAAAGACCAATGGTTTCTTTCAGATTACATTCAGTAATACAAGGGCAGTAGGCCCTTCCAGTTGTACAGTGATTCTTGGAACAAATCACATAAACAGTCAACTGAACAATATACTTTTGGTGAATAGTGAAACACTTATCCTAGGTAGAGTAAAAACCTATAACTAATTTTATCATAACACACAGTTATACCAGGTGAGTAAAACCTAAGGATGTAATATACAATTACAGATGCTTTTGAAATCAGGGAACCCCAGATTGAGGTAAGCAATAACTTTGGTAACTTATTTTGGATGGCACACAGCTAACACAAGGTAAGTAAAACCCCCAACATTTAACTTCACAATGAAGGGGAAAGTAAAACCCAATGTCACACTTTACTGAATAGTTATTGTGGGTAGCAACAACCTAATGTAGACACATGAAGGACAGGCTATCGGCAAGTCAGGGGAAGCAAGACCCAGTTGGGGGACAATCATACAGTTATCCTAACATGACTAACCTGGTGATACCAACAGTTGGAGGACACTGATACAATTACTCTACAGGAATAATCTGGTGAAACCAGCATATTACTTTTGTAAAGAGGCACAACCCAATCAAAGGAGAGTAAAATACCTTTACATCTACTTTCTATTAGACTGGCAAAACAGTGGCTAAGGAAGAACAGATATTAACCATACTTTTAAGAATAGTGCATCACACATTCAATATCAGTAAGAACTTTTGTAACTGTTCATTCAAAGAATTACAGTTAACAACCAACTCTTTACAAGTAAAGATAGCACTTGATTTCTTTTCTAGGCAGAAGTCCCAATCCCTTCAAAGTTTTTCCCTTATTCTTGGAGCATAAGTGTTCTCAGTGGCAGAAGGGGGGTCACTAGGACTAGTGAACAACAGGCAGTGTTAGAATAAGTTATTTGGTAGCAAAAGTCAGAGTGTCCTTAGGAAAATGGGCAAACAGGTGAGTACTTTACTTTTAGTGTTAGAAGTGGGTCTAGGGGCTTCACAGAGGACACCCCATGAGGATTCTAGCAGTGGGGCTGGGTGCACTGGATGAGGGACCCCCCAATCACAGAAAATACCCCAGAACTACACAGAAATCCCAAAAGGCTTAAGGTAAGTATATACCCAAGCCAACACAGTACCTCAGCAATGAAGAGGAGATTGCAGCAGGGGAACTTCAGGGTCTGCTGCCAAATACCCGGTCAATGGATTCCTTGTCGTGGAGACTGAAAACAAGACCGCAGAAGGGAATTTGCAGCAGGGATCAATGAAGAAGGCTCTAGGCAAGATTTCTCTTGTGGCTGAATACTGTTCTGCAGATTTGGCATCTTTTCAGGTGAGCACAGAAGAAGATAGAAAATCGTGGTTGCATTCTCATCATTTTAAAGGTCCAGCACAGATGTGAGGGGACTTTTGGACTCGATTTGTGTCTCTGGAGATACACCAAGATGTCCACGAAGTTTTAGCAAAATTCGGAATTCAGTGGTTGGAGGTCCCAGGGTATTGCGGTATTGCAAGAACACAAGGATGAAGCTACCCGTGGGATGGCTCAAAATGCAGGTCATCTTGAGTCTAGTGGGTCTCACCAGGCTTTGGGTTTGGGTTATCATTTTTGGAGTCCCCAGGTCGATTGGAAGGAAGGGCTGCAGCAGGCTCGGGTTACTCAGCAGGCTCTCCGGTCGCTGGAAATCGTCTCTGCCACTTTTCCTTTGTCACCCTCTTTGGTTTCATTTAATAATAATAATAATAATAATAATAATAATAATAATAATAATAATAATAATAATAATAATAATAATAATCCTTTGGTCGACATGACTTCAGCTTTCAGGTTTCCACTATTTATCAGGAACTACAGCACAACCTCTGCATTCTCTCCCTGCATTTTACAATAAAGGGGCATCTGGTTGTCCAATCAGGACAGCCAGACCCCCATTTGGATTTGTCCCAGTTGAAGAAAGGCATAAGACAAAGGAGGGGTAAGTTTTAGACTCCTCCACCACTTCCTGTGCTTACAGACTGACTGGAGCCTGGGTGGGGTGTCCAGGGGACTCCAGCCAAAGACAAAACTCACACAAAGGAATTTCCCACCTGGATGTCAGGGGAAGAAAGAAGAAATGATAAGAAACACTAAAATGGCAGAAAAAGAAGACAGGGGGCATTCTGCTAAAATTAGCACCCATAGGTGCCTTTACTGAAGCTGCGATCACATCCCGCGGTAAACGTGCACCAAATTAGTAAAAGGTATCACTGCCACCAGCCATTAAAGGAAAGCTTGTCACTGTAACAGAATTGTTACAGTTTTCATGTGAAAGGGATACATTGTATCTCTCCAGCACTCCACTTAAGGTGGGGTGTGCTGGTTTCACCTAACAAAATGTAAAAGGGATCCAAAGATCCTTTCTACCCTTGGGAACTGTAGTTCACTCAAGGTTAGCACAAGAAAGTTAAACAGGGAGCCCCTAGGGCAACCCAGCAACAACAGGCACTTATTGCCAATAAGTTGTTAAACATGATGACTTTAAAAAGACACTATGGAGAGTCTTAAAAAGGACACCCATAGAAAGAGTTAAAGATTAGGTGAGTGTGGAAAAAAGTTCCCACTCACTGAGGTATTAATGAAAAATATCCAATTAGAAAAGCAAAAAGTTCTGGAGTTGAACCAGGAAAGGAAGATTTACCAGCTCTGTGGAAATCTTACCCCACTGTAAGGGGTATGTAATGCTAGACATGCTGCAGCAACTTCAATGGGATTTTGGCCAGATTTGTTTACTTGACCTGGGCAGTGGTTTATGCCCTACAGCCATGAAAGCTCAAATGGCCAGGGAGGTAGAGGACCATTTACATCTTTAAGTGAGATAGCATACTTGCTCAAGCAGGCTTCCTACAACTATCTAGCAAGATCCTGTGTTGCTTTTCTTTTAAACTGTACTGTTCATCTTACCTTCATTCCCAACATCCCAGTTACAAGGTAGCTATTTTCTCAAATCTAAAATCACATGTTGATTTCTGTAATTTAAAGTATGTTTATTTTTTGTGCAGGAATGTAACTGGTATTCTCATCATGCTTAATAAAACGCTTAGCTGTTACAAACAATAAATGGCAGGTTATGTTGCTTGCACGCAGGGGAGAGTGCTCTAAAATCAGAACGTGACAGCTGCAGGGCTTTGAATTAAATACTACCACTGTCATTTCTCTGGGAAGCATTCCATGCCATAAGTCTTTAGTGTATCTCTACCATTACAAAAGGGGACAAGCCATTAGCAAATGCCCCTTGGGTCCACCACCAAAAGGTGCAGTTCAACCTCAACTGCTAGGCCGCGGCCCCTCTGAACTGGAACACAACCACGACAGGTATTTTTAGGTCTTGTGGTCTAGCAGTTTACGCAGAACTGTTCCTATTAGTGTCAGGGCGAAGGCTGATTTGCAATGAATGGCCCGGAAGGCTGACCAAAGCCAGTGGTTATGACTGATTCAGAGACTTACTTTGATACTTTTTAGTTTTGGCTGTTAGGTGCAAGCCAGAACTTTTGCACTGGAACACATATAGGATGGAGATGGGATGTGAGGTGGGACAAACATCCTATTGGTGTGTTTGGACATTTACAAACTCATTGACTAACCATTTCAGTGTTAATCCCTATGGCATTCCCACCAACTATCTGGGAACTCTTTGAGTACGATGTATCACAAAGTAACACCAATGAGTCTGCTGTACAGCACATGAGGGTTTAATTACTTAAATGTCACTGTAATTGAGCTCCTGGTGTAGTAGAAATCTCCTAGAAATGTGTTTTTGTAGCCTGTTTATTTATAAGCAATATCTGTGCCGTGCATTTGTTCCTTGCACTACAGTCCTGTCTAAAACAAGCAATCACAAAGCTAAATATTTTGGCTTGTATATATGTATTAACCAGACACTTATATCATATACCCAGGTACTTGCACCTGTTCCTAGCTGTTCCCATCTCATGGTCAGGTGTACCCTTATGGCAGTGTCTGGCAAATGCCTTTCCCACTCCAAAGCCCAAGCAGTTGCCTTTGCTAATGGGTGGTGGTTTCAGGAAGTGAACCTGTATATGCCCAGATGTGTGTGCTTTGCTATCATCACTGTGCTAATTCAACAAGGTCCTACGTATGTGAAGGCTAAAATGACAAGAATGACCCAGTTTCAGATCTTCTTTTTGTAAATACTTACAAGTGGTGTTCTCACCATAATAAAATGTATCTTTGTGTGGAAGCCGAGCCTGTCCTGACAGACCTTTCATGATTCAAACTGATAAGTACTGACTTGATAACCTCATACCGTTTGAGCAACAATTTACAGAGTTTGAATGCAAACAAAACACATCCAGCCTGATTCATGGAATTATCTGCACGTAAAACTCAGATTTGGGAGCCATTCTGTCCGAAAATCCGTGTTTGAGGTATGGGGATTTTCGGGATGAATGGCGCACAAATCTGCATTTTACGTGCAAATAATTCCATGAATCAGGGTGATCATGTTTATTGTTGGTCGTGTTCAGAAGGTATTTTGTGCTGAGAGCTGGGTGTTTAGGCAGTGTTGTAAATGGAAGTTATTTACTGCGGGATCACACCAAAGACAGGGGGGCAGGAAGAGAGATGGGATAATTGTTCCCACCCCCCAATAAACGTTTGCCTTTCAGAAGATTAATCATGAATATTCAGAAAATAACACAACAGATTAGCGTTTCCTATAATGTTGATGGTAAAGTATAAAATGGACACACCTTTTAAACCTAAAAAGCACAATTTAAATATTAGCTGCAGAATCTAACCAGAGGTGGATTTAACAGTTGGACCAGGGACAAATATCCAAGGTGTCCCAATTGCTCTGCCTCTCTCCCCTCAAAGACAAACATCCAGAGCTGCACAGGCCCTAAAAGTGAGGTCGCATCATTTTAATGTGCCTTAGCAGCAGATTATTTACAACAGGAAGGGATTCAAGAAGGGATAAAAGGTAACTTACTTTCCAAGTTACAATTGCTGTGGCAATTCTTTCTTCAAATTATATCAGATTTTAATAAGCTATTTAAGTGCGATTGTTGGCTGATTAGAAATTATGGGGTACAGAACAAGCTGGGTGAAACCATGACCTTGACATGCATTTTAGTTCACTTTGTGTATGCATGAGACTTGCATACAGGAACTTGTAGGCTTCCATTCACAGTAAAATAAAGCTACAATCATAGGGGGTCATTTTCCAAGTCAAGCGGAGTAGAAAAAGTTACGCTAAAAGCATTTACCGACAGTTTTCATGTGGAGCAGAATTTACTTTGATTTGGTAGGCGAGGTTGGAGAGGAGAGCAAACTTAACACATTTGCTTGTTCTTATATGTCTCCCTGCCATATCTGATTGGTTTTCCATGAGCATATATTTTTATGCTGGTGGAAAATCAATGGATTGCATTAACACCTCCTGACACCTGGCAAAAGCAGGCAATTTCCAAAGGAATCCATTGTAGATGGCTCCCAACATTGTTAATTGTGGGAGGGATTTACACTTTTCCAGACATGCAATGGAAAAATGAAGCACAACAGCGATTTTGGATTTACTTTTCCAGTGGAAACAATTAACATTGCATGGAGGGGCCCTTTTGCACCCATGTGCTAAAAAGAGTGGACCCTCATAGAGGATTAAAAACTAAATGACTCCCTTACTCTTCCATCAACAGGTTTCCACAATGATGTACATATTTTCACGATGATTTGTCATGTCACTTGTGTATTGTTAAAGTAATATGTACACAACTGAGTATTTTTGTATGCATTCAAAACAATTCTTCAACACATATTTGTACCAACTTCAGTTGGGAGGATGCGTAGTCAAGCACTTACATAAAATGTTAGGCTCAAATTCTGGCTTTAACATTCAACCTAAGTGTATGATCATGGGCAAATCATTCAAAGTCACTGTGCCTTACCTGCTCCTAGAAGTGATTCAGTATGCAGTAAAGTCTATTCCAAAAAAGCCTCACTCATGGTTTAATAGATGGGCAGTGCAAGTGTTAGGGGCCACCAAGGAGACACACACACACACACACATCTTTCTTTGGAAAATATAAGGCTCAGTTTATTGAACAAAATTCCGACATTCAACAGAAGATCAAAGCAAGCACTTCAAAGAAGGAGTCATCATGGATAATTGCACATTATAAACAATATGCACCAGACATTGACATATAGGCCCCCTCCTCTCTGCCATGCCACACCTGGAGCTATACCAGGAGTTAAGAAAAAGACAAGGACATAGACTACCCCACCTGTCTACCACTGGCCGGCGGTAGATGCAACACACATTTAACACATCGTGACCTACGACGGGTACATATGAGAACAGCACCCAATTTGCATGTAACACATCAACAAATTTTATTTTTTCATGTGATTTAAAAGTAGCCTCGCAGGGCTAACGCTGTAACTTTATGTTACTTCGAGGGAGCCTTATTTTAAGGCATCTTCAAAACAAATACAATAACTGTTTGCATTCGCATTCGATTCTTGACAGTGTGGGTTAGTATACACAGTGACTTAGAATGAGGTCATGGTGACCAAACTTCTATCTAGTCGACACTGGATGGTGTTTCTGGCACATAGTAAAAGGTTGTTGTACTAGTGCCGTCTTCAGGACTGGTGACGTTGTCTGAGTAGTGTCATTGATGTGTCCCTAGGGTGGAAGATCTAAAGGTAAGGAAATTAAAGTTAAAAAATGGGTGTGTCTCTACAGGGATATTTGGTGCCTGTAAAATGTGTTGCAACATATCCTAGCTGGGCCTTTACTTCACAGTGTGGCAGGTATGGACAAATGTTTCCAAATCTTCAAAAGAGGTGCCTTCTGTGCGCCTTTGAAAATGGGATCCTGGGAACTAGGGTCTTTTCTTCAGCAGAGTGGCTGTAAGGAGAGAATAAATCTCTAGTAGCACTGTGTGAACATGTAGTTGTTACATCAACTAGAATTTGATGGCATCATTTCTTAATTTTAAAGGTGCCGTGCTGGTGCCGTGTTAGCTATTGGCGGCTATTACTAAGGTAGCCCTAGGAGGTAGTGCGTAGGTAGCCTGAGAGCTACGATTTACGTGGCTATCGTAGTGCTTGTGTGTAGCCAGGGAGCGTATCCTGTGGATCGTGTGTGCTTAAACACTGGTGTGGGAGCCTTCTGTTTAATTACAGTGCAGTGTGGTGCTCACCGTGTGCTTTCTAACAAAATCTACGAGCGCTCGCTCGAGATTAGAGCTGTGGGCTTACCTGCTGCTTGCTCCTAGTGCCGTGCGTCTCAATGCAGTGGCAGAAACTCTGCGCATGCGTGGGGCCTGAATGCGGGAGTGTTGGTCGTAACTATGAGACCGGGGATATCATGCGCATGCGTACGCGATTAGAGTCTGCGCTATCCCGTTGTGACGTGACGCTTGACGTGTCTCTCTCTTCTGGGAAAGGCTGTGTCAATGGGTGAGCGCTGGCTAATGTGTACTCACTGCACGGGACTCTAAATGGGCCCTGGTGTATGAGTAAGGGAGCTGACTATACTCTGGGATACCTAGTCATGGCACTAAATGGCAGAAGCCATGTATAGTTTATACTGTAGCAGGGGAGTGCCTGCTGAATTCAAAGCAATTCAGTTGGGCTTATCCTCGATTGTAGACACTATTCAGAGATATTTTAGAAAGCAGAATGGTGCTACATGAACAATGTTAATGTACATTCCGATCAGTCAAACTTGCAACAATTAAGGGTCATATTCAAACATAACACATTTTATGACTGAATTTAGAACAAATCAGCTAGGATTTTCTTCAATTATAGACACCATTCAGAAATGTTTTTGAGAACAGATAGGTGTATGCTTGAGGAACAATGTGGGTACATATTCGGACCAGGCAAATTTGCAAAACTTACAGGTTATATTCAAACCGAATAATCTGAAAAATCAGAAAAACACATTCCACTCGATGGAAACATTTAAACCGTTTTTTACAGTGTCTAAATGGTGTATCCATTTTTGCTTTAATTTTCTCAGTTCTAGGTCTCTGTCTCCCCCTCGGGCTTTGGCGTTAATGGTTTGGATTACACACCATCTCAATTCTGTGTGTTTGTGTTTTTTGAGGACAAAATGGGCCACCATTGGTTTGTCCTCTACATCGTTTTTAAGGCAGGTCCTGTGCTCACATATACTCTGTCTGACCTCACGTTTGCTCTTACCTATGTATACAAGGTTACATGGGCATTTGATCATATAGATGCTCCATTTGGTCAGGCAATTGGAGAAAGTTCTATATTTCCATAGGGTGCCATTTAGGGATTTCTCTTTCTGATCTTGTGTCAGGTGGCATACTGAACACTTGCCACAACGGAAATGTCCTACTACTGGTGGGAGGTGCCAGAGTGTTGTTTGAGGTGTGGTCTTGATTTTCTATGTTGGGTACGTGTGCACTAGATGATCCTTCAGGTTTTTGCTCCTTTTGAACGCAAAACGTGGCGTTTCCGTGTGAAGGTCTCAGTTTGTAACAGATGCCAGTTGGTCAAGATCGTTTTTCTGAGTACATTGCTGATAGGTGAGAACGTGGTGATGCATGTCATCTTTTCTTTATGTTCTACTCTGAGCCGTTGGGTCAAGCAGTCCATTCTGCTGATGTTTCTTGCTGACTTTCGCGCTTTTCTGATGATCGTGGAGGGGTATCCCCTGGTTTTCAGATGACTTTCCAAGTCTTTACTGTTGCGGTCGTACTCTGGTAGAGGGGAGCAGTTCCTTCTAATTCTAAGGAACTGTCCGAATGGTAAATTCTCTTTCAGAGCTGTGGGTGAAAACTTGAAAATTTGAGTAATGTGTTTTTGTCCGTCGGTTTTTGATATAGGGTCGTTGTGATCATTCCTTCATTTGTTCTGAGGATGTTGAGGTCCAAAAATGCCAGGCTGTTGATGTCATAGTGCATTGTGAACTTGATGTATGTGTCCACGTTATTGAGCCATGTGTGAAATTCCTGTGGTTTGGTGATGCAGCCTTTCCTGATGGTTAAAATGTCGTCGATGTATCTCACCCATCCTATAAGGTTGCTCTTATATTTATTGATGTCATTGTACACAAAAAGTTTCTCCAAATTGTCCATATATACATTTGCGATATCCGGTGCAAATGTGGATCCCATGCTCGTCCCTTTGATTTGCTGCTAGAATTGTCCTTGATGTATGAAGAAATTCTCTGTGAGAGCCAGGCGGATGCATTCTTGGATTAACGGAGTGGGTGTGGATACATCTACTCGTTTATCCAGATATTGTTTCAGTACATTGATGCATTGGATTTGCGGTATGCTTGTGTACAATGCTTCAACATCGAACGTGATGAGCATGTCCTGTGGCGATGTCGGGATGTTGGTTAGATGGTGAATCATCGCTGTGGTATCCTGTATGAAGGATTTCATTTTTCTCACGCATGGTCTCAGGAAAACGTCTGTGTAAATGGATAATGGTTCCAAAATTGACCTAATAGCCGAGACAATGGGACTGCTTGGTGGTTTCTCTGTGTTTTTGTGGATTTTGGGGATGCAGTAGAACGCTGGTGTGACTGGATGTAACTTTATGAGGAATGCTTTTTCGTCCTTGTCAATCCATCCTTGTGTACAGGCGTAGAGCATGAGGCTTTTGATTTCTTCTGCTAGACGCATTGTCGGGTTATTGTGTAGTTTCTTGTAGAACCGTGTGTCACTTAGTTGTTTGCGGGTTTCTTCTTTGTGTAGTTCTTTATCCCAGAGGACTATGCCTCCATCCTTGTCGGCGGGTTTTACTAGAAAAAGGTCATTGGTTTCAAGATTCTTCAAAGCTCTCCTTTCTGTCTGTGAAAATCGTCTCTATAGTGGTTTTTTGTCTTGAAAATACTTTGCACTTCCCTTAGAATTCGATTTTCAAAAGATAGAATTTCTGGACAGACCATTGATGCAATTGGCGTGAAGTTGAATTTTGGTTTTAGACCTGTCGAGGTTGGGTCTTTTTCTTTTTCTCTTGTGGAGTTCCGAAAGAAGTATCTTAGGCGTATTAGTCGGAAAAACGTCCTCACTTCCACCTCAGTGGTAAAGCGGTCTGCCTTACTTTTTGGGACAAAACTGAGGCCTTTGCTGAGGATTTCTGTGTCTTCTCGAGTTACCAGGAGGCCATAAACCCCTCAACCTGCACCATCTGCCTCCTGAACCCGCACCCCCCTGCAAAGGTCATTTTGTAAGAAATCAAGTGGGTTATTCATAGAAATCAGCGCACAAGTGGTGCACGCGGCTGGCACACAGTGTGCGCGAGCGTCAGTCTGCGCCAGCCGCGTGCGCCAAAATCCATTTCCGTGCACAGCGTATGCATGGATTCTAACATCCATAACGAGCCGTGGCGCAGAGTGGCGCAGCGAACCTGCAGAAGCGCCAGTGACGCCTCCAACCCTGCCCCTTGTGCCATGAACAGCACAAAAATCCCATAAATAGCGCACAGGCCAGTGGACCAGCATACAGCCCCCCAACCACGAAAACATCTGTAAAACTCCCTGCGCACCCATCCGAATACACGAACCCCGCTGGGGTGCGCGTAGAGAATCATATGCGACAGGCCTTATGCAAACGGGGTACGTGTATTTTGGGGGTGCACGTGGAGAATCAAATGCAATAGGCCCTGTGCAAAGAGGGTACATGTATTTCGGGGGTGCGCGTGGAGAATCACACGCGACTGGTCCTGTGCGAGCAGGGTACGTGTATTTAGGGGGTGCGTGTGGAGAATCACACGCGACAGGCCTTGTGCGAGCGGGTACGTGTATTTCAGGGGTGCATGTGTTGAATCAAATGCGAAAGGCCCTGTGCGAGTGGGGTACATGTATTTCGGGGGTGCGCATGGAGAATCACACGCGAGAGGACTTGTGCGAGCGGGTATGTGTATTTAGGGGGTGTGCATGGAGAATCACACATGATAGGCCCTGTGCGAGAGGGGTACGTGTATTTTGGTGGTGTACGTGGTGAATCACACGCGACAGGCCTTGTGCGAGCGGGTACGTGTATTTCGGGGGTGCGCATGGAGAATCACACGTGATAGGCCCTGTGCGAGCGGGTACGTGTATTTCGGATGTGCGCGTGGAGATTCACACGCGACAGGCCTTGTGCGAGCAGGTACATGTATTTCGGGGGTGCGCGTGGAGAATCACACCCGATAGGCCCAGTGCGAGCGGGGTACGTGTATTTCGGGGGTGCGTGTGGAGAATCACACGCGACAGGCCTTGTGCGAGCAGGTACGTGTATTTCGGGGGTGCGCATGGAGAATCACATGCGATAGGCCCTGTGCGAGTGGGGTACATGTATTTCGGGGGTGCACGTGGAGAATCACACGCGACAGGCCTTGTGCAAGCGGGTACGTGTATTTCGGGGGTGCGCATGGAGAATCACACATGACAGGCCCTGTGCGAGCGGGTACGTGTATTTTGGGGGTGCACGTGGAGAATCACACGCGATAGGCCCTTTGCGAGCGGGTTGTGCGTGCATTCTGAGGGGTACGCAGGGAGTTACAAACGTGATTTTGCAGTGTGTGTCCTCCCAGGTGTGCCCTGTACCCCCTCCCCAGCCCTGGCAGCCAGCCCACACCACAGGGTACTACCCTGCACCCCTGGTCATGTCCTGTAGGCAGCCCATCCACCCAGGCCATGCCCCCCAGCCAGCCCACATGTCACCATGCACCAGTGAGCACCTGCACCCCCACCCACCATGCATTGACAGGCACCTGCCAGCAGGCCCCGACACATGTCCCCCTGCACCCCCACCCACCCAGCATTGACGGGCACCTGCCAGCAGGCCCTGACTCATGTCCCCCTGCACCCCCAGCATTGACAGGCACCTGCCAAGCTGGCTGTGTTGGTCAGGCCAGGTCCACAGGGGGCCCTGGTGGAATCTGGGGTGGAAGACGGCAGGGAGAACGACTGGCGCATAGTCTCCACAGAGGAGGAGAGGTCCACCAGAGTGCGCGACACATGTAGGAACCCACCGACCATGGCCCCTCCCAACTGTGCCACATTGCCACGCAGCTCTTTGTGATGGCGTGCGCGGTCCCCCAGGAAGCACGCACGTCATCACGAATGACACGCGTGCCCAACACGACACCAATCAGGATGGAGCCCATACGGTCATGGGACTCCTTATCCGCAGGTAGTGGAGAGCTAGATGACGTGGGCCTCCTCCCTACCTGCGGATGGGCCTGGGACGGGGCATCCCTGCTGGTGCATGGTGGTGCAGTCACAGGGTCAGGGACAGCGACATGCAGAGGCCCCTCCGTGGCGTCCTGTGCTGCCTCCTGACCCTGGCCCTGGACTGCACCACTTGCACCAGTGGTAGTACCCCCACCAGGCCCCATGTGTGGCTCAGTAGCGGGCTCCTCTTCCTCTGTGGAGACCAGCAACCTGGATGTCTCTGCACCGTCTTCCGCCATTGCAAGCCTCTGTGGGGGCTCACCCGGCCCTTCCGCTACAGCCGTAGTGGCAGACGAGGCACCAGTCCCCTCACTCCCGGATGATGGCAATACCTGGGAAGGTGGCTGGGCCTTGCGTCGCCGCCCGGTGGAGGCATCCCTACCGCTTAGCTCCACAGCACCGTCTCCAACCTCTTCTTCACTCGACGCTGCGTAGAGGGAGACATAGAACACAAGCATCAGGGTACTGTACAATAGTCCCCTAGACAGGAAGCAATAACATATGAGTGGTACTGTAAAACGTCACTTCCATCCTGTCCCTCCACAACACATGGGTCAATGCAGGCAACACACATGCAGAAACAGGCACGGCGCATGCAATCAACATCAGCATTCATGTACAAGGGCCTCTATTGACATAAATGTTGCCTTAAAACTCACATGCATCACGGCCATACTGATCCCATGCACACACATCACCGGAGGGTCATGCATCATGGCTCGTACACCACAGACACAGTGGATAGAAGGGTGACCAGACTGCATAAGTGAATCTACACATCGTCACATACTTGTGTCATGTATCCATGGCGGTTCAAAGTCATACACGCTTCTCAGACACACAGACATGTACAACATACATGTACATTTGAGCAGCACCCATCTCTCACTCCCCATCCATTTCCAAGAACAGGGACAGGCATGCATTCATCTGTGCATTCCGCATGCGGCTCCCCATGTTGCATTGGAACACATGCACCATCCATGTGGTTCATGCATTACTTGTCTCACATGCATTACCATGATGTCCCTTCACACACACATCCATACATGGCCTATGTTACACATACAGGCAAGTAGCTGACTACCAGCACACTGCAACATGCCCTGTTTTACACAGCAATGCATGGCCACTTACCGCTCAACTCCAGACGGGTCTTCCTCCGAAGGATCTGGGTGTGAAGCGCTGGGCTTATGCGTTCCAGGACCCTCCTCTGGATGTTGGTCAGGCTGACCCGGCACCCCTCTGCATCCTCTTCCTTCATGAGGCGCTGGGCCTTGTTGAGGGTCCTGGACCGGAAGTCCTCCCAGCACTTCCAGACGTTCCTGATGTTGCGGTTTGCCACCCCCTCTGCGTTGATGGCAACCACTACGTCCTCCCAGATCCTCTCCCGTCCTGCCTTTGTCGGCGCGCGTTGGTGTGAAGAGGGCATCATAATGCCCCAGAACATGCTACACCAGGACACCAACTTCCTTCTCACTGAAGCTGGTGGCCCTCTGCCTCTCTGGCTGGGGGTCGCCAGTGGTCTCAGATGGTGTTTGCCCCGACATGGCGACCCCCGAGGCAGGTGTGGGTGGGCAACTGGGTCCTGGGGCTGGGCTGTGGAGCAATGGTATCCCAGTCAGGAGTCTTCTGTTCCAGCAGGGGTGGACAAAGTAACTGGACCCCTGCAGATGGCTGACGTTCAGGCACAAAATAGCAGGGCACGTGGGCAGCAGGTAGGCAGGCAGCAGCAGATGGCAGGTGGGAGCATGCTCGGGGCTCTTGGGGGCAGGGAAATGGCCTTTTGGGCAGGAGCGTGGTCTTCCATGTGTTGTTGCATGGCCAGCTTGATACGGAGTGATTTGCATGTGAAAAAAGTGCGCGTCAGCGTGTAACTCGAGGAAAGGCCCTTAGCGTGTAAGTGCATCTGTGATGTAACGCGCACAAGCGTTTCCCTCAACACGGGTGCATACTGGATCAGCACGTGAAAAAACCACACGTCCGTGTGTGAATGCGTGTAATTCGAGGAAAGGGCCTTAGCGGTAAGTGATGTGACACGCGTGGGCGTTTCCCTCAGCACGGGTTAAAGGTGAGCGGGGCCAGCAGTTCACTGTACGTGCTTTTCGTGGAGACCGACATGTGTGTTGCTACTTCGTGCTGTTTTGCGCATCATCACAACTTCACAGCGGATCAAGGACGTATCTCTTCTTTTGGCGGGGGTATTGGCTATGCATGTTTTTCATCATCACGCTAGTCTGACGGTGAGTCGCGCACGCTATTTTTCCCTATGTGGGTGCCCCTGTGTATCGCGTACCCGTTTTCAAGGTCATAGTAGCCTGCGTGTCCCACACGTACGTGTTTTTCGTGTTCCTGGGTGCCACCGCATACTGCGGGAGGGTTATTCCATGCACGTAGGCTGTAGGGGTGCCTGAGCATTGCGTGACCCCGTCACTTCATCACCGGGGTCACATACAGCCTTTCAGGTGCAGGGGTGTTGTTAACATCTTGCATCCCACCCCCTTCACCCCAATTGCCCAGGACAATTGTTGTGTACACCTCCCATTGGCACTTCTCCATCTGTGCTGGCACTACTCCATCTGTGCCATGGTTGGGAGGCCTCCAAAGGTGAGGGGCGCCTCAGCTGGGTGTACTCCTCATGGCGGGCGTGGTTAGGGACGTGGCCGGGGTGACCAGGGAGTAGAGGGACTCCAAGGTGTCCAGGGTGGCCGCAGAGGGGGAAGAGGCAGGGGTGCACCACTTGGGCACGATGTTGTGCCATGTGTTGGTGCAGTCATGCCACCACCCCCTGTGGTTCCGGGAGATGCAGCTTCTGCATCTGGCACTGTCGCCCATGTGACATCGGCAGTCCGTTTCATCAACTGCCACGGGCCCAAGGGTAGTGGTAGCCGCAAGTGCAGCTGTGGACACCACCACCCAGGCTCAGGGTCTGCCAGCACAGGCTGCATTGACACTTGAAGAATCCATGGAAAATTTCCAACAGGACAGGAGGAAAACAGTAGGTGCACGCAGGGCTGCCCTGAACGAGACACGTGTCCCTGTTGCAGTAATGTCATCTGCTGCCCCGACCAACCGGGTATTGGCAAGTGCAGGGGCAGATGCAGCCAACAACACCCCGGTTGTGAGTCTACCAACCAGGACAGTCGCAGTCAATGACCCTGCCACAGTGGATGTTGCTGCGCAGGGTCAATTTGAGGGCACCCAGCTGCCACTAACGCAAGTCAGGCCTTTGGTCGTCCTTCCACCTGCCACTCCCTTGGCTCAATTACCGGTGCCACTGGCCATAGTGATCAGGGCGGCATTTGCCAGTCTGCCCCAACATTCAAGAGTAGGAAGGTTGCACCTGCAGCACAGGCTGGGACCCCACACACAGCCACGACCTCCTGCACGTCGAGGAAGAAGCCTTTCTGTGCACAGGAACTGGACTTCCTCGTGGACTACGTGCGGGACCACAACCATGACATGCTAGTGGGGCCTAATTGTCAAAGTACGGCTGGCTGCCCATCGTGATACCCACTGGAAGTAAGTTGCGGAACATGTGAGTGCATCCGGCCATGAGGTGTGCATGGCGCAAGAGTGCAAAATGCATTGGAATGACCTCAAACGCAGCGCTAAGGCAAAGTGTGCCTCAAATTACTACATGACTCTGGTGACTGGCAGTGGGCCGGCACCTGAGGAGGAAGACCTCACTCTGCACGATCACTCGTTGCGGAGTTCATACCACCTGAATCGGTCGAAGGAGTGGGAGAGATGCCGGACTTTGATGCCCAGTCCAGTCAGTGTTGCTGCGTGTTTGTCGAGGCCATGTGTGGTTTACTTGTGTGATGAGTTGTGCATGACTGCCACTACATGTCATGTGTACATGGCTCAGATGTGCAAGTAATGCAATGCTTCACTGATGCATGGCTGCTCTACAGGATGGTGGACATGTGGAGCAGACGGGGACTGTCCTCATCACCACACTTGCAGCCTACTCACATGCTGGTCACCTGGATGCCCCTCCGGTCCATGTTCCAGCTCACTGGGCCTTCTGCATGTAGCCTGGGGTGTCCTTCCTCTCAGCACTGGGACTATGTCATTGCATGACTCACCTGCATGTGTCTTCTGCCTGCATGCGGGTACTCCACGTAGGCATTCTGCGTTGCCCCTCCACCCCCCCTGCACCACAATATCACATTTTCACTGGTTTGCATCTTTTTGCCGTTATACAATGGCCTGTTCATGCGTCCTGTGTACATGCTAACTTCCACCAGCCAACCTGCCAGACATGTGCAGTGGGGTACATCCTTTGTCCTTGATGCAGGGTGTCTCACTTGGACTATGCAGATGTCAGATGCTCCGCAGGGACATGAGTGCCCATTCATACTCCATGTGCATTCATGCATGCCCCTATGTGTCCTTGACTGGATGATCATTGTAGTACGTGTTCTGGGTGACCTACATTGCACGGCATTTCATCAGCCTTCCCATGGCCACATGTTTAGGGTGTGACAGTCTGTGTGGGTCACAGGCCTCAGCCTGTTTCAGGCCCACGGACTGTGTCCAACTGGTGTAGTGTCTTCTGCACACGTGGGTGAACTCCTGAGGGTTCATCATTTGTCCTGCTTACTGTCCCATCATCATCTGCTGTGTTGTCACTTGACTCATTTGATGCAATTGATGCTAGTCAGCACTGTCTGCCAATGCACAGGTCTCTGGTCATCCTTTTGATACCATGCAAGGCATCCCTGCATTTCCACTTCGGGTGAGGGGTGGTTTGCTTGTATCCATGCAACCCATTGCATGCACATTTCACGTAATGCCTGAACTTGACCTTGCCCTGCCTTCACGTTTTCTGATACACATCATGAAGTACTTGTACATGTAGATAGTGAGTAAGTTACAAATTTCCAGCACTGCATCGACCGACTTCTGAGCGGTATTACACCCTTCTACATGCCTAATCACAAAAGCAATGTCAAGTTCACCCGGCATGCATAGCACATTCTCTTTTGTGTATGACATGTTTGCTTCATGTGTTGGCTGTCTGTGTGATGTCCATGTGTGTGTGCTGTCTGCTTCTAACATGTGTAGTGATCTGTTTTTCTCTCTAAATTTCAGATGATGATGCAATGGAGCCAGAGGACGGTGTTGTCATGCCAGGCACAGGGTTGTTATCACTACAGCAACCTGGCACAAGTGGGGGTCGTGGGGTGGTAGGCCACGAGAATCCACATGTGCTACAGACCATCTTGTCTTTGGCTGGCAATGAGTCCAGCCCAGATGACCACTCTGACGTCCATGTTGAGTTGGATGTGTATCGGGTCCATACATCAGGGGTGAGTGATTCTGATGTAGACACTCATCTGTCCACGACACCTGCACTGAGGGGTGAGACAGTGGTGGGACCTCTGCCTGTGGTGGATCGGGACACAGGGTCACCCTCCACACCAGTCGCTGATGGGCCTGGGCCATCACGTCGACAGGGGCATGTAGTTGTGCAGCCGCGGGTGGTGCCAACCCAACGAGGATGGCCGGTCCTTGGGTCCCCCAGGTGTCAAGCCCAGCAACACGGTGGGTGCACGCCACCGAGGTATACTGAGTGGGAGCGAGACATTACTGCCAATTCAGAACACCAGGGGGCAGCAATGGAAAACATCACTGTGAGCATGGAGCGTGTGGACCAATCTGTGCTCCCCTCTGCTAGGCAGGTGCTTCTCCAGCAGCTGGTGGAACAGTCCACGGCCCGCTTGCTCAAACAGGGCATGGCGGCCTCAGACAGGGCACACCACGATGAAATGTTGTCTTTGCGTCAAGCAATTGCTGCTTACTCAGAGGTACGTACACATGGAGGCCCTGAGGGATGAGTATGAGTCCCTCAGATCCACTCTGGGTGTCCTCTTGATGTCCCAGAGGCAGCGGTCAGAGGAGAGGTTTGCACAGCTTTAGCGCACCATCTCGGCTGAGCTAGATGCTTGCCGGGAGGTGCATCAGTTGTCCAGCCAGGCCTTACAGGAATAACTCTGTGTTACACATGTTACCTTGCAAGAGGAAGCACCCGTATCACGGGAGGTTCTGCATGCAGACCTACGTGTCATCGCCGCAGAGAACCAGGCTCACCCGTCCGGCAGACTTGCTGCTGATGAGGGGCAAGCTGCGGCTAGGCATGGTCAGGCTCCTGTGCCACGTCCTCCTTTTCAGGAAGAGCCAGACTCGGACGACGAGGTATCTCCCACACAGGTCAGGCTGTGCAGGCTTTGAGCCCATGGAGGTTTTTTTTTCCTCAACATAATCGCATGTGGGTGTTGAGCAGCACCCTGTACCTCACCCCCCCTGGGTGCTTCCCCCCTTTGTCGTATGTGGCCATTTTTGATTTTTCTTTTTAGTTTAGTTAGTTAACTTTCGATTTGATAGTTTAATAAGGTAATGCAGGTTTTTTATAGTTAGTGTAATTAGTTAATATAGTTTAAAATTGCTTGTCTATTGTGCTTTCATGTGATGGTGTGGTGCTTTGTGGCTTTTGAAAGCCTCCCCTGTCTGTTCCAGCTGGTCCCTTCAAGCTTGTCTCGTGTATGTGTTTGCAGCTTGGGGTCCTGACTCACATAAACCACTCCTGCTTCCCTTATCCATGGGCTCGCAAGGATGGTTCAGTGTTACAGCCTCTTTCACAAGGGCTTTGGACTGTCATATCTGTGGCGTGTCTGCTGCTGTACTACTTATGTTAACACCCCTAGTGGGGATTATAGGAGTCTTATCGACCGCATTTCTTCTTTTGAGAGATGTGTGGTTTCATGATTCATGTGTACATTAATTGATATACATTGTGTAGTATGCTTCTTATCTTTACTGTACATGTGCCTGATGCAATTCATGCTGTAGACAGTGGCTACCATACTTTGCCTGTCAAAGTCACACTGATGGTGTGAATTCTGATGTAAGTCTCTGACATGGTCCAGTCATGATCTGAAGAGACACACACAGGGAGATTTCCAGCATTAATCATGTGTTTTGTGCCCTTTCTGCAGAGGAATGAGCCTCCAGACCACCTTTGCCAGCAAACATGGGCCATTGGACGTCTGACAGCTGGACACGTTGGGTGGTGCAGACATGCGCATGTGTGCGCAAGTGGAGCCACAGGGATTGCGCTCATACATCCAATAGAAGCAGATGTGTTTCCAGGAACTCCAGGCAAGGTGAGCAGCACAAGGGGGTCACACCGCAGCCAACCTTCCACCAGGCCATTTGCACATGCATGCTAAGTAGCGCCACTGACGGTCAGCTTGGACAGGTATTGGTGTTGAAGCGCACAGTACAGCTAAGATGCGTTGGTGGACTAATGACTAGTTGATAACAAAGTTGTCAGGGGCACACGCAGGGGCAGTTGCACATATCCTCCGGTCCACCATGGTCCATTGAGGCAGATGTATTAGCCCTGTAGCGTTCCGAGCTAGAGAAAGTAGCAGCGCACAGGGACACACAGCGAGGGGCAGACTCATGTGCAGTGCATGTTCTTTCAATGTTGAAATTGACACATGCACTACCTTCTTTATTTGGGGGATGCTGGAACACAACTTGTACTGAAGTCGTACCTTGCTAGCTGCTTACCCAGGGAAGATTGCATGTTGTGTGAATCTTGACACATTGGTCTTCCATTTGCCACTCACCCATGTGCGCCGGACTTACTGCATTGACTGTGTATGAACCATCACAGGGGGAATCTTACGTTTGGGTATGAAGCTCCTCACAAGATTGTTTGTTTGTAGAGGAGTTTGTTACTTTGGGGCATGTATGGTGGTGTGTTTGTGTGTTATGGGCACACACAGATTAGTAACTTGACTCTCTTTGCAGCATTGAACTGCTCCTGTTACTGGACCTGAGAGTGCGCAGGCAGGAGGCCAGCACTCACCCCAGAGATAAGTTTCTCTTTGACTTCCATTTGAGTCATTTGGTACAATGTGCATGATGAACAAGTTTTGTCTAATTGTGTATGTGTTAATGTGAATAGTAGATTTTTGTACAATCCCTACTTTCCCTTGTCAATCCTACTCCCCTCTCCTGCCCCTCTTTCCGGTTATCCAGAATACCAATGCCTGTCCCAAAAACATATCCCTGACCCTCCTTCCCCACCGTGGTCTCAGAGGCCTGTCTAAGTTTGACCTTGCAGGCACCCAGACCACGGTGGGGGTGGTTGGTTTGTTCCACTCCTGCGCCTGTATACCAGAGCTGTGAAACTACACATCAGTTTGTGGTGCATCATTGTATATTATGTACCAAACATGGTACACATCATGTTGTGGCATTGTTTCACTGTGCTACCTTGGTTGTTCCATCATTGTGCTAGTACTTGTGCTTTGTGATTTCCTGCTACTTCAAGTCATCTACTGGAGACTCTTCTGGTGTATTTTGCTGCCTGCAGGCTTTTTGCTTGCCTTGTGTGTTTGGCTCCTTTGAGTCCTCTTTGATTTGGTATTTTTGCCAGTCAAGGTGGGCTCGGAGGGTGCTGGACACTTTTTACACGCAAGGTGGAAGATGGAGACAAAGGGGAAGGGTGATCATGTGGCCAGGTAGACTTCAAGGAAGAAGGCTACATACCCCAGGCACAGTTGTTCAGTGGGTCATGGTGATATGTGAGGGGGAGGGTATTTTGTTGTTGGACCGTTGGCTTGGCCTACAGTGTGATGGGCACCCTGACATTGTAATTGTGGTATCCTATGTACATGATGTATTCTGTTGATCAATGCCTGTTCATGTGTTGTGTTTACCTTTCAGGTGTGAGGGGATTGGAGTGGTTTGACATGCTGGGGTGTACACCTGGGCAATGTTCACATGTGATGTGTAGAGGACACTGATGGTCACTTGATTGCACATGCATGTATTGAGTGCATGTCCCTACTGACACACACACTCGCACTATGATCCACAACATGTACAACCACCCTTCCATGTCCACATGTGCACTCAATTTGCCTTCTGGGGCCCACTGTGTCCCTGCAGCACATGATCTATGAACATGTGTGGATCCTGTACATGCGTCATTTTTTTTTTATTTTAGTTGGTCATTTTCATGTGATGCTTAGGGTGTGCGTGACACACAATGGCTGGTCACTATGCTGTGTGCTGAGCAGTGTGTTGCAGGAAATGGACACAGCACGCAGATTCTGCAGTGGTGATTTTACCATGTCCAATGTGCATGTAAACAGGCATTCATTGTTATGTTCATGCTACAACTGTTGGTATGCATTTGGGTATGACTTGTTTTGTGTGGGAGGTTGTTGGTCAGTCATTTCATCTGATTCCATGACAGGCATCATTGTCTGACGCCACTTTCCATTTTTCACATGTCAATTCATACATTATTGGGACTGTGTTGGGGTTTTGCTATTGCTTGCCATGTCATGGTGTGGCAGGCAAGGGTGATGTGGTTTTGGAGGGTTTGGGTGACATACCAGTGATTGTCATGGCCTGTTTTGCAGGTGTGTGTGATACACACCTTGCATGTGTTCCTTTTGGTCACACAGGATTGGCTAGGTTTGAGTAGCTAGGGATGCACACAATGTGGCACTTCCATGGCAATATTCTCAGGGTGGTATGGTTGTGACAGTTGATTGTCTCTTTATCATCATCGATTGTCACCTGGTATGTGCCAGGCCTGTGTGCACTCTGCAGGAGTGGGAGTTTAGGTGAAGAATGTGGCCACAAGCTGGGTCTGAGCTGCCTCGCCACGTGCCCTATCCCCTCCCATGGGCAGTGCCTGTGCCTGTGGTTCGGGATGTGGGGGAACCACCATGTCCACCGGTATGCCCTGCCATGTTGCAACATTGTGCAGGACACATGCTGCCACAATGATCCTGCACACTACTGGGGGTGCATAGAGTAGCTGCCCGCCAGAGCGGTCAAGGGAACAGAAGCGTGACTTGAGCACTCTGAATATGCGCTCCACTATGCCCCTGGTTGCAATATGGGCAGCGTTGTATCTTACCTGGGGTGGTGTGGTGGGGTTCCGGATTGGCGTCATCATGTGGTTGCTCAGAGGGTAGGCACTGTCCTCTGGGGAGTTGATCATGGTTGTGATTATTGGGGTTTGTGTATTTGTCTGTGTGTGACATGCATGCATGTGCACAGGCATTTGTACTCACCTACGAGCCATGTGTCACCATGCTGCCCAGCTTCCAGGGCCCGGCTCAGGGTAGACATTCTGTATATGAAACTGTCATGGGTGGAGCCTGGGTAGTTTGCATAGACAGAGGTGATGATTCCCTTTGCATCGCATACCACCTTCACATTGATGGAATGCCAGTGCTTGCGGTTTTGGTAGATGTGCTCAGTGGCCCTAGGGGGACGAAGGGCCACATGGGTGCAATCTATACACTGAGCACTTTGGGGAAGTGTGCCACCCTGTAAAAGTCCTGGACAACGGCCTGCCTTTCTGCGGGTGTTCTGGGCATGAATAGGTGCCTGCAGACTGAGGGGCGTGCAGTCATGATTGCCAAGACCTGGTGTAGGCAGCATGACTGCGTGGCCTGTGAGACCCCCCCCCACTATGGCAGTTGTCCGCTGAAATGACCCAGTGGCCAAAAAATGCAGGACATTGAGCACCTTCTCCAAGGAGCTCAATGCTTGGGAGCAGAGGGTGGGGGGTGTAAGGTCATATTCCCACTGCCTGACCAGGTCTACGAGGTGGAAACTTTTACCTGCCGTAGACCTGGTCGTCAGGCATTCCAAAAAAGGCTAGTCCAGGGGGAAAATATGCGGGCCCTGGCTATTCTCCTCCTCCTGCGGTGTCCCACAATCAGTGCTGCGACAAATGAGGCATTAATCGTAGGGGTATAAACGTGTTTGTTGTTTGCGCGCACTTTTATACTGTGCGTGGGGACGCTTACGCCTGCCTTCCTGTGGCGGACGTCTTGACGCATGTGTGCGTCTTTTTGCGTGAGTTTGTTTCCCGTATTCGAATCCATGAATACGAGTTGTTCGCGTGCGTTTTGGCGTTCCATGTATTTCCCTGCAGTACTTTGCCAGTTATGCCTTCTTTTTCACGCGTTGTTCCCCATTCCGCGCGTTACACCCCATGTCCCGTCCCCTTTTTGGTGTGTGCACAGTGTTTGGGTTTGTTGCAATGACGTGTGCACGCGTGTGCGCCAAGCATGGATTTGGCGCACTACCAGTGGAAAACGCACGCAGCCCCTTCCTTGCTTTCTCACGGTTGCGCCACTTTTTGCCAGCTTGCGCTGTGATTTTCGGTGTACGTTTGTTCCATGAATCGGCCCCCAAATGTCCTAGAGAAGTGCAATCATTATTTTGAATCACAAAGTTGGCTCCTCTCCCCAATACCAGAAGCACCTTCAAAAGGAACTTGCCGCGTGCATTTAAGAAGTGCTTTTGCTAAGTGCTGTTCGCTGTTCACTGGGTCGCAGGGTTTAGGGTTGAAGGCTAAGGGGCCAGCAATTGAAAGCAACTAAAAGTGAACACGCTTGTGACACATGGGCCTGAGGCACGAGGCACGAGGCATGGAAATATCTTGGGCTAGTTGTTGAAAAATAGCGGTAAACTAGGAGACATTATATTGATAAGCTCTACCAGCTCACTAATCTGAATTGAACATGTGTGCATGTGGTAAATTTAATTCCACAATAATGTCCACCACAAACCTAGTGTGTTCTGATGATGTTATTAGAGCTGCTTTGACTGCAGCAATTGTGCATGTGCCAGTATAACAAATGGGAGGGTCGAAGGTAGATAAAAAAGCAGAAGTGAATTTCTTTGCCCCCTCTGTCCCCTAGATGCAGTCCCAGTCCCAGGAACCTAGACACCCTCATCGTTGTTGCAGAACGTGTGTACCCAAAATTATTGTAAAACCAGCCATTGCCATAAAATTGAAAAAAATGACAACATATTGTCCTAACAGACAGAGATTGTGGCTGACTTAAATGGATCACTATAATGTTTGGCACAATGTTAATTGACCATGTCATTAGTCTGTTGAATAATATTAACAATGAGGATGTGTATGTACCTGACTAGACGTGCACTATGGTACACCAGGAACAATTAGAGTTAATCCAGATTTGCGCTCTCCTCAGACAGAATTTATAGACCAAGAAATACATGATCAAGGGTGTGAAGGCAATATGAAAAATGCAAATGAGATTAGGATGCTATTATGGGCAGAAAAAAGGCTGCTGATAGCTCTGTGTACTTTTTAGAGAACACAACTCTAGATAGCACTGAGTACATAGATGAAGGCACTACGGTGTGTGAAGCAGCAATTGGTGGTCCTATGCATGATATCGAGAATATTGACACTACTGAGAACAACATTGAGGATAAAAATGCACCTAATGAAGATTCAATGGCCAAAAATGTGGGTGAGCTTTTAAATCCGACATCTTCACCTCATCACAATTGTCCTAATACACAATCCTTGTTTGAGGTTGCGCTAGGCGATCTCTGTGGGAAAATATGTCAGCCGACAATATTAACGCCATTTAACAGTGAAGGCACTGTGCCAATATTCTTTAGTGAACAATCTCAAATTTTAAATGTCACACATGAGCCCAAAGATAGTGATATTAGTAATGTGAGGATGACTTAGACCCAATGTTTAGAGTCTTTGAAAACATACTCTCCACATTGGTAGACAAATGTGAAAGATTGGAAAACAAATTAGACGTACAGTTCCTTCTTCTGCACAAAGGTATACATCGAGGCAGAAAATCTTCAAGAGAACAAGGCACCAATACTGCAACTATAATTAAACACTAATCTGCCGATGACACTATGGCAGTAATTCAGGCAACACATAAAACCAGTGCTCATACTGTCAGTGTAGTAGTGCCTACAAGAGAATCAAGAGAACCAAGCACATGAAAAAAGAAGACAACATCTCAAGCTGCTTACTCTACCCTACAAACAACACATTTGGCTACATCAGATAGTAATGACTGTGCTGTGGTACTCAGCAATACATCTCAGATACCATTATCTAGTGCGAGAAACTAATCGCAAGGGTATGATATACGATTGAACCTGAGCATGAGAATGCTGATGCATGATCTATTGGCAGGCAAGTAATGCAGAGTTTGACAAATAAGACAAAAACACATTATACACAAAACAATTGCGAGTAGACACTGTAGATCATGCTTTGGAGAATATACAATGTCTATTTGCTGGTGAAGATGACCCCACCTCCTCCCTCACTGCGACTATTGATAGTAAGAAAATGGCAGAACATAATAAGGTGGAGGGGAAATCCAGAACCAAGAGCACAGCCTCTCAAACACGTACAAATCAACAATCCCAAACACATGAGAGTTGGTGCAGTAAGGTAGAATTACAAGATAAGACTTAAGTTAGACAACCTAGAAGCTGGCTATAGAGATTAATGTAATGCCCTACAATTACAGCCTGTATCATCTTCTGAGTATCTAACACCTTTAAATAGGGCAGCTATTTTGTGTATTCTGCACACTGTAGTAGCCCTGAGGAAAATTACCTCCAAAAAAGTTAAGATCGTAGACCAATTGAAAGATACAGTTATATCAGTATACAACATTTGGTCTACTTCTGAAGCCACACTAGAATACATCTTGCACTAAGAAAATGAATTGTACAGATTTGGTTATACTTGTAGGGTTGTAAAAATGACATCACAGAGAAATAGGAACAGTAAGCCAGCTAATATATGTGTTGGAATCACGAACCAACTAATTGAAAAACAATAACAAATAACAAAACACAATAGAATAGTAGAAAGAGTTAGCTATCAGAGAAGCATTGGTGAACTGGGTGTGAAGAATAACAATAGAGAGTAGGTGGACACCAGAGAAAAAGCTAGCCAACAGAAAATATTTGGTCAAATGAGTATTAAGTATCCTAACAGAGAGGTTGAGGACGGCCTATTAACACACACACCACATTTTTCAGTGTAATTGACTTGCAAGAAACAGGGATGACAGAATTCAGTGAATTTCATGGTAGATATAACCATGCAGGTATTGGCTTCCAAGGGTCCAGTTGGTCTACCCAAGGGTGGCCTTTTGGTCTCTATGAAACATCCATGGCTCTTGAGCTCCATGATCGGTTCAACTACAATGGTAAAAGTGGTGAAACTTGGCTATTTGCAGACAGAGATTATCCTGATTAACACCTGTGACACCCCTAATACTGTTGCCACTAAACAAAACATTGCGACTCTGAAAATGATTCTAGATGACATTGGGCCTCATTACGACTCAGGCGGTAAGGGTTTTACGGCGGCGTAAACAGCGCCGACCCTTACCGCCTGAGTACGAGGTCCCTTAGCGCCATGGATTTTAACAGCAGGTGTTAAAATCCATGGCGCTAAGGGACCATGGAGTTAATTACGCCACCGTAATTTACGGTGGCGTAATTAACGCCTTCCCCACTCCCATTATGCCCTATGGGGCAAAATGGGAATGGGGAAGGGAAAATGGTAAAATAGGGATTTACCGCCCCGCCAAGGTTGGAATGGGGCGGTAAATCCGCCAACCACCATGGCGTAAACGTAGTTTACGCCATGGTGGTAAAGTCACGGCCCAGGCGGTAACTTGCCACCTGTGTCGTAATGAGGCCCATTGGCTCTACTGCCCCGCTATGGATATTGGGTATTTTTAATGCAAAGACAGGGGTAGATATCACAGATCTGATGAATGCGGGTGAATCTGCTCCTGTTAAGTCATCTGCCTGAAACAAACAGGGACATTCATGGGCCATTTTGTTACATTCCTACCAATTTACCAGGCTAAATGGATATTGTCCTTGTGACACACAAAAAGCTTTCAAACGTGTGAGTGGAAAAAGTGCCTCCACTATTGACTATGTGTTCGTTAATAAGGGGAACTGGCCATGGTGCAGGATATGACAGTTTTAATGTGAAAGGAGAGTGATCACATGCCCTGTGTGCATTATTAAAATTGGGACCAAATGGCGACGTCCCAGAAACATATGATAAAAATTAAGACATATTTCTGAATAATGGACAGAACCATATACAATGGAATGCAGTAAATCTGGACAAAATGAGGCATGTCCCTGAGATAATACTCCCTACATATATCCAGCAATATATTGATGGCTGTGGAAGCCACAGATCTGATATAGTTAAAGATTTTCTGACAATCACTATACACATTAGAGAGGCGATACAGCAAAGAATGAATTATTAAGGTCTGCTAGAGTGATGGAATTGGGTGTATAAGAAAGGGCAGAGTTACGATAATAGGATTACAACTGCCAAAGAGCAAGTGAGGGCAAATGTTGTTGCAGTGCTATTCCATTTAATGGGTGTGAACACAGCAACAGAAACCACTGAGTATATCAAAAAATCTAAAATTGAATATTGTAGATGGTTAAGAGCACATATTAACCATCACCACCTGACAGCTGTGGAAGCCACAAATCTGATATAGTTAAAGATGTTCTGACATTCACTATACACATTAGAGAGGCGATACAGCAAAGAATGAATTATAAAAGTCTGCAAGAGTGTTGGAATAGGGTGTATAAGAAAGGGCAGAGTCACGATAAAAGGATTACAACTGCCAAAGAGCAACAGAGGGCAAATGTTGCTGCAGTGCTATACCCTTTATTGGGTGTGTACACAGCAGCAGAAACCACTGAGTATATCAGGAAATGATGCTAAAAATGGTAACTCCATAGGTATATGGACAGTGATTAGAGGGACGGCAAAAATGGGGTTGCAAATGAATAGTGTTCCCGAGCGTGAATAGCGCACACACATTGAGTCAACCTTGGGTTCCAAGCCACCAGTAGATTCAAAGATATCAATACCATTTGTAACATGGATAAGTACATCTTTGGTAGAGGACATAACTAAGATCATAGAGAGGCTACATAACTCTTGTGCAGCTGGCCCTGATGGAACTTGCAATAGTTTGATCAAGCTTTCCCCTAAGATATGGGCACACACACTACATATCCTCTTTGGCCACATTGTAGAATGTGGAATATTTCCTGCCTCTTGGAGTGAGAGCCACATTATCCCTGTGCATAAGAAGGATGTTGGACCAACCCATCCCACATAAGGATACTTGCTATGTTAGAAATACCTGCAGAAATATTCTTAAAAGTACTGCTGGTTGAGTAGAACAAACAGATTCAAAATAATGGAATCCTACCGCTGAATCAGATTGGATTTTGGATGAATTCCAGCACTACACACAACCTATTGATTCTGGTATCAGATGTAGAATATGTGTGGAATAGACAACAAACATCAGTCTATGGTAGAATATGTGTGGAATAGACTTCAGCGTGGCATTTGATATGGTCATGAGGAATAGGCAGTGGGGCAAATTAATTCCATGGAATATTCCCTGTGGCTTGCTGAATATCATCATGTTATTACATAAAGGCACAAGTATCAAGGTGAATCTGGATGGTCAAGGAAGATTGTCTGAATTAATTCCATTGTTCAGGGGTGTAAAACAGGGGTGTAGAGTGGGCTAAACTGTTACGCTCACCTGGTGTCCACGGGGGCGTCGATCTGAACTGGGCTGTTGTTACCTCTTCCGGCGACACACGGGGCGCCGAAATGATGGACTGGACCGGACCACCCAGCTTAGCTTGTTTTGCCCGTATGAATATTCTTCTGTAATGGAGAAAAGGGAATTAGCCACCTACGGGGACTGGGCGCCAACCCCACCTTCCCCCACTCCTGCGATCTCTTCCCACAAATTACTTCCGAACTCTTGCTATGTTCTCACCTGATAGTTTGGAAAGATGAGCTCCCGATCCTGCCTCGAGCGCAGGGGCAGTTACTTCACTGGTGTGGGATGTTGGAGAGTTGCAGAACGGTATTGACTCCGTAAGGAAATAGTTTGAAAAAGAGTTCAAAAACGTCTTGCCTTCACTCTGTCCAAATTCCCTAGGTTGCCTTAATAGTTCTTGAGAAGAGTTCCAAGTGGCAACCAGTAAGATGCAGGTAAGTGTTTATGGATTCTGTTCAGTTCGATAATGAGGACCTGGTCCAACCTGTGACCCTTTCCTTTTGCAGGCGCTGAATCGGTGGAGGTTCTGGCGATTGCGGCCTCAGGCAGTAACCAGGTAAGTCTGTAGCGGAATTCGGTTTCCCCTACTTGCGCTTTTGTGTTGCTTTTGTTTCCCTTTTGGGGCCGGGGTACGGCGGAGAAGCTGTGGAGGCCGCGCCGACCCGAGATGAGGTAAGTACCCCCTGTGGTATCAGGTAAATCCTGGGGATTGCCTTTATTGTCTGGGAATGCTCCTTTGCTCACCTTATTGTCTTTATTTCCACAGGTGTTGGAGAGCGGCCGCTGGATGCTGAAAAGCGCGAAGGAATGCGGAGGATTGCTTTAGGTGAGTTCCCGCGCGGAGCTGCAGGATGCGAAGCGGCGCGCGTCTGATGATTTCTTCCTTCTAGGTCAGAGCCAAGAAGATTCAGGATTCAGGTAAGGATTGCAGGTAAAAACTCTGGTTCTAACCTTCCCTCTGCTTTCTTTCAGGTTTTCAGGAGCTCCGGCATCCAGGCAGGCGTGGCTGAAGACTGGAAGCTGCTGCAGGCACAGTGAGCGTTACGCTGCAGGTGCATAATAACGCAAAGCATGGGTTGCTGTCAGGGCGTGGTTTAAATAGCCTTGGAAGTAGTTCCAGGTAAGTATCCTTCCGCGGCCCCACCCGAGTAAAAAATAGTTCCTAGGGAAAAATAGTCCCTCCTAGGCCTCATTTAAATTCTGGTCACTGGCAGCATGGTCTGCCTCAGGTAAGTTAGCAGCATGGTCTGCTTCAGGTAAGTCCTTGACCATGAGCCTGGCGCCCATGGCGCCAGGATTGATTCTGAACTTATGAGCCTGGCGCCATAGGCACCAGGACTGCACCCAAATAGCCCCTAATTGGGGTTCATGGGCTTGCATTAAATGGCATGATGCCTGCTTCTGGGGTAGCTGGGCCAAACCTGGTTTCCCGGGGGCAGGCATCGTGACATAAACACTGTTTAATATATATCTTGCTGACCTGGCAGTTGTATTTGACAGTTTGAATCATTATCCAGCCAAAGTAGGTTGTCGAAAAATACATTGGCTAGGATATGCTGATGCCCTACTTTTGTTGGACTGTACACCAATGGGTTTGCAAAGCATGCTTGATGCCTTTGGGGTGTATGCACATTTGAATGGACTTTGTGTTAATATCAACAAAACCAACATAATGGCCTTTATAGGCAAAACTAAGTCAATCGGGGTCAAAATGTGTGTGGCAGTATGGCGAGGAATCTGTTCAACGTGTTAGGTGTTATACATATTTGGGGGTCCTCATTGATGATAATCTAAAATGGAGTCTACACTGGAATGAAACTAAAACTTTACGTATGAAGATTCTACAAACAATAAGCTCCTTTACTGGGCGAAAGGGCAGATGCTCGATAGAGACTATGCTGCTTCTATATACATCAGAAATAGCCCCAGTGTTGATGTATTTTGTAGAAGTGTGGGGTCATAATCTAAAAATTTAATTGAGTACATTTGTGGCCAAAATGTTGCACATCCTATTTAGAATGCTGAAGACGCTACCTGTTGAATTCATTAGATTATAGTTTGATCTCAAAGGTGGTAGAGGTTATTACCAAGGTGGTTATGAAAAACTCTTGCATCTTGACAATGCAACCATTATGGTTAGCTATCTCCAAGCTTTTGTTCGATTAGACAAATCTGACCGAATGGGAACATTGGACAAGATACTGATGCTGCATCATACATGGCTGCAAGGGTTTGTGAGAAGGATTGATGGCATATATCTGAGGGCCTGTAAATGTTGCTTAAAAAGAAAATTAGGTGTATAAAGCTTAGAGATCAACCTAGTGCAATTGTCAACTAAAGTCAATAGTGGTCCTTATATACAACATAGAATGATGTGTGTATCTATTCTCACATATGTTTTAGCCTTTCCTAATAGTGGTGTTGTAGGACAATACTTATTGTTCAAATTCAATGTTAGCAAAGTTTTAGAGAGCAAAGGTGTGAAAATCGAGATTGCCAGATTAAATCGTATGTGTCGACTATGTGGAGACAATGGGCCTCATTACAACTCACCCGGTATGGAAACAACGGTGCCGGTAAACCCGCCGACACCATTGGTTCCATACCGGGTGATCACGACTCCTGCAGGCGGAGGCGTCAATCCCACCAGGTCTGACCTGGGGGGTTTAACACCGCCCACCTGCAGGCGGACGAGGAAACACCGGCACCATTACTAGATGGTTCCATCAAAGAGGCGGAATGGTAATACAAGTCTGGCGGTAACCAGGCGGTTTTACCGCCTCGTTTACCGCCAGACTCGTAATGAGCCCCAATGTGATTGAGTCACTAGAACATATTCTGGTCCATTGTGTGAGTATAAATACAATAAGAAATAACCATGTTAAATCATAAAACAATGCAATGAACTGTGCTGCTAAGTCAACTATGTGGCAAATGTTTATGGAAGGTAACTACATACATTTTGTATATTTTATGGTCCGATTTTACTGGAATTGTAATGAAATTTTAGGTGAACTATCACAAAGGACATTTTAAGGAAATTAAGTTAATTCTATGTTATTTGCCTTTTAACTGATTTTGTGTGTTAAGGTGACATTTGTTCTAAATGATTTGCGAATGAAATGGAAAACGAGATGAAATGGTTGTTTTAAGTGGACAATTTTCTGTTATGTTATGTATTTGTATGTATTTTATGTGATGTTAAAGTATATACAAAGCCATTTTGGCTGTGAGTATATTGATAAATAAATAAATAAAATGTCCTATTCCTTGCTTCAGTATTCTGGAGGGGGCTCTGTGCTTCACAAAAAGATGGCACAAGCACCTCATCCGTAGCCTGCTGGGAGTAGCCAGAGTGTTCAGGGAGGCATTGCTGAGCGAACATCATCGGAGATTAAATAAGTACTTGAGGCTTCGTTGCATGGCCATTACAGAGGAGGAGGAGGCATCATCATCGATTCTCTGAGCCAGGTCAAGAAGGCATGTTGGGGGATGATGGGAATAGTGGTAAGTTGGAATGATGGTCAAGGGGAGCTCATGGAAGATGACTCAGGGTGAAAGGTGAAGGAGACTGGATATAATAAAAAGGGCAACAGCTGATGGGAAAGGAAGGGATGATAGGTAAATTGATGTTGCCACACTATCTTTCTTGCTTCTCCTTCTCTCTGTACTGTTTTTAGATCCCCTTTATAGCATTTGTTTTAAAAAATACACCATTTGTTCCTAGGGCATGATTAATTGTGATTCACTTCTTAGGCTGTTGTTTAGGGGTCTGCAGTATACAATTGTTAATTTTTCATGCTTTGACCATTGCCTTTCGTATGGAGAAGGGTGAATGGAGGGTAGCTCTAATGAGTAGGGAATGGAAAGTCAGAGTAGTGTGGACGTGTTTGGAAGGGAACAAAGGAGTGGATGGAAGAAGAGAGAAGAACAGAGCGTTTGATTTCGGAAGGGATACACAGATGGAGGGGAAGAGACTTGCCATTTGAATAAATTGAGTGATCATGGGAAAATCACTTTGTCAGCAAAACCACTTAAAAGCATGGAACATGTGTTGCACTAGTGAAAGCCATAAACTACTCCTAACCTAAGCTCCACCCCTGTACCCAGCCTAGCCGGTGCCCTCTGTCATTCTTGCCCATGAATCCCTTTGCCTTAATTCTGCCACTGATTGCAATCCCAACAAGTATCCTGATCAGAAATTCAAGTAGTCTTAGGGGTGAGTGTCTCACCCCTGGTCTGAACAACCTGGGTTTGAATGTAGGCTGCTTACAGCAGTCCAAAAGACTTAAGCAATTGAAGGGTGCAAATGGCTTCTTCCGGATCCAGGAGGATATTTTCTGCTGGATCATGTATCTGGGAAATCTGACTCAATGTTTTTGAGTGCTCCTACACCGGCTCCCAATGGATGTTGCCCCCCCTCTCCCCTTATCACAAACAGGGGCAACCCAGATGCAAATTCCTAGTGCAGGGCCTGGTGCTGCAAATACCCCCCTCCCCACCTACGATTCTTTCTAAACTTAGGGATCATCAGAAGTCATTCAGAAGCATTAGAGGATAGACTTCAGTGTGAGGATCTAATTCCTGATATATGAAAAGAATTTCCCTATTAGTAATAACAGGCACGTTTCTGCAATATACACATTTTTGTAGCCAGGTCCTTAGTTTTGATTGTCCATCCAAGTAAATGCTGGTGCCAAAATCTAACCTGGATGAGATACAAGCTTTAACCACCACCATTTACTGTGAAAATGAAACCTGTGAAGCAAATATTGCTTTTTTAAGTGAAAAGGCAGGTTTTTCCACGGATGAGATGTGTGTGGAAAGCGTAAAGTCTGAGACCATCATAATGCTTAGAATCCTTACTACTAGTGTTGGTGAGGGGTTGGGCCCAACATCAGCAGGCCAGAACAGATCGTTTGAGGGATTTAGGGTACCATTTACCACTAGAAACTCTGTTTTGGCAAGGTTTATTTTCAAAAGATTATTATCCACCCAGACTTTAATTGAGAACTGTCAGATTGTGAACTTTTCAGATGTGAGATGCCTGTCCCCGGATAATTTTACTATAATCTAGGTATCATCAGCGTAGTTAATAAATAAGACCCTCTTGAGGATATCAGCAAGGAAATGTGGTGGATATACAAAATAAACAAGAGTGGGGAGATTGCTGTACCTTAGAGCACTACACATAATAGGGATTCCTCATCAGAAATAGGATTGTCTAATAGGATGGGAACCAGTGTACCACCCTATCACTAAAGCCAACAGCTTTCAAGATCTCCAGGTGGATTTTGTGGTCGGCGGTAACACTGGTCCCTGAAAAATCTAGCAGTAGCAATGCCTCCCCTCACCACCTTCATCAATCTCTACTTTTAACTGGTCCATCATGGAGGTAGTGATGTACTTGGCATTATATTCTGGCCTAAAGCCATGTTCTGCTGTATCAAGAAAGCGGGAATGCTCTCTACACCTATTTGGGTTTGCTCCACAGTCACTAATTCCAGTGGTTGAGCCCAAAAAAGGAAGTTGAACGATAGGGTGCAACTTGAACAGCCTGCTGTATTGACCGTTATATTTTTCTAGAAGTGTCCATGCTATCGCTATTTTCTATGAGCCTGATACATTGCCTCTGATGAGTGATTTACTGAATAGTTGAAGAATGTCCTTATTTAAAAGTAAATGTATTTCTATAGCAATGTTAGGAGGAATAATGTGCAAAGGAGAACCTGATGATAGTAATCTGCCTCTTCCTGGCAAAGTTAGTGGTTTAAAGGAAACGCACCATTCACTGTTTAATTCCAATTGGGAAGTAAATGTATCGTATAGCATTGGATTTTGTTAGTAAAAGGTTCGTAAGATTATCCAGCAGGGTCTGTGACAGTATTATATATGAGGTTCAAACTGTTGGACTGAAAGTTAATTAACTACTGAAAAGCTCTTTTGACTTGTTAGTAACGTTATTGATTTTTACTTGAGGAAAAAGCTTGCTTTGTCTTTCAAATACAGCTCTTCTAAAATGTGCATTAGTCTATTGAAAATCACTTTAATGTTGTGGTTATAAGCGGCTCTCCGATGTCTCTCAAGATGTCTAAATGTGCATCTCTGAAGATTGATTTCTGGAACAAACCATGTATATTGAAGTCGATTGAGGTGAACAGTTTTCCATTTCACAAGGTATACAGTGTGTTTGAAACGAAATTACCTGATCAGTTAGTTTAAATATAAGGGTAGAATTATAAATAACTTAAATATAACATGAAATCTGTCTTGTACTTACGTGCCCAATGTTCCAAAGAGTGCTTTACTCATTACTAGCCAGGCACTCTTGAAGGTATAGAAAGGCTTTTCAATTAGGCAAAAAGATTTTTTCAGTACTCCATTTCTGTATCATTGGCAATGCAGACATTAGGTTCGCCCAAGGTTCTTTAGAACATTTAATAACTATTTCCAGTTGCGATAGTGTTACATGGTTCACTATCAATGCATTCCATCTCATGGTAGTTGTAATGGAAAGGGCATTCAGATGCAGACTAAATCAATGATTCAAGTAGTCTCTATCCACGTATCCCCCTGGTATCACTCAGTTTTTCTGCCACTCTCACCGACCTCGGTTTTGGCCCAGCCACTCTCCTCTTGCACTGCCTCCCTGGCAACCCCTGCACTGAGGGACTCTTTCTGTATCCCTACAACCCCCCCCCCCCTTTCCCAGCACTTGTCTGCACTTACCTTGCACTTGCCACCAGCTGGGCCTATTTATTTACTTTATTCTACTTACTTGTACTGCACTTCCCCCCTCCCCTTGCACTTTTCCCTTCCCCCTCCCCCTGCACTTGCACGGTCTGAATGACACCTGGCCTAGTAGGATCATTGTCTGTCTTTCCCTTGTTCCCCCCTCCCTGCCTCGTTGCGCCTTGAAACACTTGTGTACAGGCGCGTTGAAAATGCCATATCATATCATATCATATGATATCATATGATATCATATCAAGGAGATGGTATGGTATTGTTTATTTATATAGCGCCTATACAGAGGCAGTGTTTCAAAGTGCTCAAGTCGGGTGGGCACACAGGCAAAAAAACAACAGTCGCTCAGAGCCCTTGAAAATCTGAGACGAAAATAGTCTGCCCAGGCAGAGTAAGTGCATAAAATACATTTTACAGTATGGGATATTGCAATCCTAACAATACAATTAGGGCTGAAGACAGGGAAGTTACAGACAGATGATCTTCAGGCGTGGTGCGTATGGATCGAGCAAGTGCACAGATGGTCACAGGGAGGGGAGAAACAAGTGCACCCGGTCAGGTGAGACTGGGGTAAGTGCAGAGAGAGAGACACTCTCTTGGGCTAATTCCTCAGTGCGTTGAGTGTGAGTGGGGTGTAGGGCCCTGAGGCAAGTGCGATAGAGGACTGGAGGGGGACCTGGGGACCAGTGAGACTCTAAGGTAGGCGGCCAGTCAGCATACTGTAAGGAATAGGAGGGAGAGAGGGAAAGGACATTGAACTAGGTAAGCAGGGTCAGGGGAGAGAAAGGAAGAGGAGGAGAGGAAGGTCTTGAGGAGTATCCTGAATTTCAGGAGATCCGGCTCAAGACGTAGGGCAGCAGGGAACCTATTCTAGAGGGAGGCACCTGCTGAGTATAAGGATCTCCCACCAAATCTCTGCTTGAAGAACCAGCTCACTCACAGAAGGTTGGAGGTAGATGAGTGGAGGGCTCACGAGGGACAGCATTTAGGTAGGCAGCGTTGAAGATAGCCTTAGGCCCCAGAAAGCCTTGTGAACAATGCAAAGGGTCTTGAATTTGATCCTTGCAGCCACAGTCGTTGATGGTCTAATGAAATCTCTGCCGGGGAATTAGCATCATCTTCCAGTGTACAACAAGTAGAATATAATGTAGGCACTCTTTTTGGAGCTCTAGGGTCTTCTCAAGAATATTTCAAAACATCTCTCAGAGGTGTAGCAGTCCTGGAGGGTTTCTAGGTGCTTGCATGGGTTTTAGTTCATGTCCCTGTTTTAGGGCCATGACAATACTCTCAGACATCCATTTCATGCTCGTACCTTTGCCATTTCAACATTTTCTCATGCCTGTGGGGCAGTGAGTAGGCGTTGTCTCTGGACCTCGAATCTGCTGTTGATTGGACCTCTTAATATTTAACCACATTTGTGATTCTCTGCCCACTTCGTTCAAGCAACAATATATCATCCTATTCTTTGTCTGACACTCTCCCTATGCCTCCACAGAATGCCTCATGCCCCCTCTCACGTTCTGCTTCTTTTTTTTCCCCCAAATACCATTGCTTCATCCTTCCAACGTCTTCACCTTTTTTTCTTCTGAAGGATTTCTACTGTTCTACCCTCAGCTTCCCCTTCTCCTCTTGAGTGTTCAAATACTCCAACCTCTCTTGCTTTCTCTCCTCTTCCCGATGGCCATGGCTACTTTTTCCAATTTATCTTGCTTTCCTCCTCCTCCTCCTGCACCTACAACCTTTCTTTTTTCTCCCCTTCCTCTAGAAGTATACCTCCTCCAATCCATCTACCACTCCTTCTTGTGTTTACATTCTCCAAGCTCCCTTCCTCTTCAAGCTTCTCCTGCCCCTCTTACTCATCCTGTATCTCCAGTCCTCCTGCACATTCAATTCATCCAGCAGCTTTGTCTTGTCCACTCCTCCTCTGCTGCTCCAAACTCTCACATGCCTAGTCTGTCTCTGTGGGTTTTTATAATGGTTCCTTTCTTCCACCTGGTTCAGACTTTTGGAAAAGGTCTTGTATCTGGGTTCAATCATTTTGCCTATTCAACAATTCACTGGGTCACAAGGGATTTATCTGTGCAAGCGCATCTAATGTCACTTCCTGGTTTACTGAACAACATGTACAGATATGCTAAAAGACCAGTCCCCCATCTTGGAGCTGCATGAGTCATGCATACATGCATACGGGAAAGCACACATCACACTCGGCAACTAGAGCCAGAACGCCCTGTGTCTGTTCCGTACTGTGCTTCTCTTTTTCTGCTGTAGCAGTAGGCATGTCTCTGGTTGATACTCCTCTAGTAAACCTCTGAATTTTATAAAGTTGCTTGAGTGACCTCAGGTCAACGCATGCAGGCCCAGCAGATTGCATTATAATACTCCTGGTATTATTTCTTAAAGAGCCCATAGTGGCAGTATGAGCCACATGGCAGTCTACTGCCTCAGGCCCACAGTGCTGTTGTGAGGACAAATCGATGCTCATTATTCAGCCCAGCGGTCTGAGTCAATAGGTGGTAAGGCCTGACCAGTAAGTGGTCCCCATATACATTTTAGGGGCCACACATCAACATTGACATAGAACATATAAACTACAATGTATAATGAGCCAACTTCTCTGGCAAGGCTTGCAAATGGATAGACTCATTTCGAAAAGTGTGGGGTCCCGCAAGGCTCGTGCATGGCTCCCACCCTCTACAACCTCTTCACAAGGCCACTGTTTAAAATCTTGTCTCCCTGCGCATCTCATATATGAACTATGCAGATGACACGCAGGTACTCATCCCCCTCTCGGGTGACGACCTGTCTGACCAGAACACTCTGAACTCCATATACACAACAATCCAATCATGGATGGCAGAAAACTGGTTATGCCTCAACAGCAAGTTGGACAACAATTACTCCTTCTTCATTTTAACAATATCCCTATCACCGTGTCACCATCCATCAAAACTATAAGTGTCTACCTTGAACCTGACCATGAACAGGCAGGTTAACTACATAGACTCCACTTCCGCCTACTACTCTAAACTCATCAACTCAGTAAGACCTTTCCTTTCCCTAGAAAACTGCCTCACCATCGCCAGGGCCATAATCGGCTCCAGGCTTGATTACTGTAACACTCTGTTCATAGGCACGTCTGCCAAGAATGTTGCCAAGCTTCAAATTGTACAAAACAACGCGCTTAGACCCGCCACTGATCTCTCACGTAGAGAGCACATCTCAGAACATAGAAGATAAGGTCCACTAGCATCCAGTCAAGGAAATGATAATCTTTAAATCCATTGCCCTGACTCACAAGTGTCTCCATGATCTGGCCCCCCATATCTGCCACTTAGGATCACCAAACCCACCACCCTTAGACCTTACAGATCTCTCTATTCCAACCTATAATCCGTTCCCAGAACTGGTAAGGCCCGTGCTGGCTGCTCCAGCTTCCCAACGGTGGCCCCCACACTCTGGAACTCCTTACCAACCCACATCAGGCCAATTGAATCCCACTCAGCATTTTGCAAGGCCATCAAAACAAACCTCTTTGTCTGACTGTATAAACTTGTATTCTGTGATACTATGTAACCACTGACTCTGCAATGTAAACACGTTTTTCACTGGGTGGCTTCTTTGTAACCCTTAATCAAGCCTTCTTAAGCTCTTATATAGCGCCTCGATGTCTGCGGGCTGTAGTTCGCTCTACAAATCCAAATAAATAAATAAATATAAAGGAGGGTGGCCTCTTTGAAGAGCGTAGTAGATGTGTAATGGCAGTCTGAAGCCAGGAAGGCATCTAATCTTGTGTGGCAGCTATCTTGCCATTTCTTTGATTCATGCAGACATGCCTATCTAGCTGAGATCCAAGCTATATGTCTTGAAGGTGTCAAAAGCCCCCTGCTACACAGAGAGCAGAAGGAGCTTGTAATCTAGGGGTCATCCAGGGATGACATGAGACATTTTCTTCAGGAACAATTTATGTTATGTATGCTATGAAACAAAGCTTTCATACTGCAGCCATGGACATTACAAAGGTACCTAACCTGGGAAATAGGTATAGTGTGCCTCCACCCGATGCAGCAAGATCTTACTCTATGGAGGAAGATGAAAGGAACAGGGGCACACGTGAGGGGTATGGAGACGTGGGACTACCAAAGCGATAACAAAATCAGAGTATAAGGTAAAGGGGATATGGTTGTAAGGGGTGTGTATATTATGGTAGAGAATGGATCAAACTGAAAGATGATCATTCAAGTGGGAAGATAACAATATTAAAAAGGAACTGTTTATCTCATCTCCATCTGAATGGTAAGAGGCGCAATATTGTGAGAGGAGGGTGGCAATTAAACATTTTACAGGGAAGTCAGAACTTAGTCTCCCCCTCGCATTGCAATTGTCACCACTTAATCTGTCCCGCAGTGGCCAAAACAGCAACCTGCAGCATCATTGAATCAGGAGAGGGGGGGACGCTCAGGCCAGCAGGGGGAGCACCGACATAACAGTTGAGAAAAGCCAGTTAGAAATAGACACCCCCACAAGGATGCCAAATGCTGCCTTGACAGGCGAGGCCCCAAAAATATGCGAGGCAATGGAGTACAACCTAATGACCGCAAAGATCCAACTAAATGTAATTGTTGGGCGATCCACCTCAGCTACCATTGGTATCCACAACAGTGAATTGGAGACAATGGGCCTCATTACGACCCGGTTGCTAAGTACCGGTCATTACTGGCATGGTGCAATTACTGTGTACGTGCTGGCAATAGACTGCTAAAAGTGGCCCATTACGAGTTCGCAGGCACGAGCTTTGCGCCATGCCGGTAAAGACCTCACCGCCATGCCGTAAAACCCCGAAAAATCCCCCTTTCCAGCACCGTCTGAGTTGGAAATAGCTCCTCCGGCATCCAAGCCTTCAGCATTAGCGGTCACCGCTAATACGGTGACCGTTAATAAGCGGAACCGGAAGTAGCGTCATCACACAGGAATGGGAAAGAGCACGGCGGCCATGTTTAAAAACACAATCCATTGCCATCCACCACAACCAGAAGTCATCTGACCACTGGAACTCTTACACACCTCCACCACTACCTTTTGCATTTAACCATGCCAAAAGCTGTGAAGAAAATAGGAGAACACCTGCGCAAGGAGCGCTTCTCCAGAGAGGAGCTGACAATGCTAGCGGAGACACTGCAGGAGCATGCAGATGAGGTATTCTCAAACGAGATTTCTCGTCCAGCACTGCAGCGCAAAAAGCAGATTTGGGCAGAGGTCGGCCAGAAAGTCAGCGCCGTTGGCACCACACCCCGCACACCAAAAGAATGCCGTAAGCGCTGGGATGACCTGCGTTTACGTGTGCGCAGCATACTCTCTGCAAACCGCAACATGGGGATGGCGACTGGTGGAGGTGCGGAGTCCCCCAACAAATTACAACCGTGGGAGGAGATATGCACGACCACCATAGGGGCAGAGTCAATTCACGGAGTCGGGGACATGGAGCGAGGAGCACCGTCATCGGCCGATGCAGGTAGGTGTCCCAAATGATACAATGCTAATACCACCATGATGATGTCCACCTGAACTGACAGTGCAATGATGTAGAGCAGGGTCCACCAGACACATGAGTACAAGACTGCCTACAGGCAGTGCAGAGCATCACCTTGTCCACATGCAGAATTCACCCCATATGTGTAAGGCCAGACGCCTCCATGCATCACCCACCCAAAAGCCAAGCAACCCGTATGTCACTCCCCCAATGTCAATCATCTGACATTCCATATGGATGCAGCCACTCCAATGCATGCCCGATGCCTGTAGACCCATCATTAACCACCACCCTCTATTGGTCCCCCACAGGCACGCATTCAGACAGTGGTGACGAGGACAGCAGGGAGGAAGATGCACACCACGTAAGAAGGGCAGGGCTGAGGAGGGACAACACTGCCCCTCCACTTCAAGGGGCATAGGCCAACCGGCACCACATCGGAAGGCCAAGACAACACCACAGGCCACAGCACCAATGTGCTCTACGGCCCCCACTACAGCGCCCACAACAGCCACCAGCACCCAAGTGGCAGCGGCAGAAGGGACTGCATCGGCTGCAAGCAGCACAGTGGGCGAGACAGCTGCCACAGCAGCAGTCTCTGATGATGAGGAAGAGGATCAGCTGCATGTTGCAACCCCAGCCACAGGCCCCCTGCATTCTCCACAACTGTCCCCATGCAGCATGCGTGGCACCATCATGCACGGGCTGTCTCCGGATCATTCATGGCCTGCAACTCCCAGCACCACGCTAACTGTGCCAGAGGAACATAGTATTTTGGACACCCCTCAAAGACCCTTCGCAGCCCCAACCACCCAAGAGGGGATCCAGGACATTCAGAGGCGCCAGCAGGAGCTCACTGGGTTGTTGATGAAGCACATAACTGAATGTGGGAGTGTAAGGGATGACATCCGGGAATGTGCTGCATCCTTGAACTCAGCCATAGAGTCATCCTCGAAGGGCATTTGTGCCGAATTGGCAGCAGTGTGGCATGTCCTCTCTGAGATGGTGGCAGCGATGCAGGCCATGCGTCCTCCACACTTTTAAGAACAACCAGGTACATCTTCAACTGCTAGTTCAACCAGGACCAGCCCCGTGCGTAGGTCTGGCAGGAACCTGCGCAGATCGGACAGGGGGGCACCTGGTGCTGGAAGAGGGGGAGGCCAGTAGGCACAGCCATGCATACTGGTGCCATGCGGACCACTGGTGCACGCTACTGCACACCATGTGTGGGGGAGTTGAGGGGGGAGAGGGTGTGTGGGGGAGTTGAGGGGGGGGGTAGGGTGTGTGGGGGAGTTGAGGGGGGAGTGGGGAGAGGGTGTGTAGGGAGTTGAGGGGGAGGGGGTAGAGGGTGTGTGAGGTGGAGGGCTTGTTCACTTTGTTATAATTCTTCAATACACATTTTGGTAACTCATAATTCACATGTGTGGACATTGCTTATTGCGTACGTGTGCTTTATTGGTGAACAGTCTACAGTGTCCATGTCCCTGACACACACAGTGCCTCGATTGCCATCTCCATGTCACACTCCCCGTCCATGTGTGCTAGAAACATTGGTTGATCATCAGTGTCTGATGCATGTCATGTCCCTCCTGTGCATCGCTGCCTCCCTGAGGTGCTGCCCCACCCCCACCCTCCTCATCCTCATCGTCAGGTGGTTACAGTTCTGCGTCAGGGGGAAGGGGCACATTCCGTCCGATGCACATATTGTGTAGCATGACACATGCCATGACGATCTTTGCCACCTTCTCATGGCGGTACAGGAGTGCCCCCACCAGACCTGCTGATGCAGCAAAACCGTGCTTTCAAGAGGCCAAATGTCTGCTCAACCACCACACGGGTACGTGTATGTGCACGATTATAGTCCTCCTCGTGCCTGTTCTGTGGGTTCCGGACTGGGTTAAGGAGCCACCTCTTCAAGGGATAGCCTGCATCACCTGCATGTGGGCAACAATGTATCTGTAAGTCATCACATCATATGGGACCTCATTCAATGACACCATAGCATGCATTAATTTCTTGATTTCAACCACATTCCCATGCATGAATGGAGACACACGATGTGACTGCTATGTGTGTATTCCTCTTATGGACTGGTGTGCGTGCCATCAACTAGTGGGCGCAGGGGGGTCCAGTTCCTTGTGAGTGCTCATGCACTGTGTTAGTCCACGGCGGTTGTTTCTATGATCTGGCTGATGTCCAGTAATTTGTATGCTTTCATCCTGGCACCGTTGATGTCAGCCTCATGATGATCGCACTATGCACAACAAATGGTGACATGCAGTTCAGTTGGACCTCTCTGTCAGTGTAGTGGTTTATTGATGTATTTGACCCTCATGTGACTCCTTTGTACACAGTGATGGGGGACTGTCCTTTCAGTTGATTTTATTTGGTGCTGTGTATTGGCCATAGTAATTGCTTGTAGCTGCATTGTGTTGAGGGGGATACGGTCTGATTTGGTACAGTGCACATGCAGATGGCTATGGAATGGTTGTGACACTGCATCATTTACATGGTAGGGCTGCTTACATCTTGCATTATGTGGTCAGGTGTCAGGACCAGTCTGGGCTGCTTTGGGGTATGAGCATGGTCCATTCCCTCAGGCACTCGCATCCAGGTGAAGTATGCATCTCTCCCCCCTATCTCAGCCAGGTGAAGTATGCATCTCCCCCCTCCCCATCTCAGCCAGGTGAAGTATGCATCCTCCCCATCTCAGCCAGGTGAAGTATGCACCCCCCCCCATCTCAGCCAGGTGAAGTATGCACCCCCCCATCTCAGCCAGGTGAAGTATGCACCCCCCCATCTCAGCCAGGTGAAGTATGCATCTCTACCCCAATCACCTACCCACATCACATTTCCATGAGCCTAACATGCGACTCACCGAGAAGCCAGGATCTCTGCCCTGCATGTCGCTCCATGTAGCGTGTTATCGTGGAGTTCAGCAGGAACATTGAATCATGGGTTGATCTGGGGAATCGGGCACAACAATGTGTGATGATCTTGTTTGAGTCACATACCATTTGTACGTTGATTGAGTGGTATAGCTTACGGTTGTGGTACGCTACCTCCATGGCATGTGGGACCACCAATTCCACATGGGTGCAGTCAATGGCGCCAATGTAACCAGGGATGCCGGCCAGTGAATGGAAACCAACTTTGGTGTTTGAGATCTCCTGGGCAGACCGTGGTAAGGAAATGTGGTTGTCTGTGTGCTTGAGGAGGGCATCAAGCACTTGGTTCAGCATATGTGAGAATAATGGTTGTGAAATGCCATGCATGTGCCCCACTGTGTGCTGGTAGGTGCCTGTGGCCAGGAAGTGGAGCACAGACACTAACTTCAGTAGAGGTGGGATGGCGGTGCGTGTCTCAATCAGGCTGACAGTGTCATCATGTATCATGTCCACAATGTTGGTGATGGTGTCCCTGTCCAGGCAGTATAGGGTGTGGATCTGCTCAGGGGTTAGGTTGAATGGACTGGCTCTGATGCAAGGGATTGGGGGCTGCCTGCGTGGTGCCACTGGCTGCACTGGTGGGGTCTGCTGGCCCTGCCTTGCCCACCTTCTCCTCCTGCATCTCCTCTGTGCTTCCTGTTGTTGTGGTGTTGTTGTTGTTGTTGTTGTTGTTTTTGTTGTTGTAGCACTTCCACTGAAATCATGTCCTCCAGCCCCAGCATTGCTAGTAGTATTGGAATCATTGTGGAGTGTGACTGGGTGTGGGAAGGGGTGGGGTGTGCTCCTTTTGTGCTGGCCCAGTCTGTATTGCCTCCAACTGTGTTGATTGTGTGCACCTGTGGCAGTTGGGAACACTGCACATGGCTGTTTACGGGTTGTCCGCGATGGCGGAATTAGCTCCATGCCGGTAAGGTATTTTTCAGTCTTCTGTAGAGCGTTATTTGCATGTCCGCCTGACTTGTGATGATCCCCTGTTTGCGCCATGCCGGTATTTGCGGCATGGGTGGTCGTGTGTCCGCGCACTTGGCGCTTTTAATGGCACCGTTAATTACGGTACCACTGATAGCGGTTTATCAGTTCCTAATCGGCCGGAACGGTAAGCAATGCCGGTAATGTACCGGCATCGTTATTCACTTACCGCCGGGGTCATAATGAGGCCAAATGGGAAATGAGGCTGGACCCTGAATGCACCAAGTAAAGAGATGTGCGTGTAGGGATGGACGGTGTGGGGTAGCTTATACTTACTTTCCAAAGGAGTGGAGTGGACCTGAAAAGGGGAGGATGTACAGTCCCTTTCGCTACCGCTCCAAGTGGAAGAAGGAGAGAGTAGGAGGAAAATGTCAGTAGCTCAGCAAATTAAAACCCCACAGGTAACTGACACAAACTGGGGCTCCTGTACAGTGAATGTGTGCAGTGCCAGAAATCTGGACCCGACAAAACAAATGAGCATTCTGGAAAGTGAGCGGACAGAGTAGTAAACAACACATTCAACGATCAGAGAAGAGATTGGGTCTGAGATGCCAAACCGGCTGCAAAAGCAGAAATCAATGCTGGATAGAGGAGCAGCAGTGGGAGATATCCAGTAACCAGTACCCCTACTTCTGCTGGGGCAGTAGAAAAAACGGCAGACAAAAGAAAAATGCCTGAAAATCAGGATGAGGAAAATAATACAAGTAGAAAGTCCCCAACAGATAAGCTGCTGAATGGGTCAGAATCCTATTGTGCTTCACTGTGGGTACCTTGTCCTATCCCAAAACATGTCTGACAGCAATTGCCACTAAGGAAGGACTTCTTCTTTTTTAAGTGCACTCAGTCCACTGTAACGACAGCGAACCATACGGCACACGGAGGACTGTTCGTAACGAGGTAGGATCCTCTCTTCTTTTGAATTGTATCCCTCACAGGGGGTCCACATTGCACGTGCCCTCTTATGGGCTCACACGTGCAGCCGGACGCGGCGCACGCGGCTATTTGTTTACAACCGTATTTCTTATTATCACAAGATTGAGTTATTTGGTTCTTGAATTGCTCTGACTGAGATCAACTTTTTTCATTGTTAAAACCAAAAAAAAATTATACACTTTGATTGGTACGCATCATGGGAACGTGTGTGTGCGTTTTACGTACATTTTGCATTTTTTGGTACCAGACAGGTAGCTGGACCTTTTTAAGCTACATGGACAAGACTAATATGGTGACACCGTTATAGCGTTACTTTTTTAAATCAGTTAAGTCTGGGAACTAGGATTAACAACACCCTCTTATTTGACCTAACAAGGTTCAAGTAAATTGATCATTTATAGCATGTACTGGTTGGCCATGTTTATACCTTGACATCTATTCCAATAACTGACTCAAAACAAATGCAGATTCTAACACCTTTAAATAAATTTATGCATACATTTCCTTTTTCTACCGACTTTAAACAGGCTGGATTGATCCCATGACCTACTGCACACCATTGCATTATGCTGTCATCATTTTGAAACAGAATTAGGGTAAGAAAATGAACTGTTTATATTTTTCACTGGTAATGATCATGCCTAATGCTAAGTATACCATCTGTCACTTATCATTTGGTTTAAAACATAAGGACTTCACTCCATGATTCCTCCCCTCCTGATTTTTCCGCATCTCTGCAATTTCTCCTTCCTCTTTCCCCATAGAAACAAATGTGACTATTACACTTTTTTGCTTTTTGGAAGTTTTTTGTAATTATATGATTGTGTGTTCGCATTGTACCTACCTTGGAATGTTTACATGCTTTTGAATGTAAACTTATTCTTTCTTTCCTTTATGATTTTTTCTGTCACGTCAATCTAGCCTGGATTTGAAAAGGGCATGGTTTGCCGAAACACGTGTTATCCACAAAGGCTTTAATTTCAAATAAAAGGAACATTTATTGTTTCCAATGAAAGAAGTTTTTCTCATCTCTTTATTTCATAGCGCATGGCTATTTGTAAGCTCACTTAAACTAGAAGCAAATAAATGTTCCTTTGAGCAAGGGTGAAGATTCTGCTTACCAGTGTAATTTGGGCATTTACGTCTTTAATGAACTGAGAGCTGTAAGTTGTATTATATATTTTTTGGGGAGTTAATGGAGTACTACATGTCACCTTCCGGCTGCTTGACAGCTTTCGTCGGCCTTGTAAAAGCGATATGAAATGTAATAGCACATGAAATACCACAGCATAAAATAATATGCATGTGTACCAAAAGTTTCAATGTGATTTTGTCGAGGAGATTTGGTTGAATCAAAAACCATTGTTTTTATTTAATTTTAAGCCATTTGGCTGCAAACATATGTGGGGGAATACCCCCCACACCTCCCCTTGCCCCCCACCTTAAATATTATCCTTACCCACCGCCCACATATATTTGCGGCCAAATTCGGCCGAAAAACTCGATGGATTTGGCTTCAACCAAATCTCCTGCAATGAAACCTCCCTATCCCGTACCAAAACTGACATTATGGCCCAAAAATAAATGAGGATGAGGTGAATACATCAACAAATAAAGCAAAACATGTCCTAACCATCCTGTAAACCACACAATGCCTATAAATTATAAAACCGAAAGTGGGAATGCGATTAAAAAAAACACCAGGGTGAAACAGGAGCAGTGACGGAGTAAGTGTAAGTCCTCTAGAAGAGTGTGGAAGGGGGGAAACACCGCCCATCAAGGCAAAAGGAATCTGTACAATCGAAAAATAAAATTTCAAGCTACACTTTATATTGAATAATTAATGAACACTACGACATTACCGTGCCTGAAATTCCAGCAGGTTACCGCCGGACTCGTATTACCATTCCGCCTCCGTGATTCCCGGAATTACCGGGGCATTACGACCCCGGTGACACCGGAATTCCGGAGGCGGAATTTGGTAAATACCCATTCCCATTGAGTCCTATAGGACTCAATGGGAATGGGGAAGTGGAAATACCGGCACCATCTCGTGATGGTACTGGTGTTTCCATGTCTGCCTTCAGGCGGGTGTTGTTAAACCCGCCAGGTCAGACCTGGCGGGAATGGCACCTTCCGCCTGTAGTACTCGAGATCACTCAGTCCGGAAACAACGGTGGCGGCGAGTTTACCGCCACTGTTATTTCCGGACCAGGTGACTCGTAATGAGGCCCATAGATCTTATAACAATGCAACATCGGATAACAGCTAAGTTTAGTTAACAAAAGTGCATCTGTCTCTGAAAGACTACAACCTAAGGCCATAGGAGAGGATACATGGATTGAGTATTCAAAAGAAATGTGTTAATAAGGAAACAATGAAGAATTTCAAAGGCTCAAATAAACCTTTTCATTTCGACCCCAATTAGGTGAAAGGCGTTGAAAGAACAATAACAAAATCTTAGGAGGTCTATCAAACTTAGTACTGAAAGCAAACTCTCATGAGTGGGCCCAGATTTTCCGAAATATTTCAGGGGAACACAACATAATGCAATACCTTATACCTAGAGACTTTATTAATTCCAGTTTTCAAGGCAGAAACAAGGGGAAACCTATGTAATGATAAACATTTAGTCATACTAGATACTCCGAGAAAAATACGTGCTTCTATTTAATTCAAAGAATTGTTGCGCTGGGTGCTTAGTAAGAACCTCAACCTCCTAAAACAACTTCAGATGGCCTTCCATAAGACCTGCTCTATCCTGCACAACAATTTGATTTTCATAGCCGTGTTCTACAGAGCAAGAAAAGGACTAGGACTGACATTGTATGCAGACTACAGCCGAGCTTTTGAGAGTATCAACAGAGCTGATGTTTGGACTATGGTATATAAGTGGGGCGTTCCTCCAGGTCTATTGAATATGCCTATCTGTACACTGTGCTAGTCATCACTGTAGTAGTCTTACAGCACCAAGACGGGTCTGGACAGTGGCATATTGTGTCCCTGTCTAGTGCAAATGAGGCAGTGGCCAATGGGACAAAAATAAAATGGGGGAACAGTGGGAGGATAGAAGAGTAGTATGATGGACAGCAGGATGGAAATTGTCAGCCAAACAATTGGAAAGGTACACTTGGTACCTTTACTTCCAAGGGAAATACAATCATCCTGTGGCCTCTTATTGTAAGTTATGGTAAAATGCATGTATACTGTGCCAATCACTAGCGTAGTGAACTTTAACAAGAAATTGTCATATTGTGCCTCCACCCGTGTAACCAGAAACTGTCAATACAATATCTAGACAATGAGGAAGCAATGAGAAAGTAGAAGAAAACATCTATTGCAGATGCTTGAAATATTTTGCAATGCTTTGGCGCTCCTCAAAAAATGTAAGCTGTTTCATACACATCTCAGTATAAAAGTGCAACATTAAACTATGGGGATACATATGATAGAGTTTACAAATAAACTGGGGGGGCACACACAATGTCCAATGTCCCTGATTATTTTCTGTTTAGCTTTAACACTTCTGTTTCGTCCTATGAGGCCTGAAAAAGAAAGAATTGAGATTGAGACTACTATCAGTAGTAAAAAAACCTATTGGCTATAGATGACATTATGTTGATAATTTACAAAAATGACCAAATAGGTTTCAAATTAATTTAAGCAGGTAGCAAATTCTCTGTATTTTCTGTCAAGTTCCTCCTTGAAGCATCTTTTCTTTTCCGTGTTGTTTTTTTCTCTTCTTTTCCTCCTCAGCATCTCTTCCAACCTCCACCTAACTGACGTTCCCCTTGCTGCCTTTCATTTTTCCTCCTCTACAATCTGTTTTGACAATCTATCTCTCTTTGGGCTATCCCACTCTATGGTCAGGACGCGTGTGTCTGCTTCTTGTGGGTGTGAAATGATTGGAGCAGTGGGACTGCCGAAATTAATTGATCAGTTTGTAATGTGTTCCTGCTCTCGTACGTGCTGATAACTACAAAGTGAATACAGGCTCCGTCAACATCGTGGATTCCCTGTATGCGAGCCGTATGGCACCAAGTTGACAGCGACTCTTCTGGCTTTGCCCCAGATGCCTCTGATGTGTCACCATGGTGCTCTCCCATATCAATTAGAGTCCCAGGTCCTCTCCTCATTTTAGATGTCCACAAAGAAGAGCTGTAGCTGACATAGCAAAACGTATACTGAAATAGATGATTCCTTAAAGGAGCAGGGGAAGGAAGGTGCATCCCACGTGACAGTCCTCTGCCTTGGACCTTTGACAGGTTTGGGTGTTCTGGGGATCCCTCATGTACCTTCTTCAGCCTTTGCTTCAAACAAAGGTGGTGTCCCACAGCCTCAGTGGATACATCATACTGTACCCTCAATCACAGACAGTATACTTCACTGCAATGGCCACATAACAAGTTGTTTACATTTTCCTAGTGTTCCCATTTTCCACATTTTTGCTGTCGTTTTTCTTCTTGTCTGTTGTTGTTGCTTGTCATTTTTGTAGATTATGTTTCCAGTTAATTTGAAGTGCTATAGTGTTGTGTTGTGCTTACTAGAGTGTGTTTCTCTGGGTGATTCTTCGATTGCCTGGATGTTTTTAGTGTGCATTCTCTGGTTCTCTAGTTTCCAGTTTCTCTTCTAGTTTCTAATTCCAAACAGAGGCAAAAATAAAGGGGAGAATGACATGCTGTTTGATGGAGCTGGCTCAAGGTCAAGGACCAACTCACTAGGCTTTTCAGTGAGCAGGGGAAGCTGAGGTATTTGGCGCTAGCCTCAGGGGAAGGATGAGGAGTAGAAGAAGAGGCAGGGTAATCTGGGATCCAAGAGTCTGGCAAAACCCCCTAAACATGGAGGTAGAAAAGACAGGGCCTGTAATTCAGCAAGAGGACAAGATGCAGGTGAGAGTGAACAAGGATAACACAGACATGGTCCTCATTTGGCAGGGATGGGCAGATGCAGCAAAACCTCTGGAGGAGCTTGAAGAGATAGGCTCTGCTTTGGGTGGGGGCATTGCAGAGTTGAAAGTGGTCTAGACCCAGCAGGTTACGGATGAACTTGAGGGGCCAGCCCTTTAGGGGCATCTTATTGTGGAGGAGCTTCAGGCGGGAGTGGTGGTGCACCTGTGGTTTGGGGCCTAACCTGAGGTGGAGGAAGGGGAGGAGGTTAAGGAAGGTGACTTTTTTCACCTTGACCTGACATTCCAGTGGAGGAAAGGTAGGGACAGGAGTCCCTGGCAAGACAAAAGAAGGGATCAAATACACCTACCACATCCACACTGCCCTCATTCTCTTGATTGTGATTGGATTTCAACCTGCCATTGGAGAAAACTGATAGGGGTGAGGAGTGCATGATACACTGCAGGGAAGCAAGTGACATGACCTACGGATGAAAGCTCTGCAGAATCTCCTTATCTGTGTACACCTAGATATTTACAGTGCAAAGGAGCACCTTGTCACCACTGTTTGCAACAGTGAACAGGCTGCTACCACAGCACTTTGCATTGGTGTTGATGATGCCGGTGCTAGTGCCTCCCAGCTGCAGGATGAAGTTCCATGCTGTCAGGCATACCGTGTCATTCAGCAGGCAAGCATTGCATCCATCAAGCTTGCCCAATCAGTGCCAGCGACAATGGTGACTATTGGTAACATCAGTCCTGCATTGCTGATGTCACACCAACCAACTCGTTGGAGGCAGCATACCGCTCACAGCACCCACAGTTGGGAAGAATCTGTGGGACAAAGCGATGAGGCATGCATGCATGTGCTGCTTGCATTGCCTGGTGCCTCTCAGTTGGGGAAGCCAGACTCTATGGAAATTAAGGCATATATGGAGAAGCATATTCTGTAGAACCATCCTTCCCTTCTGCAGGTGGATATTCCAGGGTAAGGAATTAGGCGTTCATGTTCACTCAGGAAGATTGCAAACACAAGAGAGTAACAGCACTGTGAGAGCCTGTGCACTTTTCGGGATGTCTGCTCTATGTGGAGAGTTTATGAATGTTAGAGGTTGGCTGCACTCTTTTGTGGCTGGGGGTGACTGCACTCTGTGGGAGGGCCCAAGAAGCTTTGGAGGTGTCTGTGCTCTGTGAGCAGGATTGACAACTTTGGGGAGTGACTGTGATGTGTGGGAGAGACTGAGAACTTGAGGGATTGGCTTCACTCTGTAGGAGAATCTGAGCACATTGACAGTGGCTGCACTCAGCGGCAGAGTCAAGAAAATAAGGGGTTTGCTATTCACTCTGGTACAGACAGCACACATTTGACAAGTAGCTGGTTATGAAAATAGTAGTTTCAAAAGCAGTACTGGCAGAAAAGTCAATGCCATGCTGCCATAGTAAGCAACTGGTCAGGGCTTCTGTCTCAGTACTACAGCATCTGTTTCCCAGATACATAGACATCATGAAACAACCTCCTCCACATCACTTGTACTTAGTAGCAAGACATCTTAAACACCCAGGCTGGTTTTTAGGCTTTTGGTGCATGTTGTTCCAGATTCTGCCACAAGTAAGTGCTTGTTTAGTTTTAAAAATTTCAATCGGTCAACATGAAGTACTGAGAGGCTTCACCTAGAGTTAGAGTCAATAGCCTTGGCCACCCTGAGCACTATCGCAATCTGCAAACTTGAAAAGGGGAAGCATAGTGATTGAATAGCTGTGAAGGAATAACATTTGTGAGGGTGTAGTAGCCTGAGATTTTTTTTTTCATTTTTATTAGAACAATGATGCTAGTACTTCTAACTCTCAAAATGAGATCTTCTAATCAGAACTCACTTTCAAAATGTTCCCTGCTAAAAAGATGTAGGACTATCAACAGACATCCACCACAGATTCAGTCTAGTTGGGAACATGACATTTACACTGTGGCATGTGCATTCCTACAGAAAGACTTATGAAACCCAAAGTTCTAACAGACAGTGGCTGACCTAGTTATTCTTGGGGAACCCTAATTCACGGGATACATACTTGTGTACACTCTTGGCCTGGTGGTAGTTAATTAATAATGTAAGGCAAGACATCCAGCCAACCAGACAATAAAACCACTCCTCTAGCGAAGAAATCTCAGTGCACCACTTTGCAAGGAAAGCTAGATTTATTTTGTACACAAAAAGGAAACGTGTGTCGTAAGGTCCCGTAGAACAGAACTGGTACACAGCTCAATTCTGATTGATTTATGTACTTTATTTTACAGCCGCCTGGTAGTTGAAATGGAATGGCCATTGTCCCGGGGGCGCTGGTGCCATAAATCTAAACCGAGCATTTTGGCCGCTAGTGACCTCTGATCTGGCTCCCATGGGATTTTCCTTTAGGAAGGGCGCAACCCTACACTTTCTTTCCATTCTGTTTCCACAGGCCTACAGCTTGATACAATTAAAGAATGCCACTATTCTCAACTTCACTCTTGGAGCTTAGGAAAGGGAAAAATATTTAAACAATTAATTATGCCGCGCTGCCCCACCTCCAATAGAGAATCCAAATGCTAGGCCTCACTTCCAATATGGCGATTCTTCAGTGTTTCCTGCACCCAGGCCATGTGTCTACATACTTATCGTTGCACATTATATTTTACTACTGCTTCATAGTATCACCCATACCTATGCCCTATACCAGGGCCTACCTAAGCTTCTATAACTAGTTTAAAAATACATCTATTGCTACCAGATGCACTCCTCACCGTCCTGCAATCGCACACCTTAACTTTCCTTGTGCACTACTAGATTTATCTTAGCCTCAATCATTTGGCCTTGTATGGGAGATGTACGTGCATCCAAACATGAACTAAAAAAATCCAGGTCTGCTTATGACATGGTGGTCACAACAACACGAGAGAAGTGGTGGTTATGGAGGTTGGCAATGGATTGTGTTTTTAAAGATGGCCGCCAGCCCATTTCCCGTTCCTGCGCGATGATGTAATTTCCGGGTCTGTTTTTTGCGAACACGATAATACCTTGTCGGTATTACCGTGCTGGTGTTTAGGGGTTGGTATGAGGCGGTACCGCTATGGGCAGGTCCCGCAATGCCGGTATAGGGGAGTTGGAGGCCCTTTAGCGGCATGGCGGTTTTGCCACTACCGGCATGGGGGAACGCGCGTGCTCGCACACTCGTAATCACCCGCTATTAGCGGGTTCATAGGAGCACGGACACGCTCATTCCGGCATGCCGGTAATGAACCCGGTTTTACCAGCTAACTCGTAATGAGGTCCATTGTCAAAATGCATAAGCATGCCATTTTGGTATGCATTGAATTATTTATTAAAAAATCATTGCACAACACAACCCAACCATATGAAGGCCGACTTGCACTTAAATATCCCACTTGACAATGTCCCAAACTTGAATGCAGACAGATAACATTGAAACTAATAAACCAGGGAAAAACCTACTCTGGAGTCACTGAAATTGACTTGTGCACACACACTCACTACGACAATGGTTCCAATACACATTGGTCCTGATAATTGCCGATAGTAGGTGAATTGTTCAAAACTATTTTACTATACAACTTTATTTACAATCCGCTATCACAATGACATATCTAGCCACCTTCAAAATTGAACTCTACGTATTACCTTTGTCAATCCAGTATTTGCTTCCTTGACCATCCATGGTCCTGTAAGAGCAAGGGCACATTTGCCATTCAGCAAAGAAGAAATACAAGTATATGCTCCAGTAAACTACAATTCATCCCAAAACTGCTTTTGAGTGACACCATAGAACGTGTTGCCTGAAATCCTCATGGATGGTGCATGGCTGGAAATTGTCCACGCTTTTCTTTCCTACTGCAGCTGAGAACAATTTGGAATGCGACAGGTGACTGAGTTCCATGTTGGTCTGGGATGGCATTGAACCCCTCCAATGACATTCCACAATGTCATTTTGTCCAGCACATTGGTGTGGACAGAGCTCTTGAACTGCATCACAGTGCATCACAGTCATCACAGATCAAACCCAGTTGACAGTCACAGAACATTCGCTCATCATCATTCATCACACGTTCCCTGGACTGTGATTCACTCTCAGATACCAACATTCTAAAATAATGCATGGAGAGTCAGCAGGACAAACACATGAGACAACTCATCCATGCATCTTGCACCCATGCAAGACCTAATATAGTGTGGGCATACATTGTGGGTGCAACATTATGAACATGATTTACAGTAGCAATGCTGGCTAATGTTATACACACAGATTCTCAAGATATTTAGATTAAAACCACTGCCATATATATTACGAGCACAACATCATGAAAGTGATATGCAATAGCAATTGCAGCATATATTGTGAGTACAGTATCATGAAAGAGATTTCCAATAGCAATGTTAGCATATATTGTGAGCACAGCATCATGAAAGTCATTGGCAATAGCAATGGCGGTATATATTGTGAGCACAGCATCATGGAAGTGATTCAGTGGCAGCATATATTGTGAGCACAGCATCATGAAAATGATTTGCAATAGCAATGGCAAGCACAGCATCACGAAAGACATGCACATTGGCAATGTTGTCATATATTGTGCATGCAGCTTCTTGAAAGTGGGTTACAGCAACAATGCCAGCATATATATTGGGCGCAGCATCATTAATGTCATTCACAATGGAAAAGATGGCTTATGTTGTGGACAGAGGTATCATGAAAATGTTTTAGCATATCGCTGTGTACGGTTTGTGAGGTACCAAGCATTTCATATTATCATGTGTATCCTGAGAGAATCAATTGAAAGATGTATGGAATTTTACCACCTTTTTATATTTCAAATCATGCAGCAAAATGCACCATTTCAACTAATTATTTCCAAAATGGTTTCAAAGGTAGAAGCCTGGGATCGCCTTAATATTTTTATTCCTCCACTTACATTTCACAACTGACCTTAAATCCTTCCGGACACTTGTGCCAGCTTAGAAACCATCAACACCCTTGGCACCGAAAGCTACCCCTGTCACTGTGATGGCTGGGGTCTGCCGTGGTGCCACTCAGTAGAGTGGGTGCCGTTCATGCTGCAACTCAGCCAAGATAACAGCACTCACAGGTGTCTTGCACATAGAATTCAGAAGATCCTTAATTAACAAATACAAGTTACTGCACATGCAATACTGACTGGAACAATGATCGCGTGGCTTCCAGCCTGCTCATAGCAATGCCATCTATATTTTCATTAGGTGAGATCGGACAGTTCACATCTGATAGCCTCGTGATACAAAGAGAAGATGCAGGGGTTGAAGTTGCTACTGTAAATGGCATTCTTGGCCATGCGTAACTTTTAAACAGCTTGAAGGACTCTATACGATGCGACGAGACAGTTTATTTTAATGCAAGCTTTATCATTTTAGAATGGTATCTCTCATAGGGGAGAACATGCCTCCATCTTTCCGAGACCAGACCTGCAGTCTGTGGTACTGTGTGCACTCTCCACATGTTCACATTCTTTCAGGGATTTGGTTCATCCACGCTGCTGCCGTCACATAGTGCAGTCCAATTTCTAATAATCACGGCAGGTTTACTTTTTACATCATTACTGTGGCAACCCTCAACTCATAGGGCCTGATCTATTGAATCTTTAGCGTGGTGCAAAGTGACTTTGCTCTGCAAAAATACACTTTGCACTGTTCTGTAAATCAGGGTGTTTGTTGGCTTTGCACCAGTACAAAGTGACTTTGCACCACACAAACAATTCCATAAATCATGCCCTTATTATATTAGGGTGTCACAAAATCAAAGTATCATTTATCGTGAATTTGTCATTCTGTTTTGCTTTTACAAAAGACAGCAAACTTTACATGTCTAAAAAATTCATTAACAGCCAAAACTATTCCTAAACTAAAAGAATGTACAGATCATCGAAATCCTTAATATACACAAAAAAACGATGCCTTAGCGGTGTCCATTTTAATCATCAAATGATCAAGCATTGCTTGCATTTCTATTACAGGATTGAGAAGGAAGTGGGCATTTATAATTATCATTCATTTGGATCACTGATATTTGTGGAAGACACACGCCATGTTTCTTGACACTCTGCTCAAACGGGCAACGATGGCAGGGGCTCTAATACATTGTCCCCGTCCGCATTAGGTTAATGAAAGAAGTTTTTGAATGAGAACATTGCTTGTTAAAATAGTAATGAGGTAAAGTACAGAAATAAAGCCGTGCTTTATAAACTACAAGATATGGATGTCACGAAATGGGTTACTGATGCACTAAACACATGCAGGACCATTAATACACGCCGTATTGTAGCATTGATTGACACAGTAGGGGCATAGGCATGCTTTATAGCTTATTATATAAATTAGCATGCCAGCAGAAGATTTTGTACGGCTATCCAGTGCTGTTTTGCGTTATGCTTGCACAGAGTCAAATAATAGTTCTTAAATCAAGGCCATTGTGCTCTACACGAACACAATAGTTTGGAATGTTTGTAAATGTTTTTCACGAAATGCAATCCTAAATATATTTTTTGATTATGTCTTCAATTCCTTGATGAAGACAGAGGACCTGATTCATGTCATTTTTAGCGCTGTGTAAAGTGCCTTTGCACTGCCAACAAACACCCTGATTCACAGAGTGTATTGTTGCAGTGCAAAGTTACTTTGCACTGACTTTGCACTGCAAACTCAAGACTTAACAAGCTCCCCAGCCCTTCGTCTACCAGAACATAACAAAGCCATTGATCTTTTAATGCCATGAAAAAGGAGTCTGTGTACAAGCAGTGCTCACTCAAGAGCAGGGCGATAAACACTGATCAATCACATTCTATGGTATGCACATTCTATGGTATGACCATTGAGCCTTGCCGGCTGGGCGGTGCTCACTCAAGAGCAGGGTGATAAACACTGACCGATGACGTTCTATGGTATGACCATTGAGCCATTGCCGGCTGGGTGGTGCTCACTCAAGAGCAGGGTGATAAACACCGACCAATGACGTTCTATGGTATGACCATTGAGCCAGTGCTGGCTGAGCGGTGCTCGCAGGGTGAGGAACACCGACCAATGACGTTCTATGGTATGACCATTGAGCCAGTGCCGGCTGGGCGGTGCTCACTCAAGAGCAGGGTGATAAACACCGACCAATGACGTTCTATGGTATGACCATTGAGCCAGTGCCGGCTGGGCGGTGCTCACTCAAGAACAGGGTGATAAACACCGACCAATGACGTTCTATGGTATGACCATTGAGCCAGTGCTGGCTGGGTGGTGCTCACTCAAGAGCAGGGTGATAAACACCGACCAATGACGTTCTATGGTATGACCATTGAGCCAGTACCAGCTGGTCGGTGCTCACTCAAGATCCGGGTTATAAACACCGATCAATCACATTCTATGGTATGACCACTGCCCCAGTGCCGACTGGGCTACCACCCTATGTTCAGCCAGTTGCAGTAGCTATACTGGCCTGGTAAAGTTCATAAATATAATATTAGAGACGCTGCTCATACCATTGGCCCCACACAGTCTGACTGCCTTTTTACAGAAAATGAAAGCATACTATGTATCTAGATTGCCATTATAACAAACAAATGAACAAACATTCATGCATCCTGCAAATGCTACACATACACGTTGCCATAATGACACTCTGCATCCCTATTACCCTGCCCCACAGATGTTGAGGAACACAATTGTATTGTAACCAACAGTGTTTTCACCAGACCTAGAGCGGCTGTGCAGGGAACCCCATTACAACACCCATATGAGGAATTTTTGTGGGCCGATGCTGTGTGAGAAGTACAAAAAGGGAACTAAAGACACATATGAAGTTTGTATGCCATGAAGTGCTGGAAAGCCCACACATAGAGGGTACATTTGGCACAGATAGCTAAACTCGTTGCACTTTCTCGTGCATGTACCAAAGGAGCAGGCACGTGACCCTTCCCTTAAACAAATTGTGGCATTGGCTTTGAGATAGTACACGATTATGATTTGTGGAAGGTGGCGTGTAGATGCAATCCTTAGAATCAATTGCGTTTTCAAAGGAAATAGTGGTTGTGAAGTATGCCACTCACCAACTCCCAGGAGATGGCATCAGCAAAGGGAATTAATATAATTGCTGTATCACCCTTTCACTTTCCCTTGAAGCCTTGGCAGAGAGGAAGATGCCTCAGAGGCTAAGCAGTCAGAAAAAACACTATATGAAACACCCATACAATTTCTGTGTTGCAAGAACAAGATACAGAAAATAACAAATGGGCAAAGGCAGGATGCTTTCTGATCACAGGTCATTGCCTCACTGTAACCCAAGGCACAACCTGCACACATTTTAACTAAGTCTTCCTTGCAAGTAACAGTGCCACAATGCCCCTGGGCTGCCTGCGCGCTATATAAATTTAATAAATTTAATAAATAAATAAATTTCTTCACGGTGATAAGGCGTGACATTCTACGGAAGAACGTTTAGTTGTTACTACTTCATTACAATTACCTTAATGGTACCAACACAGAGCTAGTGATTTTCGGCTCATCCTGCGCCAGAAAAAAACTTAGCCCAGACTATTCCACATTTGACATCAAAGAGACGCCAATCACGGTATCAGAAAAAGTTAAGACACTAGGCATCTCCTTGCAGGCATCCCCTGCTAAATAAACAAAAGAGCACAACAATTGCTAGGGCTACTATTCTCTCACGGCTAGATTACAGAAACGCTCTATTAATGGGTGCTAGTAATACATGCCTAAAACAGTGACACGTGATTCATAACAATGCTATAAGAACTATAACTGGCAGAACAAAGAGAGAACATATCACAGGAGATAGGAAAGATCTACATTGGCTAGCCATAGAGGAACGCATCACAATTAAATCTGGTTCACTGTTGTCTATATGTAAATGCTCCGACATACCTATAGTAACAATTCAAGTAGTACGAACCAAGCTGCAACCTCAGATCAACAAACAAAAGCCTACTTCATGCCACGACAACTAAAAGGACAAAGGGACTGGGTAGGGTCTTTTCGGCCAAAGCAATCGCCAAATGGAATAAACTACCAGTGACCTTAAGATCAGAAATAAACCTCCCATGTTTTAAAATAAAACTGAGACCCTGCTCTCCATATAAATCACTTCTGAAACCCACCCTTGGCCTACCGACACTGCACCTTAAATGTTGTCTCGTTCCTATGTCTCTGTCTACATGGAATGCACTCTGATGCCCGCAGGCTGAAGCGCTATACAAACATATAAATACATACAATTGAATTTTGCATGAATGAAATTTGGCATAGCACAGGTGTCGAAACGGGGAATTGTAAACAGGATGAAAATGAAAAGGTTTGGCCCGGGTGCTTTCCAAATTGCAGAACAGTTCATTCAAACGTGTTTGATATGCCAGAATCAAAATATAAGAAACACAAGCAATGTGCTTGGATGCGCTCATCCTTCCCGACAGACGTCATTTCCACAAATCCAGTGTCATTTTATTGAAAATGCTGAAAGTTGCACCTACAGTATTTGCTAGTTATAGTTGAATGAAGTATTCTCTAAATGTGTGGAGGCATATCTCACTCCAAAGGCAGATACACACGCAGTTCTGAAGACCTAAATATGAGAATGCCTAAGAGTGAGGTAGTGATTGATAGATTCATGACACTGGAAAACGGATGCAGGAGCTATGCAAAATACAGAAAATACAACAGAAGCTCCACTCTCCATATCACCCACAATGATTGAGGTTGTTTGAATGCCAAAATGGGATGGTGAAAGGGAAAATAGCAAGGATATTTGCAGGAATTGGCTTGTGTATCCACGCACACTAACACTGTCTCTAATGAATATTAGGGGCACTGCCATTAGCCTAATTGGACTTAGTCCTCACTAAACACTAATTGGTAGATCAATGTGTTTGCCATAACCATGTCACCATATTGGAATGGGGTCATGGTACAGTTGGCAGTTGACACTGTACTTCAATATTGCAAAGGTATAGTAAGAACTGTTTGTTCCACCTACCAGCAGGTTCAGGGACCTTTACCCTAGAGCCCAACCACCTCCTCACATGCCTTCCATCCTGCTTAGATGAACACTGGGTGCATCCCCATTAAATAATCCTGATGATGTGAACAGCGTTGGCAGTAGAGGTGTGCCCAATTGAACACACATGGCCCACTGCAGTGCCACAGCAACACTGGAACTTGCCATAGACGGTGACTCCAACCCTGATGTGTCTGCTCTTTAGTGACATGATGATATTGCTTTTGCTTGTTTGGTTCTCTGGGAATGGAAGACACCTTAAAAATCTTGTATGGGGAAGCTAACTATAAAGATGGGAAAGAGAGGTCCTCAACAACATATAACTATGGTGCAGGCGAGAGATGGCAGTGAGGCCAGCATAGCAAAGGAATTACTTGGCAGGGCCACACAAGTGGGAGTGTGTATTGATAACTATCTCATGTTTCTCCAGAGTGTGAAAGAGTGTGCACTTGGGCAGGTTCCATACCACCCTATCAGAATGGCCGCCAAAGACTGAGAGAGTGATGTTTTCTATGACAGCACAGGATTCAAAATGGGCTACATCTGTGCCCACCCAAAAAAAATACTTAACAGCCTCAGACTAAGTCTATGCAATCAGTGATTAAAATAGGAAAAGAAGATATGTCTAGACTGACCGAGAAAAATAATCTAACAGAGTATTGTGCTACATTTGTGCCTTTCTAGAATATACGTGGACAAAGGCACAACAGAACCATACTGTGGATAATTAAGAGAATGAGGACAATCAGCAGGGAACAGGAATGGTGGAACAATTTTGAGGTGAGATGTACTATAATTAGACTTTATCAGATCGAGTAGGCACAGCAGTTGTGCCTGGAATGTATTCAGGCTCGGAATGTCCTATAGGTCAATAGGCCCATAACCAAACCAAAAAAAGAAAATGCTGCTGTGGGCCAGTTTTTTGGTCAAAGTGGGCCAGTTTTTTTTGGCCAATTTAGGCCAGTTTGATAAGTTAATGCACTCTGTGGCTAGTAGTTTTGACCACTGTTGTGGAATAAGGGCCTGATTCATGGAAAAGCACACATTTATCCGACAATTCATGCATGCTGAAAATGAACCAGTGTGAACCGGCACACAGATGTTACAATGCGCACTTAATTTATTCATGCAATGAACCGTATTGGCAAGTTGCGGCTGGAAAGACCCCGACACTCCTCCCACACAAAGTCAAAACAGCCAGAAACAGCTACATTTTCATGCTCCCCAGATGTGCATACATGAATGCTGTGCATGGGGACCCCCACAACCAGACCTGCACCTCAGGGACCCTTTGCAGTGTCCCCCACAACTGTCACCGGCACCCCGACAACATGCGTAAGAGTTATCGTAACTCGGTTATCACTCGGGAACATCTGCATGTGAACCACCGTAAATCATTCCTGCACCCCAGTATGCTCTGTAAGCGCACCCCGACTACGATCGGGACCCCCATCTGCCTGCATGCACCCCTAAATCCGACATCCAAACTCACCTCCAAAGTTGCGAATCTTCTGTGCAAGTCTTTTCGACTGCTTCTGGGTGGCGGACAGACCGAGGGCTTTCCGTGGGAATTTCGCAGGCGAGAGGTTGTGCGGTCACTTCCATGAATATGCTTTGTCATGCACACTTGTGGGTGTGCCATGGACTGCCAGCGTACCGTTCCTTGTAACATACACTTTTTGGCATGTTGTTCCCCATTTTCTGTGTTTGTCTCCAAATTTGCCCTCTGCGTAGGCCTTGCCAACTCCCTGTGTGGTTTCTCGCAAAAGGCACTCGGCCACTCGCAGAGATGCGCAGAGCATTCTGGTAATCCATGCAAGTCGGCCAAATATCCTGTGCAGTCGATTCCATGATAGCCAGGATTCCACACGCATTTACGTGACAATAATTCCATGAATTGGGCCTTTAATATTCTTTAAAATTGACAATTCGCATCACACCTCACCAAACTCCCCCCTCCCCCTTGGTTACTATTCAAACAGGGTCACAAAGGGAATGAATTGCCATTTGCCACTGTAGGCCACTTTTGTTTTGGTGGCCGAGACAATTTTACGGCCCAGTCCGATCAAGCATGTTTTTACCTGCCACAGGCGGCCATTGCAGGAAGCCAGAAATATCATTTTAATACAGAAACTCACATCAAGTTATTTTTATATTATTTTTTTATTTTATTTTTGCATTTATTTGCAGCGCACATAACCCATAGGTATCTAGGCGCTAGTTTCATGTAATTTTTTGTGGAAGCGCAGGTGATTTATATCACACTTTTTTTTTCCCCATGCGCCGATCTGGGATTCAAACCTATGTTTGCACAGGGTGGTAATGCTTCCAAGACCCACACATTGCCACAGAGCTATCCTCCCGCCCAGTTACAACATGAGAGACATTTTTAGACTGTTAGCTTAGGATCCGTTTTAAGAAACATCTGTTCACGTTTCCAAAATAAAAGACCATATTGAAGTTGTTGTGGTGCTCTCGCAAGTGCCATGGCATATTAATGTACCCAATGGAGCAGTTCAAGAAAATTGGACAATTCTGAATGCAACAAATTGCAAAAGATTCCTCTTAACCTTTACAACCAGAAAAGAACATGTTTTTCCTAAGAGTGGCAACAGTTAAAATACCCATGCATAACTTTGAAGCCAAATCTTCATTCGAAAAGCTGTAAAACATCTAAATAAATTTTGGAAGCCATTATTAATTTTAACTGCGAAATAGCCGCAAAAAACTGCGCTATTTGAGCTGAGTGACAGATTCCTAAAGTCAACAATTAAAAAACCTATATTTAACATTTGAAGGACAATATGGTTTAATGCAACTAGAATCATCCCAAAATTGTGGCAATCCAATTTGCCTGAGGCATCCCTCCCATAGCTAAACTAAGAAAGACCTGAGGATCCACCTGTTTTATCTCATCTTTAAGAGCTTCCTTAAAAACAGTAAATTCCAATATAATAATGGCTTAAGGTACACCATAAATTTCATTGAAGTCCACCCCACTTGGGTTCCATGTAATAAAGTTGCAGCGAAAATGGGTGTTTTAAAAAAAATCACTGCAAAAAGGCTGTGGTGTGGCCCCCACACTCCATGTAGGTTTCTGTTGGTTTGTTTACCTTGTGCTGAATTCGTGAATACATGTCAGAATAATGCGAAGTACCAACAGAATATTTATTTACTAGTTTTTGAACTGGTGTTTTTATTGCACTCAACAATATAACTGTATTTAAATAAAACACATTGTATTTTTGCATTAACAAGGGTAAGTTGAATTCTGTTTATCTTAATATTGCTTTTCACGTGTTCTCCTGTAATCCAGTGAACTGTAGTATCCGTTACTGATTTATCGCCTTGCTCATGTTACTCAGCCACTAGTGTTCTTCTACTACTGGCTTCAGTGCTCATCATGTCATCAGGGAGGCAATCTTTATTTGTAACTCACAGCCAGTGCAAGTGTTGTCAATCAGTGTTGATTCTGCTGCAAAGACTTCTGGTAGCTGTAGTGATCAGGTTTGCAGAGAACCTGCTCCAACCCAGACGCACAGTGGGGGAGGTGGTGTAGACCACAGTGTGGCACTCCAAAGCAGGGAATGTGTCAACCTGGTGCAGCATCCTATTGAACTCTGAAGATTCCACCCTCCAGAGATCCATTAATAATAACATTAAAGGAAGGAAGGGGCACATTATGGTTCCCTGCACAATTCACCTACTCAGCCACTGATGTTCTGCTCCTACCGGTTTCAGTGATCATCACATCAACAGGGAGGCAGTGTTTACTTGCAGCTCGCTGCCAGTGCGGGTGTTGTCAACCAGTGTTGATTCTGCTGCAAGGACTTCTGGTAGCTGTAGCCATCAGGTTTGCAAGGAACCTGCTCAAAACCAGACCCACATTGGGGGAGGGTGGGTAACACATAGGGTGGGACTATGAAACAGGGCATTTGTCACTCTGGTGCAGCACCCTATTGGACTCTGAAGCTTCCACCCTCCAGAGATCCAGGAGTATTAACAGCAAAGGAAGGAAGGGGTGAACTCTGGTTCCCTGCACAATTCACCTACTCAGCCACTAGCATTCTCCTCCTACCGGTATTAGTGCTCATCACATCATCAGGGAGGCAGTCATTACTTGCAGATCACTGCCAGTGCAGATGTTTTCAATCAGTGTTGATTCTGCTGCAAGGACGTCTGCCAGCTGTAGTCATTAGGATTGCAGGGAACTTGCTCACAACCAGTCCCACAGTGGGGATGGGGGGGGAGCTCACAGTGTGGCACTTCAAAGCATGGCATGTGTTGCCCTGGTGCAGCACCCTATTGTACTCTGAAGCATCCACCCTCAAGAGATTCATGAATATTAACAGTACAGGGAAGAAAGGGGCACACTCTGGTTCACTGCACAATTTACCTACTCAGCCAATGGTGTTCTCCACATCACATCATCGGGGAGGCATATATTTTTAATTGCATTTTGATTGCGGTTCATGAATCCCTTAAAACTTGGGTACATGCATGTTATACATGCCATATCATATAATATAATCCCTGGCACATCTGGTAGAGATGCATATTGAGGTTGGGATATACTGCCCATGTGTAAGCTAGGGCTACCTTGTGGAGGAACATGGCCTGTCTCGGGCTATGATTTGTTGAACAGGGTGGTGTGGGAGCACAGGTTGAGTCATTACACCATATTGTTTCTTTCTCACATATTCTTTGTCACTGTATTAATTATCAGAACCTATCCTTCCTTCTGGTGACCAATTTCTCTGGGTATGGTGAATTCCCAAAACCCACCCCTCTCATCAGTAACTAGATGATTATCCTGGGGCCACTCCTCAGAACCAATGTGTCTTATAGGCTAATGGCACCCTACCTCTTTGATAATCATCAGATGCCATTCTTCCAAAATGTGTTTATACAATGCTTCCTGTCACAATTTCACATTTCAATGTCTTTGTGCTGATCCACAGAGCCCATTCTTTTGAGAGGTAGCTGGTTCTTTGTTCCGGGTTGATTTCTTCTAACCGTTCCTTCCCATAGTTGACAGAATTTTTTTCTATGGGTGAATCAATAGGGTCAGTACTTCCTACAAGGGAAAGAAGGTTTTTATCCCTGAGTAATTACCCAGAATCTACCTTCCCTTCAGAAACCATAGAGTCATCCATCCTGCAAGTAATAAGTCGTGCTTTGCTCCTGGGACCATGCAACAATTCTGAACCCATTATTTCAGTGGGAGAATGCATGTTACCTATCCTTCCAATGAGTGAGCCAATGCCCGGGAATCTAACAGGTGAAATGTAGTGTTATGTCCCTTGGAAATTGGGAAGATTGCATACTACTTAGATGTGAAATGTAATGTTTTGCTCTAATGGCAATGCCCCAAATCCATCAGCCTCTAAAGGGTAAGGGTCGGTTGACCATGAGCAAATTTCCAGACTCTATCCCCTACAAGTGACAATTTGCTATCCATAGGAAAACGTCTACATTCCATCAATCGTTTTTGGGTTAAATTCCATGGTGATTAGTGAATCCCTTTAACTCATGCTTTCCACAGGTAAAAGCTTATCTCAAAAATTCATCCTTCCTAAGTAATAGACATTATTCACTGAATCAATTCTTCTGACTGGTGATAGGTCCTTTGTTCCTTCCTGCAAACTATAACCATGTTGTCACTGCTTAAAGCCAATTTACTTTGCAACAGAGACTACTGAAACATTTTATGATGTAATGTTGCTAAACTGCTCCAATGACACAATCCTAAATGTACATGTTGGTCCCGACCAAAATTTAAATGGTTCTTGCTCCCTTGCAGTCTAATCAAAAGATCTATAAGTATCCATGCAATATGTATGCTGTATCTGGCAACATATGGGTCCTATCATTTCTAATCCTACTCTCTCCCGTGGTAAAGTAGGTATAGGAGTAATTAACAGAGGATTAGTGCCAGAAATATAGGATTTCTCCCTACTCTCATATGCAGTGTAGTCTCTCACAATACTCCCCACTTGTTCATAACATGCAGGCCACCAAAATTCCTGCTTTATTCTTTGTTTTTTTCTTGGTAATTCCTTCATGCCCTTCATGCGCTAGTTCTATGATCCCAGATTAGATTGTACTGTTTCTGGTGGGATAATTTGGTCACCCCTAATGATGAATCATTGTTCCAAATGCAATTCATCATTGACTCTGGTAAATGCCTCATAATCTTTTCCCCATTCTTTGATCTTGAACAAGTTATATCCTTTTTCTAAAATCTCCTTGATCTTTAGGAGTGTTGTGTTATTCTGCATTGCTGCATCCCATTCTTCTTTGGAAACTTCCCTTGCTCTATATGGAGCACATGTTCTTCTTCATTGGTTTCCTCATTTTGCTCTTTGTTGTCGATAAGCCTAGACAGTCAGCAGCTTTGTTAATAACTCTTGGCACATTCTCTATGTCCCAGGTTTATTCCACTAAGTTGCTGCCCATTTTCCGATTCAAATGATACTTTGTCTAAGCGTTTTATAGGTAGTATCTCTCTAAAATATTTGTGATCGTATTACAAATATGGTGCCACATTAAAAAGGTCTGAATTTCTCCCCTTCCCAATGTATAACTAGTAACTCTTTTTCCATGGTAGAGTATTTTCTTTCAGAATCCTGTAGTGTTCTTGACAGAAACAAAATGGTATAATCTTTTGATCCCTCCGTTTTTTGCCAACACTGCTCCTAATTCATAATTGCTTGCAGTTGTACTTCCTATTTATGTATTATGTATGTTTTTTTATTTATTAATTTACAAGGAGGAACAATGCTATTTTGATCACAAAAGAACGTTCAATAGATAAGAAGTCAGATTTTCTTGAAAGCAGTGATTTTCTTACAATGGAGTGAGTGTGAGGGACATTCTGATCAGTTTGTGGATCAGAGCAAATGGAATAGTCACCAGGGACAATACTTAATTGGACATAAATAGATTAAGGACAGTTAACATTAGACATTTTTAAGTGCAGGTAGGTGGTACAGCCAAGTGCTCAGGATCTGACAATGATGAATGAAGTGCTGGAATGGAGGAGGAGGAAGTGAGGGACAGAGGCAGGTTAGAGGCGAGGAACAAATGTTAGCCATAGGGCAGAAGACAGGTGGGTTAAGAGGGTAAATTGGAGTCGAGGAGGTAGGCTTTTAATATGTTTTTGAACAACTCCCTGTAGACTGTTTCTCAGATGTCTGGGGGAAGAGGATTCCATACAAGTGCAGCAAAAAGAAAGAAAGAGTGGAAGAAAGAGGAAGCACAGGGAGGGCGAGAAGCCACAAGGGTAGTTGAGGAGGCAGAGCAAAGACTGTGTGAAGGTTTGCAGAGTTGTATAGAGGAGGATAGATATGATGGTGCCTTACCATGGATACATAGGTGAACGAAGAAAAGACATTTAAATCTGGCCCTGTTTTGTATCATCAACCATCCAGCCTGGGGTGATGATACGAAGGTGTAGGTGTGAAGTGAGGGAGTTCGATGGGTGCCTTGGTAGTGAAATTAATGATCTTGTTGAAAGGACAGAAAGCATAGTTGGGGAGACCAAAGAGGATGCTATCACAATAGTCCAGTTTAGAGAAGAGACAAGTGTTAAGAGATGCTTGGCTGTGTTGAAAGGAAGGTGGTGCCTGATTTTCCTAATATTTCGGAGGGTGAGGCAAGCTGGTGTTGCAGTTTTGGAAATGAACATAGAGAAGGTGTGAGAAGGGCCATAGATCACACTGAGATTTCTAGCTGAAGAAGAGTAGAGGAGAGTGTCAGGTGGGAACCGGATAGGCGTAGTAAGAGATGAGAGACTTTTGCAGTGAAGAAGGGTACCTCTGTTTTAGTAGAGTTTAACATCAGAGAGTGCAAAGTCATTCAATATTTAATGACCGAGAGACAGTTGGACATTTTGATAGATAGATCAGAGGAGAGTTCAGGAACACATAAGAAGATTTGGGTGTCATCCGTGAAGAGTTAGATAATCTGATGTGGCACAATAGGGGTTTGTCTTCATCATTAGACATAGGACTTCTTCAGTATCTGGGTGACTAAAGTGGGAGATAGATGCTGAGGATGGTGGTAGAGTAGGTGAAGTGTAGAATGGAGGAGGAGGAAGTGTGAGAATGATCAGGAGAGAGTCTCTAATTTGGAAATGTTTGCAGCAAAGTATTCAGTTAGGTCATTAGCTATGAAAGTGGAGTTGTTAGTCATCAATTTAGTAGGAGTGAGGAGTGAGTTTAGGTTGCCCTGTACCCAGTGAGGTTGTTTGGAATGAGAGTCAATGAGGGTGAGCTAGAAATTCCTTGGTAGTTCTTTCAAGACATGACTTGGGAAAGTTCAGGGTACAGAGGTAGAGTTAGCGTTTCTCATGTGACTGGGTACACCTCCATTTTCTTGGCAGCCAATGCATGCCTGTAAAGATAGAGAACATTAATCTGGTGACCCATGGTTGAGGATGCCGAAGTGAGAGGAGAAAGTGTCCTGTAGTAGGAATTGGAAGTAGTGTTAGTGGACGAGGCATCAGGTGTAAAGGAGGAGAGTGAAAACTGTAGGTCATACAGAGAGGGAGAAGGTTTAAATGTCCTTTTAGTAATAGGTGAGGCAAGTGGCAAGGATAGCTCCGAGGGTTGAAAGGAGATGGTGGTGGAAACAATTGAGTAATCAGATAGGGATGGTTGTAACTGTAGTATTAGTGGCTGAGGGAGAGGTGGATATGAACAAGAATTACCACCTGTGTGGGTGGTTAGGCTATGGATAGAGTGGAGAGCATGGTCACTAAGAAAAGACTGAATTTTGGATTTCTGCATAAAGGAGTTGCCTGAGATCATCAAAGAATGGTCCAGTGGGACCAGGAAGGTGATTTATTTTAAAATTTGTTTATTGGCATTTTCAATAACATCGGTTACATATTTCCATGTTGTGCCTTATTCTTGTACAAGTAAAATACATTTTAATTTTAACTTTAACAAACAGTAACAACTGTCTCCTTACAGTGTCCACGTGATTCAGCTTATCTCATCCCTGGGGGGTAGGGGTGTTTGGGAGGGGGCATTCAGGTTGTTTGCAGGGTGTGGGGGGATGCTTCCCAGAGGCCCGTAGCGTCTCTCATTGGCTCTCATCGGGTCTCCCTGTATGTCTTGTAGGTATGTTCGTTCCAAGCCGTTGGCTCAGGGGGGCTTGTCGTCGGAGGGGAGAAACATATGTCTAGTGAGTTCTTTCCATGCTTCCAAGGCTCTGCTGGACTCATCGGTTGATCTGGCCACGCTTTCTTCCCAGGCCTTGGTCTCAGCCAGGAGCCATCGTTCCATTTCTCCATGCCATGCTTTATATTGTGGTCCGGCTGTTTTTTTCCAGGACATGGCTATGGTTCGTTTGGTTAATATGCAAGTTATGTCCATAAGTCTGACTATGTGCTTTATCTTGGCTAATCTGGGGTAGGTTCCTAGCAAGCACTCCTCCGGTGTCCATTTGTATTTGGTCATACCTGCTTTCTCACATGTTTGTTTCACCTTTTCCCAAAGTGTCTTCGTTTTGGGGGATTCCCACATCATGTGGATTAGGTCTGCTTCCTCCTTGTTGCACCAGGTGCAGTTTGACTGCATTTGCTTGCTAAATTTGGCTTTTCGTTTTGGGGTTAGGTAGGTTCGGTGCAGCACGGGACCAGGAGGGTGATAGATGGAGATGATGTGAACCAAGTGAGGTGAAAGAATAGAGATGGTATATTCAAAAGAGGTAGGAAAGGATATGGCAGTTGGAGATTTGTGAGGCATTGAGGTACCTCCACCTCTGCCAGTCAGTCAAGGAGAGTGAATAAAGGAAAGTTTGGAGTTGTGTGGGGCCACCAACGGGGGCCATCAGAGTGGCTGTGTAAGATGGAGATATCTAGGTTTCAGTGATAGCAAAAAGGCATTGGGGAGGAGAGCTGGAGTACAAGTAATTAGTGATAAAGGATATTTTGTTGCATACAGACTGAACATTCTACAGTGCAATGTCCAGTTGATGTGGTAAGAAAGAGTAGAGAAGTTTAATCTTAGAGAAAGAGAGGCAAGGGGGATAGGTGTTAGGGGAGGTATGGTTAGCTTGTCAGCTTTGTTTGTTGGAAGAAAGATGGAGTAGTGGGAGGTTTGAGATGTGAGTTTTATAATATGGATAGGAAAGAAGGAAGTGATAGCATGATTGGAGAAAGCATCGGGAGAGGTGAGTAGGTGGAGGAGCAGGAGGAGCAGGAGTGAATGCATTACATGTCAGTACTGCAGTGTGGAGCGACAGCACAGTAATTAGGAATCTTGGCATACTCACATGTGCAGCAGGGAGGAAGACAAAAGCAAAGGCGCATAGACAAATCGGCAACAAGGCTGGCCAATTGCTGATCTACGCCCTAACTGGCATTTCCCTGGCTGCACGCCCCTAGGGTGTTCAGAATTGATGGCACTTTGTCTTGTCACCTGATCACCTAATCCATCAGAGGGTACTCTCTGATTTTGTCACTGGTGTTGTGGTGATAAGGTGATAATTTCCTGATTGTTGTTCCTAGAAAAGTCGTTTATGGCCTTCAGCTGGGGAGTAGGCTGACCCAAGATGGCCACAGGAAGTGATGTCGTTGATCAAAAGATGGGTGCAAGAAGTGATGTCAGCGATCCAAGATGGCCACAGGAAGTGATGTCCTCAGTTCAAGATGGCCAACGGAATGGATGTTACCGACAAAATGAAACTACACACCTGAAGTGATGACACACTGTCTCATGACCTGATCACCAAGTCCATCAGTAGGTGCACTCTCTGATTTTGTTCCTGTTTTTACCTGGATGAGGCGATTATTTCCTGATTGGAGTTCCCAGAGGAGTTGCTTGCTATGCTCTGCTACTATGCTTTACCCATATGGATTGTAATTCATTACAGATGGTACCTTGTCTAGTACATGTTTAATTGCGTCAAAATCTGTATGGTATTCAGTGATGCATATGAAATGTATGCCTTTCTTGGGTAGTCTTCTCATATTACATGTTGCAATGTTACAATGGCACAAATACACATTTGGCATAGTATTCTGCCATGCACAAAAACGATAACAACAACCATTTGTTTTCAGGTGGTCGTTTGTTCTTTATGGTGTTTATGAGATAATTCTTGTGTGTTTAATTCCCTTCTTAGATATGATGTGTCCAACGTACTGGATTACTTTCCTGTGGCGCTTGCATTTTAATGTAAATGCTCTTCCTTGCCTGTCTTTTTGCTCAGATTCCTTTTTTTCCTTATACTAACACATTGTTTTGGAAGCAGACAATATCCTTTTCTTTTTGGAATTATTCATACATAATTCTTTGGAACATGGACAAATCCAATGCCAACCCAAATGGCATTCTCACACATTGACATATTCCTTGAGGAGCTATAAATGCAGTTTATTTTCTGGTTTGTCGATGTAATTTAACCTGCTGCTAGACCAATTTGAGGGCTAAGCTTGAATAAATAGCTGCTTCAATTAACATACTGAAAAATTATGTTATGTTTGGTAGAGTGTTTCTGCATGAAATATACATTTATTTTGGGCTATACGACCAAAACAAAATGTAGGTTTTCCATTCATTTGTTGTGTGATCATGAGGGGAGACACCTATTCAGCTGACTGCACCCTCTCTTTTACTCATCTATTCCCAATGGATAACAATATTTTTTTCACTTCCTTCCTCAGCAATATTGGTATGATTCTAACTATGTGTACAGCTGGTTTGGAGCCCAGTCGCAGATTAAGGTGGCGTGCAATTCCTTCTACATAGTCTATGTTTTCTGTAGACCCTGCATTACTTGTGACGACTTGCTTCCCACTTCCCTGTTTGTTGGATTAACACTTTCTTCTAAGGCAAATATTGCTTCATTTGTCACACATACTTTCCATTGGCCACTCTATCCTTGAAATTCGGTGTGGACCAGAGCCATCGTAGTAATTCAATTATTTTACCGCCATAGGTTATTGGACTTTAATGAATCTTGATGAGTGAAACTATCCCGCCAAACATGGATTTGTAAAACCTTTCTGGTAGCAGCGTATCTTTGGCTCTTGAAACATGTTCCATGTTTATTATTTTCCCATCATCTTCTACGAGTACTATCCGGTTTTCCTCAACCCCTACTCTCACACTGTCAACTTTTCATTCATCTATGGTAAATACTGATTCATCCAATTCTTCACACATTTCTTCCACACCATCTGTGCATATATTCTGTCAGCATCGTTTGGCAAAATGTCCCATCTTGTTACACCGTCTACATGTCACCTTTACTGCTGGACGTAATGCACTACTTGATAAGTTAAATGTGCTGCGACACTGATAACATCTTTTCATTTCTTTTCTTTCTGGTTTAACTGAATGATTTGTTATCATTTATCTTCTAAAGGAAGGTGTTTGTTTCTGAGATACTTAAACAACGTTTTTGTTTTCTTTTTTTCATATGTTAGTATGTGTCACAGTATATTGAACAGCTTTCATATAATGTTGTTTCTTCACTGATAGCTATGGCTGTTTTTGTGTTTCCGCTCTGCTGGTTTTATTTATATCTTAATTGATCTGCACACACTTGTTTACTTGTGTGCTTTAACAGTAATATTGTTGCTCTTGATTGAGTTTGTTCAATTATGGAAATTTGCGTTGATAGGCAGCTTGTGTGATATAGTCTATGGTGCTTTATTCCAAACCGCCAGCTCCAGTGATGGCCACGCGTTGCTAACAGTGACGTTGGCATGGCACTCACACCTCTCTCTTCACACAGGTTATGGTTTAAATACCTGCCACTTTAAATGTATTTCTGTCTGCCGCAGAATTGTCTTCTGTCCTCAAATACATACAGATGGGCCCCAATGCTATTTTTTTCTGGATGCTCCTTGCCATTCATGGTGGTATCACCTCGTAAACCAGCATGTATTCCTGGGCCTAGTTCGCGTCTGAGGTGGGACTCAACGTGGCCAGCTCATCACTATTGTAGTAATCGAGTCTTGGCACATAGATATGGTAAGTACAATATTTATTATGTATAAGTACTTGGCTAGGAACAATCAGATTGTTACAAATTATCTGATTGGCCCCTATCGGGTTCTTTCCAGCCTGACAAGGCTCCGGTTGCTGCCGCGTCCCTCTGTGTTCCTTCTGCAAGTGGCTGCCATGGAAAGTGAGAAGGAACTACGTGTAGTACATGTAGTTCCTTCTCCCGTAACATGGTGGCCATCTTCTTTGTTTACTTTTTTTTTACTCTTTTCAATAGCCGACAGGGAAAGGGAGAACAGACATTGCATCCCATTCCATGACAGCCATTTTATATATTTAGTTTGTGTTGCTGAACGCTGGAGCATCTCTCAACCGAATAAAGACAATATTAGTACCCCGGTCCAGTGGGCCGGACTACTAATAGTAATACGTCCCTCATCGTGGTGGCGGGGGAATTACCTCATCAGGTTGTAACTGTGCTGTAAGAGGCTGTAACTATGGGCCCCGGGGCATTACCTGATGTTGTAATGCACCCCCGGGCAGAGCTTATTGCTTAATTAGTACCCGGAGAGGGACAATCAGATTGTTACAAAGAATCTGATTGGCCCTCGCCAGGTTCTTATCAGCCGGACAAGGCTCTGGTTGTTGTCACCTCCCTCTGTGTTCCACATTCTATCTTACTTCACCAACACACATCCATCCATTTTAGAATGCCAGTTTCATTGCACAATGTATTATGGACCCTATAACTCTATCAGCTCTACAAGATTGCCCAGACTTTTAGAGAAAGCCTGCGTTTTGCATGGTTTTTAGAATTGTTTGGACAATACATTCAGCACTACTTACAATATGCTCCAGATATTACTAGTATGTTAACGTGTAGACCTTGGATAAAATGTTTGCGGTAAAGAAGCAAGCTGCATGGACTTTCAGGCACTTAAAAAGGTGTTGACTTGTAGGCTGGTCTGGCATCATCCAGATACTTCTTGGCAATTTAATATTTAGACACATGGTTACAATAAGATCATAGGAGCTGCTCTCTTATATGTACAACATGATGATCCAACAGAACGGCCAGTATCTCATGTTCCACATTATGTAACATAAGAAAAATGCGTAAACACCTTTGCATAAGACCTTTGCGCATTTTGCTTACTCATGGACTATTTTCTTTAATTTGTATGATGGATACATGTTCTGATTTCTCAATGATATCCGGGCTACTTATGATTGATTATTCAGAGTTTATGTATAATACAGCTTCACATACTCACTGTGCGTACATTTTTTAGATTGTCCAAATCAATTCATATATTGCCACAAAGGCATAAAAGTACTTGCACGATTCAGAGGAAGATAAAGAAACAAATGTCAAAAAATATTCAATGCTTAGTAAATTACATCTTTGCACACACAATACTCGCATTATCATTGTTCAATATTACATTTACCAAAAAATACAGAAAATACTAAAGACAAAGATATTATGATACTTAAAATTGATTGTTTCCACATGTTGACAAGGACCAAAACGACCCATGGCCACCACGTAAACATGCATCATTGCTTTTTTGCTAATAATATCATACTTTTCATTTCTTCATAACTGTATTTAGGTGTTATGAGAATAAAAGCCAATGTTGAAGTGTCTTAACCTCATGATTACCCAGTCGATCAGTGCACTTAGAACTGTGCTCAATGTGCAGTATCCTCTTTACTTCTACATCGCTGTATTTATCAACGTTTTTGCAATGGCATCACTCCAGCGTTGCTAACGGGGTTAATCCCAATAGCTTTGCACCACTTAACATAAGGGATCTTATACAAGGCACATTCTTGATGTGGATTCAGAAACAATGCGCCAGGCAAAACACCTGTAATAATGTCAGGCTGGGCCGTTTCAATCCTCTGATTAAATGGTTGGTTGAGTTGAATAACCATACACTTCAACCATTCCTCCTGCATTTCAAAGCATTGATAGTGCTGTGGTAAACCATTTACACACAGAGAGTGTTTTTTTCTTGATGAACCTCTCTAGATTCAATACATTAATTCAACTTCGATGAAGCAATGTCTCTGGGCCAAACAACAAAGGCTGCTACCAACTTCACACAATGCATAGAAAACATGTTTAGACATGTAAACCTAACAAAAACAAAAACTTTTTGTTTAACAAGAGATCTCATTCACTGGGCCTCATATTCAACTTCATGTATGATAGTGACTTCCAGGTGTTTTGACTTTAACAACCTTAAACAGATATGGATAGTCAGTTGAAGATTATAATGTCTTTTTACCTATATTTCGTCCACACATAAGCAGCGTAAAAGTCAATTACACTCCCTAAAAACAGGCAAATATTCCCAAATAGGGACTTAAAATACTCCGAACAAAAAGCTAACAGACAATGGCTACAAAAGAATCTGCCCCCTGCTCCCTCTTCAATGTCCCATGGATATGTGTGGAAGAGTGGTACCAGCAAGGCTGTGCCATGGGAAGGAGCTGCGACATCGTTACTGCCTGATCAGAAGAGAACATTAAAAGCAATAATGCATTTTTAATGTGTATTAAGTAAGAGTTGCACAAAGTCTACATTACCAAAGGTATTTGTTTTTTCGAGAAATATGTGTTTATTCACTTACAAATTGCACAAGTTGGGAATATGAATCACTTATTTTGTACACATTTTATTCCATAGAAAATCACTTTACTCCTAGCTTAAAACATGCAAAGTAAATTTTTCGCACCTCAAAATATTATTTGAAGTCTCCGTGTATGCCAAGAAAAAGTTAGGCTTCCCCTCCCAACACACACCTGATCTTGGTTTATCTATGGGTGATGGAGAGATCAATATCATTACACAACGTTACCAGTCTTTGCAGAGCCCTTGAAAACCGCACTATTATCTCATCTAGCTTGACAGTATTGGTTGCTTAGGACAGGAGAGGGACTGGAAAAGGGTGTATTGGATGGAAAGCAGAGGGGTCAATTCACTTGCTTTTTTGCGGACTAGTTGTTTTCTCAATTATTTCTGTCATTCCCTCCTCTCTTTTCAACTTTAATTGCACTGCAATCAAACAAACATCGGAGATCAGCTTAAATACCCCAATGTGTCATATTTCACCACAATCTGCCCTGATTCAAACTATCAAAAGGTGTGTCAAATTCAACAAAAGCCATATATTTTGGGTTGATATCCATTGCTACATTGCCAATGTTGTCTCAAGTGACTAGGTAACTCAGCTATTCAGCCTTAGCATTCTAATGATGATTCTGTCTCCCTGCCTACCCATCACCATGTCAACTATATTCTCATTGGATGAGATCCAATGGTTCACATTTGATTCCCTCTGAAAGCTAAGTGAAGACTAAGATGAAGGGACTGCTTTGCTGAATGGTAGCTTTGGCTAATGGCTCTTTTAAAAATGTGAAGGACCATCGACCATGCATGATGTGAACAAACACTTTCCTTTCATGCAAGCTTCATCATTTTAGAGTAGTATATCTCCTATGGGAGAATACCCCTCCATCTTTCTTACACTATCTGTGAAGCTGAGAATATTCTGCATGCATTCACATAATACTGCATTCGGTCCACACCTTCAGAGAGTTGCCTCATGCATGATGCAATCACACACTTTAATTGGTGTTCTTTGAAGAACTGCGTGTTCATTCTTAAATACATTATTATTGCAAACTGCATGGGGTGTCGCAAAATCAGTGGATCATTTGTCATGCATTTCAGCTACTGCCTGTTGTTTTTCAGTTGTAAGTGGCAGAAAACGGTACAGGTCAAAAACAGAAGTGCTAAGGATTAGTATGCTCGTCCATTTGCATAGACTTCATTAAAGCTGAGCAATTACGCGGTTTTAGAGCTAGTAGCAAAAGGCTTCCAAAGGCAAAACCGTTCATGATACAGGAATCCCTAACACTATGATAAACTATGCCGCAGCCTTTTTCCTTTGCAGCATCATCAAAGTATTCAGCATTAAGCAACTATCCTCCAGTAGGATTGAGAACCAAGCAAGCTTGTATACATATAACTAAGTTGCATCATGTATATTTCTGGAAGAGGCACGCTCTGTTCACAGTGACACTGCGCGTGCAGGGCAGCAATGGCAGGAACTCTAAGATAATTTCTTCCTCCACATTTGGTTAATGAAATCGATCTTTGAATAAGAACATTGCTTGTTAATATAGCAATCAGACAACGTACAGAAATAAAGGCGTGCCTTATGACCAATGAGATATGGAAGTCACGAAATTGATTACTGGATGCCCTAAAGATGTGCAGGAGCATTAACACAATCATTATTACAATAGTGATGGACAGGGTGTGGGCGCATGTATGATTTATTGCTTGCCGTGTAAATTAGCTTGCCAGCACTCAATGTTGTGTGGACTTGCTGATGGCGGTTTCCATTATTTTCACCAATGTTAAAATAATATTTCTTTAAGCAAAGTCAAAATTCCCTGGAACAAGAACCAGCAGATCAGAAATAAGACCTCTACTTTGGAATATTTGTTTTTGCGTTACAATTCGAAATACAATTGATGAAGTGACTGTAATTCGTTGGCGACTAATGCTTATGCTATTTTGTCACGTTCTTTGCTTCTCAACAAAATACAAAAGCCGCAATGGCTCTTTTAAGAAAATATATGTGTAATAAACCAATTACAATAGCCTTATGAAAAATGTAATTATCATCTTTCATTTGAAAAATGTCGATATTAATCAGCTCTGCATGATATAAACGAGTAGACATTAGTGTGTTTATGAAAGCGAGGCTGTCCTGACCTGCTATTTTTGTATTTTGTCTAGTCTATAAAAAGTGTGTTTTAGGAAACAGGTTTCCCCCTGAATAGTGATCATGCATCATTATGAATCTGCTTAGCTGCCTATGATTGATTAGTTTCAACGAAACCCCCAGAATGTATAATTAGATCTTCCCAGATAAATCAAGAAGGCATCTGATTACATCAGGTGGACCGGGATTTTACAACACATTTACCACTGCATCACAGATCTCCCTAGGAATCTGTGGTTAGCCTTGGTTAATCACAATGAAAATAAAGATTACCCTTTTGTGGGTACATCCGCCATCAGGGTATTGATGCTATCATATTTGAACATTGAAAAATGTATCCTCGTCAATGTTTAGCTTCTCTGTATTGGCATGAGATTAGGGATATTCTATTAATCACCTTTTGAGAGTCCCAAGGCCCGCATGATATCTTGAATAGCCTCACCTCTGTGATTAGCCATCTATAGAGGCAAGGCATTGCGCATACCTGACACTCCTCCTAAGTCATTCCCGTGGTTACCCACTCCATAAAAAATGATTTTTTTTTTTTTAATTTGAACTTTACTCAGTTACAACTAAGTTTTGTCAAAGGTTCACATCGTCCAGATCGTCTTGCCGTAAAAAGGCAGACGAAACCATCGAAGTTCGAAAACCTCACCCCAGCTGGCCTGGCCAAAACAATTTTCTTGGGTCTTCTTTGTTTTGCCGTTTTTCGAATCTCACAGCGTTCTCATCATCGGACCAAGTGCAGGTTATCAACTCGAATGCAAGTTCAATAAGTTTGGCCAGAGCTTGAGTCCATCTCGTGTTCTCACCAGAAATCAATCTTTTCCACAGCTCGTCTGTTTCGAAAATCCAGAGGTTTTCCGCCAGCGGGGGGAGGTAGATGTTTCTGTTTCTCTTTGTGGTTTCACACTCTGTCACGAGGTGCTTCAACGTTTCGATGGATGAATCCTTTTTACATAGGCGACATCGCTTTTCGGGTAAGTCGCCTCTGATCGTTAAGATCTCTCTAGTTGGCATCAGGTTGAATTTTGCTCTCATGATCGTACTTCTCAGTTTCTTATCCGGAAACTTGGTACAATACTTCAAGAGTTGTTTCGCCTTGTTAAATGTTGGAGGCAGGTGGCTTAGCAGTTTGTACCCCGCTGCTTTCTCTGTGGTCCAGATCCAATCCATTTCTTCCATTTTCCTTTTAATGAGATCAGGGTTTTCTTTCAGGTCTTCTTCAGAGCATTCAATTTTTGCCAGATCGTCCTGTCTAGCTTGTACCCAAATCTTCAGAGCCACACATTTGCCTGTTTCCATTTCGTCAAATAAGATATTAAAGATGGGTAGCGTGTCCGACATGATGGTTCTTCTGTATAGACGCATAGCACTTTGGTCTATCGTTGAAGCCAAAGAGACAAGCCCCAGCTCTCTTCTGATGGCCGGGATAGCCGATGATTTGGGCAAACCTAGCACCGTTTTCCAAGTGTGACCTTCAATTTTCGACCAGATCTTACGTGGAAGGCATAACGAAGCCTCCGTTCCATAAATCAATGCAAAAAAATGAATTTAAAAAAAGCGGATCCTTTCCCTAAGCCATCTCCTAAATTGGGGTTCCTTAAAATATTCGTCCCTAGTCCCGCTCCTCTGTGCAGCCATTCCCCTGACCTATACATCTAGAGAACCACATCAAGGGGTCTGAACCAATGTGGACACATCAATGGGTCTGGACCCAAACAGGATCTTCACCTGTCACATCAAGTCTATACCAGTGTCCAATCACAAATGGGCGGGAATACAGCATTGAACATAATCTCTTGAAAGAGAGTTTTCATTGCTGAGGCATTAAGCTCACCACTTTAAGGAAGCTTTGATCTCCCTTATGTTGCGGAGCATTCTAAGAAGAATATGTTGGATGTGGGAAACCAGTATACTGTACAACTTTAATATGTTTTATAAACATACAGTCTACACAATTGAAAAAGAGGAACTGCACAAGTTGGTGCTGTTTGCTGTTCCGCCTGCCTGTTTGCCTCTCCAACACCAGCACCTGTGGCCACCCCACCCCGGAACTAAGGAAAAAGGAAGATTCACTGGCCCGCCAGCACTGAAATCAGGCACCTGGAAGTCTGCACCAATCAGTGCGGTTTGTTGTTCTGCCTGCCTGTTTGCTTCTCTGATACCTGCTCCTGTGGCCACCATCTCTGAATCAAGGAGAAAGCTGGGTACTTTGGTGCGTCAGCACCCAGGTTTGTAAATTGGAAGTCCCCACAAGAGTGCAGGTTTTCCTATTCTGTTTGCTTGTTCATTTGGTTTCGGGGTGCGGGGACAAGTTGCTCCCATAGAGAAGATCGCCATTTTTCAACTGAGGTTGCAGGTTCCATCTTTTATGAGACTCACTTTGAGATTCATTTTGAGACAATGAGTTATATCAGCTGTCCTGGACTTTGTGACTTACACTCTCCAACTCTAGCTCGCCAGGTGTAACCACAGTTTTTTTTTTAAAAACAATAGTGTGGTTCTTAAAAAAGGGGATCTACAAGGTGCAGCTGCTCTGAAATCATAGTCTACCTACCCTTCACCATCACTCTGAGCGGGTCTCTTGAAATGGCCTATTGCATACTGTCTTGCATCTGACGAATTTACTTAATCGTACAATTGAGAAGGCAGTTAACAACATCCACATGCATTGCCCCCCTCAGTCTTCGGACACAAAGATATCCGTGTGTTACCCTGAAAATGCTTTCCAAGAAGAGTGAGGCAGGACATGATGGACATCAATGTAACATTGCGAGAGTAGATTTTAATTCTATCCCTGGGTCAATAACAAGGGGTCAAGTACCACCAGCAGATGATGGCCTAAGGCGTGCCGCTTCCAATGTATATCTTCTGATGGGGCTAACAATGCTATCAAACGCTGAATGTGAAAGCCAGGACACATTCAGAAATAAACACATATATTGGATACCTTATATTAAAGGGTGATTTTCTATAATCTGGCTGGATAGTTCTAGAGTTTCTCACCCCTGAGATTCATCAAACCCTTTAATAGGGGCCATGTTGATAAACACATAGCAGCATATCTTTTACCAATCGACTTTCGGATATAGTCACAAAATTGTTTTAAGGAAGAACATTACAGAGGTGGTTAAAGACAGAATACCACTAGTGACAAGGAACACTAAGCTACAAATAAGCAAGGAAAATGTTCAAGAGCCCCTTCTATCTTCGGTCATGGTTATGCACAATAAGAATGCCGGAACCAATACAAATGATAACGTCTTATTTGACTATTATTATGTTCCGCCGCTTGGCTAGTGTGACATTATTCAGGGGACCACCATACAGTCTTATCATGCTATATAAGTACTCTCCTGGAACGTAGCAGGTCTCATGTTTAAAACGGAGGACAGGACTGGTGCAAATTTAATGAGATTCCTCACATAATCTGTTTTCTGGAAAGTTTGTGTTGGGTTAGGATACTTAGTTTCCAGCATTGATGAACAATACTCAGTTTTGATGTGCTTACCTTATTTATAATCATTCAAAGTGAACAATTATACTATTCAATATTTATGTAAGACCGGTAGGGGGCAGGCTTGGTGGCAGCCCATTGAAGTTGTTGGATCATGTGTGACTGGAGTTTAGATCATTTAATAAACTGTTACAATTGTACTGTGTTAATGGATGGTATTATGAATGCCCAATTCAAACCCTCGAGGGACAACCAGGGTCGTTTGTATGGAGAAGATACGTTTGGAATAACAAATATATAGAGGCATCCACCCTGTACTGCCACCAACCCGAATCTCTGAAAGTGGTCTATATGGTTGTGCAACTAAGCCTGAGGGTAGGAAATGGCCAGTTAACCAGGTACTACTCTAATATCCTCATATTTCGTAAAGGGAATACCAGGTCATATGTCAATTGCATTCCATTAGTCTTAGTTACTTACCATTTAGCCCTTCAATTGGAAATAGGGCTCAGGCTGCAACTATCAGAAGACTTCTCATGGGGAAACAATTTGTAGAACCCAGAAAGGAAGTGAAGATCTGACGCAATCTTGTAATTGGCATAGAATCAAGTGCTACTTGGACTTCATTATTACCACCATCCATCCCAGTTTAATGCTGGTATTTGAAAAATATAACACCTAGAAATAATGTTGATTTAGATAGTGTGTATCAGTCACGTAGTGGTGTAATAACAATTTATGAAGCATCCCCTGCCACTGCAGTGAGGTTTATCGGACACATACTGCTTAGTTTGACGGCAAATGTAGGAAGTATTATGAACTAGTTGGCTATGGAAAGTTTATGATATGGCAAATGGCCAAAGTGACCCAGAATGCAGTTTCCTCATATATTAAGAGACATTAAATCGTTTCTATAATCCTCCCAAATGTTTTTACGGCCACAGGTCATTGGTATTAAAGTGGCATGTGTCGCTTCATTGTTCTGCACTAATGTTAAATCCTTTAGCCACACTTAAAAGCACAGAGCAATACACTGATTCCTCATTTTCAAATGTGTCTCTTAGCAAGTTAGAATCTCAGGTTAAGAAATCTCCACTTCACAATTGATAACATTTGATGGGCCTGATTCATGGAACCTATTTGCAGTGCAAAGTCACTTTGTACTGCAAACTTACTCTTTGCACCACGCTAATTCGGCCTAATTCATGGTGCTAAGAATACTTTTGTAGTGCAGGCCCTACAACGCAGACAACACAAGAAGGACATCTCCATTTGAAGAGCAGAGAATTTGCAGAGCTTGCTGCAAATATTCTCGCACAACCAGAAAGTACAGCAAAGTACCATAGCATATGTTTTGAATCGGTGCCAGGTCACACATCTTGATTGAAGGACCTGATCCTTGCAGGAGTGTTATACAGCCGGTCCCAGATCTTTAACTAAATGACCTGCCATTTCGAATTCCTAGATAATTCCTTTGTTAACATACACGTGTTACTACATTGTTTGTCTGGTAAGCTTTCAAATGGAGGGCAAATGGATTGTTGCTGAACCAGAAAGTGCAGAGATCTGTGGCCAGATTACCGTAGGCTAGCCTTGGGTTTTTGCATTCCTCTGCCAGCAGTTGCACCAGTCTGTAATTATCATAGATTAGCGCTGTCTGCTTGTATAAGCGCGGTGTCCGACCGTGCTATTCACCATGTAGGTTTGCGCTGCACGTTCAGTTATGTGTTGCCTGATCATTCTTTGCACCTGTCCTCTATGTAGGAAGCCTGGGTTTCACGCATTGCAATTATTAAAGACCCCCTTTGCCGAGATACATTATGCCACTGATGAGATGGCGTTATGTGGCTTGGTAGAGTTGTCTGCAAGGAGATGAAAGATGGTTTTGCAAAAGTGATTCAATGAATGCCTGCCCCTTAGGAAATTATTTGTCCTTCACGACGTTTCTACCCCAAAATGTGAAACTTCAAACGTAACTAAGTCCAGCATGCTCAATCCTAATTAGTTTCCCTGGCAACTGAACAAAACTAGCACTTGAAAGCCTTGCACGTGTCAGGGACAGATAGTAAATACAGCCAACATGAGGCCTGATTCTGAGCTTGTGATAGAACGTGTGTGGAAATCCGACATTCTCCCTCCCATTCAGTTTCCAGCACCATCATTCTGAGGTGGGTGGAAATATTGGAGGGGAGATCACGTGCTTTCCAGCAGCAAAAGCTGCTAAAATCACACGTTGTGGGGGAAACGTGCTCCAGTGGCATTGGAAGCATTTCTTAATAGACTGACACTTTTCTTATTTAAGAAAGTTTTCCTAAACTTTCATTAAACTAGAAAAGTGGTGATGAAGTTTAAGAAATGAATTGTTTTTAACGGGAAAACCTGTGCATTGGAGTTGAACGACACCTCAAAGGTACCATATTTTTATTCCTTTTTTTTGTCATGCAAAACCAGTGCTGCTGGGAGGAGAATCTCCTCCTTGTGGCTGCCCTGCTTTCCTGATGGTTGCTAGAGCTGTTGTCAAGCCATAAATAAGGCAAATGCAAAAGCCGAAGATTTCATGTCCCTGTACCACATTCTTTCTTCATCAGAATACGGAGTTTGCAAGTAAAGTGTTCCTCCTTCATGCAGGAACACTTTCTTACATTTGTACACACTTCAGAATCGGCCACTGAGTGTGATCTGAGACCACAGTTTAGCTGTCAAAGAAGTGTCTTTGAAACTGCAAAATCTGTGCATTTTTCAGGGATACCCATTAAAGGGTTTGACAAAAGGGCAGCAGTGAATGCAAAGTGAAGGCATTGTGATTAATTGCGGCTAATTTGTCCATGAAGTGGTGTGATTGTGGTGTGCCTGTGCCCAGCTTTGTAATTCATACTTTCCAAACATTTGAGATGGTGACATGCTGTCTCTCTATAGGAAGTTTTGCTATATGACTAATATCTTGCACTATAATGTTGGAAAGTGTCATTTTAAAGTTTGCTGCTCCGTCCATAAGCATAAACACATTTTCTATAATGAAAACCCAAGCACTCCGCAACGTATCCCGGATATGGCCTCTCAACTTTGTCACACTCATGAAAAGCACTCCCAGACTTAGCGCCTCTTTGATACTTGAATCAGTTAGCGTTCACGCAAAGGCCAATATCAGAGCAATATATGATAATTGGGAGGAAATAACCATTTAGAGCCACTTGCTAATTTGAACAGGCGCACATTGCTGAGCGCTAACCGATGATAATCTGGCCCCAGGTGCCTCATCCCTTTTTACTATATCATATACTCTCGAACCTGGCATAGGTGCAGCAGGGAAAGATAGACACTTGTACTTAGACACCCGCGGCTAAACAAGATTCTTGGTTTCATGACAACTGACTCGAATAACCAGATAGGCACTTGATGCTGCTAAACATTTCGAGTTAGGGATCTTTAGCATAACTGTCTAATTGATACGACGGCCCATTGTGTTAAAGCTTCATCATCTGAAGACACAGTGAGGTCCTGTTCGTATGCCAGAGATTATATATACCTCTGGCTTTTTCTAAAAAGGTACACACGTGTGGCTCTGTTGCTCTTACACTTGTTAGTGAAGAAATGACACATCAAATGTTGTAGTGTCTCTCCCTCAGCCCGCCTTCCCTCTCCCTTTTCCTTTTGTTAAAAATTAAGTTCAATGTGCCCATGTTGATCATTGGCAGAATTTTCTGAGCATTAAGGCAATAGAAATGCGGAATCAAAACCAGGAAATTAAATATCGTAGGAATTACGAACATAACAAGTAAATGTGTTGTGCACTGATATTGCTTATGAAGCGGGTGATACATCATGTCCCATTTTCAAACGCAAATAATAGGCGTGAATCACAAGGCCTGGTCGGCAAAGCTAAAAATATGTTTTGTATTGCAGATACGCTGTGATGAAATTGCAATAGTGTCTGTTAACATTACATCACAGACCTGAAAAGCCTTCGCTTAATGTGTCCTGAGGAAAGCCTTATATTAATGTGATAACATCTTATGAGCAACTGCAAAAGACCTATATGTGCAGTCAATAATAAGGCTGGAAACAGACTAACCTCTGTCGACACAATCAATATGGGGATCCTCTCAACCTTACATATGAATTGCATCGTTTGAAGTCACCCATTAGCTACTAGCATCACCTTAGCTGTAGTGTATTGTGTGATACACTAGTAGAATTCAAAGGCAACTATTGTTATACAACCAGCTTGCGTTATTTAGAAATTGTGTTAAACTACTATGTTTATTGTTGTTTCAATGTTTAATTGTGACCATTGGATCAAAATAACTATGTTTTATGAGGTATTATAAAATAAACTGTGATATATATTTGTAAATTCGACCATGTCATCTTTTTACATGTGTTAAAAAGATGTGCGTTTAAATTGATTTGGGCTTAGACCCATTTACCCTGCCTCGAGTGTGCACTGCATTTGGTAGCTCGTTGGGTTAACCGCCGTGTCTCTTATGTTTTCAAACATGTATAGCAGCTATGAGAGAACTATCATCTATACAAGAGAAATCCTCCACATGAATGTTTTCAGAATCACTGCCCTTTTTCCCAATTTTACATCTGGTTTGCTTAAATAGTCCCCAATGTTCTAACTAAATAATAGTTCTCAACTCCTGGGCACCATCACCCCCAGGCATTTAAAGGAATTGCTGGCACCCTGGAAGTCATATAGATCAATTGGGGGCCGGGACATGTTGTCTAATGGGAACAGGTCAGCCATCAAGCAGTTCGCACACACAAGATTAGAGGCCAACATGTGCATCAGATGCTTGAGGTTAATGTTGCTATTGTTCACAAACAACAAGATGTCATCCGCATACAATCAAGCTATCCCTCTGGTTTCCCTCAGTCTGATACCCTTAACCTTATGTCTTTCTTAAAGTAATGCATTAAAACTCAATCAGATATTAGTTTGCCTTTTGTGCTCAGAATAGCTGTTTGATTGGGTGAATTTATAAGCGCAAACCTCTGGAAATGATTTGTTTACTTTTTTAATATGGAATATCAAGATTACTCTGTATGGGTGCTTGATCCGCTTAAGTTTCAAAACCTTCGATATGTTAAAAAGTATTTCTCTTACTTGATTGATTTTAAACTTGTTTAATAATGTAACTTAAACAAATGATATCCAAATATGTAATACAACACGTGGAGCAGCGATGTCTTCAATCAATTGGATTTCATGACTTCTCATACACAAAGTTCAATATCTAATTTTCCCCTGAAATTCTTATCCCTGGAATGTTTGTTGGGTTATATTGCTTTCCCTGAAGTTCAGCAAAGTTGTACTGCTAATTGTTGAAATACCAAAAGAAAGGGGGGGGGGATGAGAGAGAGCACACCTGTTTCGTACCTTTACCCACATTAAGGGCATTAAGCGAGCAGAAAGTTTAAAATGTTTACAATCTCTAGCCATGGGTTGCTCATACAGTAGTTTCACACTTGACATAGAACTCGGCTAAAATCACACTGTTTCAATATTTCGAACATGCAGGTTTTGAGAAGCCAGCATTGCCACAGCCACACTCATTATCAGAGAGATTTGAGGCAACATTTCAAAGAGCTTGAGGAGGTTCATCAATGTGGATGGCCCAGGTATAAACCCTCACAGAACTGGGTGGATAATATGTAAAACTATAGACAATAACAGAGCAGCAAATAGTACTCCAATATTTTAATAACAACATTTAACATAACAGAGAACGTACACTATGATCCTCATTCCCGAGCCTGGCTGTCCCTATTCCATCTTCCGGCATCCGCCTGGGGATACTGGGGTCACGTGACAGATCACGTGACATTGTGGACTTTTAAAGATCCTTTATCCTGCTCGTCAAGGCAGCAAGTGCATGCATGATCTCGGTGTACCCTGCACAGTGATGCCGCAGCAGGGAACTGGTGGGCGTGGCTCCAATCACCATTGAGGCCTGGAGTAACGCAAGAGTCTTTTCCAGCCGCCTCCTACCCTGCCTGACTTGCCTGGGCTGGATGTCCCAATTCCACCTTCTGGCATCCGTCTGTGGATGATGGGCTCACGTGAAAGACCACGTGCCTTAATATGCTGTATTTTTTACATTCTCATAGGGAGCCTTGTCCGTGGGTGCCTACATCAAAGGTCGACTCATTCAAGGGCATTATCATATTCTGTTTGCCCCAATTTACACCTTGTCCACTTTGACTTCCAATTTGTTTCTATGTTTAATGATGTGACTGATTTTGTTTGCTATCATGCTACTGACATGTTCATTGCAGCAACTCTGCTACTCCATTGTTCTACCTCTCTCCATGATGTTGCACCCCATCCTGGTCACACTTCCTGGCACCCCCCTTTTAATCATCATCCTCACTCTCTTTCTAACTCTAATCTTATCTTCCCTTCAATTTGGACCCAACCTTTCTTTCCAATTTCCTTTGCCCTCTGGAACGCCCAATCCTTATGTAATAAATCACATGCCCCTCTCGATGTGTTCCATCCACTGAGTCTTAATTTACTCTGTCTCACAGCAACTTGGATCGCCCCTTTCAAAACAGTCATTCCTGCCTTTCTTTTTTCCTCTACACCAAACTTCTCCAACCCCACTGTCCATCTGGTCCCTGTGGCAGAGTAGGTATTCTCTTCCAAACCTCTTGGTTGCGCCATACATCTTCTGGTCGTCCTGCCTCTTCCCCCCCCTTTGAGTACCACTTGTTTCATCATTCTTTCAACCATTTCCAATCTCTTTCTTAATCATGTATCATCCTCCCAGACGACTTCTCTCATTTATCTCTGATCTTGACACTTTACACTCTACCTTTCTCCCCTCTTCTTCTCCTCTCTTTCAACTTTGTGATTTCAATCTACACCTTGACTCTATTCATTCTTTCTCTGCTTTTCTTCCACTGTTGGATTCATACCATGTCTCTGTTCTTGACTGTCCCCCTCTCATTCTTTTGGCCCTTCTCTGGATCTTATTTTTTCTTCCATTTTTTGTAACACCTTAGTTGCTTATCCTATTTACTCCTCTGAGCACTTTCTATTCTTTTCTCTCATCCTCCTACCTTACCCCTCTCTGCTAACCTGATTCAACATCGTGATTTTCGTTATTTTGATCCAACCTCCTTCACATCTTCTTTGACTTCTTTTCTTCACCCTTTCACTCTTTTTCTACCCTTACTGTTGATTCTGCTCTTTGTAATTTTCAAACAGCTCTCACATCCACCTTAGATTCTCGTATCCCACCCTTTTTCACGCCTTCTTGTAAACCCTCATGTCCATGGCTTACCCCTTCACTTCTTGCCTAACGCATTTCCTTCCAGAGACTTGAACACTGGTGAAAAGAGTCCCAAGCTGAAAACTCTCTCTTATTTTACCATTCTTATTAATCTCTCACTGTCTTCTTCTGTTCTCCCAAACTCCTTTAAACATGCTACTGTCATACCCTATTAAAAAAACTTCACTAGACCATTCTCTCCCGCCAACTTGAGACATATTTCCCTACTTCCTTTCCTATCCAAACTCCTAGAGAGGATTGTCTATTCGCAAATCTTCTCCTACCGTCATCTTCATTCTCCTATTCCCCCACTTCAATCTAGTTTTAGGCCTGGCCACTCTATTGAGACTGCCCTACTGCATGTCTCGCATTTTCTTCTTTCTGCTCGGCACAATAAGCTCTCCTCTATCCTGATTCTACTTGATCTCTCTGCAACTTTTGACACTATTGATCACCCCACTTTGATATCTGCTCTTTTCTCCCTGGGCATCTCTGGCTCTTTTTTTGCTTGGTTAAAATCCTACCTTTCTGACTGCAGTTATTCTGGATCTTGGTTGTGTCAGCTTTTTACACTGCATAATCTCCTCCATGGGGTTCATCAAGGTTCTGTCATTGCTCCTCCCGTATTTTTCGCTTTATGCTTTTCCCCTCTCTTCTCTTATTTCCTTGTTTAACGTCTCCTTTCATTTCTATTCGGACAGTCTATTTGTTTTTCTTTTAGGAATTTTCTGAATCTCTTCACTCTAAGTTTTCTGTTTGTCTCTCTTCCATCCAAGCATGGATGGCTTCTCACTTTCTTCATTTTAACCCTTCAAAAATGGAAATTCTTCACTTTTCTCCATCTTCTCCTTCCCCTTTCCCCCTCCTTCTTCCCTTTGTTTCCCTCCTTCTCAGCTTCACCTCTCTTCCTCTGCCTGTAACCCAGGGTTTCTCTTTGACCCTTCTCTTTCTTACTCCTCTTATATTTCTCTTACAGCCTATAACTGTGGTTTCCTCTCTATGATCTGCATCATAATCTTCCTTTCCAGTTTTTTCATGCTAGCAAACTCCATATCTTTGCTTTAATTTTCTCTCGTATTGATTACAGTACCACCAGCTTAATTGGATTGCCTGCTACCCATCTTGCTCCTCTCCATTCTACATACAACTCTACTGTCCATCTATTTTTTGGACTTTCCCCTTGATCTTCCATTTCATCTGCATTATTTTTTTTAAGTCTAGTCTTTTCTTTCATTTTGTTTGTATTGTTTTCAAATGTTTCTATGGTCTTGCTCCTCCTTAACTTGCTCCACTTGTTTCCTTCTGTTCCCCTGCCCAAGCTCTTCATTCGGAATCCAAGTTTCGATAGTTTTTTCTTAAACCCTCTTATGCTTCATCCCACTTCCGTTATTTTTCTCTTCTCAATTCCACTTTCAATTTGGTCTTCCTCTACTTACACCCTCTTTCATATTCATCTGAAATCTTACTTTCTATCACTGTCTTCTCCTGTGTGATTTATTCCTCGATGTCCATCAAATGATTGCACCATTTTATTTTAACTTAGTCATGTTGCTTTGGTGAAAGTGTGATATGAATCCAATAAAATACACATACCATGTTTAAGGATTTACAGTGTCTTGTGCCCCTTTTAAAATTTAACAAGCATAATTGGGAGGTCGAAATGATGTTTTGCTTCCTGTGATAAAACTGAACCCGGAATTCTGTCTAGAAGCTGTCATTTATTTAACAATTCTATTGTCCTTTTGGTTATATATAAAGGAATAGTGTTTAAAGAAAACCTTAATAATATCTTCGCTTCTCTAGATGGGAGCACCCACAGATTGTGTATAAAGAAGAAATGTATGATTTCAGTCTCCCCTCTGAATTCATTGAGTTTGCATTTCACTTCATCCAAAAAGATGTAGACGGGTTGATGGCATATTGTTGTTCTACCTTACATTGTTCGGTCTCCAAATTCAAAGTATCTCTGTGGATCACCTGTAATATTGCAAATTATATTGACATGGCTATCCCTCCTATGCCAACAGTCATTCAAACAGACATAGAATTCACTGATCCTACATTTTTTTCAAAGTATAGTTCAACATGTTCATGAATTTTGGAAATTAATTCAGGCTCAAGCAAAGCAATGGGTTTGATTTTCCAGTGGGACCCACTTACACCATCTGTCACCATGCAGAACTTCAGTATAATGATCAATGAATTTCAACAATGAGGAAGAGACCATGCACAGATCAATTCTGCATGACATTTTAATTTTTTATTTTATTTTGCATTTGTATGGAGCGCATTTAGCCCAGAGGCAACCAGGCACTAGTTTCATTGGAACAACATACATGAAAGGTCATGTTAAAATCATATGTTAGAGCAGCATACACAAATGGTCAAAGTAACATCATAAGTAGTAGGCCAGTTAGAATGCGCATGGTGCGAGGCAATCGGGTGATGTGCAAAAAGTTAGGTAAATAACCAGGTTTTTAAGTGTTTTCTGAAAGGCCAATAGGAATGTTCGACATGAATGGTACAGGGGAGGGAACTCCAGGGCTTGGCTGCAATGACTGAGCAACATGAGCCCCTTGCACCTTTTCATTTGAACTTGGGGATCCACAGGCAGAGGGTGAGTTGGCTGATCATGTGCAACTTGCTGGGTTGGTTTTCTTTAGTCTTTGGGAGAGGTAGCTAGGGGCCATATTGGTGAGAAAGCGTGGGCGATGGACAAAGTTTTGAACTTGATGTACTCATGGATCAGTAGCTAGTGTACTTTTCTTCTGGACTCTGAAATGTGGCTATGTTTTGACAGGTCAAGCGCAGCTCAGAGGGCATTGTTATGAATAACTTGGAGTTTGCTTAGGTTTTGCTCAGAGGTGCCGGCCAGGAGTGCATTGCAGTAGTCAATACTGTATCCCTTGATGGAATGGGCAATGGTGAGATAGTTATTGGTAGAGGCAAATGGTTTTCCGGCATTAAGGAGTTTAGTGGTGTAGGCGACGGATGAGGCAATGCCATTAACTTGCCGGGACATGTTTATGTTTGCATCTAGGGAAATGCCTAGGGTTTTTACAGCAGGTGAGACAGGGATTGTGATTCTGTATCTCTGGAAGGAGTTGTATGCTGGGTCAAGTTTGCTGAGTCAGGGTTGTGTGCCTACCAGAAGGATCTCTGCCTTTTCATCATCCAAGCATTAAAGGTGGGAAGCCATCCATTCTTGGATTATCTCCTATATTGTGTTGAGTGTTGAGGAGTATTGTGTCTAGTTAGCTGAGAGTGGCAGGAGCATTTGTGTGTCATCAGTGAAGTTTGTGTAGGAGATGCAGAGTTTGTCCAGGTGGTCCAAGAGCCATTTGGTGTAAATGTTATAGCTCAAAGGGGATATGCAAGAGCATTGCGGGACACCACATGCAGCTGGGGTAGGCAGTGCTGTATTCGTGTGTGAATACACTGACATGTCTGCGAGGAAGGAGGTGATCAACTTGGTTGCATCAGAGTAGAAGTTGGCTGCAGTAGATAGATGGTGGCAGAGGGTTTGGTGGTCACCGAGGTCTAAGGAAGCAGAGAGGTCCAGAAGCAAGAGAAGTACGTAATGTCTAGTTGATTTTTGAGAACAAGAAGAGCAGTTTTGGTTCTATGTTTTGGACAGAAGCCCAATTGGCAAAGGTCAAGTATAAGTAGTTCTTCCAGGTAGTCTTGAATTTGTAGGTAAGCAGCTCGGTCTATGATGTTTAGTCTGAAAGGGATGGTGGGGATGGGGTGGTAGTTAGTAGGGATAGTTAGTTCAAGTGTGTTTTTTTAAAGAAGTGAGAGGATCCATGCTTGATTAAGGCAGGTGGGGACTGAGCTTGTGGAGAAAGAGTTGGTGATGATGGGGAGGAGTGCTTCAACACAGTCCTTGATGATTGGAGTGGGACATATATCACCTTTGCAGGGCTTTTGTGTTCTGCTTTTGATTATGTTTGCATCTTCTAATTCCGATATGGAATGGAAGTGGAAAGGGGGAACGGTTGGGGAGTCGAGAGTCATTGTGTGTGGTTTGTTTCTAGGAGGGCATTGTGTACCTTGGCACACCAGGCATTGTCTTTGATGAAATTGGCTGGTGTTGTAATCGGGTTTCAAGTTCCCAGAGGATGGTGGAGTGTTTGCATGCATCAGATACAGGGGCCGATTCATGGAACAAACGTGCGCCGAAAATCCACGCGCAAGAAGGCGCAAGCAGGCGTAAGCAGGCGCAAGCGGAAAAAAAGAGGCGCACGCGCACGCGTGCGATTCATGGAAGTCCCTGCGCGTGTCTTCCTCGGGATGTGCGCCAAACCCGTGCATGGCGCACACGTCACTGCAACATCCCGAAAGACGTGCGCGACGCGCACAGTGAAAGCGCACAACCTCTGCGCATACACTAGAAAGTGGGCGGAACATGGGGCGTAAAGCGCGGAATGGGGAACAACTTGCGAAAACAAGGGCGTAACTGGGGATGTACTGCAGGGAAGCAGAGGGAACGCCCACACGCACCCGAACCACACGTATTCATGGAACCGAATAGGGCAAAGCCACGCACAGCGAAAGACACGCAAAAGCCGATACACGTCCGCCACACGAAGGCAGGCGGTAGCGTCCCTGCGCATTACAAAAGTGGCAACATACAGCAATTGTGCGAGCGGGGCACGTGTATTTCGGGGGTTCGCGTGAACTAACTCACGCGATCGGGCCTGGGGGAGCGGGCTACGTGTATTTCAGGGGTTCGCGTGAAGTTTCCCACGCGATCGGGCCTGGGGGAGCGGGCTACGTGTATTTCAGGGGTGCGCGGGAAGTTTAACATGCGATTTCAGCAGGGTACGTGTATTTCAGGGGTGCGCGGGAAGTTTTACACGCGAATAGCCTGGGCGCATGTATTTCAGGGGTGCGCGGGAAGTTTTACACGCGAATAGCCTGGGCGCGTGTATTACAGGGGTGCGCGGGAAGTTATACACGCGAATAGCCTGGGCGTGTGTATTTCAGGGGTGTGCGGGAAGTTTTACACGCGATTTCAGCAGGGTACGTGTATTTCAGGGGTGCGCGGGAAGTTTTACGCGCGAATAGCCTGGGCGCGTGTATTACAGGGGTGCGCGGGAAGTTTTACACGCAAAAAGCCTGGGCGCGTGTATTTCAGGGGTGCGCGGGAAGTTTTACACGCGAATAGCCTGGGCGCGTGTATTTCAGGGGTGCGCGGGAAGTTTTAAACGCGATTTCAGCAGGGTACGTGTATTTCAGGGGTGTGCGGGAAGTTTTACACGCGAATAGCCTGGGCGCGTGTATTACAGGGGTGCGCGGGAAGTTTTACACGCGAATAGCCTGGGCGCGTGTATTTCAGGGGTGCGCGGGAAGTTTTACACGCGAATAGCCTGGGCGCGTGTATTTCAGGGGTGCGCGGGAAGTTTTACACGCGATTTCAGCAGGGTACGTGTATTTCAGGGGTGCGCGGGAAGTTTTACACGCGATTTCAGCAGGGTACGTGTATTCCAGGGCTGTGCGGGAAGTACCACATGCAATTTCAGCAGGGTACGTGTATTTCAGGGGTGCGCGGGAAGTACCACACGCGATCGGGCCTGGGGGAGCGGGGTACCACTCACCGTCTGCCTTGCGTGTAGTAGAACGCGTAGCCAACACCCACTGTGAAGTAATAGCGTGTGAACCCCAACGGATGGAAAACACACGCACCGCACGAAAAGCACGTACAGAACATAAAGGCACGCGGGATCTCCAAGCCCTGCCAGGGCAACGCCCGTGCGCAAAACGTCACAGACGCGCTTACGCTGTAAGGGCCTTTGGTCCAATGAAATCGCGTACGCGTGCTGACGCGCTTGTGAGACAGGGCATGTTGCAGTGTGCTGGTTGTCTGATACTTGCCTGCATGTGTGTCATAGGCCATGTACGCATGTATGTGTGCAGGGACATCATGGGAATGCATGTGCGACCTGTAATGTGTGAAGCGCACGGTTGTTGCATGTGTTTGAATGCGACATGGGGAGCCCTGTGCAGATTGCACACATGAGAGCATGGCAGTCTCTGTTCCTGGACATAGGTGGGGGCGAGGGATGGGTGCTGATGCCAGATACATATGTGGTATCCATGTCTGTGTGCCTGACCTGCGTGTCTGTGACTTGTGAGTGCCATGGATGCATGGCACATGTCTGTGACAATGTACAGATTCACTGATGCAGCCTAGTCATCCTTGTATGCACTGTGATTGGGGTGTACGGGGCCAGATGGATGTGACTGAGGTGAAGTGTGTGCATGTGATAGGCATGACCCATGATGCATGTGAGTCCCATTACATTGTATGATTCGAGAGTCCATTGGACATGCATTGAAATGTCCATGGCACGCACCATGACGGTCACTGTGTGTGTTTTGCCTGGACTGACACATGTGTTGTGGTGTGACATGATGGAAGTGTACTTTGACAGTGGCACTCATCTGCTATTGCTTCCTGTCTAGGGGACCATTGTACAGTACCCTGATGCTTGTGTTCTATGTCTCCCTCTACGCTTGGCTAGTGAAGGAGAGGGCGGAGACAGCGCTGTGGAGCAAGGCGGCGGGGATGCCCCCACGGCTGCAGCGGAAGGGGTGGGTGAGCCCCCACAGGAGCCTGCTACGGCGGTAGACGGCGAGGAGCCATCCAGGTTGGTGGTTTCCACAGAGGAGGAGGAGGCCGCCACTGAGGCGCACATGGGGCCTGGTGGGGGCATCCCTGCTGGTGCAAGTGGTGCAGTCCAGGGGCAGGAGCAGGAGACAGCACAGGTCACCGTGGAGGGGCCTGTGCATGTCGCTGTCCCTGAACCTGTGGGTGCACCACCTTGCACCAGCAGGGATGCCCCGTCCCAGGCCCGTCCGCAGGTAGAGGGGATGTCCATGTCATCTGACTCCCCTCCACCTGCGGACGAGGGGACCCCTGGCCGTGTGGAGAAGGTCCTGATTGGGGTCGCGATGCGCACGGCTGTGATTCGTGATGCCGTGCGTGCTTTCCAGGAGGAGCACGCACGTCATCACGAAGAGCACCGTGCCGATGTGGCCCAATTGGGATCGGCCATGTTCGGGGGTTTCCTGCATGTGTCGGCCAATCTGGCGGCCCTCTCCTCCTCTGTGGAGACTATACGCCAGTCGTTCTCCTTGCCGTCTTCCGGCCCAGATGCCACCAGGGCCCCCTGTTGACCTGCCCTGACCAATGCAGCCAGCTCGGTGGGGATCCCATCCCTGCCACAGTCGGGAGTCAGAGGTCCAGCAGGGGTGGACAACACAGCAACTGGACCCCAGCAGATGGAGGATGTGACGGCATCATCGGGCAGGGCACGTGCACGACGGCGTCAGTGGTTTCCATCATCCTGGATGCCGTCGTGCTGGCAGAGGCAGTGGCGTCGGAGGCAGCAGCAGGCTCGACGTGGGAGGCATCATGGCTCGGGGCCATCAAGATCAGAGGGGCAGGCATCGGCCGGAGGGCAGGAGAACCCTGGGATGTTAGTGTCTTCCGTGTGGGAGCAGTTGGTCCAGCGGATAGGTGCGGAGTGGCAGCGGGCGGAAGAGGAGCGGCTCACCATGGTCAGGGCGGAGTTCTCCATGCGTCGAGCGTTGAGGCGGGCCGAGTGCCTCGAGGAAGCTCGCAGGGAGTTTGAGGTGAACATGGGGTTATCCCTGCGAGACCTCGGGGCCAGGACAGAGTCCCGCCTCCAGGACATCGACATGGAGTTCGATGATGCCCTGGCCGGCAACATCAAAGAGTGAGCCGCAGGACTTGCCCGCTGCCATTGTATATAGTTATATAGTTAGTGGTAGGTTTCCTTTGAATGATTTATTTTTTTTATTTGGTTGCGATTGGACAATGCGCCACTTTTTTGTATATAGTTCAGTTTTTAGTTAGTTGACATAGTTAGGTTTCATTTGGTTGGGCTCATGGACCCGGGATTGTCGTGTATATAGTTCTTCTATGGATTTTTTGATTTTTTGGATTTTTTCATGGACATTCATCTTCTTTTTGTTGTTTTGCTTTGTGGTTTTTCTGATTTCATTTCCATTCTAGTTGATTTTCAATACATTTTTATTTTCATCCTTCAATGGGTCGTATCATCTCATTACTTTCATGCATGTCATGTTGGGTGTTTTAACATTCACTTGCAGCCATTGTGTGTGACAGACATGTGTTCATTTGCATTATTTACATTGGGTGTGTAACATGTAATTGCCTTTGATATGTGGGTGGATGTGATAGTTGGTTGGGCCTTTTGGCAGGGGAGGATGGCCATTACGGACATGATTGGGGATTGTGGGGACCTAGGTGCAGGGGGGCATGGATGGGACATGGGCGAGGGCCTGGTGGAGGGTGCCCCGCAATGCTGGGGGGTGGGGGTGGTGGGGGACATGAGCTGGACATGGGTGGAGGCCTGCTGGCAGGTGCCCCACAGTGCTGGGGGGTGGGGGTGGTGGGGGACATGAGTTGGACATGGGTGGGGGCCTGCTGGGGGGTGGGGGTGGTGGGGGACATGAGTTGGACATGGGTGGGGGCCTGCTGGCAGGTGCCCCACAGTGCTGGGGGGTGGGGGTGGTGGGGGACATGAGTTGGACATGGGTGGGGGCCTGCTGGCAGGTGCCCCACAGTGCTGGGGGGTGGGGGTGGTGGGGGACATGAGTTGGACATGGGTGGGGACCTGCTGGCAGGTGCCCCACAGTGCTGGGGGGTGGGGGTGGTGGGGGACATGAGTTGGACATGGGTGGGGGCCTGCTGGCGGGTGCCCCACAGTGCTGGGGGGTGGGGGTGGTGGGGGACATGAGTTGGACATGGGTGGGGGCCTGCTGGCAGGTGCCCCACAGTGCTGGGGGGTGGGGGTGGTGGGGGACATGAGTTGGACATGGGTGGGGGCCTGCTGGCGGGTGCCCCACAGTGCTGGGGGGTGGGGGTGGTGGGGGACATGAGTTGGACATGGGTGGGGGCCTGCTGGCAGGTGCCCCACAGTGCTGGGGGGTGGGGGTGGTGGGGGACATGAGTTGGTGTTCATTAGTTCAAGGAGACATGTGGGGGCATGCCCATGTTGGGTGGGCTGCCTGCGGGACATGACCAGGGATGCAGGGTAGTCCCCTGTGGTGTGGGCTGCCTGCAGGGGCCGTGGAGGGTGTACAGGGAACACCTGGGAGGACCCACACTGTCAAATCACCTGTAGGACTCCCCGGCACCCCTGAAATACACGTACCCTGCTGAAATCGCGTGTAAAACTTCCCGCGCACCCCAGAAATACACGCGCCCAGGCTATTCGCGTGTGGAACTTCCCGCGCACCCTTGAAATACACGCGCCCAGGCTATTCGCGTGTGGAACTTCCCGCGCACCCCTGAAATACACGCGCCCAGGCTATTCGCGTGTGGAACTTCCCGCGCACCCCTGAAATACACGCGCCCAGGCTATTCGCGTGTGGAACTTCCCGCGCACCCCAGAAATACACGCGCCCAGGCTATTCGCGTGTGGAACTTCCCGCGCACCCCTGAAATACACGCGCCCAGGCTATTCGCGTGTGGAACTTCCCGCGCACCCCTGAAATACACGCGCCCAGGCTATTCGCGTGTGGAACTTCCCGCGCACCCCAGAAATACACGCGCCCAGGCTATTCGCGTGTGGAACTTCCCGCGCACCCCTGAAATACACGTACCGTGCTGGAATCGCGTGTAAAACTTCCCCTGCACCCTGAAATACACGTACCCTGCTGATATCGCGTGTGGAACTTCCCGCGCACCCCTGAAATACGCGTACCCTGCTCGCACGGGGCCAAACGCGTGAGGTACTTCCCGCGCACCCCAGTGATACACGTAGCCCGCTTGCTGTGCTGGTACAGGGTTAGCGCAGCCCTTTGCGCTGGATTGGGTATGTTGATGGCTTTTCCCTGCGCGGGAGGCGTTCTTGGGAGCGTAACTGGTGCTCCTGCAGGGTCGCTGCGCCACTGTGCGCCACGGCTGGTTTTGGTGGCTGGAATCCATGAATACGCTGTGCGCGGAAATGGATTTCAGCGCACGCGGCTGGCGCAGGGATTCGCACGTGCACACTGTGCGCCAGCCGCGTGCGCCACTTGTGCGCTGAATTCTATGAATTACCCCCTTAGTGTTAGCAATTCTGTCGTTGTAGAAGGCTTTGGAGTGTGTTTGTTTTTTTTTGGAGATCCTTTCATCAAGCAGCTTCACTGGCACGTTTTTCAGATCAGCTAGCCCAGAGCTCAGTGGTGAACCAAGACTTTTTTTGTGAAGTAACTGTGGCTTTATGGTGTTTTTGTGGGGCTAGCGTATTTACTGCTTGTAAGATTGTGCTATTGAAGTGGTTCACTAGGAGGGAAGGGTCAGAGACCTGATTTGTGTTGTATTGGATAGCAAAGGGAGGCAATGATAATTGGTGAGATTTCTGGTGCAGCAGGATGGTGCTGCTTGTAGGGCTGCAATGATGGTTGTAGGTTGATTGATGGTGGGGATGCAGAAGGTGGTTATTTGGTGATCTGACCATGGGCATGGTATGTTTAAGATATATATGCTGCAGTTTGTGTCTGATATCCAATCTTGAGTGCAACCTAAGGTGTAGATTGTGGTCAGGACTTGCTTCCTTACGCTTCAGTTTCTTAAGGGTTTGGCTAGGGGGGATGCACCTTTTTCAGATATACTGTGGAAGCCAAGGTTAATGTCTCCTAGGAGAAGGAATTTTGTACTTGATTTGAGGTTGGATGTGAGGAATTGTGTAAGACCCTCTTAGAATGAGGCAAAGGGACCCAGGGGTCAGTAAATGATCTGAAGTGTGATGGTGGCTGTGTGTGATAGAGTGAGTTTGGTGGATAATAAGTCACATTTGGGGGATGAGGTGTAGAAAGTTCAAATGGGCAAGGTTTCTTGATAGATTAGGGCAACTTCACCACTTTTTTGCTAGTTCTGTCACTGCAGTGAATGGAGTATCCTGTGGGAATGGCGATTTACAGGGCAGGGCCGGCTGCCAAATGAATCCAAGTTTCAAGCGAGTATATCTGGGTTGTGAGTTGTTATGAGGTTGAGGATACTTATGGAATGGGCAGAGATTGATCTTCAATTGATTAGTATGCATTTGAGTGGTTGTGGGCAGAGATAGTGTTGCGAGGAGGTTGGCGGGAGAGATAGCAGAATGGCATGGATGGTGCAAGGGGAGAAAAGGGGTGATGCAGGTAGGGTGATGAGAGTACGCACCTGGTCGCACTGATCTGATGCGTGGGGGTGTTCATGCTCAGACAGGCCCAGACAAACAAGGGCCTTATCTAGAGGTATTGCATAGGGTCGGGCTCCACCTGCTGGCATATTTCTGGTTCCTTGATTTGCACTGGAGTGGGCCAATCATGCATTTTGGAGGGCTGGGATTCTGAAAGCGCTGGAGGGCTGCTGGGCAATGTTTCCCGCTCTTCAGGTGCTGATGACTGTTCAGTGAAGTGAAGGCAGCAGCCATCTGTAAATGGAGCGAAAGCTCATTTGCTACTTTTTGGAGCTTTGGACTAGAGCTTGTGATGTGTTTCGCAGTTGTTGTGGGTGCGGGCAAGATGGATGCTGTAGATGGTCAGATCCCTGGTCACAGGTCCGGATAGACAAGGTCCATACCTGGGGGCTTTGAGTGGGAGACTGCTGCACCTGCCAGCATATTTTCTGTTCCTAGTTTTGCCCTGGAGTGGGCCAATCATGCATTTTCGAGGGCTGGGTTTGTAACAGACCTGGAGCAGTGCTGGGCCATGTCCCCCATTCTTCAGGTGCTGATGAGAATTTGGTGAGCATGATGGCGGTGGCTATCTATAAATTGCGGCTTTGTCGGGCTTCAGACTACAGTCCATGATGCGCTCCTTTGTTGTAGTTGATGCATGGTGGGTGTCTGCTGTAGATGGTGACATATCATGAACAGTTGTATGGTACATGTAATCACACGTCTCGGGAGTTGAGGTCATGCCATGTATCTAGAAGGTCAGCTCTTCTCATATACTAAAAAACACGTTTGCAGCCTTAGTTAATACCCTAGGTGTAGAACTATTTTTCATTCTTTTTTTGTTTCTTTTTTCTTTTTACTGTGCATTAGTTTAATTACAAAAACTTTAGCACATTTCATTGTATCAAATATTAAAAAGGAAACGAAATAGTACTAAAATAAGTGATTGAAAAAGGAATATGCACACAAGTACATCATTACAGCCATATAAATAGGGGCATAGTGTGATAATTAACAATACTTCAGTTATAATCAATGAAAACAGTTAATTAATAATATATATTTATCAACACTCTACTTTTCCTAACACAAGATTCCAAATTGCAAAAGAAGCTGGTTTGATAGCCACAGATTGAGCCCCTATCAGTGTTGACCAAAACTCGTCCTCGTATACATAATTTATGTTAGTGACAAAACCCCATAGCCTCTCAAATAATTATCTTTCATTGCCAGGCAAAAGGTGAGCACATGCCGATTTGATTCAACCTCTATTCGACAGAGACTGCAGCATACACCTTGCAATGTGGAAGTATGCCAAGTGCTAACATATTCTTTAGTGGGAAGGATGTTAAAGCGAAGGTACATAATGAATTGCTTTAGCTCAATGCTGTAGCATTTAGATAAATAACTGTATGGCTTGTTTCCCACAAAGCTCTGATATGAGTAATTTCTATACCTTTGACAATTTTGTACTTTTTTTGATATTGGAAGCAAGGTCCCACTTATGAGTTTTAAGTTTAATAATCCTTTCGTAGTCAGGACTGGGCTCAAATATTTCTAAATCAATACCCAATTTTGCTAAGTGGTTTTTGGTGAAATTGTGTAGCTCTTGTAAGAACGAATTGTTGCGCTCACAATCCAGCCCTTCACCCAGAAGCTGTAACAAGGTGTTGGAGCTGCGATACAGTTTACTCAAATGAGCGTAAAGCAAGACTCATCGGGTGCACCACAGCGAATGGAGAGATGGTAAACCATATTCAACCCTTAATGCTCCGACAGGTACGGCCTTAGGGAGATTGATAATAGATCACAATAATTTTGCCTCAAGCTTCCCTAGCCAGTATATCTGTGCAGCTCGGAGAGCTTCCAATGTGTACATTATTGAAGGGATGATGCTCACTTTACATTTCTTGATAAACCCCTCGATATTGTGTCCGCCACAGTGCTCTATGTAGTTCTTAATAACAAGCTATTTTTTCCAGATGTTATAATTAGCAATGGCCTGATAGTAAGAAGGAGAGGACACATTTTAACTGGGAAACTCAGGTATATAAATGCCTCTATATTTTCCAAAACAGTATTATCCACTGTCCATTTAAAATATTCTATGGCTGTGTGGATCCCTTCGAGGCACATCCTGCTTGTCTTTTATTTATTAATTATCATGTTGTTTTCTCTTGTGTAAACCAAAAGCGTAGTGATTGATCATTGTAAACGATATAAGCCTGGTCAAAAAGTATAATATGGTCAGCAAGTGACATGCTGACGATCTTAGTAATGTATATCTGTGGTGGGAATTTTCAGACATGATGCAAGATAGGTTCTAAATCAGCAGTATAGGCATTATAGAGAATAGGGCCCAATACACACATCTTCTTTAAGCTCCGATTTGTATGACAATAGTTAGAGTGATGTCCTTCAGAGATAATCCGTATGGAGATTGAGGTGTTTGAATATAATTGCTGTATAAAATGAAGTAGTATTGGGTCTATTCTCCATCGTTTCAATTTTGCCCAAAGTTTGGATCTGGAGACAAGGTTGAAAGCCTTGGTCAAGACCATGTAACAGCAGAACAGACTGCAACCCTTTGTGTTGTCGCAGTCAGCAATAAGAAATTGGAGTGTGCCGATGTTAGTAAAAGTGCTAAAGGTTTTTCTAAAACCTTTTTGGAAAATATTAAGAATTTTGTTGTCTTCTAGCCAGATGGTGAGCTTTTCGAGCAAAATGTTGGCAAATATATTTTGACTAGAGTCCATAATTGCCATAAATCGATAATTTGATGGCTCTAGTCTATTTCCTTTTTAAAAATAGGTACCAATATCGATTTTTTCCAGCTTACCGGGATAGTACCGGTCTGCGCAATATGGAGAAAGATGTCTTTCAGTATGTGTGCCCACAGTCCCGGATTATTCTTGAAGATTATTTTAGGTATACCGTCTGGGCCAGGGGCCTGTGATGCATTAGATTTACAAATTAACCTTACTAGGTTCCCTTCTTCTAAATCTAAATCGGACAAACACTGTGTTGCGGTTTCTTCGGCCAATGAGGCTCCATATTCATCAAACAAAGGATCAGGAGATGATTCAGGAGCAGTACAGTATAATTCCTGAATATCTGTGAACCATGACTCATGAGATATAGGGTTCAATTCATGCAGAAATAAAGATTTACGAAAGTCATTGTAACACAACCAGAATTAGCTTACATTGAGGGTTTTTAGCCAATTAAACAGTCTCTTCCAATTTGAGCCTCTAATAGAAAACTTGTGCTGTTTGATCCAATTATTGTATTTAGTTGCCAGATTGTTCAGAACCTTTTGTTTTTCCTGAGTGTTAAGATTAATCTTGGCTCTAACAACAGCACATTCCTTTTGATACAACTTTTTTTCATTCATGATATAGTCATAGGGAGCAATATTTTTAGTAATAGTATTATTTCTAGTTTTACCAGTCTTTATTGGCAGTGCAGTGTTTTGTAAATTACCATTTTCCCAAATCCGGCTCAGCCGAGCGTAATGCATCAGCCAGCGTGTGTAGATCACAATCTAAAATCACATTTATATATTGAACATTTTTGGGTGACCAATGCAAACGGTTACCTTGATAAATATATCTTAAGTCGAGTTTTCCTAAAAAATATGTTGAATCACTTATCAAACCCATAGTCCAGCCAAGAACGCCATGGTCGCTCAACCTACTAAGTGTAATCACAATAGGGCTACAAAGAGTGCACAGAGTAGAAGTCATTTAAATATAGTCAATGTGTGATTTAGCTTTGCTGTTTGACCAGGTATAATTAATTAATCATGTGTTGGTCAATGGAATGGAATTTAAGAAACTTTATATCAAAGTGTTCCTTTAATTTATGCCAAGAGCTGGAAAGCAGGGATCCCGTCATGGCTGTCAAATGTAAATCCCTTTGATTAAAGTCACCTCTGATCACTACACGACCTTCAGGAGAGATCTCAAACCAGTTAGAAAAGCAAATATCCAAAAGCCCCTGAATTATTCTCGTCTGAAAGCCACCCGGGGGTTGTATATATCAATAATCAATGTCCCCCCAGATTCAGAGGTGAAAGATTTCAGAACTCCCATCATGATGTAGGGAGAGTTTGGTGAGTGTGGAAAAGAAGACAAATGTAGGTGTGTGTTAAGGCCAATAGCTAAACTACCGCCTGCCTGCCCTTTTATTGAGGGTATAGCATTTTGTGAGTGAATGTGGAAAACATCGATATACATTGGTTTAGTACACCAAGTTTTTTGAAGCATAAAAATATTTGCAGTCTCTAATAGCATTTGACCCTTAGGGCGTGTCAATAAAGAACAAAGGCTCCTAGCATTCCATGAAATGCACTGCTGTCATTTAATAGGTTGGTCAATTAGCCTTATTTAAGGGGCGCTCAGGCATCCAATATCCAATATCAGGCACACACTCTCTTGCTCTGGCACTTTGGACTTGAAGAGCTTGAAGTGGCCCTCGTTCAGAAAAATTGCCAATCGAGTGAATGAAATACTCTAAGAGAGCTTTAGGGCTTCTTTTAGCCTTTCTTCAAACTATCAAGCTAAAGCCCAAATGAGTAAATCAGTCTGCATGAATTTTTAGTAGATCAACCATCAGAAGGGAAGCAAATTCAACAAGAGCCCCGATTGTAGTGCTATTCCACTCTGGTAGTTCAATTTTCAGAATGCCAGGGGTTTGAATAACATCAAACTATGTTAGCTGATGAAAGAGGGCCAAAAGAGCAGACCTATTCAAAAATGGTCTATAATCTTGTGTGAGGTTAGTTTGATAAACGTATAATAGCAGCACTGCAGGGTGAACAGTGAAATGGACAGTAGACAGTAGACAGACATGAGAAACAACTCATTTCACCCAGATAGTTTGAAAAATAACTTACCATATGGACAGTTCCTTTGCCTCCATAGAAATAGCACAGACAAACAGGACTACAAGAAGTGAACATCTAAACTCTCATATAGACTCATCAATCATGGCTATCCGGAGAAATTAGTGAAGCAATCCTGTAAAAGAGGACTCAATAAAAACAGAAAAGACATTCTGACTGAAAAATAACAAAGGAGAAGAATGAGAAGCTGGTATTTGTGACCACTTTTCAACTAAATATTGGAAAATCAAAAACATCATAGAACACCATTGGAACATCATGAATAGTGGCAATAGCAGACTGCCTGTGTCGATTAGAGACAGATTAATAAAATGTGACATCACACAAGTATCTAAGACTGTGTCACAGACCATAAGAACCTATGTTTGGTCATGCACAATGTGGTATTTGCTCTTTCTGCTGTTTCAGGGAGAGCAGCACACACAT